>NC_140594.1:1181692800-1182892800 GCF_964204655.1 Triturus cristatus | reverse complement strand
GTCAACCCTGCTGCATAATTTGCTCCTCCCCTGCCTTGTAATTCCAGTGACCGTGACCATGGCTATAGGGTCCAAAGTTCCTAGTCCAGTCACCATGCGCAGCCCGGTGTCTGATTTCAGGATTTCTGACCGACACGGCATGTCTTCTGCTCAGGAGACTTGTTCTCCAACCAGGGCCGGACTGGATAGCGGGCATTTCCTTCTAAATAAACAATGCAAAAACAAATGGTATAAGTCCCTGAGAAGAGCTGCACAGTGATGCAAAGGTAATGGGCACAGCCCAGTCAAGGTGTGTGCACACATTGCGGGTCCTACCCTCACCGAATCAGCCATCAGTGACTGAAGTCATGAATGTGACACGTGTTGGTGAAACCTGTGTGTCTCCTGCTTGGTTGAAAATGTGGAAGCCATTAATGTGGATAATCAAATGGCAGAGGTATCAGAGAGACCCCCTGAGGGACCCCACAATGCAGCAGTTTTTTTGCTTCAGACCTTTGAGATGGGGTGGCCACTGACTGCGAATAGGTGGACAACAGCAGTCCCACCCCGGTCAGTACTTGACCCTTAAACCCCGCCTCCCTTAGGAGGTCAAGGGGGCGTGGCAGAGGGCAGCTGACAGACCCTGCATGGTCATATATAATGACATATTTTGTAAATTAAAACAAAGACATAAAAAAACTGTTCAAACTATCCAAGCGCACAGAGACATTCTGACCAATCACCTGCCCCCGTCTGTGCACGCAGAGAGTCAGTGAACAGAGGTCACGTAAACCCCTGGCAGCTGCACACCTGTACCTGTGCTATATGAAACAAACAGGTTCTGATGTCAATGTGCATCTAAAACATAATTTAAAGTTAAATACACAAAAACATCCTCAGGGCGCATCCGCTCAACTCTCAAGACCGGCGACGGTCCCTTGTATTCCGGATGCAAAGCACAGGTCAAAGGGCGAACTTCATCTGGCAGAAAATAAAAAGGTGTAAGGGGCAACGAATAAAAAGAAGGAATAAAATGAAGTATTCACATCCAGCGCCTCCTGCAGCGCAGCGATAATGGCTTCTATGAGCTTCGTGCCATGCTTAATGAGATGGTAAAGTGTACCACAGCTACTCTGCAAGTAGCAGTAATAAAACAATGAATCAGATCTTTTTTCGAGGTGGGCACTTTCAGGGCCCATGGGTCCAGATGTGGGTCCCGTGCTCACTGTGTTACTGAAACCAAGCTATTCCCGGCTGGTGGGCTCTAGTAAGGGCGAAACCGGTCATAGGTTCCTTGTTTTCAGGTTCAGGTAGACCTGGCTTGGTAGATCGGGCGGGCTGTTCACATTGGAGCAGGGTCAAGACTGATTGGCATATGGCTGGGTCCAATCTAAGGTGGCATGAAGTGTAAAATAACGAGGGACTGGATGCGGCTGAGACTGATTCAAGCATTCCATCCATCACTGTTTTGTTTACTTTAATAAACCTCCTTATTGCACCTATCTATAAGGGTGGCACCTGGCACCGCCCAATAACTAATTGTATTGCATTGTATTGTAATTGCATTTATATAGCGCTTACTACCCCTGACGAGGTGTCGAAGCGCATTTTTGGCGAGTAGCACCCTACTCTGGAACCCACAAAGGATTAGTGTTGAGTTAGTATAGTGAAATATGAAAGTCATTTGAGTGGTAGATGGGTTAGTCAGTTATTTGGATGCAGAAGGACAGCGGGGGGATAGAAGAGGGAAAGGGTTTGCATTTATATAGCGCTTGTTACCCCTAATGGGGTGTTGAAGCACTTTCTTGGCGACTAGCACGCTACTCCAGAATCCATAAGGATTAGTGATGAATTAGTATAGTGAAATTGGAAAGTAATTTGAGTGTACTTTACAGTGCACACCTACCTGAAAGTCAGAAAAAATTAGTAATTTATCCAACAACAGAACTCATTGTTTCAAGTTGAATGGACCTTTAATTTGGGAAATCGAAGTACACAAACAAGACACCACAATATTTGTGGTAATAAAATATACCTTGAATCTCATCTCTTTCATGTATGGATCCTGAAGATTCCTCCACAGAGATGTTTTCAAAGGACCGACTTCTGCGAATGTGGGATATTTGTGGGAAACACAATCAGCAAAGTCTTCTGTTGTGTCTTAAACGAAAGAACATGGACATTCCAAAGGGAGAGAGATGTTCTACTTAGCTGTGAGAAACACAGAACATATTTACACCCTGCACAGGCCAATACACTGTAACACTTAAAAAGTGTTTTTAAACAACACACAAACAGACAGATCAACAACGATGGACCTGATGTAAGCCCACAGAGTAGATACAGCATGGCTTAAAGAGACAGCGCATGCGCTGCCTAGGCGAAACCTAAAAAGCTCTCAAAAAGGAAATATTAACTTACTTCGTGGTCTTCCTGAAATCATTTCACCCTTCTGGCAGCCATGAGTGAAAGATGACTTAGCGAGTAGGTGTATTGTGTAATCAATGGATTGTGGTTTGAGACCGAAATGAAGAGTAAATAATGTGAAAATAGAACCTTTCGAACCAAGGGTGTTGGTCTGAGGCCTCTCTTTAATGCACACATGATTGACCTGCCCATGACTCTGGAGACCCCCCGCCCAGGGCTACCTCTAGGTAATGCGGTGAAAGCTGCCTCTTTATGGGTGATTATTGCATTATTTCTGTAAAGTGCAAGAAAAGTCTCGCAACAAAGCCTGGGTGTCCTTGAAAGGAGAAGCAGTGTGTGCCCACAAACAATCAAACTGAAAAGAAACAAAATTCTCTATGCGAATAAAGAACAAACAGGAGAGCGCATTCATCTAAATACTGAGGTAGAACACCAACAAGACGAAAATATTGCAGACAATAAAAATCTGTCTTTCACCCAGCAGGATACGAAATGAGAGTAAAAACACACATCAAAGACAAACAATGACTAAATAGAGGGACATAGAACAACAGACTGTAAACAGAAACAAGCAGGAAGAGGCAGAACTGGGGACTGTGGAAAGACAGCAGCTGCAAGCAATACACCAGGGATGTCATAAAAGAGGAAGCTTGCTTCCTTGTATGAGGCAAAGAGAAGCTTTTGCTTCAGGGATTTTCCAAACAAAACCACAAACCTCCAAACCAAGGTGAATAATAAAAGTTGACAATCCTGCTGGGCAGGGCTTGTAGGCTTCCAGAAAGAGCTACTAAGCATGTAGCAGTGTGTGGAAGAGTAAGCCAGGGGCAGAGATAAACAAGATGGCGGTCTCAGAACTCATTTACAGACAGTATAAACTCCACACTGGGAGAACCTGGCTTCCTTTCTTGCAATGTGAAAAGTGCAAATGATGCCAGAAGAAGGCACAAAGTAATATTACAATAAATCTCTAGTAATTCCTTCCGCCCTGGCAATACAGCAGGGCTTTATTGTATTCGATTACCTTCAAAAAAGCTTCTCTAAAGGCTTGGCAGGGGTTAGTCTCATCCCACTGCCTCGGATTCTGTAAGAGAAGAGATTGCTGGTGTCTTGACTCTGTAAAAGGGACCAGCCAGACACATAAGAGGGCCAAAGTGTGAAACCTGTAAGAAAAACTGGCCCCCTAAGAAGTTTCCAATAGGTGACCAATCAGTGCAGAGCTCTTGCTAATGACGAAAAATGATTGGACCAACTGACACTGCCTAGCATGCGACAGCCCCAGGTTGGATGCCTCAAGCAGGGTCAAGGGTCAATATGGAGTACCGGTGCCCACTGTCCAGGAATAGAAAAGTGCACAACTGAAACAATGTGAAATTAGGAGCGGGTAAGGAGACGCGGCAGGGCACTGGGATGGGATCCAGGGCAGTGCTTAATTTGTAAAAGAATAAGCGCCAGAGCTCTTGTCAGGAGGCCACTGCAGCTTGCACCACACATTGCCCTGCCAGCGCTGCCAGTGATAGTAACAAAACAAGTACTCACCATCACACTCCTACAAGTGTGACAATTCGAACTATTACAGGCCCCCAAAGCTACAAGAATGGCTTGGGCAGCAGCTAATAGTAATTTTTAACGTATATTGAATTGATAATTGACTGTGGTTGTGGTCATCTCTAAAGTAGCCAGACAGTGCCACCTTGTGGCAGACTGTCAGAAGCGCCGGTGTTGACAAGTAAGTGCCGGTGCTGAGCACCGGAAACTACCGACTCAAATTAAGCACTGATCCAGGGTTACGTTTTCAAGCCATGTTGATGTTGCATGCTGGGGAGGTATTCATGTACACTCTAATTAAAGACGGGAGAGGGCCTGGAACTAGGGGCCATATCTGCCAGCTTCAGGGATTGCGATTTACTAAATTCGATTCTTCACGAATCGCAATTCGGAAATCACAATGCCAAATGTACACAACTGTACACCTCTTAAATAGCGATTCATAGTGGGACCGAAATCAACCTACCTCATTAATATTAATGATGAAGGTCACAGTTGGCGACCCATTAGAAATTGCAGCCATCACAGGGATGGTGGCCTGCAGGTGTCAGACGGCCACCATGTCTGTGACTGCTTTTTAATAAAGGAAACTTTTTTGTTCTTTTCTTTTTTTACATTTAGCCCATTTTCCTTAAAGGAAATGCGTTTCAAAAAACTAAATGAAAATTTAAATTTCATTTTTTAAGAGTAGGCAGTGGTCAGTGGGGTCATTGCCTGCTCTCCAAAAATATTTATTTCAGCATTCACAAAGAGGAACGGGTCCCTTGGGGACCCCTTCCCATTTGCGAATCGGTTACCACCTCCTTTGTGGTGTCCGTAAAAAAAATGAATGTTTTGCAACTGTAATTTGGTCTCAAAACATTCATACACAGCACTGCGATTCTGTATTTGGAACACGCCCTTTCCAAATACTGAATCGTAAACGCAAATTGCGATTCCGTAATGTGTTACTGAATTGCAATTCAGGCTTTGTGTGACGAAAAATCATTTATGGAGTTGAAGATGGCCCGATTCTGTGAATCTGGCCATTTCCGACCACAAAAGTGCTTTGTACATATGGCCCTAGATGCTAAGGACAGATCTTAGGTTCATGCAGGGTCAGTGCATACAGCCATGGGGGGGGGGGGGTAAGTAAAGGGGCACCAATGCTATAAAAATGCACAGATCTGGTAGGAAATGAGATTAAACACATTCTGCAGATCCTACACATGTTGCTCACCACCACTGATTGATCTGTCTTGAATGAAAACACAGAAATGCCATGTTATTAACACTGTTCTTACTGCCTTCAATAGTGAAACAGTTTGTACAAGCATGCAATGTTGAATTTAGCAGGGATGATGCATACATGTTTGCACTTCATGGTTACAACAAAGATGTAGCTGTGTTCACTGATGTATCTCAGTTTTTCCTAAAGCTTGTCTTCAGTTCTGTTTTTTTCACACTAAATTGAGTCTACAAACACATTTTCCACGAGGAAACACCAGGACGGATCAGAGTTGTACTTCACATATTTTTTGTGTGCCTGTCTCTGAGGCATTTTGGGATTTAAGACACTGGGCCTTAGAAAGAGGCAACGTGTTGGAATTCTACTGAATTACATTTTGAAACAACCCTTGCTTTGAAAGAGTGTCTGTGAGTTCATATGGATCTGGAGGAATAGTCCAGCAAAACAGTTTTATGAAAAATAGGGAATCTTTTTATCCTTCATTTGAATTAAATGTAAGTATGTAAGGTTTTGTTGCCTACTACAATCAGACGCTTTTGTCAGTCCATGAATTCAAAGTTGTCTCCTAATTTACTACCTGAACATCTATTAGCAACTGAAAGAAAGGGGACTATTTATTTTTTGCAAAGTTTTGCACCTTTCTTTAACTTTAGTTTAATTTCAGCTGGACACACTTTATTTGGTAAACTGAGCCAGTTCTGCTGCAGACAGTGACATATGTGGCAAGTGCCGTAAAATCATATTTATGTGGTTAAAGAGTGGTCACAGAATCACCTCTTCCAGTGGCCGTGGGACATTTGAGACGTCATCAGAAAGCTCCCGCCCCAACAATAACTTGTTATAATGTAGGGAAATCCAGTCGTAAGCCAGTCAGAGACCGACTTTAATACAAAAAGTAGTGGTACTGAGCGGTCGGTGCCTTGTAGGGCACAGTGTAATTCTATGGTGGGATATGTGGGTGGGCATAGAGGCTGCCAAAGAAGTGGGTAGGCTGTAGATGGAAAGGGGCAGTCTCGCTTATTGTTTGTAGTTTGAATCATTTTTTTAAATTCTCTGAGAGTAAACACAGGTGTAGCCGGCTACTTAAGCTTCCACGTGATGGGATGTGGGGGGGGGGGGCACTCTGGGCGTGGTGGGGCAGATGGGGGTGTCACCCCACGGAGGGTTAGGAGCCTGAACTCATTGACTGCTGGGGGGCGGTAGGCCCCTCCAGTGGAGATTTGAGTAGGGATCCCACCCTATGGTACAACACCAGGGTAGGATGTGTCTCACACAGAGGGAAAGAGGAGCCAGTTAAAACAGGTCAGCAAAATGGGTGAGGAAGAGTGGGCAGGAAGTCTTCAAGGGATGGCAACAGCTGGTACAGCAGCAAACATCAGAATCAGGAACAGGTGGCAACACATTAAACGCGCTTCCTGCAAATAAAACACTCCTAGGAGTGTAAAATAAGGGAAACAATGCTTCACCACCCTTACTGATGGAAAGTCCTGGTTAGGGAACTGTATGCATGTTGGCACGAAAGCTGAAGTGTGTGCCAATGCAAAACTGCTTCTTGATAATGCCCAAAGTAAATGTAAATGCCAGCATGCGCAGCTACCTCCAGAGAGGTGGCCGGGCGCTGCGGGCCATCGGGAAGATTGAGCAAGCTATTGCCCAGAGTCACATGGTGCTGGGCTAATCTGCCGCCGGAGCCGGGGATCGAACCGTGAACCCGGGTCACGCACCCTGGCGGCTGCGCCACACCTCTTCCGACCCTCAGAGCGCACTCTGAAGGGTGCACGAGGCCTCAATTCCAACTCCACTGAACCATAGTACCGAACCTGCTGTTACCCACAGCGGCTGTCCTATTCCACATTTACGGTCATACTGGGGCTTACAACTAATCACTGTGTGCCCTAAGGAATGGGGAATAACGTGGCAGGCAGGGTTCCTGTGCCGACTGCCCCACATTCCCAAATCACGCGTTTTTCCAAGGCCTGTTTCTTCCTGGTTTGACCTGGACACCCTGGGACTCCAAGTGTTGATTTGGGCAGAAACCTTTACAAACAGTTTTAAGGCCACAATTGTGGCTGATGCAAGTGCTTAATTTGAGCCTGTGGTTTCCGGTGCTCATCACCAGCACGTAATTGTCAACACCTCTAGTTATGATAGCTGCCACATGGTGGCACTGTTTGTATAATTTAGAGATTAGCAGAGTAGCAATTGTTTATTAACTCTGTATACATTAAAAACAATACCTGCTGCCCAAGTCATTCTTATAGCTTTGGGGGCCTGGAATAGTCTGAATTGTCGCACTTGTAGGAGTGTGATGGTTCGGAGTTGTGTTGGTACTGTCGTTGGTGACGCTGGCAATGTGTGGTGTAAGCTGTGGAGGCCTCCTGACCAGGGCCATGGCACTTATTTTTTTACAAATTTAGCACAGCTGTAGAAGGCCCTGCCCCCTGGCTCTCAATGCCCCACCTCACTTTGCACCTAGAAGCAGATGCGTGTTGGTCGGTGAGCTTTCACCTGGCCCAGGGCCAGACTGGCTGTAGCGGGCATCGGGCGTTTTCCCAGTGGACCGGAAGGGTGAGAACAAGTTTGAGACCCGTGGGGGGCGGTTTTGTTACTGGGGGCCGTTTTTGGAGCAATATTGGCCCCCTATAACAAAGGCGGGAGTGGTGCTTCTCACTAGAATCACCCCCCCCCCCCACACCCCGCACCTGGGGCCGGTCGTGCACATTGCCAGTCTGGTTGCTTTTTCCAGTCCGGCCGTGCCTTGGATCTCCATTCCCCACACTCAGTGTTTGCGCCTAGAAGCCGCTGGGTGTTGGTCGGTGAGCCCTTCCTTGGCCCCTGGCTCTCCACGCCCCACGCTCTCTGTTTGCGCCTAGAAGCCGCTGGGTGTTAGTTGTCTACTAGGTCAGGCTCAGCTCACAGTGGTAGCGCAGGGAGGCGGAGTGTAAGAGCGATCAGTGACCGTCCAGCTGGAGGGGTGCCAGGGCATGTGTCCTACTGGGGGCCGTTGGGAAAGCGGCAACCACCTGCTACCAGACCTCTGTGCGCCACGGCTCAAACACTGGATGTAAGCCAGAAGACTTCGAAGTGGGAGGCGGGCCCCCTCGGGTGACCTTAATTGCCCCCAGGCGGGCGCCAGGCCATGCCCAAGCGAGGCCTCGTGCTGATAACAGTGCATTGACCAGAATAGTAGGTCTGGCAGTCATGCATTTATTCGGTTGCATTATTAAAAGGGTCATTGAATTTAACGGCAATGTTTAAATATGTTTAGACATAATGAAACATTGCCAATGTGATGAAATAATCGTGAAAACAGAGGGGGTCTAGGGAGAAGGAAGTCCGTGGCTGGGTTCAGCAGTGAGGGGTGGGCGAAGAGTGAAGTGCCCCCCCCCCCCTCATGCTTGGGTGGGCACTGGGCCCAAACGGGCACAGCCGTGGGTCCAGTGCAGGCAGGGCTGGCTTTAGCGCTGGTGGCACCCGATGCAACAATCTTTTTTGGCACCCTCTCTCCATGACCTTCTCTTCGGATTCCCTCCCTACCACTAGGTAAAAGTGCCCCTCATCTGTCCACAGCCCCCCCCCCCCCTCACATGCATTTCATTTGTTTTAAAGCGCTGGTAAAGGCTGGCTTTACTAATCCACTCAGCTCTCCACATAAAAAACAGATCTGTTGTTTGCGGCAGGCACATTAACCCTCTCTGCTACTTTGTTACCTTTATTTTTGTAAAATGCTCCTTCTCAATGTAGTATAAGGTGTAAGACTGCCACTAGACAAAACTCTGGTCTCTCTTTCCAACAGGAACATTAATCACAAGAGTTATCTTGACATTTTTATTGCTGCCTGAAAGCTGAACTGCACAAGGAACTCTGCAGCAGATGATTTTAAATGGTAAGTTACTGCTAAACAGCACCCCCCAACCTAGATCGGTGCCCCCCTTCCAGGTCAGTACCCAGTGCTGCTGCACCGGTCGCAACACCCTAAAGTCAGCCCTGATTGCCGGTCTCAAGCATGCGTAGAGCACATGCCCCAGTGCAGGCAGCTCCAGGGGCGTAGCTTCAAAATGGGGGGGGGGAGGGGAGCTTCTGGGGTGCTACACCCTCCCCAGTAAATCCATTTTCTGGTGAATAGTTGGTTACAGGTGCTTTCAGCCGGGTATGGTGAGGTGTCTGTCAGACTTCACCTAGGATTTTTACTCTCTCGCTCTCTCTCTTTTGAAGGTCTTAAAAATGTTGTTTATTTTAATGTTGGTTATTCAAAGTATTTTAACATGATTGGCCAGCGTAGTTGTTGGAAAACCTGAATCTCATCCGTACCCCCTCGTTTTACTGACCCAGCTACGCACCTGCTGGTAGCTCAGCCCTAAACAAGACAAAGGCAAGGAATAGTAAACATAGAGAAGGGACACTACACTAGTGGTCACATTTAAATGTAAATGTGGGTGTACTTGTAAAGCGCACTGTGACTCCATGGAGTATCCTGGCACTGAAGACCGCTGGGGAACCCGTCCTGGTTTTCCCTGTGAGATGGTCCCTTTCTGGGTATCTCCAAGGTGAAACTAGGCAACGCCAGCGTCTGTGGGGGGCCGTTGTAGAGATGAGGCAAGCTTAATGCCCAGAGTTGCCGATTGTGTTCCTGGTTAGAGTAGGTACCGAGGTGAGAATTATCAAGTCCGTTTTGACCCTGGTCCACGACCCTGCCGCGTCGGGAATTGAACCCTGGTCCCTGGCCGATTCTCTGCTTACGGGTCTGCCGCCTCTAACCAGTGAGCCACACCTCTCCACTTTATTGGCGATCCAGTATAAACTGTGAAGAAAATATAAAGGAAATAGAATGCGGTTAAACAAAACAAAATACGGTTTTAAATGATAAAATAAAAACGCAAGAGAATCACTAGGCCATGCTTGCACCTCTTGACAGGCACTTATGCATGCACGGCAAACCAGAAGCCACCCTCCTGCTGTAGAATGAGGCAGGAAGTAGGGGCGGGAGGGTATGTGATGGGGCTTGTGACTTTAGTGCCAAAAGTTGCTCTTCCTGAAACAGCAATGCAACGCGTGGTACAAGAAGTGGAACTGTTGAAAAGTTAAATAGGAAGTAGGTGAACTCAGTTCCCGTTCGACCTCTCAACCCAGCGCTTCTGAGAGGCTGGTCTGGCAGAGACACATGCAGACACATTTCAGGCCGCCTTGGGACACATTACTGACTCCCCCCCAGCCCAGCCAGCCATCATACAAGGAGCCAACCAAGCTACCAAGCTGCAGAGCCATTTGCTCTAACAGCCCTTACGGCTCTTTAAACTTTAAAATCACAAATTACTATCTTATATGGGCCTCATTCACTAAGTTTCTTAAAATTAAGGAAATCGTGGGCTGTAGACGTCTTTAGCGTACATTTTTGTTCATTTTTTTTGGGGGGGGTGATTTATATAACTCGCAAAGAGCACGCATGCAAAGTTAGATACATCAGAGACTGCCAGGCAGGCCATTACCCCTACTTTACTCCCCCCCTACTTACTCTTTTATCATGCATTTACACTATGGGTGTCTAGTCAATAAAACACCTAGGGGCAGGTTTGCAACTTCTGGCGCATCTCTGCAAATGAGCAGAGATGCGCCAGAACAGATGCATCACGTAATCCCCCCTTGCGCCACCGCGGATGCGTCGCATTTACAATGCGGCGCACCATAGTGCAAGGAGGGGAAGATGCGTGACGCATCTTGTGGCGTACGGGTGGAGCATTGCTGGAGTCGTGTCACAAACGCGACGCAACTCCTGCAATGCACAGGGGCCGCCCATACTTAACGTGGTGCGTCACTCCTTATGCCTGCTTCAAGCAGGCGTAAGGATTTGACGCAGCAGCGTCGTAAAACTGACTCAGTGAATTCTTGTAGATTTCACTACGTCAGTTTTACGGGGCTTTCCTGCGAGGGAACGCCCACCCTGCAACAGAACGCCCACATGAAACCTGACGCAGGTTTCATGTGGCGCAGGGCTTTACAATGTGACGTATCTGCCTAGATGCGTCAGGTTGTAAAAAAGTTGCAACGTGGCGCATGGTTTACGCCGCCGGTGTGTCACAAAAATGACGCAACGGCGGCGTAAAAGTGTCGCAAGGGGTTTGTAAATCTGCCCCTATGGATATTGGAGTGACCTTATGCTCCCTTTGACCTTCAGTGACGTCACAGGCATGATGCCTTGCCCCATGTTTAATCCCTTCTGCAGCCACATATTTACTACTGAGGGACTTAGGTGAGGGGAAGGAATGAAAACCACAGAAAATAAATAGGGCCTTGGGAAGCCTCAAGAGCTCTTAGCAGAATTGGGATTACGAGCACAATTTGGGTGTAAAAAACTCTGGAGATGTTTAAAAAAACAGATAAAGTTACAAAATTTGTGGGTGTTCACTGCATTCCTATTGGCCACCCACTAGCCTCTTCGATTAAATGATATTCATCACCACCCCAAACCCAAACCTAAACACACAACTGCTGAAAGTCCACCACACAGGTGGGTTTTCTACAGTAATCAGTTCCATCTGTAAACTAAAATGTCCATCAACCCTAGACAGTGTGTTCAGTCTTTGATTCTCATGTGGCAGCCTAGTGTATTGTGGGAGCTGTAGTCTTGTTTTTTTTCATATAACTTATTAGAGTAACACGTGTGATAGCAATGAATCAAAAGCTGTGTTGTATTGTATTGTACTGCAGCCTTTATATAACGCTTGCTCCCATCGGTGGGGCGCTGAAGGGCTTGCCTACATGGATAGCATACTGCACCGTGTAGGGTGCATGTTGTCTTTGTTTTGATCCAATGTGGGAAGTGTTTCCATGTCGCGTGTGATGACCACCGAGATGCGGTTATCGTGTGATGGGACGCAGCGAGGAGCAGTGCGTTGGAAGATGATATGCGAGAGATAGGCTCACAGTTTTGAGATTTTGTGTATAGTCGTGGTCCTGGGCTGGCATGGTTGGAGGGAGAGAAAAGAGGAGAGGGGACGGCCATTTTTATTATCATCCCATATCCGAGCGTCTGTGAGATGTAAAGAGGCAGCCACAGTGTATGGGTATTTGCGACCTGCAGTCATGGACTACAATAAAGTCCTCTGAATTGTGTGTGCAGTGACGGCTGCAATGTGCCGAGGGTGGTGGGCAGTTGGCAAAGTAAATAAATAAATAAATCAAACACACTTACCTTGATACACGATGTGGTTCTCCACCAGTCTTCTCTCGTCCAGGCAGCCAACTCCCCTAACCAATCCCGGCACTGCTCTCACTAGTATGAGCGCAGCGCCAGGATTGGAGAGAGAGGCGTCACTCAGCACCCTTAAGAGCACTGGAGGCCTGCGCTTTCTCTATCTCAGCTGTCCTAGACAGCTGAGATAGGGAAGTTTAAGATGTGCAAGTCTGGCTGGCCGTCGCAAGACGGCCGGCCAAAGGGACATGCGCATTTTAAACTTTAGCAAACAGCTCCCTGGTGCCACTCGGCAGCACTGGCCCCGCCCCGTCCTGACACTTTGTTTGGGACGGGTTGGTTGCTGAAAAATAAAATGGTAATAAACAAACTTTATTACTGTTTTATTTTTCAGCTCTGGCCTGGGGCTTTTCTTTGTTGGGCGACGCTCCTACGCTCAAACGAAGGAGCCGCCCCTTAACCCCTTCGGTGCTCATGACGGAACGGTTCCGTCATGAGCCACGGTTGAGCTGTGCTCATGACGGAACCGTTCCGTCATGACCACGCCCGCGCAAGAAACCGTCAGCACAGCGGCGGAATTTGCGCAGCATGGAAGGGGTTAATGTGTAACAGATCGCTTGAGTTGTTCCATGCCCGTTCGTTTGGTACTGTTTGATTTTTTTGCCTATACAGTGCTGGTGATGGACAACCCTCTTAGCAGATATGTCTGATGTGAATTCAAGAGGCTCAAGTTAAGATACAGTTTTCGTTGACCGCTTGGTATCATGATCTCAGTATTATTGTTGCTCAGGACCAGAAGAAGTGTCCATAGTGGCGCAAAGCGAGGCGGTCTGGTCACCCCAGTCTTAGATGGCCTTTTTTTAGCACACCAAGTAAATCTTATCTACACAAAATGGTTTTATGGCACTCCCACTGTGTGCTTTGCAGCTTTGTTCATCTTAAAATGTGCTCTGGGCAGTGCTTAATTTGAGCCGGTGGTTTCCAGTGCTCGGCACCGGCAGTTAATTGTCAACACCAGCGCTTGCGACAGTCTGCCACAAGGTGGCTTAGTCTGGCTCATTTAGAGATGACCACAACAACAGCTAATTATTAATTCAATATACATTAAAAAAGACTATTACCGGCTGCCCAAACCAATCTTATAGCTTTCAGGCCTGGAATAGTGCTGATTGTTATACCTGTAGGAGTGTGATGGTCAGTACTTGTGTTGCTACTATCATTGGCAGTATAGGGGGGTCAGTGTGTGGTGCAAACTGCAGTGGTCTTCTGCCGAGAGCCCTGGCACTTGATTCTTTTGCACATCAAGCACTGGCTGTGGGTAATATAGTACAGTCAGACTCGGAAGCTGGTCTTTGCTTTGAATAGAAACCTGACTCTGACCTTTAAAATGTGTCTACTCATGAGGTTTTGTTCCATTATATATTAAAAAAAGAGCCAGATGGGTCTGAAGGGTTTTCATACCCGGGAGCGCACAGTAAGCCCCCCTTCTTGCAGAAGTGAACGGAAATCCGCCTCCCTGCCACGCGCCCTTCCTGTACAAGCCACAGTGCTCGCACCCCCACCCACTCCCAGCTGAAACAACCCTCACAGGGTGCACAGAAGCCTCTTTGCCGATCCCTGCAGATATCTGAGCAGAGGCCCCGCCTCCCTCCAGGCTACACTTATTGCAAGGTTGATTTTGGGCAGGAAAGTTGAGAAAAGCGCCAAGAAGTCAAAATAGGAGACTTCATTCCTGATGCTACCCAGAGGGTTACACTCCTCGGTGGGTATGTGGGTGGCACTCTTGAACTTGAACATATGTTAGACCTCGAAAAAAAAGTCAAATATTTCAGCAGCATGTGCTTTTTTAAGACACCAGAGCACTTAAGCCAAGGTATATAATGGCAAGCAGGCGTGCCATGTGCCGACGTGTGTGGGGATGGCTGTTCGACCCCCTGACTGACACCCATGCAGCCCTCTTTCTTTCCTGCCTCGCTGCTTTACCTTTCATTCCCTCTCTGCCCCTGTCTGGAAGCCCAGGCACCCGAGACTCTCGAAGGGGAGCTGGGAGAGAGCTTGGGTGCAGGGTGGGCACACACTCCTGCCCATGGGTACCCAAGCCTCTGGCTGGCATCCCTGTGTGGTGTGTAAGTGATGAGCTGCTAAGTTCATCACTGTAACCCGTAGAAGAGCACACTGTGGCACCTTCTCCAGACGCCATGTTGTCACGGTGACGTCACCTGGGCAGCCATACACGGATTTGCCTGGACGGCCATGAAAGCCACCACCCCACCTGCCTGTGTAATATTGTCTTGGACTGACAGCTCTTTGCCCTTTCAAGATATTCCCTCTCAAGATGTCTCTCACCCAGCCTTTCTCTCACTCAGAAGTCTCACACAAAGCTTCCCACCGAGGGTGTCTCTACACCCAGAGTGTGTCCCCCAGGAGTTCTTCAGCAGTGGTTAATATGTAAAAAAAACTAAGGGCCAGAAGTACGACCATTGGCATTAGCGACTCGCAAATTGCGAAAAATTGCGAGTCGCTAATGCCAATGTACGACAGTGTCAGACACACTGTTTGCGATTCCCAATGGGGTCGCAAATTGCATGCCTTATGAATATTCATGAGCCACTCGCAATTTGCGTCCCCATTTGGAATGGCCGGCCCTCCCAGAGATGGTGGCTCGCTGGGCTCAGCAGACCTCCATGTCTGGAACTGCTTATAAATAAAGCAGTTTTTTATTTTAAATACAGCCCGTTTTCCTTAAAGGAAAACGGGATGCATTTAAAAAAAGAAAAATGAAACTTTTTCGTAAAATTTTTTAAGGGCAGTTAGTGGTCCCTGGGACCCCTTCCCTTTCGTGAGTGCTTTACCACTCTCTTGAAGAGGGCGGTAAATTGCGAATGTTTTGCGACCTCAATTGCGGTTGCAAAACATTCTTACAGTCGCTATTAGGAAGGGACCCCCTTGGAACGCCCCTTCCTAATAGCGAGTCGCAAACCCTATTTAGCGAGTCGCAAATAAATTACGACTAGCTAAATAGGGTTTGTACATGGCCCATTGGTATTTTTGCATGCGCAAACGGGTCGCAAACCCGCTTGCACACACAAAAATGGGTTGTACATCTGGACCCTAAGTGCCACGGCTCTCGTCAGGAGACCACTGCAGCTCGCACCACGCATTGCCCCGCCAGCGCTGCCAATGATAGTAACAACAGAACTACTGACCATCACACTCCTACAAGTGCGACAATTCAGACTTTTTCAGGTCCCCAAAGCTATAAGAATGGCTTGAGCAGCCGGTAATAGTCATTTTTAATGTATATTGAATTAATGATTAACAGTTGTTGTGGTCATCTCTAAATGAGCCAGACAGCGCCACCTTTGGGCAGACTGTCACTAGAGCCGGAGTTGACAATTTAGTGCTGGTGCTGAAATACGGAAACCACTGGCTCAAATTAAGCACTGGTTCTCTGATCCAAATTGTTTACCTCTGGTGGTATTGCCCAGCAGCTCTATTGCCTGCTGAGGATGCTGTTTATTCGCATCACTACCACACAGCACACTTTATTGTATTGTACAGTGGCATTTGAGTAGTGCCTCTTCCCTCCACGAAGCCCCGAGGCGCTTTGAGTAAGTCCAGTAAGGAGCTAGTCCCATGCCACATGGCAGCAGAGGTGTTTACGGGTCCGAGGTCTCTGCTGTCTCACGTGTAAGATGCCCCCTTGACACAAAGTAAAGCAAAGTAGAGCAGAGTGCTATTTGCATTAACTTAAGGCCACTTGCCAGCAGGTTTCATGCAGGAAGATAAATAATAAATCAAAACCTTGGGCCACTTTGACTTTGCACCGGCGCAATACCTTAATAAATATCACCCATCATTTTAGAGAAGGGGAAACAGGCACAGGAAGAGCAGAATTTGCCCAGGATCAGTTTGAGGGAGTAGGTGAGTAACCCATGATTCCTTGCTCTAAGGCCCTTAACCTTCCCTCTACGCCACAGTTTGGTGGGCAGACTGGAAGCTCTCTCCCCCCAGTTGTTGGTTGGGTTCCAGTTCATTTTTATCAAACATTTACTAGCAGCTTTAAGCCTAAGCACAAGCACTCTTTAACTGGGAGACGAGGAATATGTTTAAAAAAGTGGTTGCCTAAGAGCATACAATTTGGTCACATGTAAAGCCTCCCAATGCCATGATTTCCAATGTGTCTACTCTATCGTGGCTGTAGCGGGGCACTTCCGATGAAGAGGAGCCGAACTGCTGTCCCTATGAAATTCCATAGTGTTAGAAGCCCAGCCCAGATTTTTAATACAGTATTTGGAGAGAGTTTACCTTTTCTGCCTGGTCACAAAGGATTTTTGCCTTTTTCTAGATCCTATTTATGTTGTTTTTTCAACTCTGTGCACTTTACCCCTGGCAAACAGCAAGAAAGTGCCTGTGCTCCCTGTTTAATCAAGGTTAAATTATCATACCAATGGTTGACATATATGCCTTGCTATCAGTCAATGGTATGTATATGTATATATGTATATAGCTTCAGCCCTACCAAGTGTAGCCTGTCTTCAGCGTCAAAAAAACCTACTGACAAATCTGTCTAAATGACCCTTTTCCAAAGGTGGGGAACCATGGTTTTAAATGTTAGTAAGTCACCCCTAAGTACATCTTGTCACCCACAAGATAAGGTGCTTGATATTTAAAAGTGGAACATGAGTGAAATAAAAATTGGCAGTGACTACACCCCAAACGCTATTTTCACTTGCAGGGCGGTAGCTGGATCCCAGAAAATGTAAATGTACAAATTATAAACCTTGATCTGTAACTTTTGAAAGTAAATAGCTGAAATAGTCATTCAAAGAGTATGTTTCATAATTATTAAAAGCCCAATTAATTGATAAAGTTAAGTTTTCATAAATATTTGGGGAAAGAGGCCTTTAGAAAGTTATCATTCCCCTGTATGAAGCTCCTGGGAGCTACTTTGCACCAGCCTGCCAGCAGCTGCCCAGCAAGTGCTTAACCCTAATGAGGTGTAAAAACTGCTTCCTGAGCAGAACAATAGCTTAAGCCTCATTATAGGATGGACTGAGTGTGGGGTATTTGATTCCTATCAGCCCAGGAAGGACAGTTGGTATGGACCCAGGAACTTCATTCACTTGAAAGAGACAGAGGTGAGGCCTGCCCCTTCATAGACACGAAGAAGGGAAAACCTTTGCCCCTACAACCCACGTTGGACAGGCTAGCTTCAACCCCAATGGGAGAGAAGCTACCCCCAGAATGGGTTTGGAGGGGACACAGGGGAGGGAAATGCACTTTTCTCTGGCCACGCCTCTTTGTGGACACAAGAGCTCTGCATAAGAGAGGAGGAGTACCCCCTTTTGGGATTTTAGGAGTGAGGTGCACTTTGGGAAGGTTTGCAGTAAGCGCAAATAGGATGTGCTGCAAAAGTGGGGAGGGTTGTCCCCAGAAAGCATTTCCCCATTAGTTAGGGAATAATGAGGAGTCACCCCCAATCACGGGCTATTGCAAACCATAAAGTGGCGCTCACAGAAACCTTTCTCAGAACACTTTCTTGGCCTTACAAAAATCAGAAGATGACTGGACCTGGCGTCTGTGACCTGAGAGGAGCCCTGAACAACTGGACCTGCTCCCTCTTGTACCCAGGACAAAGAAGTGGACTCCGAGGGCTAGTTGGGTGATGGCCTGTGTGGGTACAGAGACAAAACAAGCTGCAAAGAGGCTTTTTTCCCAAATTAAGCCCATCTGTGCCATAGCTACCAGTCTCCAGATGAAGGAGAGCTGGGAATTCCCCACCTCTTGACATACTATAGAGCGGCGCAACTTCGCTTGTAGATCTGCTAGGCATCTTTTTGATGTTGATGGGTTCCTCCCATTTAACGAGCTGACTGACTGGCATGGCATTCACAACCCCAAACGCTTCCAATACTTTCAGCTTCGACATTGGTTGACCCACCCCGACACTCGGCCTCTGGTCAGCAGGCATCTTACGGCCTATGAGAAGTGGCTCTTATCGAAGCAGTCTGATCGCCACTTGATTTCTGAACTCTATCTCATGCTGCGTCCCCCGGCTCCCCTGGAGCGCTCTCCTGGGCAGCGACGATGGGAGACATAGTTAGGTAGGAGCTTTTCATTGAAGGAATGGCAGCAAATCTACAATAGAGCTCACCAGACCGCTTGGGGGTTGAGCTCAAATGTATTTAGTAATTTTGAGGTTCACCCTGACAAGTTAAAGTCTTTATTCCTTGCACCCGGCAATAATCCGCTTTCTTATAGTATTTACTACCAGGATTATATTTATAAAGGATCTGTTTCCAAGCCCTATGTTTGAAGATAAGTTAAAAACTGCCAGAAAGGGATTTTGAGGGCTTTACTCTTGGCCCTGGAGCAGTAAATAGTTACTCTGCAGTGTCTACGTTGGACGGTGGTGTTTGACACTGTTGTCCCAATATTAAAGATATCATTTCTTCCACTTGGATGCCCAGTTATTCTCTTTGTACTGTTGACTCTCCAAGGGTAGCTGGCCTGAGCAGTCAAAGTTTACTCCAGGAGGGAGTGGGTGATTTTGAACACTCATACAGTAGTATAAAGTAAGCGTGGTCCTCTCAGGGGCAACCCCATAAATTTACTCCGTGGCTCATAATCCTTCTCACCCCTCAGTATATGTCTGCGTATGAATCCACGAGCAGCGTCTCTGTGCTTACCACGTTTGCGTGCCCCCCACGTGTCCTCAAACTGTGATGTGAAGTGAGAATGGACTCTAATGTGCCTGAGCACACAAGTTAGAGGATTGTGCTGTGTCACTGGTGTGGAGACCATGCAAGAGGATTCCAGAAACTTCTTTCAACACACTTCCTTCCTTCAACCATCTTTTAACCACCAAGGCAGTTGCCTGTGAATAGCAAGTTACTGCACGCGTGTTCTTCCGTTAGAACAATTGGGAAAGGGTTACACCTTGTGTGAACCAATGGCTGGTGGCTGTTGTTGATGTAAGATTGGGTAAGAAGACAAGCTGTTGACTTTTCACTGGATGGGCCATTAGAATCTCTGAATGAGCACAGCAAAGAGTGTCTTTAGTCCCTGGTTACCCCACACCGTTTCCTTCCTGTGTCTCTCCCTTTCTACTGGGATATGAAAATATGATTTCTAATGTTACTCGTGAGCGCCCTACCAGTCTGTAATCTGCTGCGGAAAAGGGCCTCTGTCTGTTATTTCTTTGCTTCTTTTGAAGTGTCACTCTCTGTACAATCATCCCTTCCCACAGCACATAGATATCTGAGCCTACATATTTATGGGACTTGAAGTTTAACGCATTTATCAGTCTGAAAGCCCAGTTACTACAAGATCTCTTTATAATTGTGCAGATGTGGGTGCAGACTGTCCATTTCTGCAGATGTGGCAGTTCGGCCTGGACTGTTCCCATGAGGCACAGGGTCAAGACTGATTTGCATATGGCTGGGTCTAACCTGGGGTGGCGTGATGAGCAAAAAAACAATGGATTTAACCCAGATCTCTTGACTGGGGGTGAATGTTTGATTTGTTCTGCATTCTGTCCATCATTTGTGTCTTTTGCTTTCTCACCCTAAGTGGGCCGGGTATGACTGGACATGGGTCCCGGGCTCACTGTGCCACTGGATTCAAGCTAGCCTGGCTGATGAGGGGTGATGCCCTGAAACCGGTCCCAGGATGCTTGTTTCCAGTCCAGGGACGACCTGGCTTGGCTGTTCGGGCTGGACTGTTCCCATGAGGCACAGGGTCAAGACTGATTTGCATATGGCTTGGTCTAAACATGGTGAGCAAAAGAACAATGGATTAAACCCAGATCTCTTGGGATAACACTGGGATATTTGCACAGGACACAAGCACTGGGATATTTCCATGGTGTCACAGACACTGGGATATTTGCACAAGACACAGACACTGGGATATCTGTACGGTGGCACGGACAATGAGATATTTACACTGGGGCACAGACACTGGGATATTTGCACAGGACGCAGACACTGGGATATTTGCACGGTGGCACAGACACTGGGATATTTGCACAGGACACATACACTGGGATATTTGCACGGTGGCACAGACACTGGGATAATTGCATGGTGGCACAGACACTGGGATATTTGCACAGGACACAGACACTGGGATATTTGCACGGTGGCACAGACACTGGGATATTTGCATGGTGGCACAGACACTGGGATATTTGCATGGTGGCACAGACACTGTGATATTTGCACAGGACACAGACACTTGGATATTTGCACGGTGGCACAGACACTGGGATATTTGCATGGTGGCACAGACACTGGGATATTTGCATGGTGGCACAGACACTGTGATATTTGCACAGGACACAAGCACTGGGATATTTGCATGGTGGCACAGACACTGGGATATTTGCACAGGACGCAGACACTGGGATATTTGCACAGTGGCACAGACACTGGGATATTTGCACAGTGGCACAGACACTGGGATATTTGCACAGGACACATACACTGGGATATTTGCATGGTGGCACAGACACTGAGATTTTTGCACAGTGGCACAGACACTGAGATTTTTGCACTGGGGCACATGCACTGGAATATTTGCACGGTGGCGCAGACAATTGGATATTTGCACAAGACACAGACACTGGGATATCTGCACGGTGGCACAGACACAGATGTTTGCACAGGGGCACATGCACTGGAATATTTGCCTGGGGCACAGGCACCACAAAAACTCGTCGAAACCCACTGGAGTACAGACACTGTGGCACAAGTCCTTGGAGGCAGAAAAACAAATAAGCAACACGGGCAGTGACACTAGTGCAAGGCCACCGTCAAGGCGCCTCCATTCCCCCGGCAAGACACACGCTTTTTTAACCAGCTCTTAGGATCACGAGGCCAAGCCAATGGCAGATAGAGGGATTTACAAATACAATCTGACAATAACAGTAAGCTTTGCCAAGTATGAGACATACTACAGATCTTATATCCAGGACTGGACACAATACTTTGGTCAAGGCCGCATTTCAGATGTTGCATCTACAACTGCACATGGTATCCCCGGGGAGACGTCCGCAGCAGGACATATTTGTCAGGTTGTTGCTTCCCAAACAGGACACAGAACCTGAGGTCTGTCATCCAGAAATGACCACAATATGACAGATGTTGTCAACTGCAGACAGCATTCCAGGGAGGCTCCAGAACTGACCGTTCACTGCAGGTCTGGGCTCCATGTCTTTGGGATATTGGGATATTTGCATGGGGGCACAGACACTGAGATTTTTGCACTGGGGCACATGCACTGGAATATTTGCACGGTGGCACAGACACTGGGATGTTTGCACAAGACACAGACACTGGGATATCTGTACGGTGGCACGGACAATGAGATATTTACACTGGGGCACAGACACTGGGATATTTGCGCAGGACGCAGACACTGGGATATTTGCATGGTGGCACAGACACTGGGATATTTGCACAGGACACAGACACTGGGATATTTGCATGGTGGCACAGACACTGGGATATTTGCATGGTGGCACAGACACTGGGATATTTGCACAGGACACATAGACTGGGATATTTGCACGGTGGCTCAGACACTGGGATATTTGCATGGTGGCACAGACACTGGGATATTTGCACAGGACACATACACTGGGATATTTGCACGGTGGCACAGACACCTGGATATTTGCACAAGACACAGACACTGGGATATCTGTACGGTGGCACGGACAATGAGATATTTACACTGGGGCACAGACACTGGGATATTTGCACAGGACACAAGCACTGGGATATTTGCACGGTGGCACAGACACTGGGATATTTGCACAGGACACAGACACTGGGATATTTGCACGGTGGCACAGACACTGGTATATTTGCATGGTGGCACAGACACTGGGATATTTGCACAGGACACAAGCACTGGGATATTTACACTGGGGCACAGACACTGGGATATTTGCACAGGACGCAGACACTGGGATATTTGCACGGTGGCACAGACACTGGTATATTTGCATGGTGGCACAGACACTGGGATATTTGCACAGGACACAAGCACTGGGATATTTGCACGGTGGCACAGACACTGGGATATTTGCACAGGACACAGACACTGGGATATTTGCACGGTGGCACAGACACTGGGATATTTGCACGGTGGCACAGACACTGGGATATTTGCATGGTGGCACAGACACTGGGATATTTGCACAGGACACAAGCACTGGGATATTTGCACGGTGGCACAGACACTGGGATATTTGCATGGTGGCACAGACACTGGGATATTTGCACAGGACGCAGACACTGGGATATTTGCATGGTGGCACAGACACTGGGATATTTGCATGGTGGCACGGACACTGAGATATTTGCACAGTGGCACAGACACTGGGATATTTGCACAGGACACATACACTGGGATATTTGCACAGGACACAGACACTGAGATATTTGCACAGTGGCACAGACACTGGGATATTTGCACAGGACACATACACTGGGATATTTGCATGGTGGCACAGACACTGGTATATTTGCATGGTGGCACAGACACTGGGATATTTGCACAGGACACAAGCACTGGGATATTTGCACGGTGGCACAGACACTGGGATATTTGCACAGGACACAGACACTGGGATATTTGCACGGTGGCACAGACACTGGGATATTTGCACGGTGGCACAGACACTGGGATATTTGCATGGTGGCACAGACACTGGGATATTTGCACAGGACACAAGCACTGGGATATTTGCACGGTGGCACAGACACTGGGATATTTGCATGGTGGCACAGACACTGGGATATTTGCACAGGACGCAGACACTGGGATATTTGCATGGTGGCACAGACACTGGGATATTTGCATGGTGGCACAGACACTGGGATATTTGCACAGGACACAGACACTGAGATATTTGCACAGTGGCACAGACACTGGGATATTTGCACGGTGGCACAGACACTGGGATATTTGCACAGGACGCAGACACTGGGATATTTGCACGGTGGCACAGACACTGGGATATTTGCACAGGACACATACACTGGGATATTTGCATGGTGGCACAGACACTGAGATTTTTGCACAGTGGCACAGACACTGAGATTTTTGCACTGGGGCACATGCACTGGAATATTTGCACGGTGGCGCAGACAATTGGATATTTGCACAAGACACAGACACTGGGATATCTGCACGGTGGCACAGGCACTGAGATGTTTGCACAGGGGCACATGCACTGGAATATTTGCCTGGGGCACAGGCACCACAAAAACTCGTCGAAACCCACTGGAGTACAGACACTGTGGCACAAGTCCTTGGAGGCAGAAAAACAAATAAGCAACACGGGCAGTGACACTAGTGCAAGGCCACCGTCAAGGCGCCTCCATTCCCCCGGCAAGACACACGCTTTTTTAACCAGCTCTTACGATCAGGAGGCCAAGCCAATGGCAGATAGAGGGATTTACAAATACAATCTGACAATAACAGTAAGCTTTGCCAAGTATGAGACATACTACAGATCTTATATCCAGGACTGGACACAATACTTTGGTCAAGGCCGCATTTCAGATGTTGCATCTACAACTGCACATGGTATCCCCGGGGAGACGTCCGCAGCAGGACATATTCGTCAGGTTGTGGCTTCCCAAACAGGACACAGAACCTGAGGTCTGTCATCCAGAAATGACCACAATATGACAGATGTTGTCAACTGCAGACAGCATTCCAGGGAGGCTCCAGAACTGACCGTGCACTGCAGGTCCGGGCTCCAGGTCTTTGGGATATTGGGATATTTGCATGGGGGCACAGACACTGAGATTTTTGCACTGGGGCACATGCACTGGAATATTTGCACGGTGGCACAGACACTGGGATGTTTGCACAAGACACAGCCACTGGGATATCTGTACGGTGGCACGGACAATGAGATATTTACACTGGGGCACAGACACTGGGATATTTGCACAGGACACATAGACTGGGATATTTGCACGGTGGCACAGACACTGGGATATTTGCATGGTGGCACAGACACTGGGATATTTGCATGGTGGCAGAGACACTGGTATATTTGCACAAGACACAGACACTGGGATACCTGTACGGTGGCACGGACAATGAGATATTTACACTGGTGCACAGACACTGGGATATTTGCACAGGACGCAGACACTGGGATATTTGCACGGTGGCACAGACACTGGGATATTTGCACAGGACGCAGACACTGGGATATTTGGACAGGACACAGACACTGGGATATTTGCACGGTGGCACAGACACTGGGAAATTTGCACAGGACACATACACTGGGATATTTGCACGGTGGCACAGACACTGGTATATTTGCATGGTGGCACAGACACTGGGATATTTGCACAGGACACATACACTGGGATATTTGCACGGTGGCACAGACACTGGTATATTTGCACAGGACACATTGACTGGGATATTTGCACAGGACACATACACTGGGATATTTGCATGGTGGCACAGACACTGAGATTTTTGCACAGTGGCACAGACACTGAGATCTTTGCACTGGGGCACATGCACTGGAATATTTGCACGGTGGCACAGACAATTGGATATTTGCACAAGACACAGACACTGGGATGTCTGCACGGTGGCACAGGCACTGAGATGTTTGCACAGGGGCACATGCACTGGAATATTTGCCTGGGGCACAGGCACCACAAAAACTCGTCGAAACCCACTGGAGTACAGACACTGTGGCACAAGTCCTTGGAGGCAGAAAAACAAATAAGCAACACGGGCAGTGACACTATTGCAAGGCCACCGTCAAGGCGCCTCCATTCCCCCGGCAAGACACACGCTTTTTTAACCAGCTCTTACGATCATGAGGCCAAGCCAATGGCAGATAGAGGGATTTACAAATACAATCTGACAATAACAGTAAGCTTTGCCAAGTATGAGACATACTACAGATCTTATATCCAGGACTGGACACAATACTTTGGTCAAGGCCGCATTTCAGATGTTGCATCTACAACTGCACATGGTATCCCCGGGGAGACGTCCGCAGCAGGACATATTTGTCAGGTTGTGGCTTCCCAAACAGGACACAGAACCTGAGGTCTGTCATCCAGAAATGACCACAATATGACAGATGTTGTCAACTGCAGACAGCATTCCAGGGAGGCTCCAGAACTGACCGTGCACTGCAGGTCTGGGCTCCAGGTCTTAGCCTGGGTAACATTCTAGATGTGAAACAGAACTGGACACTGTACTCCAGTTGAGACCCTCAGAGGTGGCCTCACTTGTCTAGGCCAGGCCTCCAGATGTGATGTGTAAAACTATGACACACGCCTTGCGGTGGGTCTTAGCATCTCCACATCGCCCCGGTGCTCTGCGGGGTCTTGTTGCACCCACCGGTCCTCCAGTTGAGACTATCAGAGGTGGCCTCAATGGTCTAGGTGGTCAGTGAAATGCCAGGGGAAACAGTGGCTCTCTCCACCACCGGTTCAAATTAAGCTCTGCAGGAGTGGGGGTTCTATCTTCACCGAGTGTTATCAGGTGTCTATCACTAACATGTATTTTCAGACCGTGCAGATATTACAGGATGCCTAAGCCCAACACATCACCATACCCTTGTTCAAGATCACACCAGGCGAAGGAATGGTACGACTAAAAGAGACGTGGGAGGGATGGTGATTGGAGAAGGTGAGAAGAGCATGAGTTCACCTGTAAATCACCCGCAGCCACATATACTGCATTTTACACATGGCTGGGGAATGCAGTTTCACCGTCTTTTCTGCATTTGTTAGTGGGGAGTTAGCAAACCGTTTTGACTTTTCTGCATTTGTTAGTCGGGAGTTTGCAAACCTTTTCTGCATTTGTTAGTGGGGAGTTTGCAAACCGTTTTGACTTTTCTGCATTTGTTAGTGGGGAGTTTGCAAACCTTTTCTGCATTTGTTAGTGGGGAGTTTGCAAACCGTTTTTAGGTCTCGCCTAGCAACGCAGTGCATGCGCTGCTCGCCTTGGCGAGACCTATTGTTGTCGGTTTGGTGGGCGAAGGGGGACAGGACTTGTGCACGCGTGTGGAAGACAGAAGATGTGCACACGTACGGCTTGCGGTGTTAGCACAACTCCTGCTCGCACCATGCGTGTGCACATCTCCTGTCCGGCGTGGCGCGCTTACGTCAGCTCCCCCATGTGCCACCGCTGACTGCAGCTCTCCCGGTGCCCTGCATGGACTGGCAGCCCGGGTCGCCGCCCTGGTGAGTCTCTGTAACCGGCGCTGTCCTGTCCTTGAGTTAAGTATCCATGGTGTATATTATGGTTTATATTCACAAAACAAATGTGTACAGATCGGCTTCCTTAAGTGTATACAGAAGTGTGGTGCAATCGCGCGCATTGTAGAGATCTGTAAGTAAACACTGTGCCACGAAGTCCCACGCAGGAAACCATATGCCGCTCTCAGCGGTCCCGCGCTGTCCATTTGCCAAGTGTGCTGTTAGCACTGAAGAGGGAAAGAGGTTTAGCCTTCTTAGTATTTCACGCTTGCAGAAATGTGAGTGCACGCTCACTGTGGTCTTTCCATGCCTCCTTTACATCACAGAACAGAAACAGTGTCTTTTGACGTTGAGACCCCATATACTGAACATTAATGATAACTTTTCCAAAGCCTGTCAATTACTCAGCCGCCAGCTCCTGTATTTCTGCTGTGTGATACTTCACTCAGTGTGTCACCAACTGCTGCTTCTGACACATCCCAGACCACGCAAGCCTGTTTTTTCTTCCTGACGTCTTTTGATCTGCAAAGCATATGCTATTGTTCAAAATCAAGGGTCATTTTTTTATTTCACGCTTCCCTGGTTGTGGTGTTGGGTTGAATGACACTTAGCTGGGATCTGTAAATTATTGTGGGCCAAAGGGGTCGAACCGCTGCATCAGATACCTGCCAGTATCATTAGCATAGATTGACATTGATGGAGAACTCAGCTTCGCCCCCCCCCCCCCCACAAGCTGTTTTAATAACACTCCTGAGAAGGTCTTTTTGGGATGTATGCTGTTTCTGTGTATACTGACCCAAGTTCTGTCAAGTTACCCAATCTGGTAGTAAGTGGATTTATTTTAAAAGGTGTTGTAATTGTTTTTAGTTTTCAGAATATTAGGGGGCAGATTTATGACGACTGGCGCATCCCTGCATATCAGCAGGGATGCGCCAGTTATTATGCGCCACAGCTGCGCCACCATGGATGCGCCGCATTTATAATGCGGCGCACCATGGGGCAAAAACGGCACAGATGCGTGACGCATCTGTGACGAAAAGTGGCGCATTGCTGGAGTTGCGTCGCAAGCGCGACGCAGCTCCAGCAATGATCTGGGGGGCCCTATCTTTACAATGCTGCGTCAATCCTTACACCTGCTTCAAGCAGGCGCAGGGTTTTGACGCAGCATGGGCCTAAAAGTGACTGAGTGAAATCTTGTAGATTTCACTCAGCCACTTTTAGGAGGCGTTCCTGCGTCGGAACGCCCCCACCTGCCCTGGAACGCCTACATGTGGCGCAGGGCTTTACAACGTGACGCATCTCCCAGATGCGTCACGTTGTAAATACCCCGCACCATGGCGCAGGATTTGCGCCGCTGCTGCGTCACAAAAGTGACGCAACGGCGGCGCAAAAGTGGCGCTAGTGCAACATAAATCTGCCCCATGGGGGCAGATTTATGACGACTGGCACATCCCTGCATATCAGCAGGGATGCGCCAGTTATTATGCGCCACAGCTGCGCCACCATGGATGCGCCGCATTTATAATGCGGCGCACCATGGGGCAAAAACGGCACAGATGCGTGACGCATCTGTGCCGAAAAGTGGCGCATTGCTGGAGTTGCGTCGCAAGCGCGACGCAGCTCCAGCAATGATCTGGGGGGCCCTATCTTTACAATGCTGCGTCAATCCTTACACCTGCTTCAAGCAGGCGCAGGGTTTTGACGCAGCATGGGCCTAAAAGTGACTGAGTGAAATCTTGTAGATTTCACTCAGCCACTTTTAGGAGGCGTTCCTGCGTCGGAACGCCCCCACCTGCCCTGGAACGCCTACATGTGGCGCAGGGCTTTACAACGTGACGCATCTCCCAGATGCGTCACGTTGTAAATACCCCGCACCATGGCGCAGGATTTGCGCCGCTGCTGCGTCACAAAAGTGACGCAACGGCGGCGCAAAAGTGGCGCTAGTGCAACATAAATCTGCCCCATGGGGGCAGATTTATGACGACTGGCACATCCCTGCATATCAGCAGGGATGCGCCAGTTATTATGCGCCACAGCTGCGCCACCATGGATGCGCCGCATTTATAATGCGGCGCACCATGGGGCAAAAACGGCACAGATGCGTGACGCATCTGTGCCGAAAAGTGGCGCATTGCTGGAGTTGCGTCGCAAGCGCGACGCAGCTCCAGCAATGATCTGGGGGGCCCTATCTTTACAATGCTGCGTCAATCCTTACACCTGCTTCAAGCAGGCGCAGGGTTTTGACGCAGCATGGGCCTAAAAGTGACTGAGTGAAATCTTGTAGATTTCACTCAGCCACTTTTAGGAGGCGTTCCTGCGTCGGAACGCCCCCACCTGCCCTGGAACGCCTACATGTGGCGCAGGGCTTTACATCGTGACGCATCTCCCAGATGCGTCACGTTGTAAATACCCCGCACCATGGCGCAGGATTTGCGCCGCTGCTGCATCACAAAAGTGACGCAACAGCGGCGCAAAAGTGGCGCTAGTGCAACATAAATCTGCCCCTTAGTTTTTTGCAAGTGTTTTTTTCCATCTGGCCGGAGTCACTTCCACCCTTTGAAATGACAAACACATCCTGCTTCCTTCTTCTCTACGCACACTGCAGGTTCATCTTGTTAGCGCTATATATGAATGCAATTACAATTACAGTTCACCAAATCCAGCCACAACACTTAAAACAAATACACATGAGTAAAAGACATTGCCATTTACAACGCTAATAGCTCTAACTCTTGCAAATGCGAGACCTATTGCATTGCAAATGCTTGTTACTTTTCTGCATTTATTAGTGGGGAGTTTGCAAACAGATTTGGCTTTTCTGCATTTGTTAGTGGGGAGTTTGCAAACAGTTTTGACTTTTCTGCATTTGTTAGTGGCGAGTCTGCAAACCGTTTTTTTTGCTGGTGTAAACCTCATTTCCGGGCTGTGACGCAACACTCTCACATTTGTGATGCAGTAACGTATTATGACAACGGAGCAGTTGCTCTTTCTGATGTCCCTAGAATAAGGGAAGTGACACCTTTCCTGATTCTGGATGTTGAAAATTTAGTATTAGGTATCGAAGTGTTTTGTCTTCAGCCCACAAGCAAGTAACGTCAGAGAGAATGTGTCACTCTCCTATAAGGACATGGTCCCTTCACAGCCATGAACTCTCAAACAATCTTCCCGAGGTACAACCTCCCCACAGTCGTTTCTTTTATATTAATTTCTGAAGGGGGTTACCCATTATAAGAATAACTGATATTGTGCAAAGTTCTTAGGTTTCTCAGATCCACCATGCGTCAGAAGCTCATACATTACGGGAGTTTTCTTTGCATTCTGGGACTTGTAGTCCTGATTTGCATAATGGGAGAGACAGGACTTGAAACCACAAAATGCAGAGGTAAACACCTGGACTGGATGAGGTACAAAGTCTTGGACCTGGGAATCTTGTGTGGTCTGATTCGAGGTGTAACCAAACAGCTCTTAGGAGCCATGACGATTCTTTGCCTGAAATTAGGTGGGAAACAGGATAACAAAGGCAGCCCACATCTTATGCAAAGATAGACTGAATAAGACTTGGGAAGAACGTACACATTTTTGCTACAGATAAAGATTGGTTTGAGTGGGTTCATTTTGTAAACTGAGTGGGAGCCGCGTGGTCTCCCGTCAAGGGTCATTCTCATAGAATGAAGATGCTTGAGGGACGGTGATCACAGATCCGCCACCTGGAGTTACCGCGAGGGCACTGTGAGAATCAACAAAGTATAGGCCCACAGACCTGCCAACTCATACGGTACCCCCGTGCATCTCACAATTTTGGCTCACTTCACACGGTCACATGGTAAGGAGCTGAACTCAAACGGTGACAAAGAAATTGAGCTGAACACCACTGTAAACAGTGAATTTTCTGCTCATTTTCAGAGGTTGTAAACACCCTAGGACATTGGGGACAGCCTCAATGATCTTTTGTTTTTATTTTTCTGGAGGGGGGGGCTTGGTATGGCCTTGAATGCCTCTGAGGTAGCTCTCGGCACAAGGCCCGCCCCCTCCAAGGCCCGTTCCCTCCTCCCATTAATTTGTAGGTTGGCAGGCATGGGCCCAAAGAGCCCACTTCACAAAGGATGCTGAGACTTGCAACTCCAGTTAAACATACGTTAACACTTATTTGCAATTCGCAAACATTCCCTGTGGGCCGTGCGGACGCTGTGACTGGAGCGCACGTCTGGGATGTCATGTGACATTTTTACAACTCACAATTCCCCTCATGCGTAGCTATACATAATGTTTGATTCGTTCCAGGCGGAAAGGGTCAGGTAGGAGCTTGTAAGTGGCCACAATCTCACAGGTTTGTGGGCGTTCCCAAACTTACACAGCAAACCACGCCTTGGTCCACCCATTACCAACCACTTGTGTGAAGTTTGCTGCTGGTGATTCTATGCGTGTGTAGGGAAGATTTACACAGAAGTAAAACCCTTTATTCCTAACAGGTATCCTGTTGTGGATTGCTGACAGGTGTGACCTTAAAGCTGTAAACTTATGTTTATGCTTCTAAGTGGCTGTGTCAATGGTGCTCAACATATGGATTGCGCCTTTTGGGCCTTGTGGCGTGGTCCGACTGGACAAAGGCGCAGGCCACCGACACACGCTTAATGCAACATGGTCAGGCCTCTAGGCGCCAGATATTACAATAGACCGCCCCTTCCGTAAGGTGGCACAAAATATGCGTGGTTTTTACCTATAGATACAGTGAGCTAGGCTGATGTACGCTGGCACCTATGGGCTGCCCTGTAAAAAGCATCTTTACTTTGCAGATGGATGTTTGGAGTCTGAGCTTATGAGCCCCCCCACCCCCCCAACTGTTCACGGTGCTCCACCCCACACCTAGAATGTGCCCACAACCCGGGGTTATCCTCTCTCCCAGGTTCCCATAGTTTCTAGTCCCCTTGGTATTAAATGTGCAATTAGGTTTCTTCCCAAAGCCTCGGAAAAGCCCCAAATGATAGGGGTTTGCCTCTTCTTTCAGCTCCACACACACACCTAATCCAGAGTTTGAGAAGTGAGGCTGGGCAGAGGGCTCTGGGTCTTATGAACACATAAACAGGGCGATCCCAGAGCAGGGGGGGTGTTCACTCTCACAGAGGAAGCAGACAAATACAACACTGGCTCCCATTCATGGAGCCTGTGGTGCGTGATCTGGCTGGATGCAAACATGCACAAGGAGCCTCCGACCCTGGCTGACGCAGGCTCAGAGCAGACACTACAAGGCGCCCCAGGGCCGAGGCCTTCAGTTCCTATTGGCCACGAGCCACTCCTGCAAACCGACTCCAATGTATCATGTAAACCCGCCTGCATGGAAGACAGACTTGATTCTTTTGGTTAGCTAAAAGCTGTGAAGCAATTGGTCAACATTTTGCCAACGAGAATCCAGATTTACGAAAAATTCATGCAATGCAGCGCAAAGGGAGGGGTCGCGAAAGGGAGAGATTAGAACAGCGCCAAATCTTCTAAGATATTGTGCAATTTCCCTCTCTCTCTGGCCTGGCTCACTTTAGGCTGCCATTCACCAATGCACGCACCCTTGTGCAATAGTGCAAGGGTGTGTTCTCGGAGGACAAAAACACCTTTAATGATTTCCCCACGTTGTGTGTGTGCTGTAAAATGCAGCAGGCATGCAAAGTAGGAAAAACAAGGAAATGAAAACATTTCTCCTGGTTATGCCTGCCTCGAGGAGGCATACGATTTTAGAGACAATCCCTGTAAATGAATGTTTGTACATAGGGATTTGCAGCAAAACACACGGGTGGTTGCACAGGAACACCAATGTACCACACTTCAAATGCCCCCTTGATGCAAAGCAACGCTGAGCAGTGCACAGCGCAACTTTGTGTTACTTTGGAAAACTTTCTAACTGAAATCCGAATTTGCGTTGAATAGTAAGTCCCAGCATAACGCTTTGCGTCAGGTTTGCATTACAAAAGTAACACAAACGCGGTGCAGATCGTCAGTAAATTTAGTCTGAAGGTTCCAGGGCTTAATTTGTGCTGGTGGTTGCAGGGGGTGGGCACCGGCACTCATGTAGAATGAAGGAACAAAGAGGCATGAGGTGGAATCAAGCAAGCCTTGGAATTCATCAATCCTGGCATTCGCAGCAGCTTCTAATAGACACTGTGTGCTCCTGCACTTATTTTTTTTATTTATTTGCAAATTGGGCACTGAGTTTATACTAAGGAACCCATTTCTGCCACCCAGTTACAGCTCTTACCGGGGCTCCCAAAATGAATAACCCTGTTGGTCCTCCGCTGAGTCTTCAGAAAAGAGAGAAACTCTCGCCCTGCCCAGCCGAAGACCTCTCATGGACCACCAGATCACAAGAGTGACTCAAGAACAGTCACAAGAACCGAGAGACAAACCCATGCAGCGGGAACGTAATGTGGGAGATGAGGCTGGACTAAACCTATAGGAGCTGGCCAAAGGTTGGTCTGTAGCTGCACAGTGAGCCAAAAAACCATGGAATGGAATTACTAGGGCCTAAAAGAATGGGCAATGAAAACCGTGTGCTGGGAGGAATGTACTAGGTCTATCAATCTGCACAACACTAGTTTCAGACTCTATATCACACCTAAAGTGTGGGATTCACGGATGGAGGTACTCTTCGGTTTTTAACCCTTACTGTCAGGTCGAGAGTCCAGGAGCTCCCTCCGTGTGGCCACGTGTTCCTCTTTTTGAAACTCTGGCTGACCCAGTAAGTTTCCTTGAGAAGGAGCCCCTTCTTTTGGATCTCCTCTCGCGTGCTCTACTGGACTCTGGTGTGTTGCTAGACTATGTACCCCTACGTCACCCTAACAATGGTGGTACGGCCCGTACCCAGGCCTGAAGAGCGTGGGTACGGGTCGCACCACGCGTACCCCTACATCACCCCAACAATGGTGGTACGGCCCTTACCCAGGCCTGAAGAGCGTGGGTACGGGTCACACCACGCGTACCCCTACGTCACCCCAAGAATGGTGGTACTGCCCGTACCCAGGCCTGAAGAGCGTGGGTACAGGTCGCACCACGCGTACCCCTACGTTACCCCAAGAATGGTGGTACGGCCCGTACCCAGGCCTTCAGAGCGTGTGGGCGGGTGGGTGGGTGTCGTGCTACGATCCACATCAGTGGACAGAGACATAGGGGTGGGTGCCTATCACTCCCAGCAGTGCCCAGACATATGAGGGGTGGGTGCCTATCACTCCCAGCAGTGCCCAGACATACAAGGGGTGGGTGCCTATCACTCCCAGCAGTGCCCAGACATATGAGGGGTGGGTGCAGAGGCCTCCCAGCAGTGGACAGAGACATGGGGGTGTGTGCATCATCCTCCCATTAGCAAAACTCCATGGGTGCATGAAGGCATCCACAATGTGCGACTATGTTGATAGTGCCATGACAACACATCACTACAGCAGTGTCCCACTCCCAGGGGGATGGATGTCCTTCCCCCACTGCATGACACACCACATGTGGGTGTGATGACAAATTACACATGCATACCCACCCCTGGCGGTGGCAGCACAATACACACACTGAGATCATGCAACAAGACTGTATCCTCATGTTAAACACCTCTAAACTAAGAGAGCCTAAGGGAACACACACTGTCACGCACATTCCAGGACTGATAGGAATGTACCGGTGCTGGGGCAGCCACCAAGATGTTGTCTCTCATGGAAGGAATAGGGTGGACTTCCCACAGATACATTGCCCACAATTGTCAGTCAGGTGCCCAAATACCCTGCAGAACAAGTAACACATGTGTGCTAGGCTGGGAGTACACACATGCATAGTGCGGAAAAGGGACCATGTCCACATTAAGCCATGGCAACATACTCCATACACAAGTACAGTGACTACCAAGGATGGCACAGACGATGCAGGCGGAGACATTGCTGAGCAGGCATGGGCAAAGTTGAAGGGATCCGTCACACACCAAGGAAATGTAGACACAGGTCAGCACAACAATTGGGAAACACCCTGCAGGGAAGAAGTCAGGTGCCACAGAGGAAGGAACACTCCTTGGGACAATGTCACTATACAGTAAGAGCTTACACGACCAAAGAATATTTGCAGAGACCTTGTGATGGCACGCAGATTCCAGGGTCCATCCCATGAGCAGCACACTACAACATTTCCCAGACACCGAACACATTATCACCACCCCAACTCATGGAGCAGCAGCACCAACAGCAATACCAGAAAAGCATTCGTGTGCAAATGAAAAACAAAATGCTTTATTCAGCATAAAAAAAGATTGGATTTGAAATGTACACTATATACAAGGCCCATAGGCCAGTCCATATGCGAATTCCGGGGGGGGGGACACATTGGGACGCGTCTCCCCTAGCTTGCCTGCACAGTTCAGAGTTCCTTTCCATCCACGGGGGGGGGGTGTCATGTGGGGGGGAAGGACCAGGCACCGCAGGGACAGGAGGGGCAAGGGTAGGTGTTGTGGGTGCAGGGACGGACAACTCCACCACAGGGGGTGGGGCAGCGCCAAAGGTGGTGGTTAGGATGGCGCTGCACACGGTTGCAAGGTCTCCCAGCGTCTCCCCTGCACCCGAAGGAACCACAGGCCCCAAGGAGGGGGGGGGGTCAGAGGGATGGGTTGCAGCGCTACTCAGGGAGGGTGTGGACAGGGGGGGGGACTCAACTCCCCTGCCTGGGGACTTCCTCGACCGCTTGCGGGGTGGTGTCACACTGAGGCTGAGGGACAGACTGGCCATGAAGGACTCTTTGTCCGACTGTTGGGCAGGGGAGCTAAGGGGAGTGGTTTTGGAGGAAGTGGGTCGTGAGGACTGCGGACTCCCACTGTGGCTGCGTGGCTGCCGTTTGCCCCCCGACCCAGTGGGTGTGCCTACTTCCCCCTGTGTGTGCGTGACTGGAGGTGTGCGCTTGGCCTTCCCTGTTGGTGCACTGCCTGTGTCTGGTGGGGTGCGTGCATGGGGATGTCTGGGTGTGCTTGGGACAGGCATGGGAGTGGGAAGTGTGGATGGTGCAGGGGTAGGGGGGGACGGAGCACTGCAGAAGACCCACTGCTGCCGTCAGTGACGAGTCCATGTACCTCAGCAACATCCGTTGGTCAGACATCGCTGCTGACATGCCGTCCATGTACGACACCATCTGTGTCAGCAATCTGGTGTGGCCATGGAGGACAGTAAGCAGCGATGTCTGACCGACCTGCAACTGCCGCAGGATGTCCACAGACTCGGCATTGATGGCAGCAGGGGAGACAGGGGCAGGGGGTGCGGTGCCTGGCACGAAGGAGACATGTGGTCGCCTAGCACGGACAGAAGGGACCCGAGCAAGTGGGAGGGCGGTGATGGGAATGGAGGGGGCGGCGAGAGATGTACTGCTGCTTTCAGCTGTGGGAGCAGCCTCCGCCCCCTCTGGGAGCTCAGCCTTGGACCCGTCAGCGTCATAGTCGGTGTTGGGACTAGACAGGTCCTCCGCCTGACTCCCCTCGCCCTCCGTGCCACTTGCTGCGCCAGACTCCCCAGCACTGGTGGCACCGGTGCTGGATCCCTCCTCCACGTCCGTGCCGGTGTCTCCCTCGGTGTCCCTCGACGATGCTGTGGGCAAGGTGAAGAGACAGGAAATAATCGGACACCTGTATACATATGACACATGAGTCCAAACTACATAGGTCACAGCATGAAAAGCATCATGAGTAACATCTACAATACTACGCACATATGGAGGCCCTGCACTACACAGTTGGTTGACCCACCATGCCACTTTGAAACAATGGAGAGCATGACCCAACAGCAAATAACTTGATATCGAATTATACAGAGAAGCTAGTGTCTGTGGACAGTCGAGTACAGCATCTGGACCACACACCGTTGCCAAAAATGGATGAGCAGGAACCATGTCTTTTAACTTTTGACACATGCTGCAAAGCACAAACATTAAACCCTTCACAACATGACTGGGTCAATACTTGTTGAGTGTCTGTTCCGACTATCATCACACACAGGCCAGACCTGGCAAGGAGACATAAGCTTTGGGCATGTAGGCCTTGCCCGCACAACCCCCCCTACCTGAGACAATGTGATTGAGACAGAGGAAGGACTTACACCTCTTAATCAGGGATCCCAAAAATGGGCTCCATTAAATCCTAATTGCACTCTAAATACCCCTCGTGGGGCTGACCACAAATATTATTGACAAACAACCATCATCAGATAGTTGTACACAGACATGCACAAGCCACATTGGGTCACCCTTTACAGTATACACATGTAGCACACTTTACGTAAATACAAATGAGGCCAGGGTACAATGCCACAGAGGCCAACCTATGCTGAAGACATTGAGAATGTCCACAGTGTTGGATGATGCTGCAAGCATTGGGCACTTGGATTGCCTGCCAGCCTAGATTACCTTGTGCAAGAGTGACTACACACAGACCAGGGAACACATGTCAAGGAGGGGAAGGGAGGAAGAACAGGACCGGTTGACTTTGGGGAACAGGATATGCACTGCACATATAAACCCTGGCAGTGTATCCAGGCGACTGAGCACTTCCAAAAGCTGGTGACACACAACAAACACCCTTCCTGCTGCTGCTTCTCCTGTAACCGCCTATCCATGTCAGGGAAGACCACCACCAGGACATGCTTCATTTGGTGGGTCAGGTGCCGGCGCCCGCGGTTCTTGCCCTCTGGTGAGTCCCCCAGCAGGACCCGGGTGATCCTCCTGGTCCAGCACCGGATATCCTGCCAGCGTTTCCTCACCTGGGCCAGGCGCCGACTGCGACCCTCCACCAACCTCACGGCCCTGACGGCCCGCTTCCAAATCTCCCCCTTGGTGTAGGCGGCTACCTGTGAGGATGACAAAGTGAGACAACATCAATACACCTGCTCCATGTCACAGAGACACACATTAGAACAATTGGGCTTGTTTGAACAGGGCATAGTATGCAGCCAACTCATTGCACCTTTGTCATAGGGACATTATCCTCTGGGGAAGGCCAAATGCACTACGTGGCATTTAAAGTACACAGGTGGCATGAGGGGTGCGACAGAATCAATGATCATGGCTCACACTGTGCATCACAAGCAACACCAGGATTATGGACAGCACCTCAAAGCAGTCACATGCCCCAGGCCACTGACACAACCTCAGTGGAGTACACAGACACACACAGGCACAGGACAATCACCTGCCATTGGCAACTGCGGGTACAAACATCACTCTGCACATGTGCCACTTGACTGGGGGGAGTCACAGGTGTGGGGCTAGCTTAGCACGTCAGACACACAGCACGGCTCCCTGCTCACATCAGATGGGTAGGGCATATGCATCCTCCATGCAGCTGGGGTGCAACACTCCACATAGACACTGACCCACATGACAGGGGACTTACACACACACCAATGTCCAGGGGCCGTACACATCATTTGGACACTATCACCACAGGTACACTCAACTCACACACATCTGTGGGTACAGTCACCTGTCACACTGGGAAGACCACAGAATCACATCAGGACTATGGAAACAACATTCCCAAGAGGATTAGCCAGGCTGAATGTGGCATGCACCATGCAGTGATTGTCACAGTAAGCACAATGCAAGTGAGGAGTGCAGATATGAACCACATCAGGCTCTGCATGGGAGACATAAGGCATTCCCCCCTCTGGGACCCACCATGAACAACATTGCATGTCTGTCACACCTGGACACAATGCCAGAAGTGACAGACACAAAAAAGGGGCACAGTCACAGCTAGTGGAGTCAGCACTCACCTGCTCCCCTGGTCTCCCATACAGGCAGGGGTACTGTGGGAGGATGACGTCCAGCAACGCCTCATTCTCCTCTTCGGTGAAAGGCTGGGCCCTCTCCACAGACCTGGACATGGTGCCAAAGGAATCACAAGCAGCAGCAGTGGTGTGGAATGAAAGGTTGTGCAGGCAAGTGCTCTCTCATGGGTCCTGGCTGCCTTATATCTCCTTTGCTGGGCTGTTTCATTTACAGGAGTACAGAGTGATTGGTCAATCTCATTTGCATCCTACGTTTCCTCCAATCCCTTTAAACCAGCCCAGTGAGGGCCTTTGCATGGTTCAAAATGTGAGCATGATGTTAAGTCAACAACCACTTTGCAACATAGTATATTGTCTCCAACCGACTTTTGCTGGCCACCTGATGAAAAATTTTGAACTGGAAACTCGGTCTCCATGACAACCAGCATGCATTTAGGCCCTTATACTTGTCCCTCATGTGTCCCCTATGTAATTTCACTATCCACACACAGGTACGGAGCGTTCTACACGTACCCCTAGGGCACCACTACGTCCGTACACGCGTGTGTAGGGTCCGTATCACTTTGGTAGTGTTGCCGTAGGCGTACGCCATTGTGATACGGGCCGTACACGCGTGTGTAGGGCCCGTATCTCTATGGCGTACGCCTACGGCAACACTACCCTAGCCCTACGGGCCCTACACACGTGGGTACGGCCCGTAGCACTAGGGTAGTGTTGGCGTAGGCATACGCCATAGAGATACGGCTCGTACCCGCGCATGTACGGCCCGTAGCACTATGGCGTACGCCTACGGCAACACTACCATAGTGCTACGGGCCCTACACATGCGGGTACGGCCCGTAGCACTAGGGTAGTGTTGGCGTAGGCGTACGCCATAGAGATACGGGCCGTACATACGCGGGTACGAGCCGTATCTCTATGGCGTACGCCTACGCCAACCCTACCCTAGTGCTACGGGCCGTACCCACGTGTGTAGGGCCCGTAGCACTATGGTAGTGTTGCCGTAGGCGTACGCCATAGTGCTATGGGCCGTACATACGCAGGTACGAGCCGTATCTCTATGGCGTACGCCTACGCCAACACTACCATGGGGATAGGACCAGTGTGTACACGTACGTGTGTACGGTCGTTGCACACACGAGTACTCCTACTCAAACCCCATATTGTGATACAACCGTACACACGCCCTCAGAGCGTGTGTACGGTGCGTTTCACAGCTTACACTGGTGATAGGAGGCGCACAGGAAAGGAATGGAGGTGTATGACTCGCACAAGGATGGACATCAAGTCATTGTCAGTGCAGCGCATCATGTGTAGGTCCTAGGTGTGTCAGGCAGTGAGCTGGCACATGTCTCCTTATGTTTTAACCCAATAGTTGTGTGATGACCTTTGTACACATGTCATGTGTGATGGGGCACCATGTGGCGCACTTCCCCTTCACACCTTTTACATGTGTGCATGTATTTCAAACTTGTCAAGCACTGCATCACTGGCATGGCACAGTCCCCAACACCCGCAAATGTCCCCTGATGCCATGTACACGGATGATGACACCTGACATCTCACTACCAGCGTGCCACGATGTGACTATGTCATGTGTGTGTCATGTGTTCCCATGATCTTGCTGTTGGTGTTCCATCAATGGCATCTGCTGTAGCTGCATCCAACATGTGTCTGTGTGTAGATGCCCATGTCACACTATTACGCACACCAGGACACATGTGGAATAACACGTGACGTGTGTCTGTATGCATCTAACAGGGACTTGCGAGCTTAGGACATATCTGCGTAGTCTCAATGTCTGTGTGATCATATTTGACATGTACCCCTTCATGGCAAGGTGTGTGGTCTGTCCTTTTTCCATGACATGTGACCTGTGCGTCTAGCTTGCCGGCAGCTGTCTGTATGAGATGACATCCTTCAAATACACATATGTGGATGTATGTCACTCCTGTAATGTGTCTGGCTGTTCACTCACACTGGCCCACAGCTACTTTCATGGCATATCATGTAGATCTTGACAATCCATGTTTGTAGCTGGCTCTTGGTAGGAGTATCACCTGGCTGGCATATGTGTGCAGGATGTATTGCACAGACCAGACTCTGTATGTGGCATATGTATATTAGCTGTTGAACATGTGCTCAGTTCTTTGACATTGGTATAGAAATGTACTCAATCTTCGTTATTCCTTCCAATTTTCTGCAGGGCACCGCCTCTCCCCCGACCAATGCCAGACTTGGCTGCCATGAGGGAACGTGACTGCATACGCCGCTACCGATTCCCCCAACGGTTAATTGTGGACCTGACAAACAGGCTGGCACCACACCTCCAACCGCGACACAGTTATATGACTGCGCTGACCCCCAAGATGAAGGTGATGTCAGCCCTACATTTCTTTGCCACCGGTACGTTTCAATTGATCATAGCTGATGTGGGTGGCATGTCTCAGACCATGTTCAGCCGTGTCCTGCATGATGTTTTAGAAGCCATGTTGGAGCACCTGGATGAATTCATCCATTTTCCAACTCGTGAGCAGTTGACAGGTATCAAGGGTGAGTTCTATGCCCTGGGAGGGATGCCCCATGTAATTGGGTCCATTGATGGGACACATGTGGCTTTGGTACCACCACAGGCACAGGAGGTAGCCTTCCGTAACCGTAAACATTACCACTCCATTAATGCCCTTATGGTGTGTCTTGCTAACATGGTGATTTCCCATGTCTGTGCACGTTTTCCAGGGTCAGCACACGATGCCTACATCATGAGGCATAGAAGGGTGCCAGAAATGATGCTGCAGCTGCACAACGAACGAGCATGTCTTGTTGGTGAGTAGACTCTGTTTGTCCAGTATTCTGCGGTATCTTAGTATGTGACGGCATCTCCTGACCCACTTCTTTACATGATGTTTCCATGTAGGGGACTCTGGCTATCCCAACATGCCATGGCTGGTGACGCCTCTCCGCAACCCGAGAACAGCTGCAGATCACCGTTACAACAACGCCCATGGGCAGACCAGGCGAGTGATTGAGAGGACGTTTGGCCTCCTGAAGAGCCGATTCCGGTGCCTCCACAAGACCGGCGGTCCCTCCCATATGCACCGGTGAAACGCTGCAAAATCTTCCTCGCGTGCTGCATGCTGCACAACATGGCAGTGGAGAAAGCTGTGCCACTCATCCTGGATCCGGATGAGCAGGAACATCCACCCATGGAGGATGACGGCCTTGGTCACGAGGCAAGTGAGGAGGAGGAGGAGGAGGAGGAGGAGGACATCCGGAGTCAGCTCATACGCAACTTCTTCTCATAATGGTGAGTCCCTGGGTCTGAGTGTGCACGCTTTGAGCCTGTGTGGCATGTGTTGCAATGTGTGTGTCCAGCTGACTGTATGCTAAGTGACTTTGAGGTGTGTGCTGATGTGTCACTCGAGTGCTGATGTCATTCCACACATTTTAGCTGACACACTCAATTGACAACTAGCATGGTGTCAACCTTATTCATGTAGAGTACATGACCATGCATGCGGATGACTATGTTTTTCCTGACTTCTTGTGTGTCTCTCATCCCCAGGTAGTTGCGCATGCTGTCTGCTCGTGGCATCGTTGTGCTCCTGCTATTCCTCATGAGTAATGCAACGTGTGCTGAATCAGCGTTACATGCACGGACATGGTGAAAATTCTCCTTTGGGTAAGGATTGCAGCAAGGCTTTTTGGGTGTGGTAGTTGTTTATAATGTGTGGGCACTGCTCCTGTGCAGGTTATGTTACTATGCATACATGTCGACTCACCATGGGGCACATGACATGTGGCATGACTCACATGAATTGATAGTCACACTTCGTGACAGTCATCTGTTATGGGATTGTGGTTTGTGATGAAGGCATCAATGTGTGTACAACTTCCCCCTGAAACATACGGGAGGCTACGGGTGGACATATTGCGGGACATCCCCATATGATGCTCAACGGGGAATTGAAGCCTCTCCGTGTGCAGCAGGGGATGTTTGGCTCAACCCCTTCAATTGTGTGCCAGTACAATGGATTTACAGCATCTGTGGTGCAAAGGGGGTGTCCGGTGTAGGTCCCACATGTTAATCCAATAGACCTGTGAGTCTGTTAATGTTGATGCTTTTGCATAGGTGTGAGCCTGAGTAATAAAGGTGTTCCTCAGCCTCCAAGGTGCCTCATCTCTGTCAATGCAGGTCTCTTGCCACTGTGCATGCAGCATCTCTGGCATGGTTGTCAAGGATTGTGCATATGAGTCTATGTATAGATTAGCAACCTGCATGCTGTTCTTCATGTATTTGATTCTCTATTGTGCATGATGTCCATGGCTGTGTATGTGTTTTGGCATGTTAGTCCCCCCCACGGGCCGTCAACACCTTCTGGGGTGTGTTTCCTGTGCGCAGCTCGGCCTTCAGTTTCATGATCCGGTATCAGTCATCTTTGGTGATTGTGCATCCTTTGTCTCTGGGGGTGCCATTGCAAACCAGTAACTCCTTCCTTGACATACACCTGTTGCAGTAGTCCTTTCTGACATCCTAGTCTTTGTGTGGATATTGTGGCATAATTCCCAGGACATGCCGCCTGCTGTTGCAGCCACTGCAGCAAGGGCACACGTAGTTTCCAGATTTGGCAACACACACACATCTAAGGTGCTCCTCCCTTCCTCCCTCAACACATTCATTTGGCTGTCTTCGGCTTGTCTGTGCCACAGTTGCAGCCACGCGGTACCAAAGGCTGGACCGTCTGCACATGCAACGTGCACATTGCACAACCCTCAGGTCCTTGCATGACCCACATCACACTACAGTGTGATGTTGCAGCCACCCTCCAAGCAAGGTCCATACACACATCTCCCGCCTGCTCTCAGGCATGCACTGAGCGCACACACAACACCTTTGCATGATGAGTGTGCAACTCCGACTGCCTACACAGCGCTGCCACGCCTTCCAGGACCTGTCACACTCACCAGGTCATGTCCCTCCTACTCCCCACCGGATCTGTACCCCTGCAAGGCCATGGGAGTGGGATTCAAGGCTTCGGCATGTAGTATGCTTTCGCCGTGAGGCACATGGCACAGGTATCATCTTTCAGCGTGTCAATCTACAATGTGTCCAGGTCCCCCCTATCCACCATCACATGCGCACACGACCTCATCATCAACTCGTATGCCATTGACAGCCAGGCGCTCCTCACCCTCACCAAGGACGCAGACATTTCCAGTTCCAATATTCAAGATTGCATGGGATCCATAGATGAATGGCAGAACAGCAGCCACCTGAGGCTGGACTTGTACAGGACTGAGTTCAACATCTGAGGATTGTCCCCTTACAGCTGGCTCAACTGCTTGTGTCCCACCCACAGAAGCCCCGCACAGGCACCCAGTGTCCACGCACACAAGATGTTGTGCATCATGGATTGCTTGCTCTAATTTGCCATGGTAATCACCAGCATCTGTACCTCACACTGCAACACCCTCAGCATTATACACATGATCCCCAGATAGATCCACTCCAAGGTAAGACGGACCATCCCCCAGGTCCACGACAACATCCGTGTCAAATACTGCCCTGCCCTCTACGGAGCAGCCACATCCAAAATCCAGGGACACTTGTCCACATCCAGGCTGCATCTGCACACCTCAGCGGCAACATCCCGTTCCCCAGCCACATCACCGTCCAGCAGAGATAGCTGCAATGGATCACTGTGTGCTGCAGGATGACCTTCAGACTCCTCACCCACACTCAGGAGGCAGGCCACAACCCTGACCCAAAACCAACCTTGTACCACTGTCATCTGAGACCCCGTAGTGCCATCTCCGTGCATCCAACCTTGACCTGGCCACCATTCTTCTGATCCACTGTACTCCTGCATGCAGGATATAGTTCTCCCACCTGGGAACACATACCTGGGACTCCCTCCCCGGGAACCTCCAAATGAGGCATGACCTCTACGCCTTAATGTTACTCTTCCAAATAGGTGTGTCCTCACAGTTTCCCTAGCACCCCCTCAGCAGCTTGAGGCCATCACAGGTGAGTATTGTGCTCCATGTCTGCATTGAATGATACATTGTGACCCATGTATGTCCTGTACCAGACTCCGATCCCAGGGTATGGATGTGTGGAGTTAGTTCAACACTCAGGCATAGTTTGACATTTACACACACATATGTTGGTGAATAATGCCAAATGACAGCAACATCTCATGACAAAATTAAGTATTTATTTTTGGTGGGGTAAGTCTTTTGGTGGATGAAGTAAGGTGCTCTACCGGGTGCATTGAATCCAAAGTTCACAGGGGGAGATGGCATCCTTGTCAGTTGGAGTCATCAGAGTCCAGACCACAGTGTTGGTCATCATTGGTCAGACTGTGACCAGCAAGTCCATGTGGCAGAGAATGTCATTGGGTGCGGTGCTGCTGTTGCGCCAGAGGTCCAGGTGCCAGGCCAGGTGACCTGGGAGATGTGGATGGTCCGCTGACTCTCACGGTCTTTTCCGAGGACGACCCACCTTCCTCGCGGGACCCTCATATGCAGGCCTTGACGATGTCTGTGATGCTCCGTCGGACGAATCCTCCTCCTCCTCCCTCCCTGTGGCTGGTGGTGGTCTTCGCTTGGTGGCACAGGGAGGGTTGCCCATGTTGTCGGCGATCCGACGGAGTGAACGGCTCATGTCCATTTGCACCGCCAGGAGCTCAGCCAGTCTTGCCTCCATCCGTCCTTGGTGTTGTTGTTGACTGGCATGTTGCTCGGCCTGCAGGTTCTTCATCTCGTCGAGGGTCCCCTTGATGTCTGTGAGGCTCGACACAACCTGGCTGATGCCCCTGGTGTCCCGCCGGTATGTGTCCAGGATGTGGCGCATGTGTGCCATACCGGTTCCCTCAGCTGGCTGGTCAGGTTCTCGCCTGCCTCCACTCCCACCACCCCTGCCCACACGAGCCTGGCCTGCCGTTGTGGGCACATCAGGTCTAAGGGACCCCTGAGGGATGGCATTAGCGTGGTCGTCTGCCTCCTCCTGGGTGCCCGGAGAACCTTGTCCCTCCTGGTCAGACTGGCTGTGTTGTTCAGTGCTTGCAGGGCTCCTGGGTGTCTCCTGGGATGTGGCAGGAATGGGGGTGGGGGTTGGCACAGATGTACCTGACGCAGGTGCTGCAGGGGCTTGGGCACCAGAGGGGCCAGGTTGGCAGGGGGTCATCCACGGAGTGGTGAGAGTCGTCGCTGCCGGTGGGATCATCTTCACGCTGAGCCTGGGACTGTGATTGTTGCCCCCCATTGTTGGGGGGAGGTCGATGACGTTGCCCTGTGTGTGAGAGAGAGACAATGTTAATGCTGTTTCATGCCACATCCACGTTTCATACATATTCAAGTAGTCACAGTTCCTCCAGGTGGTTGGATGTGCCTAGTATTCCTCTCAATGTACACTTGGGGATGGGTATGTTGCGGGGGACAGATTGGTATGTGCTCCTGAGTGTTTGCCAGTACATTTTTGGCTGGGATGCTTATTTGGCTATGGATTGGTCTTGTGTCACATGTCCATTGTGAGAGTGGGTAAATCCGTTGCCTGCCCCGGGGGTGTGTGCTTGTGTGAGGGGGGGGTGTGTGACCAGGCCTGCTGTTGTGTGAAGTGTGATTTGTGATTGGGTCTCCCAGGTGATGTGTCTGTCCCCTCATGGTGCATGCTGGCATGACAGTGTGTGTGAGTTCCTGTGCTGGGTATGTGAGCTAGTGGAGTTGTTGTTTGAGTGTACAGTGGTCACAGGAGGGCCTTGTGCTGCCTACAGCAGGGCCAAGTGTCAGCTACCTTGTCATTACTTTGCCAGTCCCTGTGCATTGGGCATGGTGCATGGGTATGTGCCTAGGCAATATGGGCTGTGGGCATTGGTGTCTGGTTCTGAGTTGCACAATGTGTTGTGTGAGCCCCACCCTCCTAGCATCCCGGACATCTAGTCTTGGGTTTGTGGTTGGTGTGGCCTGGGACATGGCATTGCCTTTATTTGTGAATGGGGCATGGAGACGTTAGTGGCATGAGCGTGGTTTTTAGGGTGTGGTTGTGTGCGGTGAGGGCTTGGGGGTAGGTTAGTGCATTTGTTGTAGTTGGGGTGTGGATGCCATTCCCCCCATGTTACGTGAGTTGTTTGTGTACTCACCAGGCTGTGCAACTCCTTCGACTCCGTGTACTCCCACCGGCGGAAGCGTGGCCATCACCTTCTCCTCCCAGGGATGGTAATGTACGGGTCTGCGGGGCAGCCCGCCTCCAGTGATGTTACTCTGGGCATATTCCTCGTTCATTTTCCTCTTGACTGCCCTGCGCAGATCGTACCACCTGGCTTGGCATTCATGCCTGGTCCTTCGGATGGGCGCAACAGCATTCACCTTATCGACGATCCTCTGCCACAGGCTGTTTTTTTGGGCTATGCTGGTCTGTCTGACCAATGTTCCAAACAGCTGTGGCTCGACTCTGATGACTTCGTTGACAAGGAGCTCCAGCTCCGCCGTTGTGAACTTTGGATTCTTGTCAGTGGGCATGGTGTGGGGTGTGGGTGTGGATGGTTGTGGGTGTGTGGGTGTGAATGTGACGGTGTGTGTGTGAAGGTGAAGAGGGGGTGTTTGTGAAGGAGGTTGTGTGAAGGTGTGTAAGTGAAGGTGTAGTTAAGGTGTGAGTAAGGTGCAGTTGTTCGTCTGTGGTGTCTGTGAGCAGTGGGTCTGTTGCAATGGCTCATGGGTTGTGTGTGTGGGCCCTTTTTATTTGTCCATTTGTGGGTGTGGCTGTGTTTGAAGTTGTGGTGGGTGTGTTATAAGAGGTGGTTGTGATTTGGTCCTCTGTTTGCCTGTTTGGATGTGGCAGGTCAGTCATAGAGATGTATTTTGTCATGTTGACGTGTTTTGTGGTGTTGTGCGAGTCGAATTGACCCTCCTTGTGCTGTTTACAGTGTCCTGGTTCTGTACGAGTCTTTTTGGCGTAAGTACGGTCCGTACATACGCGATGCTGGGTGAGGGTGCTGGGGTACGGTGTTGGGGTACGGTGCGTACAGGTGCAGGGCTGTGCTACGGTGATGGGGTGTGGCGCGTACAGGTACGGGCTGTGCTACGGTGTTGGGGTGCGGCGTGTACAGGTGCGGGCTGTGCTGCGGTGTTGGGATACAGTGCGTACAGGTACGGGGCTGGGCTACGGTGTTGGGATACGGTGCGTACAGGTGCGGGCTGTGTTACGGTGTTGGGGTGCGGCGCGTACAGGTGCGGGCTGTGCTACGGTGTTGGGGTGCGGCGCGTACAGGTGCGGGCTGTGCTACGGTGTTGGGGTGCGGCCCGTACAGGTGCGGGCTGTGCTACGGTGTTGGGGTACGGTGCGTACAGGTACGGGGCTGGGCTACGGTATTGGGGTACGGTGCGTACAGGTGCGGGGCTGTGCTACGGTGTTGGGGTATGGTGCGTACAGGTACGGGGCTGGGCTACGGTTTTGGGGTACGGTGCATACAGGTACGGGCTGTGCTACGGTGTTGGGGTGCGGTGCGTACAGGTACGGAGCTGGGCTACGGTGTTGGGGTACGGTGCGTACAGGTACGGGGCGGGGCTATGGTTTTGGGGTACGGTGAGTACAGGTACCGGCTGTGCTACGGTGTTGGGGTACGGTGCGTACAGGTACGGGGCTGGGCTATGGTGTTGGGGTATGGTGCGTACAGGTGCGGGGCTGTGCTACGGTTTTGGGGAACGGTGCGGAGGGGGTACGGTGCTGGCATACGGGGGTACGGTGCTGACATGTGTGGGGTGAGGGGGGCTGTACGACTCGTATTCGGGCACAAGTTTACCCGTGTACATGTAGGCTACAGCGTTCGCTCCGTACGGGGCCTTTTACATGCGGTTGTGTATTCGGACGGGCGGTACGGATCGTACTTGCACGCTCTGACTTCTGTTTTACGATTTGCACGTAAAAATGTCCGGGTCCCTATCGGACACTTTTCCCAACGCTATTCGGATGTAAAAATGTACGGCTCCCTCTCGGACCATTTTCCCGACGCAATTCGTATGTATTTTTCACGTACGAATCGTACTTCGCAGTTTGTACGGTACTTGTACGATTCGTACGTAAAAAAATACGGCTACGAGTCGGACGGTAAATTTTTTTAACGGATCGGAATCGGCACCTAAGTGTATATGAGAGTTAGATACATGAGAGGAGAGGTACCTACTGCTTAGGGCCCCGCCTTACATGGCAAGCTATACAAGTTTGTATAGTTTCACTGAAAAAAGGTCTTGGATATTCTGAGCCGTCGCTAGTTTTATGGAGGAAATAGCTCGAGCTTCTTTGGTCTTTCAGGCAACATGTGGTCTAAGGAAGAGAAGGAGTCAATTAATTAATTTACTTATTTATTATTTTTTCAAAGCTCTATCTCTGCCCACAGGTGCTCAATCAAACAATCAGGGATTTATAAAGTGCTGCAAATCACCCGTGAGGGTCTCAAGGCTCTGCTCCAGGATACTGAACACAGTGGCGGCTGGCATAATCGAAGGATGGTAGGGTGGAGGGCGTCGCGCGTGGGAGGCGATGTCGCGCAGGTGATTGAATATTTTTTTTAAAACAATGTACCTTTTGCCGCGGCCGCTCCTGCATCGCGTCTCCTCGCTCCGCCTCTAATCTTCCTGTCTGCTGGTCCCAGCAGCCCCTGGGACAGACTCCTTGTCCAATCCCCGCGCTGCAGAGCAGCGCGAGGATTGGTCTGAGCAAGCAGAAAAGATGCCATGCTCAGACCAGGGAGTCTGTGGGGTTTCTCCAGCCCGGCTGCTCAATGCAACTGGGCTGAAGAAAATCTAAGTGCGCATGTGTGTTTTGGTCGGCCTGAGACGGCTGGCCAAAACACATGTACGCACTTAGGGAGTGGAGTGCATGTAGCACTCCTCCTCCTACCCCTCCCATGCCTCGGCCCCGCCCCTCCCAACATTGCTGGCTAAGAGCCGGCAAATGTAAAATAAAACGATGCAAGAACATTGTTTTAAATTATATTTACTGGCTCTGAGCCAGGAAGTGGTGCGACGCCCCTCCGCCATTGTAGAGGAGCCGCCACTGACTGAACAGCCTCACCAACTACACATACACAGTGGTTGCGTATAAATAATGAAATACTTTAAGATTCCAAAAGCAGATAAAATGACAATAAGTAAAAATAAAAAGACAGGGTTAGGATTAGGAAACAGGTCAACCACAACATATTTGCAGATGATGGAGCAATCAGCGGCTACATTCAGAAGATTGCCTGAGCATCCGACCATTGGAGCACAAGCTTCTTTTCATCTTTCCATCCTGCCACTTCCAAGTAGATTTTTACTTATCATTCTTTTTGCTGATGTCGGAAACAGAGAAGAAAAAAGAAAATGTACACAGAACTCTGGGGCATATTTCCTGCGCTGCGCTGCACTGCGTCAACGTGAAACGGCAGGAAAGCGCCATATTTAAGGCAGACTGCGCATTCCTGGCGCACAATGGGCAGTCTAGCGTCAACACAGACACCCTTGCATCATGGTGCAAGGGTGCCTGCGTTGTATGCAGGATTAATTTTGTTCAGGAAGAGACACCTTTCTGCACGGAAACAATCCTCAGAGGCATATTCCTCTTTCTATGTGTGATGCAGAAAGCCGCACGCATAAGACAGAGGAAGTAACGAGGAGAAATAAAGATATTTCCCCTCTTTGCGCCTCTCCTGGGGAGGAGTATCTTTTTGGCACTTTCCCAGGTGTTCAAGGTCTTGTAAGTCCGGGAATGCCTCAAAAGCCATGGGAGTTGCAGGCCAAAGATTTTGAAAGACTCAACATTGAATTCCTATTGGTTACTAAAAATCTCTCACCCTTACAAAGGAAGTGCCTCAAAAGGGTGTTCATTCTTAACATTTGGAATTAAAGTTGCACAGTCTAGCGGCACAATTAGAATATAAACTGTTTTGAAGTAGGAAAAGCCGGTCTGGTGCACGGTGTCCACACGGGGATAGAATCATTCAGCAAGAACATGAAGCCAGAGGTGCGCAGCTGCTTGGCGCAACACCAACATCCCAAGAGGCTGGAGCAGCTGAAAATGATAAAGCAACCTTTACAACGCAGTCATTATATCACCACCCCGGACCCCTAGAGGCCGAAACCGGATGCGAGTGTGTGCATAGGACTCAGCCATTCAGCTCCTCCTTATAAGTTTGGAGGTTCAGCAGTAGCAGCTCCCAGTCCTTTGCAATGGGAGTCCTACGTAATCCGTGGTCTCACGACTCAATGCTGCCGCCTCTGCCCTTCCCCACTTTAGTGTCGCGCGCACCAGTGGGCAACACCAGGCAATGACTGGACCTTCCAGTGCATGGCAATAAGCCTATGAGCCACAAGAGCCCCAATAATGAACCCTCTACTGTGCATACATTCGCACGGCCAGTCACCTCTGCTAATGCACTTGAGACCACTCCCCATAATGCCCCAGCCTCCGGGCAGCTCCAGAACGGATGTATGACGTTACAACGCATACTTTTACAACGCATGCACTTACAACGCAATTTTTACAACGCAACATCCACTACAACGCATTCCATTACATCGCATGACACTACAACGCATTTTTAAAAACTACCTTTACAACGCATTCCATTACATCGCATACCACCTTTACAACGCATACAATTACAACGCATAATATTACATTGCATTTAAGGTAAGTATTGGATAGTATACGGGTAAAAATTACTATTCTAACTCCAGGGGGTGCAACAGTAGGGTAAGTGTTGGATAGTATAGGGGTAAAAATTACTATTCTAACTCCAGGGGGTGCAACAGTAGGGTAAGTGTTGGATAGTATAGGGGTTAAAATTACTATTCTAACTCCAGGGGGTGCAACAGTAGGGTAAGTGTTGGATAGTATAGGGGTAAAAATTACTATTCTAACTCCAGGGGGTGCAACAGTAGGGTAAATGTTGGATAGTATAGGGGTAAAAATTACTATTCTAACTCCAGGGGGTGCAACAGTAGGGTAAATGTTGGATAGTATAGGGGTAAAAATTACTATTCTAACTCCAGGGGGTGCAACAGTAGGGTAAGTGTTGGATAGTATAGGGGTAAAAATTACTATTCTAACTCCAGGGGGTGCAACAGTAGGGTGAGTGTTGGATAGTGTAGTGTAATATTATGCGTTGTAATGGTATGCGTTGTAAAGGTAGTATGCGATGTAATGGAATGCGTTGTAAAGGTAGTTTTTAAACATGCGTTGTAGTGTCATGCGATGTAATGGAATGCGTTGTAGTGGATGATGCGTTGTAAAAATTGCGTTGTAAGTGTAGTGCGTTGTAAAAGTTGCGTTGTAAAGGTTGTTCCCCCTCCAGAACATATGCACCAAGTCCGCCCTTGCTTGGCGACACCGAAGGGAATCAGCAGGAGACCCCAACATCCAGTGGGGCGTTGCTGGCATAAGGTAGGCGCGATGCAGAATGTTATGCTGTATATTTTGAAACTTAGCATTTCATGACAGTTTCCAAGAGTATATAAGTGCTCTTTCCTATTCATTCCTCGTTAGTGTCCGGCTAACATCCCCCTCCCAACTTCTGCAAGTCTTGGATAACAAATCACATGTGTTGTGTGCCAGGCCACGAACAAATCATATGATAAGTTGGCAACTCCTGCCCATGATGTGGAGTGCATGTATCAGAGGGTGCGTTCAGGCTCTGTGCCAGAGATATGCCACAATCAATGTTTTTCGGCTAGCAGGCGGCCATGAGCTAGGAAGTGACCCGCCGGGAGTTCACTGTCCTCCTGCAACCTGCCAAAGGGTAGAAGTGCAGCATTTTGAAACAGAACCCCGACTGTACTCACTCCTGCAGCTTCCCGTAATTTAATAATTTTTATTATTACATTATTTTCAGACATAATGACAGAAAGGGCACGATCATCCCGTCACAAAAAGGGAAACAATTACTCTATGACATGGGCTCCACTTGCAGCCAAGAAAGTACAACTACGGAAACTATCAATTGGAAACGTACAAAATATTACTCTAATGCTTGCTACGGGCGGGTGACTACAAAAGATGTTGTTTCATGGAAAGGCTTATCTCGAATGTGCAAAGCACGCAAGGCCTGATTTGTGCGGACGTGAGTGGCTTTGTAAAGAAATGTAACGCAATGCAACAGCTTGTGTTGCGTTACGTAACGTTTCTTAGTGGTAGGCGTTCCACGAGTAGAACATGCGCGTTCTCGCGGGTTTCACGCCCTTCCACATTGACTAAGGATTATAAAACTGGAATTGTGTGAAATTGATACACCTACCAACCTGTTATTTCCTTGTTATTTGCATCGCCCACAGAAGGAGGAAAATCCCTTTTAGGATTGATTTTGTGTGCTGGAAGGTGTCCCTTCCTGTAGAAAAACAATCCTGCCCGTAACGCGGGCACCCTTTAGAGGGCGAGCCCCTGAAAGCTCGAAGCAGGTGCCTGGCTCAGCGCAAGGTCCTCCTGATGCTTCGAACCCATCACGACCAGAGCTTTCATTTGGCTGCAGCCTGCCACTCAGGCTGTCCCTTGGCGCCAAAAACATATAGACAAGCATTGATGACACAGCTTTGATGTAAAAAGGACAAGAGAGAAACAGATACCCACGTAGTGGCCGGATAGCACAGTGTTAAACAAGAAATCCCGGCTTCCTCACTTGCTGAACTTGTGTGATCCAATGCAAGTATTTTTTTCACCAATAATCCTTTTTCTTCATTATCACATTTGCAAGGGCCTTCAAATACGTGCTTCAGGAAGCGAGCTACACAAAAACCTCTTGATTTTTGTTTAATAAACTATAATGTTGCTCTGTCTGTACTAATAATCTACACCATATGTATAGGGTACACGTGACAGCTGACTTGCCTCTTATTTCTATAATGGCATGCCAGGTGTGCAAGGAGGGAGGTGCAGGAATGCTTTTTTGTTAAGGTGTAAAAACTATCACTTTTAATAAATACTTTTCAGTGCAATGATATCATCTTAAGCACTGAAAGTCAAACACATGTGAAAGAATTAAATTTTTTAAAACATTTAGGACTGACGCCATCATATTTTAACATGATGCTTGTTGCATGACTTACAAATATTTTTTGGGGCTCGGCTCCTTCACGGGCTGTAACGGGGGCTCAGGGACAGACGGAGACAGTGTTCGAGGTAACTGTGGTTTTATTTTATAACAGCGTCTTTTCAGTCTACTCGTGATCCGTTCTTTGGCAAAGGTGACGTTGTCCGTCGTGAGGCACGAAGATCTGCGCTAGCCTGGGTCTCTGCTCCCGCCCTTTCTTTCAGACTTCCCGAAGTCAGGCTCCTCGGAGTCACCAGGTGCGTGGGGGCCCCAAAAGAAAGTAAGGACAAGGCACTGTCAGGGTTATGGCCGTCGACAATCTTCAATTGAACCCAGGACCGGGAGTGAGGGAAACCCAATGTGCAACTGTGACCCACCCTCCCCTTTCTCTTCCCCGGACGTGGACTTGGTGAAGTGAGGATACTAGGTGAGGGAAAAGGTTGGGGAAACAACGAGGGATGGGAAGTACGCCCTCGCCCGCTGGGAGCTCACCCCCACTCCCTAGGAGGTTACACTGGTTACGGAGGTGCTGGCTCCCTCCTTCCTACCCAACCCGCTACGCGGTTGCGTACCTGTCCGAGCCACGCTCCTCCCCTGGGAACGTGGCTGGGCGCTTTGTGGTGCTCCTGGCCTCCCTGCCGTCTGTTCTGTTGCCCGCCGGGTCCTCGCCGCTCCTCGGCGTCCGCTCTTGTCCCTCTTCCTTCGCTTTCTCCGGTCTCCTCCTTAGCTCCGCACCGTTCGCCTCCTCTGTACCTCCAGGGATCGCCGTCCGACGCTCGTCCCGTCTCAATGGTTTTTGACGTATCGTCTCTCCTGACGTCAGAGAGGGGCGTGTCTCCTACGGGGATCTCGGCCCAGTTAAAGGGCACCTCACCTTCACCGTGATCCGTGAAAGATGCATCCGTGGCCGTCACCCACTCGTACTGCGGTAGGGGAACAAGAGGGGGTGAGAATGGCACGTGGGACCACCAGTCTACTATCCCCGGTTCCGTCGGTCCAACTCCGCTACACGGGCTCTTAGAGTTCAGCCAGACCCTCGGCCAGGCTCTCCCTGTTAATTTCTTGACTCGCCCACCTTTAGTGCAAGGGTGCCTGCGTTGGCGCTAGGCAGCTTCAAGTGTGCCAGCACAAAGAGAAAGTCGAAGAACAATATATGTTTATGTTTATGTTATGGTTATATGTTTCTAAAGCGCTCGAATGCCGAGGCGTCTTGGCGCTGGAGGTGCTGTGGCAGGGAAGGCGGAGTTTAGCGGCCTATGTGGCTGCAAAGAGCTTCGTTTTTAGACTCTTTCTAAACATCTGAAGGTTGGATTGGAGCCTCATGCACTGGGGTAGCTTATTCCAGAGTCTGGCCGCACAGTATGTAATCGTGCACCCCCCCCCAACCTTCTCTTTTGATCTTTGGTACTCTGACTAAGCCTTTAGTGGCTGATCTTAGGGTGCGCAACGGGACATATGGTACGAAGAAGCTTTCTAGGTCTTCAGCCGCTCCACCGTACATTGCCTTATGCACGTATGTAAGTGCTTTAAAATCATGGGGGCAGATTTATGAGGCCCGTTGCGCCATCGGAACGTCACTTTTTGTGACGTTCCGTGGCGCAGAAGCCTGCGTGATATTTATCAGGCAGCACTGAGCCACTTTTTGTGGCTTAATGCTGCCTCATAAATATCAGTCCCTTTAACGCAGTATTCTGCGTTAAAGGGGCGTGCAATGGGTGTTGCTGGGGGCGTTCCCAGCAACATCCATGGCCTTTTGACACTGCCCCAGATTTACGAGAAATCGTAAATCTGAGGCAGCGCCAAAAGCTTCCGCCTCCCCAGGGGAGGCGTAAGGGAGGCGCAACGGGGAGAAATATCTTTATTTCTCCTCGTTTTTCCTTTTTCTATGTGTGCTGCATTCTGCAGCACCCATACAAAGAGGAAAAACCTCTTGTGATTATTTTTGTACAGAAAGGTTTCCCTTCCTGTACAAAAATATTCATCTCCGCAACGCAGGCACCCTTGCACCATGGTGCAGAGGTGCCTGCGTTGGCGCAGGCAGCCCATTGTGCGCCGGCGCAGGGGAAAAGGACAGGAATGTGCCGTATCTTATAGATACGGCGCATCCCTGCCCTTTTCTTTTGCCGTCGGGCAGCGCAGCAGGAAGGCCTGCTGCGCTTCCCTACGGCAAAACCTCATAAATCTGCCCCTTAGTCTTTTCTTAATCTTAGTCTTAGTCTTAATCTTAATCTTAGTAGAATTATGGTTAGGGTGACCAGAATTTTAACGCCAAAAACCAGGACATTTCAAGAAAATAGAAGAAGGACTACAGTTTCACATCAAGCGAGCGCACAGAATGACGGCGCTCCTCAGCAGAGAATTACAGAACAGGCAGTAAGAACATACATAAGATGCAATTTTTAAACCCAGTAGCTTGCCTGTCAATTAAATTGCTTTCTTGAAACAACTGCCAACTATCCCTGCTTTGTAAAGTATAAAAAGCACCTCCCACAGTTTTCAGTCGCCCCTCTCCAAAAACCGGGACAGAAACTGCATTTCCTGAAATCTGCCGGGACAGCAGGTGAAAAACCGGGACCGTCCGGGCAAATCCGGGACACCTGGTCACCCTAAATATGGTGCTTTGCAGTTCTCTCCCATCCATGCAGGACACCAGCTTGCCTTTCTGCACTGCGTTGCATGAATTCTTAATAAATCTGCCACCAGTTTGCTGGTGGTGTTGGCGGGAGAGACAAGCCGCCTGTGTGGCACTGCCTGGCATCCCTCAGACCTGCACTAACAAGCCTTCGAGAGAAAGCCTTCTCACAAATGTGGGTACCTGGAGCGCTGGGGCACGCCCCAACATATCCGCAGCCCCCAGAGACCCCCTGGTGAAGCACTTACCCTGATCCTAGCATGAAATGTAAGCTCACCCAGCCCTTGGCTGCACACACCAGCCCTCAGTCACCTCCCTGTTGCCCATGCGCCGCCGCCATTTTGTTTTTGGAAGTTAAGACTCAGATAATGAGGGAATAGAGAGCCCAAGACTGGCAATCTTTTAAGGACGGCGGATTTCCACCTCACTTATACTGTGGATTCTCTTTTCAATGTCTCGTTTCAAAGCCTGAAACCTCCCAAGAGAAGAGGGCTTATGCTGTCATTACCTTTGCATTATTTCAGACAGCAGTTTATAAGTTTGTATAGCAGCGGTATATGCACTTCTTGACTTTGATGCCTGATGGAGCTCTCGGCGCAACACCGACTCCATGTCTGCTCTTCAGCCAACATGCCGCCTGCTGACCAGGTGCGCGCAAACATTTGTTTTGGCAACCTTTCCAAAGCTCGCTGAAAAACGTCACAAGTTAGAGAACGCAGAGAAAGTTCTTGCTCGGTCACTTCCGCAAGACATTTGTGACTATAATAAAAATTAATTGTCTTCTAAGATGATGTAATTTTCAGGAAACACCTGGAAACCGTCCAGTGGTCAATACCACTGTGCAGCAAAGTGGTTTGCCAACGTGAAACTTCTAGAGAAAAAATTCTGCATCCATTGTTCAGCTTGGCTGAGCTCCATGAAACAGGACTTTCTCTCGCAGTGAGAACTGTCTCGAAAGCAGAAAACTGTGCTCGTCCTAAAATCAACAAGCATTTGCAATGCAATCGGTCTCACCTTTGGGAACCTACATGTATTTAGCTATGCAGAACATTAGCCTGGGTGCTGAACATCTACTGTTCTTTAAAATGAAGGGAGAGTAAGCACCAATCTGCGTGACACACCAGGTATGGGAACACATGAAGAGAAATATTGCCTTTCAGCGGGAAATGGTATAGTCCAAAGCTCTGTTTTTAATATAAAATCAGGGCCTTCGGTGGTCATATCACTGAAAATACCAGATTTTATTTTATTTTTTACCTTTTTAATTAAACAACAATGATCTGCGTATACAGTTTTACAATCATAATGTCAATCATTCACAGTCAATCGATACATGTTGTACATTAGCATATTCATGACTTCAGCTACATTACATGTCTTCTCCTGATTCACAGTCTGACTCCGGAGGTGTGCAGATGTTTCCCTTATATACGTTCCATTTGCCCCACACACTTCCCCATTTCTTCGGGCATCTCCTGTTGACAAATGTGGCCTTTTCCGTTACCATGACAACATCCATATCTCTGCACCAGTTCGTTAAAGTCGGTATACTTCCGACTCTCCATTTTTGCGCTATATTTCGCTTGGCTATCATCATGCCTGCCGTTGCCTATTGGCGTTCAGCGTGGTTGAGGTCTGTGGGTCCCCAGACATTGAGGAGGCAGCATTTGGGCTCAGGCGAGACATGTTTCTCAGTGACCTCTGTGATGGTGCCCATTACCGCCTCCCAGTATGGTGTAAGCTTGGTGCATTCCCACAAGGTGTGATAAAAGGTGTCTAAGGCGCCGCAGAGGCGCAGGCAGCATGGGTCGAGTTCTCCCCATCTTGTGCAGTATTACCCGTGTATAGTAGGTCCTGTGTAGTATTTTGAACTGCACCAATCACAGTCTAGAGGAGATTGCCACCTCTTTAGGCGATGCTATCACCTCTCGCCAGTCGGGGTCATCCATGTCCCCAACCGCTGATTGCCAGAGCTCCTTGAGTCGGTCAAGTGGGTCTGCCTGGTTATTAATTATTTTTTTATAGGTTTGTGAATTTGCTTTTTTGTGTAGATAATCGGTGAGTAATCGGTCCTCTAAAGGGGATGATTCAGGGAGTGTGTCCGCTGTGAAAAGGGTTGCATCAATCGCATGCTTGATTTGCATGTATCGGAATTGCTCGCCCGGAGCCATCTCGTATTCCTCTTGCAGATAGGCAAAGCTGACAACCTCTCCGTTGCGTCAGAGGTCCCCCAACCGTGAGATGCCAATCAGATCCCATTTTTGAAAGCCTTTGCTGTTTCCCAGTGGTCCTAATTTGCCTGTGTCCCACAGTGGAGTATGTTGTGTCAGTCTGTCTAACCAGCCTAGGTGTTTATTTACCACATGCCATATATGGATTGAGTGTGCTGTTGGGCCTATGAGGTCGCGGGCCTTTCGTTTGTTGTATAGTGCTCTATTAACGCCTCCTGTCCCCAGGGCCAGTTTGTCCAGGCGATACGCCGGCTCTGTGTCTGGTACATGAAGCCATTGGTTGATGACTGTGAGTTGAGAAGCCCAATAATACACTTTGATGTCAGGTAAGGCTATCCCACCATCATACCAGCTTCGTACTAGCCTATTCGCTGCCATTCTTGCCGGTTTGCTATCCCATAGGAGAGCGGTGACCTCCGAATTTACAGCCTTAAAGTATGAGTCAGGAACTGGATATGGTGTGTTATGTAGGGCATATAAGAATCTGGGCAGGGCCATCATCTTAAAAAGAGCTGCTCTACCCAGTAGGGTGAGTGGTAGCACTCTCCAATGCTTGATGTCACGCTTCAGCCGTTGCAGACGGGCCTGTAAGGTAAGTGTTATAAAATTGTCTGGATCTGATGTTACATGTATGCCAAGGTATTTGAAGCTAACCGTGACTATCTGGACCTCGAAGCCTTTTGGGAGACACGGGGGCCGACCATGCAGTATGTATAGTACGGATTTATCCCAGTTAATGGCATATCCGTATAGAGTACCAAACACTGCGCAGATATTAAGTAGGGTATGGAGGGATCGTGTGGGCGAGGCGATATATAGCAGAACATAGTCAGCGTAGAGGGAGATACGATCTTCCCACCCCTCCCTCCATTTTAGGCCCCGTACCACAGGATCCCACCTTATCCAAGCCACCAGTGGTTCCAGGGCCAGTGAGAACAGCAAGGGCAACAATAGGCAGCCCTGTTGCGTCCTTTTCCCCAGGGTGATCTCCAGTGATATGTGTCCATTGGCGACTACGTGTGCCACAGGGTCAGTGTAGAGTAAATGAATCCAGGAACAGAACTTTAGTCCAAATCCTAAGTGTTGAAGGATCGCAAACAAGTAGGCCCATTCCACCGAGTCAAAGGCCATTTTTGCATCTAGGGAGAGGATCGCGGCGTCCTCCTGTATTGTGTGTTTTCGGCCAAGCACTCCATGCAGGTGCCTGAGATTCAGGGCTGCGTTCCTGCCAGGCATAAAGCCCGATTGGTCCGAGTGGACCAGTTTGACGAGATGGAGCGTTATCCTGAGCGCCAATGTTTTTGCTAAGATTTTACCCTCCGCTTTGATTAAGGAGATCGGTCGATATGACGTGCATACCTCCATCGGTTTGCCCGGTTTAGGAATGGCCACAATAGTCGCCAAGTGTTGATCTCTGCGGAGTGTTCCTATGTTGCGACTGGTTTCAAGCATTTTTAGCATGTGGAGCAATCTTGTCCACCGTGAGTTTATATAGTTCAATTGGGATGCCATTAGGACCAGTGGCTTTACCCGATGGTATCTTGGAGATAGCAGTCTTGAGTTCGTCTATCGTGATATCTGCTTCTAGACTCTCAGTTTCTTGATGCGTGAGCCTCAGCATACGGATATCTTTGAGGAAAGCTAGCGCTTCCTGGACAGTGGTAGTATTTGTGGAGGTATATACGCATTCGTAATGTTGCGCTAGTGCAGTCACTATGTGTTGCGGGTCTGATGTGACTTCCCCATCTTCTTTTTTAAGCTGACCATTCATCTATTCGCCCGTTCCCTCTTGTCTAACCAGGCAAGAAGCTTTGTGCACAGATTCATAGATCCGGTGTTGGACTGTTTGCAGACGGGACTTGGCGTCAGTCCACAGGTGTTTTTTGTATTCCTGTCGCTTCATGCATTATGTATGCTCCGTTACGTTAGTGGGTGCAGCGGCATGTTGGGATTCTAATTGCTGTACTTCCCGCTCTAAGGTCTCTATTGCATTTTTCTTTTCTTTTTTATGTCCCTCAAGAAGCGAGATAGACTGTCCTCGTATCACTGGTTTGTATGCCTCCCATAGTGTTAATGGGGAGGAGACTGACGCTTCATTTTCTTGAAAGTATTGTGTGGTCGCAGTGACTAAACCTTTCTTGATTTTAGACTTAAGTAGAAATACTGGATATATGGGGTACATACGACTTTGGACAGTGCAGTGCGCTCGAATTTCTGCCCTTACCGGTAAGTGTGTGGTTTTCCCTATCCGTCCCATGTTGTCTAGTGCTGTGAGTATGTAGTCTATGCGGGAGAGGCTATTATGAGCTCCTTAGTGAAATGTGTATTGTCTCTGAAGTGGGTTTTGGAACTGCCATACGTCCAATAGACCGTGTGAGTCCAAAAAGTCAGCTAGGGGTGAGCTTGAACGATGTTGTGGGCCGGCAGGCGTACAGTCCAGTGTGTCATTTACGGTCATGTTGAAGTCTCCCCCTAGTATCAAGTTCCCTTCCGGTAACGTTAGGAGGAATTTGCCCAGATCTTGGAAGGCAGGGGAGTGTAGAGCAGGCGGGATACAATCAGTCACAAAGTTGAGCATCTGACCCTCTCATTGAATCGAGAGTGCAGCGAAGCGGCCCTGGTCGTCTTTTAAGGTACGGTGGACTATGAGGGGGAATCGCTTTCGCACTAAAATCCCCACTCCCCTGGATCCTGTGGTGATCTCTGAATGTACTGCAAATTGAAACCCCCACCGGTCAAGGGCTTTACACGTGGAGCCCATCAAGTGTGTCTCCTGTAGCAGTATAACTGCCGGGGTTAAGCGTTTCAAATATTGTAGCACCTGTCCACGTTTTATCTTATCCCGCAGTCCGTTGACATTCCAGGAGAGGAACGACAGCGTTGGCGTTGTGGTACGTTGAGTTATCGGATCAGACAAAGCCATGGAAGGTGTAAGTGGTTGTGACATGTTGGAAAGCTAATGTCATTATGAACCAATTCCCATGATGACTGTGTGTCAATAATTGCGGATCAGTAACCACTAAAACGTTAACATGCAAAACATTACCATATTGCAGATATATATTTCTTACAACTGAATTCGGCACTTCTCTCCCCCTGCTCAGTTGGAGTAATGACATTAATATAGTATCACCTTTCCCATTCGTACGGGGGTAAGTGAGATTCCCATCATTATGACAATACTGAGAATTATCAACACCCTTCCCACCCTACCCTTAGAGAACAAGCCCCCCCTCCCTGCAACCCTGCCTAGTAGGTTCAGAACTACCCACCACCCCAATAGCAGAGTGCCTACGATCCCCAAAATATAAAACATTAAATGTAGGGTCGTGCGCCCAAGTAGCCTCTCCCTCCTGGGCCCGCCACAACGCCCCCATAATGTTGAGGGTTAATAACATTTCTCAAGTTCCACTGTTCGTTTGGCACAACGCCAGTCCAGTACAAAGTTAGCAGAGAGAAGTATATTGTGTCCAGATGACGGGGACCCCCCACCCCCACTGCTCAAAAGGAGGGCAATTAAAGAAATGGCTACAGACCAGTGAAGTTCATGCAGTCCTTTATTTTCCAGTACGTGCTGCGTCGCTGCTAGGGCTGCCAGAGCGAGAACTTCTGGATCTTGATGGTGAGCGCATCCTGTCTCCACGCCGGTGTAGAGAGTCTTTCGGACATTGGGCAGTGTTCTCGCAGTTTTTCTCTTCTCTACGGCGATGCGACTGGGATGGGCCTTCGTCGAGCCAATGTTGCGCCTCCTCTGGTGTCAGGAAGAACCAGAATTTGTCCCCACCAATTACTTTCAATTTGGCTGGAAAGAACATCATATACTTGAGTCCTTTGGGGCAGATTTACGTTCCCTGGCGCATCCCTGCAAATCAGCAGGTATGCGGTAGGGAAGATGCGTCACACAAGTTTGCCCTTGCGCCACTGCAGATGCGCCGCATTTACAATGCAAGGTAAGTGCAGTGGACAACCCAATATACCATTGAGGGCTCGGGCAAATATGAATAAACAGGTAGAAAGGTGCCTTCAAGGGATTTGTTTGGTAAATAATTTGTATAATTTCGATTCTTAATTAAAGGTAGGGCAGTTATATACCTACAAATTTATTAATTATCACTTTTTCAATACTTAAATCAGCTTAGTTTGTCAGAATCAGGATTGAATAAGGTGTGAGTGACTCATCACATATTAACCTGAATACAATAAATTCAATAAACCAAAAGGAGGAGAAACAAGCGGGTGTATATATAAAAATTGAATTTATATTTCTAGTTCAAAAAAGGGTACTTCAAATTACAACAATTAAATACAGTGAAAGGAAATATTTCAATATTTGATGCCTTCACTTTCAAATTGATCCAACACTTTTTCACAACAATATATAGCCATTTCTCTGGAAAACAGTGTGATTGTCGACGTTTCGGTCTTTAGGTTTTCTTTACCAAGACCATCCTCAGGACAATTTTATTTACAAGGTTGACCCCTCAAATCACTGCGGGTTATTTTATCCACTGAAAATCAAGCGGGACGTCCTAAATTCGTAACTAATCAGTATATTGTAGTCAAAGAAATTCAGTTGATTGTCAAAAAGCTCCCGTCTTAATCTGTAGGTTATTTAAATCTCAAAAGAGCCTCTGTGTGGCAAAACTACTCTTGTGTCTGTTTACCGACACCGTTAAACAAGTGGTCGTGAAGATGTCAGCGAATTAATCTGGCTGTTCTGAAGGTTTGAGTCTTGCATGCACGTCTGGACATCGAACCAAATGCGGTGCATCGTGGCGCAAGGACAAGCAGATGCGTGACGCATCTGCCGGCGTAAGGTTGGCGCAGTGCTGAAGTTGTGTCGCAAGCGCGACGCAACTCCAGCACTGTTCCAACCTGCCCGATCTCTAACATGGTGCGTCACGCCTTACGCCTGCTTGAAGCAGGCGTAAGGATTTGACGCACCAGCGTCGGAAAAGTGACTGTGTGAAATCTGGTAGATTTCACTGCGTCACTTTTCCGAGGCTTTTTCTGACGTAACGCCCACCCTGCATACATTAAACCTGACGCAGGTTTAATGTGGCGCAGGGCTTTACAGCGTCACATTGTAAATCTGCCGCAGCATGGCGCTAGCTTTCCGCCGCCGCTGCGTCACAAAAGTGACGCAACGGCGGTGCAAAACTGGCGCACAGGGCTTGTAAATCTGCCCCTTTGTCTCTAAGAGCCCGTTTGATCCCTTCAAAGGAGCGTCTTTCTCGCTGTACTTTCAAAGTAAAGTCCGGAAAAAACCTGATTGTCGCGTTGTCGTAGGGGAGGTCACCATTAACTCTAGCTGCCTGGAGGATTGTATCCCAATCACGAAAATTCAGGATGCGTGCTATGATAGTGCGAGGCGGTGCGCCAGGCTTTGGTTTCGGGATCGGGGATCCGTGTGCCCTCTCTATAGAGTACAGTGGAGACAGTCTCTTGGGCTTGAGGTGATTCAGGATGAGGTCTTCAAGGAAGAGATCCATGCTGGTGACTTCCACCCCTTCAGGCACCCCTACTACCCGTATGTTATTAAGGCGGGCTCGTCCTTCCTGGTCTTCCTGGTGTAGCGCCATTTCTTTATGTCGATGAATCAGTTTTTGGACCTTGTCCTCCAGTTTACGTGGTGCGGTTTGCAGCTCTCCTATATTTTCTTCCATGGCAGTGACCCTTTCTGACGTTTTCCGCATATCGGCCCGCATAAGGTTAATTTCAATTGTGATCATATCAATTTTCGTTCCTAGGTTAGTGCCAACTGTGCGTATCGCCGCCATTATTGAACAAAGGGATGGCTCCTCCGGAAGGTATGGTTTCATCACGCTCTCCATCTTCTGCCGCGAGCTGCCGTGGCACTGCATATTTGTCCATCTTGTAACTTGGACAGAGGCTGCACCACCCTTTGGTTTCGTCATGGTGCTGTGCGGTATCCAGGCCAGGCATTGCGTTCTGGACAAGGAGTCTTTTTGCCCCTCAGGTCAGTAGTTTTTGTCGTTTAGGAAATTCGCGTAGAAGGGGGGGTTCCTTCCCTCCCTTGGACATGATGCTGGCCCGTCTGTGTGTTCGTCCGTCCTTAAGAAGGGGTGGGCCCTCCAGGCATCAACCTGCGTATATTCGTCGTTTAGGTCAAATTAGGCTTTAAATATGTCACTTCTTACCCCCTGCCTCATCTCACGCCAACATAATATAGGTGCACTGTATCTTCCGGTTTTCTTGTCGAGTTTGATGACTCGAAGCTGCCGATCGTAGGTGACAACGTCTAGCTGCAGGCCAAGTTCTTCGCTGCGCTTGATCGTCTGATTAGACCCCTCACTCAAGCATCAGCGCGGTCACTCTAGCGGTGATAGTGCGTCACGCGGGAACAGACGTGAGGAGCACCAAGGAGGAAGGGGTGGGGGGAGACCGAAAGTTCTCCGGGTCTTACCTTCCCCTGTGTGGTAGCTGAGTCTCACACCTTGTATGCCCTCACTTGTATCAATCAATGCTGCGGTGATTTCCATTTGCCGCTTGTGTCGTAGGTGGTCTTGTTGCAGGTTACAGTTCCTGCTAACAGTATATGCACATTGTGATGTGCCCAAGGGTGTCCCCCTACCAGTCAGGTTCTGCTGCTTCACAGTGTATTATTTCCGTGGGACGCGAGGACTGGTGTTTACCATGTGGGGGGATCCCAGATTGTCTCACTACACCTCACCTCGGTAGGCACCACGGTCTGGTATTGCCCTTGGGATGCTGCTGTTCAGCGCAGTAGACGCTACGAAGTTAGGCCGCAAGCCGCGGGCCTCGCGCGGTGCAGTGCCCCAGCCGCTTGATAGCGCTCAGGGCTGGCGCATTACAAGACTCCGCTTTCCCCTCGCTGAGGCCGCCGCTTCACTTTCGGGACCGGTGCTGGCTCAAAACCGCAGCTGTTGTGCACGGCAGAGGTTCTGTGGACGATCCTTTCTCTGCTCTGTGGTCTCAGGGACTTTACAGCATTGTTTCTTCCCCTCGGGATGTCGGACTGATGATGGATTTTAGGGGCTGTGTAGCAGGCCCTGACCGAGCTGAAGGGCTATGCCACCATCACAGTCGGCACCAAGCCACGCCCATCGAAAATACAAGATTTGAAAAAAATAGTTTTGTCTACGGCTGTTCGTGGAAGACAATTTCTATGGACTGGAATCTGGAGCATGCTAAAGTGATTCTGGTATTTTACTGACCTCTGCTGGTCGTTTTCTATCAAGACAAATAGAGGCAGTTGTACAGAAAAAAAAGTCCTTAAGTGGAAGCAGACAAGTCCTAGGGCTGATCTCCAGAGCCCACATAGTACATACACATATAAGTATATAATAAGTACATGCTAAAGTATATACAAGAGGTCTCGAATGCTCGACCTAAACACACAAAGGGGAAAGAAGGAGGATGAGAAAGACTTAAGTACCGTCACAAAGGGAGACCGCAGGAACCAGCAAGAGGAATAAACGAGCCAAGGGTGTCAGGTACTGGATTAAAGAGGCCTGGGGTGGTTTCAATTCTAGAGAGCCCAGGTATTCGGCCCGCCGACATTTATTTAATAGGGCTTCTGAGCAGAGCTTTGGGTACCGGTACTCATTATTTGACAAATTAAGCACTGACGCATCTGAAAAGTACTTTTCTTTCGACGATGCAGACAGCACTCAACCCACTGTGGCACAGTGCTTCCTCTTCACATTCCGCTCGCAGGCTCCCGCACCCCGCGTGTGGAAGTGCATCGGGCTCGTGCTCTGACCAACTTGCTCCTTTAATGGACTGTAATGGAAGTGAAGTTCCTTGTGCGCTGCAGGGTTTGGGGTTTACTGCTAGGGTGTCCCGGTGGGAGAAACACCGAGCAGCTGAAGCACGAGGTAGGAAACGCGGAAATTACCTGAGAGCATAGCTGCCAAGGTTTTAGATTGCTATGTGTGACATTTTCATAATTTCTGTCTAATTATGAGTGCCATTAGAACCACTATGAGTGACACTTTTCTCACCAGCAAAATCAACCAATAAAAGATGAGGGAAACATAAATATCAGAAATCTGACCCATTTGAGCAACGAGAAACTCTAAGATCTTAAAACTGCTGCAAATTCATGAGGTGGCTGAGTCATAATTACAACGAAATTATCAAAATATCATACATAGCAATCTGAAACCTCTGCAGATATGAAAGAGGGCGAGCATCACTTCACATGACATAGCATTGAAGACCATGCCCATACTCCTGTTCTTGACACCGAGTCTTGTTTAAGTTTGTGTTCGATTCTATTGCTGTTTTATTGCTTCTCTTGTTCAATGCTGATCATATAATAAACTTGTGAATTTTGGTTGGCCTAATGTATTGACTAATAAGAATAAAAAGGCAGAAGCAATGCCAATTAGGCAAAAATAAAAGAAAAGGAGCATGGTGAAACAAGGAGAATAAAACAAATCACTTTTAGAAGTTGGTGTTTGTTGTCCAAGACGAGGCCATGCAAACGTTAATGTGATGGGAAAAGGTTTTTCACTTGCAGTGGGGTGAACTAAGTCGGTAAAGCTGTCACTGCAGGGGCCCCCTTATTTATAAGCAAATGCTGTAAGCAGGAACTTAAGACTTGTGAAGTAAATACTAATATTAGCCTCAGATGTCACCACTAGGAAAACAAAAAAAGCGGACAGCTAGAAAGCAGGTCACATGGCTCCGCTAAGAATTAACACTAAAAGGAGCAAGGACTTGCATTTATACTGCAGAACCACCTAACAGGGTGTGAGAGGCCCTAACACAGAGTCCAGCTACCTCGGGGCCTATAGCATACATTAATTAGAATCAGCTGACTCGCGGACTCCGGCTGGTGCAGTTAGCACTGTCATGACAGCACAGTGCTGGGCAAGCCTCAGGAGAGTCTGGGAGATACACACAGCGGTCACAGCAGGTTGTATTATTTCAAAATGTGACACCAGTGAAGTGAGCAGTCCAGGGGTCTGGCGCACCACAGCTACACAATTCACTTACTTGAAAGAGTCAATAAACTAAGAGAACTGCGTGTACTCTGTAGCAAAGGTGAAACCTTTTAAGTCATTTTTAAAACATACTTACTGTATATTTGCTATGACGTGTGTTTTAGAACAAGCTGCGCACAATTCACCCTGCAGCAGAGTCTCTCTTCCTCCTGCAGAGTACATCTTCTTGCCCGCGCAATGACCTGGGAAATGCCTGGGAGCCCCAAGAGATTGTCACATACAGGAGACTGGTCGGGCCAAGAGAGGTAGGGGACACATTTGTACTCAGCAAGGAATATTTGAGTACGTAAATCTCAGATTTTTTAAATTAAATCCTGGATGTTTATTTTCCAGTGTAAAAAACACTGAAGCTGATCTTTTAAACGAATGGATAAACCTTTCCTCTTGAAGCAATATCGTGATCGGAACAAGAGGACAATACTCCAAGGAGCGCGCAATTGAAAATGTCTGAAATCAGTTCTTAAGTGTGTTGGATTGCTGAATTTTACTTAGCCCACATGTATGGAATTAGAGAATTTTCATATTCTGCAGAGTACATTGAAATGATGGTTCTGAGATGGACAGTTTGATTGTCTTGAAAATAAATTGCTGCAAAGTCATTTTGTTTGGAGCTCTGCTGCCCTCTTGTGGGCTCTGTCGGCACTGACATTGGCGCGGTGAATAAGGGAAAGCCGGAGAGCATACATTTTCTTTCGTCTAATTGCTGAACCGCAGATATTGTCTCATCTACAGGGTAGGTTATATAATGTTGTGAGCCTAAAGCACTTCGTAAAACAGATTAGAGTAATACCAACAAACATTGGCAATGCAATAGGACTTGCATTTACGCGAGACCTATTGCATTGCAAATAGCAATGCGTGCAGGCGACGAGGCACGAGGGGGGCAGCGGCGAGAAGGCATCGGACGGCGGGAGGTGGGTCACAGGAAGAAAGTAGTCTGTGCTGTGGAGGGGCCAGTAGCTGTGGAAGGATACAAATAACTGACTTGGCTGTTATGGGGAGGGACTAACAAGCTTAAAGCTAATCAGAAGGCAGCATTTAGAGCCTAAGCCAATGAAGAAGATGGGCCGGAGAGTGGGCGGAGCTTCCACAGCGTTTCCACACTATAGTGTATACTGCAAGCCTCACAAAGTGATGGCAGCGCATTCGCGCTGCAATGCTAGGCGAGACCTAAGAAGAAGAAAGTAGTCTGTGCTGTGAAGGGGCCAGGAGCCGTGGAAGGACACAAATGACTGACATGGCTGTTATGGGGAGGGACTAACAAGCTTAAAACCAATCGGAAGGCAGCATTTAGAATCTAAGCCAACGAAGAAGATGGGCCGGAGAGTGGGTGGAGCTTCCACAAAGCTTCCACACTATAGTGTATTCTGCCTGCCTCGCAAAGCGATGGCAGCGCATTCGTGCTGCAACGCTAGGCGAGACCTAAAAATGAAAAAATTAGATGTAGCCAGGGCTAGCAACTAGCATCACAAGCTTGTCCTTTACTATCTTTGCAATTCCTTGCTACCCTGAGTTTCAGGGGTCATGAATGGCAGTGGCCCAAACACTGAGGGCCTCATTACGAGTCTGCCGGTCGATGGCCTGCCAGACTCATGGGGGCGCGGCGGTGGCAGTCCAGCCACCGCTGCACCAGCGGTCCGACCGCTGTATTATAAGTTTAGCGGTCCATCCGCCATTTGACCACCGCAACTGCCAGGGAACCTCGTTCCCTGGTGGTGGCGCTGCGGTCAAGGCCTCAGACTATGCTAGCTGTGCTGTTGCAGCACCACCATGCATATTTTTATTTTCCCCACTGCCAGCCTTAAATGGCAGTCTGCATTGCCATATAAAAGCTGGCGGTGGGGAAACAAAGGGGGCCCAACGGGGCCCCCTTGCCTCATGTAGGTAGGTACATGTAGGAGGTCACATGTTGTGCCCCCCTGTGTGCAAGCACCCCACCCAAGTTCCAGCAAGGCATGGACTTCTCAGTCCATGCTGTGCTGGAACACGCTGTGGTGAGGCATTATTAAAGGTTCATTGAGCCTTTTTACTGCACCGCCTCAGGACCACCACGCTGCCTGCCCACACAACAACAATTTGTATCGTAATCTGGTGAGCGGGCAGTGTTCAGGTTTGGCAGTGCGGGAGCGGGGGTGGTGGTGAACTGCACCGCTCCTGCACCTGGTGAACTGCCAGCTCCCGCATCACCAAACTCGTAATCAGGCCCTAAAGTCCTGACTATGAGTTCAGACCCCCACTACAGTGGTTGTGGTCCACACACCACTGCACTAGCGGTCTGACCGCCATATTGTGAGTGTAGTGCCGCAGGGCTGCCGCAACTGGTGCAGCGGTGTGAGGCCGCAATATGCTGATAGTGCAGAAGCGGCACCGCCAACCATATTACGAGTTTCCATACTTTGACCCTATCCACGACGGTGAGAACCGCCATGGAAAAGGTGGCGATGAGGCAACTCAGGGTAATGGCCCCCTGTTGCCTCTGTGCAGGAAGGTTGCATGCAGGGGGGCAAATGTTGTGCCCCCCCTGCATGTTTGCACCCCCACTTCCTGCACAGGTAGAAATGCACAACATGGTGCATCGCTCCCTGGGCAGGAACATGCTGCTGCACTCCCACGGCACTGCCTTTCTATGCGTCTCCTTTGAGCCTTAGAAAGGCACCGCCGCTGCAGGACTGCCCGCACAGGATTCACCTGTAATCAGGTACGGTGCTCTCGCAGCAGGGCGCTAGCGTAGCGGCCCGCTGCAAGACCGCCAAACTCGTAATCAGGCCCTAAGTAATTAGCGCTAGGCTCTATGCCTACTTTCCACACCTCGCCCTTCCCCAGCACCTCAGCAGAAAACATTAGGCTCTTGAGATGAAGGGTGGGACAAGGAAGTAACGCCGTAACATCATCCGGGTCAAAGGGCATGGGATGTCATTTTCACTACTGAATTTAATCTCGTGAATAACTGTCCATGAAAACATGGATCCGGTGCAAACTAACAAAGGGACTCTGGGGGGCACTTGACTAAAACATTCTTTTATAAGGGATGGGACATGCCAGGAGAGTAGACCTCTGGGAGATGTAGGCTCGTGGCGGAGTTGAAATCCATGCAACTGCAACCCAGAGGACCTAAGAGCTGATCCTCACTCCTGCACTCGGATAAGGATTGGATGACAGGCTCAGTACACCCCCAGGAATGCGTCCCCACGAACGCCCCTCGCACCCCATGTCGTGGTTTGTACAAGACCTCCTCCTAACCGAGGCAGCACTGCACAATTTATTCATAGTAAACAAAATAATACACCCATGACTGGAAATCTACAGAACCGAAAACCTATTTAGTGGCAAAGCAAGTTACTGGAAATGTAATTCGATCAAAAGTAATAGGAAAAAAGAAAATAAGGAAAAACAGACACAATCAAAACAGCCTATTAATTTACAACAACAAAAATACAACTCTAAACCATGCTTTAAAACAATAAATGGGGCAATTTGTGGAATCCTGTGTAGGGTTCATATTAAACCTAGAAAATCAGTGGAAAGCTATGAGACGGTACCGTGTCACCCAATGAAAAGCAATTTAAAAAAAATAATATTAAAGTCAGACTTCTCCTGGTGGCTGGAGGTGGGAAAGGGTGAAGCAGAAAAGGCTCTACGAATATTTTGTAGAAAGAAAAAAAACAGAGAACCCATTTTCAAGATTAATGACATTTAAACTTAAAATAAAAAGCTTGTAAAAGGAAACTTTTTGAAAAAAAAACACTCTTTGAGCTGGTTTCTACTAATTGACAAATGCCAGCCATCTTGAAACTGCTGACTGACCAGTTAAGGGGAAATCAAGGTTTCTCAGAACTGGCAGTCTGTGAATTTGACTTCCTATTAATTGACGAACAGCTCTGCCCCCACATCAGAGGACACAGAGCGATTCAGCCTGGTGAGGAGTGACGTGCCCGCCCAAAGCGTGAGGTTCATGATTCCAGATAGCTCACTGGGCAGAGCTCTTCCTGCGGTCCCAAGTTCAAACCGCAGCAGGGCTAACGCAGCCTATGAGACACGTTAAAAACAGACGACCGTTAAGCAGGCTGTGACCCTTGGAAAGTTAAGATGGAAAGAATTTATGGAATTTGTGGAACAAAAGAGTGTTGAGCTCTCAGCTCGCGCACCCTCACGTTTTCACTGTTTTTCTTCACAGACTCCGGCAGGCGTTGGGGCTGTACCATGAGCAGGGTGCGCATGTGCAGATATGAACGTTTTTACAGCGCGGTGGCCTCTGAATTATAGGTTTGACATATCAACACTTACCCTGAAGGAAATATTCATGATTTAGGCACATAGATCACAGATATTCATCGGGCCCCGTGCGGAAATTTGTAAACACGTGCACATTTTTTTGTGACACGGCCCTAGTGCGTAGAAGCCCGGGTGCCATTATTAGAACTTTGCACAGAGTAATTCATATGACCTGCTGTGTAGCGCCAAGAGTCAATTGGAAGTTCTTTGTGCGCTACATAAATGGTGTATATACTATTAGACAATGAGAATGTGCCTAGTTATTATTACATATTATGTGTAGGAGGGGCCCTTTCTGATTCCTCGTACTTTAAGTTACAAGGTCAGTATCCACGCCCTCCCTCCAGGACACAAGTCGGGGGTACACGGCATCCACCCACTATTTTCACAGGGTGTACACCGACCGTCCACAGTGCCAAGGAGTTGGGCCCCACCACATAATGTGCTGAACTCGTCCCGGTGTAATTCCAGACACCGGGACACTTTCAGCAGCGCCTGCACGCTGTCTGCTTTCCGTCTGCAACAAGCAACACCGTGCAGGCGGGCCGCGGCTTTCCTATTCTAGACTTAGGGCCGGCTTTGACCGCCTCCCTGGATTCTCTCACTACCACCGGGCAAAAATGACCATCATCTCCCCAAACAAAAGTTATTGCTAAACACAGCGCCCCCCACCAAAGGTCAGCGCCCCCTCCATAGGTCAGTTCCCAGTGCAGCTGCACCAGTCGCACTGTCCTAAAGTTTAGACTCTGGCTGGGCCCAAAACAAAGGCCGAATCTGGGGGGTCGTCAGGCCTCCTTCTGGTCGAGTCTCCTGGCTGGGAGCTCTCAGGAGCCTCACACCCAGAAGCAAATGCAGCAGAGGGGAAACAAAGGCTCACACCTTGGTAGCACTGCACACCTACTTTTAGGGAGGCAGCGTTTCACTTTGTTCTTCCCCTGTTTAGTAGATATGCACAGGGCCGGCTTTAGGGCGGTGCGACCGGTGCCACGGCACCGGGTGCTGGCTTCCTGGGGGCGCCGTGTTTGAAAGTTTATTATGCTTTTGAAGCACCTGCTGCAGCGTTTCTTTCCCCGGCAATTGCCAGGCCTCACATAAATGTCAAGAAAACTTGTGTGAATTAATTATCTTCCTGGAGAGAGATCAGTGTTTTGTAAAGTTGAGGTTTTGACCTCTGTGAAGTTAGTGCAGAGGGTTAATATGCCTGCTGCAAAGAACGTGTGCCAAGTAGATTTCAGAGTGCATATAATGTGAACAGATCAGCAGGTTACTGCTTTTAAGAGAGACATCCTTTTGTTACTTGCAATTTATAACTTAAAGTCCTAATATAGAATAGTGAGCTATTAACTTTCATCCTAAAACTGCATACACACTGCAAAGCATACATCTACAGACCACCGGGACCACGCACACAATTCAGCGAAGACATCGCCAACTTCATCAGCCCGCACGCTCTCCCCTCCGCTGACTACATCCTCCTCGGGGACCTCAACTTCCACCTGGAGAACAACAACGACCGCAACACCACCACCCTGCTGGACAACCTCGCCAACCTCGGACTCAAGCAGCTGGTGACCACCCCCACCCACTACGCAGGACACACACTCGACGCCGTCTTCTCATCCAGCAAGGACATCGTCATCAGCCACGCCACCGGACTCCACTGGACGGACCACAGCTGCGTCCACTTCAGCTTCAGAAGATCCACGATCCACCACCACCAGCGACAGGCTGCACGCAGAAGCTGGAACAAGATCACAGCAGACCAGCTCGCCGCATCCCTGAGCCAGGATCCTCCCCCCAGCTCAGCGAACCCCAGCCAGGCCGCCATCAACCTCACGAAGTGGATCAGCGACTGCGCAGACGACCTCGCCCCACTGAGGACCTCGCCCAGCAGAACCGTCAGCAGGAGAGCGCCCTGGTTCACCGACGAACTCAAGAGCTCCAAAAAGAACTGCCGAGCCCTCGAGAGAGCCTGGCGCATAGACCCAACGCCAGACAACATGACCACCCTCAAGCTCGCTACCCGAAAACACCACCAACTGATCCACGCCACCAAGAAAACTGCATTCAAGGCACGACTGGACAACAACGCACACAACAGCAAGGAACTCTTCAACATCGTCAAAGAGCTCTCCAACCCCAACGCCGGAAACAACGACATCACCCCATCTCAAGACCTCTGCAACTCCCTCGCCTCCTACTTCTACAACAAGATCGCAGACATACACAACAGCTTCAGCACACAACCGACGCACCCTATGACCACACCATCGACCCCCACCACCACCGTCCACGCCTGGACCCCGATCACCATCGAAGACACCATCCGCACAATGAACTCCATCCACTCCGGATCTCCTACCGACCCCTGCCCGCACCACATCTTCAACAAAGCCGACGCTGTCATCGCACCCCAGTTGCGGGACATCATCAACACCTCCTTCAACACCGCCACCTTCCCGGAGAGCTGGAAGCATGCCGAACTCAGCGCTCTACTGAAGAAACCGTCAGCGGACCCCACCGAACTCAAAAACTACCGTCCCATCTCGCTCCTCCCCTTTCCGGCCAAAGTCATCGAGAAGACCGTCAACAAGCAACTGGCCGCCTTTCTCGAAACGAACGGATCCCTCGACCTCTCGCAGTCTGGCTTCCAAGCCAACCACAGCACCGAGACCGCCCTCATCGCAGCTACTGACGACATCCGAGCCCTGCTCGACAACGGAGAAACAGCTGCCCTCTGTCACGATGGCTGGAGAATTCTCTCCTCAGGATGACGCTGAAGATAATGGGGTCCACCTCCCATCCGTCCCCAGTCCGGAGAACGTGTAACACACACGGACTATGGAGACAGGTGGGCGAGGGAAGGAAGGGAAGGAGCAGCTGGGAGAGGGATCTGGAACGAAACAAGCACACCGTCAGACACCCGTCAATAGTGACCCACGTGTTGCATCCCCCCTCCCGCTTGGCAGTGGTTTCTCACCTGTCACCTTCCAACCCGGGGTTTTGAGGGTTCTCTGGCCTGGCCTGCGTGACGTTCAGTTGAGGTTCGCACTGACGAGTCACCGCAGAGCCAGGGCGGACTCGTGGGATCGAATCCGGAAGGGCAGAGGGACGCTGCCCACTGGGAGCAAAAGCCAGCACTTGAAGGTCAGTGCTTGATGCCCCCCAGAGCGCGTCCTGGATCAGGGTCACTCCTAAAAGAACGAGGAAATCGCCTCCCTGAAGGCTAAAGGAAAGAACAGTACTCACAGTTGTGTAGTGCTGAAAAAAGGAACGGGCGCTGCTACTCTAAGCCCGGAACTCCATGGGCCGAGGAGCGCCCCAGTTCGCGCTTCCACTCTGGACCCGGTTCTCCGTGGGCAGAGGAGCGCACCAGTCCGCGCTACAACTCTGTACCCGGAACTCCGTGGGCAGAGGAGCGCGTGGAATGGACGAGGGAAGAAAACAGGAACGTGGAAGATTGTTCCGACGCTTACAAGCGTCGGGGCTCACTGACGAGGTTTTCACCTTCGCGCTACCACTCTGGACCCGGTAATCCTTGGGCAGAGGAGCGCTGATGGAGTTTTCCTGGAGACTGGATACAAGGACGAGGGCAAGGCCGAGGATGCAGGGCTGGAACGTTGTTTCTGGAACAAGAGTGCGAACAGGACTGGCTGGAATCATCGGCACCGCTTGGTGTTTGTTGGCGGTTTTAACCGCTGTCGCGCTCGGCGCCGAACACGTGGGGCGTGTTCTGCCGGGCGTTCTGGGAAACGTAGTTCCCCCGCGTGGCGGGGATGCGAGCGGTGTACTACCGGTTCTCGCCACCTGACAGTACACCCCCCTCCCCACCGAGTCAAGCGCCGCGAGGAGCCCCGGGCTTCCCGGGGCAGCGGCGGTGGAAGGCAGCCACCCGGCGGGGGGCGCGGATCGCCGATGCCGGCTCCCAGGAATGCTCCTCCGGCCCATACCCCTTCCACGCCAGGAGGTACCACACCCTGCCCCACACCAGCTTGGAGTCCAGCACCTTCTCCACCACGTACTCCCGCTCATGCTGCACCCAAACCGGAGGAGGGACACGTTTCACAGGACACAATGAGGGTTTGAGCAACGAGACGTGGAACACGGGGTGTATGCGCATGTGAGGTGGGAGACGGAGCTGTACGGCCACGGGGTTGACGTGGCGAACCACCGCATAGGGGCCTATAAACTTGGGATTGAACACACTGGGTTTCTTGAAGGAAATGTGTTTTGTGGACAACCATACTTTATCCCCCTTACGGTACACGGGATTGGGCCTACGGTGCTTGTCGGCCTGCGCCTTGTACCTGTCCTTTGCTATGCGGAGGTTTTCGCGGGCCGTTGTGAGGGTCGAGCGTATCTGCGCGAGTCGGTGTTGGAGATCGGGCAGAGTGACGCCAGAGCGTGGGAGCAAAAAAGGGGTGAAACGAGGGTGAAACCCAGAGGAGAGGTAGAAGGGAGTGTGTTTTGTGGATGCATGAATGGTGCTGTTATAAGCTATCTCGGTCACCCATAACCACTCCACCCAGGCTTCCGAGGCTTTGTTCACATAGCAACGGAGGTACTGCTTCAGGGTTTGGTTGAGGCGCTCGGTTTGGCCATCGGATTGGGGATGGAAGCTGGTGGACAGAGATGATTGAATCCCCAGCTCGGTGTACCAGACTTTCCAAAAGCGGGCTGTGAATTGGGACCCCCTGTCTGACACGATCTCCAACGGAAGGCCGTGGAGCCGTACGATGTCCTTCAACATGAGTTTCGCCAAGGTCCCCGCTGTGGGTATCTGCCTGCACGGGATGAAATGCCCCATCTTGGTGAGGTAATCGATGACGACCACAATAGCCGTGCAGTTCTGATCTTTTGGTAGTCCCACTATGAAATCGACGGAGATCTTTTCCCACGGAGTCATAGGGGTCGGTAGTGGACGCAGGAGACCTTGTTGCTTGCAGTGGTCGGTTTTCATCTGAGCGCAGACGGTGCAGTGCTTGACCCATCGTAGGACATCCGGTCGAACCGACGGCCACCAGAACTGTCGCAGTACTTTTTCCAGGGTCTTGGAGCCACCCATGTGACCGGCGCTGGGGGCGTCGTGGCACCAGCTGAACACGAGCTTTCGGAGGCGGAGAGTAGGGACCAGAACTCGGGATCCACACAAGGGGATGCCTTGCAACAAACGCCACTCCTTGTGGCTGCGCAACCAGGACGACCAGGCGAACGACTTGATACCCCGTTTCACTCCGTCGAGGAACGATCCGGTTTCCACTCTCCCCACCACGTTGTCGGGGGTAATGATGGCTCGTTCTGTGTCTGCCAAGGGGAGACAGGTCATACCCTGGCGGGATAAGGTATCCGCCTTTTGGTTCTGGGTTCCTGGTCGGAACGTGATGAGGAAGTGGTACTCCGCGAAGAAGAGCATCCACCGTTGTTGTCTGGGGGTGAGATGCCTAGCTGACCGCAAAAACTGGAGGTTGCGATGGTCGGTATAGACCGTGACCTGGTGTTGTGCCCCCTTCAGCCAGTGCCTCCATTCCAGGAAGGCTTCCCGAATCGCTAGCAGTTCCTTCTCGGCGATCGTGTAGTTCTTTTCGGCGGGGTTGAGTTTCCTGGACAAGTAGGCCACTGGATGGAGGTGGCCAGTGTCTGGATGCCGCTGTGACAGAACCGCCCCGACTGCGATGTCCGAAGCGTCCGCCTCCACTACGAACGGGAGTTCAGGTTTGGCATGGCGTAGGACCGGAGCGGTGGTGAAAGCGGTCTTGAGCTGCTCGAACGCTCTCTGTGTCTCGGGTTGCCAGGAAAACGGAACGCCTTTGCGAGTCAGTTTCGTAAGAGGTGCCACCAGTTGGGAGAAATGATGGATAAAGCGCCGGTAGAAGTTGGAGAAGCCGAGGAAGCTTTGTACTTCCTTGACGGTTGTAGGTGGCGGCCACTTCACCACTGCTTGCACCTTCCGATCCGACATGACTTGTCCGGCGGGAGTCAGGAGAACACCCAGGAACTCCACTGTCGTCACGTGGAATTCACACTTCGTGAGCTTGCAGTATAAACGGTGCGCGCGGAGGGCTTGCAAGACCTGTCTCACGTGGACGACGTGCTCCTTCGCGTTGGCCGAATAGATAAGGATGTCGTCGATGTAGACTATGACGGACTTATCCAGGTAGTCTCTTAAGGCCTCGTTGAGGAAGAACTGGAAGGCGGCAGGGGCGTTGCAGAGCCCAAAGGGCATCACGAGGTATTCGAATAACCCATACCGCGTCTTGAATGCCGTCTTCCATTCGTCCCCTTCTCTCATTCGAACCAGGTGGTATGCCCCACGGAGGTCCAGCTTGGTGTACAGGGCTGCCTCCCTGACCTGCTCGAGCAGCACCGGGATCAACGGCAAGGGGTATTGGTTCTTGACTGTCACTGCGTTGAGCGCGCGATAGTCAATGCAGCAACGCAACTCGCCGTTGGCCTTTGGGATGAAGAAGAGCGGAGAGGCTGCGGGCGATCGAGAGGGGCGAATGAAACCCAACGCGAGGTATGTGTCCAGATACTCTCGGAGGTGGCTCATTTCGGGTCCCGTGAGAGCATAGACACGGCAACAGGGGATGGCAGCTCCAGGTTCCAGGTCGATGCGGCAGTCATATGCCCGATGGGGTGGCAGCTCTTCGGCCTTCCGTTTGTCGAAGACGTCCGCATAGGTGCTATACCAAGCCGGGAGCACTACGTCTTTCTCCGCCGCCGTGGCGATATGTTGCTGAGAGACCAACAGAGAGGGTGGAGGCGAGTCAGGCACCGTACAGTGTTGACGGCAAAAGGTGGAGCAAAAGGAAATGGTGTTCGCGGACCACTCTATGGTAGGTTCGTGTTTCCTTAACCAGGGTAGCCCCAAAATGAGTTTGCACCGGGGAGCTTTGATGATGTTTAAGGCCAACCATTCGCCGTGGGTCTTCCCGATGGTCATCCAGAGGGCTGGGGTAACATAACGGATGGGCCCCGAGTCCAACTCTTTCCCATCTACAGCATAGACGAGTTCAGGTGTGTGTTTGGGGAGAAGAGTAACCCCCAGCTTCTGGGCTTCGGTCTCGTCCAGAAAGCATCCTGTGGCCCCGGAATCAATCATGGCCCGAATGGTCCGAGTGGTATGGTCTATCACAACTTGAAGCGTGAGGAAGAAGTGGTCCGGCTCTGCCTCAGCATCGGCTTCTACCGAAGGGATAGAGTGGTAGCTTGAAGGCTTCCCTTCGAGGTCCTTCAAGCCTGGGCGTTTCCCGCCTCCCCTTCTCCCGTCACTGCCGCGGCTTGGCCTACGCGAGGCCTCCCGACCTTAGGACGGACGGGACATTCTCTGAGGTAATGGCCTTTCTTGCCGCAGTACAGACAGAGGCCCTGCTTCCGGCGGTAATCCTTCTCGCTCGAGGTGAGGGACGCTCTCACGGCCCCTATCTCCATGGGTTCGGGCCGGGCCGGCCCGAGATCCGGTGCTCGTGCCAGATCCGAGGACGGAGGGGGTCTTTCCTTTTTCCTATGGTCTCCTTTCCTTTCTCGGAGGCGGTATTCCAACCACGAGGCAAGTTCCATCATCGCGGCACAGGAGCGTGGTTGGGGATCTATTTGTGCTATGACGTCTTTCAAGTCTTCTGTCAGCCCCCGGTAAAATATGGCTGACTGTTTTGCTTCAGGCCAGTCAGTTTCCGCTACCAGCCTCCTGAAACTGTTGAGGTATCCGAGAAAATCGGAACTGCTCTGTTTGAGGTCGAGGAGATCGCGATCCGCGGAGAAGGTATCGGCTCTTCGGTCGAAGGTTTTCTCGAACTCTTCGCGGAACGTATCCCAATCATAGAGCAGGGCGTCGTCCCTCCTGACGATAGGCACCGCCCATTGGGCCGCTTCTCCTGACAGGTACGAGATGAGGAAAGCTACCCTAGCCTGGTTAGTAGCGAACAGCTTGGGTTTACAATGGAAGTTGAGGAGGACCTGAGTCATGAAGACCTGTACTTTCTGCATATCCCCATGGAATCGTTCAGGAGGGGCCAGGGGAACATGCGCGGGCATCTCTACCACTACCTGGGGCGTGGAGGCTGGGCCAATACTCCCGGCATCAAAGGGATTCCGTTGGATACGGTCCATCCGGGAGTGTAGGGCAGCGGTTTCTTGACGTGAGGCGGCTAGTTCCCCCTGGACAAGAGCCAGGGCTGCCACCACGTCCTCTAAGGAGGTCATCCCCTATGACAGCGTGATCGGGAGGAGCGATAATTCGTGGGCCGATGATTCTGTCACGATGGCCGGAGAATTCTCTCCTCAGGATGACGCTGAAGATAATGGGGTCCACCTCCCATCCGTCCCCAGTCCGGAGAACGTGTAACACACACGGACTATGGAGACAGGTGGGCGAGGGAAGGAAGGGAAGGAGCAGCTGGGAGAGGGATCTGGAACGAAACAAGCACACCGTCAGACACCCGTCAATAGTGACCCACGTGTTGCATCCCCCCTCCCGCTTGGCAGTGGTTTCTCACCTGTCACCTTCCAACCCGGGGTTTTGAGGGTTCTCTGGCCTGGCCTGCGTGACGTTCAGTTGAGGTTCGCACTGACGAGTCACCGCAGAGCCAGGGCGGACTCGTGGGATCGAATCCGGAAGGGCAGAGGGACGCTGCCCACTGGGAGCAAAAGCCAGCACTTGAAGGTCAGTGCTTGATGCCCCCCAGAGCGCGTCCTGGATCAGGGTCACTCCTAAAAGAACGAGGAAATCGCCTCCCTGAAGGCTAAAGGAAAGAACAGTACTCACAGTTGTGTAGTGCTGAAAAAAGGAACGGGCGCTGCTACTCTAAGCCCGGAACTCCATGGGCCGAGGAGCGCCCCAGTTCGCGCTTCCACTCTGGACCCGGTTCTCCGTGGGCAGAGGAGCGCACCAGTCCGCGCTACAACTCTGTACCCGGAACTCCGTGGGCAGAGGAGCGCGTGGAATGGACGAGGGAAGAAAACAGGAATGTGGAAGATTGTTCCGACGCTTACAAGCGTCGGGGATCACTGACGAGGTTTTCACCTTCGCGCTACCACTCTGGACCCGGTAATCCTTGGGCAGAGGAGCGCTGATGGAGTTTTCCTGGAGACTGGATACAAGGACGAGGGCAAGGCCGAGGATGCAGGGCTGGAACGTTGTTTCTGGAACAAGAGTGCGAACAGGACTGGCTGGAATCATCGGCACCGCTTGGTGTTTGTTGGCGGTTTTAACCGCTGTCGCGCTCGGCGCCGAACACGTGGGGCGTGTTCTGCCGGGCGTTCTGGGAAACGTAGTTCCCCCGCGTGGCGGGGATGCGAGCGGTGTACTACCGGTTCTCGCCACCTGACACCCTCATCCTCCTGGACCTCTCCGCAGCGTTCGACACTGTCTACCACCGCACCCTAGTGCAGCGCCTCAGCAACGTCGGAATCCGGGAGAAGGCACTAGAATGGATCATCTCCTTCCTCGCCGGAAGGACACAGAGAGTCCGCCTACCCCCGTTCAGATCAGAAGCCACCGAAGTCATCTGCGGCGTTCCCCAAGGCTCCTCACTCAGCCCCACCCTCTTCAACGTCTACATGAGCCCCCTCGCAACCATCGCACGCCACCACAACCTCAACATCATCTCCTACGCCGACGACACCCAGCTGATCCTCTCCCTCACCAACGACCCCGACACCGCCAGAGCCAACCTACACGAAGGGATGAAAGAGGTAGCCGAGTGGATGATAAACAGCCGCCTGAAACTGAACGCAGACAAGACGAAAGTTCTCATCCTGGGCTCCTCACCCTCCGCCTGGGACGACTCCTGGTGGCCCCTCGCCCTGGGCAGCACACCCAAACCAACAGACCACGCACGAAACCTGGGCTTCATCTTGGACTCCTCCCTCTCCATGACCAGACAAGTCAACGCCGTCTCCTCCACATGCTTCAACACCCTGCGCATGCTACGTAAGATCTTCCGATGGATCCCCACCGAGACCAGGAAGACGGTCACCCAGGCCCTCGTCACCAGCCGACTGGACTACGGCAACGCCCTCTACGCCGGAACCACCGCCAAGCTCCAGAAGAGACTCCAGCGGATCCAGAACGCCTCAGCAAGACTCATCCTCGACATCCCCCGACGCAGCCACATCTCCGGACACCTGAGAGACCTGCACTGGCTCCCGGTCAACAAGAGAATCTCCTTCCGCCTCCTCACCCACGCACACAAAGCCCTACACAACCAAGGCCCAAGATACCTCAACAGCCGCCTCAACTTCTACACCCCCACTCGCCAGCTTCGATCGACCAGCCACGCCCTCGCCGCCGTCCCCCGCATCCGAAGAGCCACCATAGGAGGACGCTCCTTCTCCCACCTGGCCGCCAAGACTTGGAACTCCCTCCCGACACACCTCCGCCTGACCCAAGACCACCTCGCCTTCAGGAAGCAGCTCAAGACCTGGCTGTTCGAGCAGTAACGGACCCCCCCCCCCCCCCAAGCGCCTTGAGACCCTCCGGGTGAGTAGTGCGCTATATAAATGTGATTGATTGATTGATTGATTGATTAATGTTATGTTATGTTATGTTAAGTGTTGCTTGTAAAGCGCACTGACACCGAAGCTTCCTGGCGCTGATAGACAGAACAGAGTGAGGAGGAGGTAGAGGTAACAGAATCTACGTGGGGGTAGGGAAAAGATAAGTTTTTAGCATTTTCCTAAAGTTAAGGAAAGAAGAGCAGGATTTGATAGAAAGAGGGAGGGTGTTCCAGAGTCCAGGGGCCAACTGGGAGAACCGGCGTCCGCCGAATCTCTTAGTTTTGCCCCTGGGGATGATCAACAAGTCAAGGTGGGCGGATCGAAGATGGCGTGTAGGACAGTAAGGGTGGATGGTAGATTTCAGGAAAGCAGGGGAAGGGCAGTGAAGTGCCTTGAAGGTAAGACAAGCCACCTTGAAGGCAGCCCTTCGCTCGACCGGGAGCCAGTGCAAATTCACAAGCAAAGGTTTAGCTGATTGCCATCTGGGTGTTCCATGGATCAAGCGGGCAGCCTGGTTCTGGACGATTTGGAGGCGTTGAGTCAGGTATTGTGGTAGACCGTGATAGATGGCGTTGGAAAAATCCAGACGGGAAAGTACCAGCGAGATAACAGTTTGGGTGAGTGCTGCCGGGGGAAGAAAGTGGCGGATTTTGCGGATCCTCCGAAGTTGGAACATACAGGAGGAAACCACCGCTCCCACCTGAGCCCTGAGAGAAAGCTCGGTGTCAATGATGACACCTAGACTTTTTACTGTATTTGCAGGGACGGGGGGGGAGCCGAACTCTGGAGGCCAGAACTGTGGACCCCAGTAGGTGGAACTGAGTCCAGGAAGTAGGAGCTCAGTTTTACCGGGGTTCAGCTTCAATTGGTTCTGGTTCATCCAGAGTTGGATATGAGTCATGGCTCCATGAAAAGTTTTGATGGCATTTGGTGAGTTGAGGGGGAAGATGATCTGGAGATCGTCAGCGTAGTTATAAGTGACGATGTCCCATTTCAGAAGTGATTGAATAAGTGGTCGGAGGTAAAGATTGAAGAGGAGCGGGGAGAGGGAAGAGCCTTGGGGAACACCACAGGATGTGAGAGTTTTTTTAGCAGTGTAGGGGCCAAGGCGGACCGCCTGTGTTCTCCCCGTAAGAAAGGACCTGACCCACTCAAAAGCAACGCCCTGGATGCCCGCCTGCCCGACACGGTGGAGAAGGATGTCATGATCCACCGTGTCGAACGCGGCCGACAGATCCAGTAGGACGAGGGCTTGGGGTTTTCCCGCGTCCGCGTTGCCTCTGAGTGTGTCAAGGACTGCCAGGATAACGGCTTCAGTAGAATGGGCGGGTCTGAAGCCGGCCTGAGTTGGTACAAGGTAGCCAGAGGATTCTATAAACCTGGACAGGCAGCGAGTGACGTGAGCCTCCATAAGTTTAGAGAAATAAGGGAGAAGGGAGATGGGGCGGTAGTTCGATGGCTCCAACATGTCGGCGCCAGGTTTTTTTAGTAAGGGTACCAGGATGGCTTCCTTGAAGGAAGTGGGGCAGATGCCGCTACTGAGGGAGCTATTAAGGAGATGTAGGATACTGTCAGGTAAATTGAGACATATGCTCCGCAAAACGGACGGTGGGCAGCAGTCATTTGGGGAGCCGGATTTTACACGAGTGGCTAGTTCCGCCAGAGAAGAAGAGTCTAGAGCCGGGAAAGAAGTGAAGGACAATGGGTTGTTAAGGGATGTATCCGGTAGTGACAGTTGGGGGAGTGAAGGAATGGATTTTTTAATTGTGGAAATTTTTTCTAAAAAGAACGAGTTCAGGGTGTCACAGGCCTCCTGAGTAGGGGTCTGGGCTGGTAGGGTCCTGTCGTCTGTGGTTAACTCGTTCAAAACTCTGAACACCTCCTTAGATTTGTTAGCTGCCAGAGAGATCCTACTGGCGAAGTGTTCGGTTTTTGCTGAACGGATAGCTGTCTTAAATTCTTTACGGGCAGTCAGGTAAGATTGTTTGGCTAGGTCAGAATAATCATGTCTCCAGATGCGTTCCAGCTGGCGAGTTTTGAGTTTCCGGGCTTTGAGGTCGTCGGAAAACCATCTGTGAGAGTTCCTGTGTCTGGTACAGGGGAATTTGACCAAGGGGGCAAACAGATCGCTGGCTGACTCAAGCCAGGTGGCCACGTTATGTTCTAGCCTATCCGTATCAATAGGGTCAGAGATCGCCGGGCAGGAGTCAGCCAGGGCAGTAAAAAATCCCTGGGAGTCATATGAACTCCATTTGCGGGCAAGGCCGCCGGCCATCAAGGGAGCAGGGGCCTGAACAGCAGCCGTGATGATGGTGTCTACCAAGTGATGGTCAGACCAGGCACACGGACGTATGACTGGTGGGGACAACTCCAGGTTGCAGGTCCAGATCTGGTCCAAAACATGTCCCTTGATGTGAGTGGGTTCGGAGACATGTTGGACAAGGTTCAGACTTTTAAGCGTCTCAAAAAGCTCAGTAGCATGAGGGCCGGCGTGACTGTCGCCAAACCAGTAATTCAGATCGCCAAAAATGGCGAGGTGGGAGTGCGATATAAGAAGGGAAGACAGTTGTTCACTAAGAATGGTGGGAAAAGATGGCATGGGGTGTGGGGGCCGATAAAGTAGAAGGAAAGTGAGGGGACCAACGTCCGTTTGCACGCTGATAATTAGGTTCTCCACCTCAGGTAACGGGAGGGAGTAAGAGGATAAGGATATCAGACGCTTGGAGATAATGGCCGCTACTCCACCCCCAGGCCGGTCGCCAGGACGGTCGGCGCGAAGGATGTAGTAATCGGGGGGGAGGGCTACCAGAATATCCGGCATGGACTCTGAGGTAAGCCATGTTTCTGTCAGTAAAAGCATGTCAGGGTTCGAGCTGGTTAGCAGGATAAAAATATCCTCAGAGTGCTTCACCAGTGAGCGGGTATTAAGATAGGATACCCTGAGGGATGTAGTGTTCGCTGGTGGCAATGCTAAGGGTATACGGCCCTTGGGGAGGAGTTGGTTAGGGCGCGAGAGGCCTGCTGACGTAATGCGATGCAAAGTCGTAGGGGATGGTAAAGTGACGATGTGCTGAAGGTCTCTGAGTGCTTGGGGGGAATATGTAATAGGCTGGGCGGCATGGCATGCCCTCAGGCCCGTCCTGGCGTGGACGGGCGCAGACGGGCTTGCCTTTGGCGCGCCTTCGGCGCGCTGCCGGCGCGCCCGCTGCGCCCGTCCGCTGCGCGGCCGTGGAAGGCACATGGTTTATGTAGGTGGAAAACAGGAAGGGGCGTGGCCCGTGATGAAGGGGGCGTGGCCTCACCAGGCTTCCCCGGAATGACGTGGCAAGAAATGGCGGCCCGCGACAGCGTTCAGATCAGCTGTGCGGGGAAGGGGTAATAGCGAGAATATTGCCAAAGTAAGTTTCTTTAAAGGTGCGCAAGCACACAAAATAGTACACGGATAATACACAATAAAATCAATTTTTCAAAGGGTTCACTCGTTGCTCCCGGCTTCCGCCTCAGGAGTTAATGTTGCAAAAAGGGTTAATTTGGCTAGAAATCGATTCTTATTATTAAAGAAAACTCCCAACTATGCTGTTTCTTTTTCGACTCTGAATTTGTGCTTCTGCACACCAAGCATTCTTAAACTATACTGCCTACCAGTATGGATGACCTGTGACTCCTACACTTTTAGTCCTTTGGCTTGTGTCAGTGGTTCCCAAGCTTTTGACCCCTGAGGACCCCCATTGAGTCACCACTGGACCCCCAAGCAATTTGTAGGATTTAAATTTCAAACATTAAAACAGTAATTAAAAAAAAAATAAACAAACGTGTGCACACAAAACAATTACTCAAATTACTAAGGATTTTAGGGGCATACTTACCCAATCTTTAATAAAAATGACGTTTTGTAACTTCCATGTGTGCTGCATTAGGCAGCAAACATAGAAGTGACAAAAAGGCATTACAAAATTGTTCATGTGCAGGAAGTGGGAACATAGCAGCATCAGGATAATGATAGACTGGGAATAAACATATGTTGCTAACTTTTACCATGCAGTTTGCAAGCAGCTCTTTGACAGTTTATAGGTCACTGTGCTAGATTAAGATTGTCCCTTATGAATTGCATAGTGACAATGAATCTCTGTGACAAAATCAGTAGCCCACTGACCTATGCACATAAAATACTGTTTTTTAAAATGCAGTGTACACGTTCTTTGCAGTAGGCATATTAACCCTCTGTGTCACATTAGATAAGTCAAAGCTGCCACTAGACAAAACTCTCATCTCTCTCCAGCAGGTACATTAATCACTGGCATTTTCTTGACACTTTTATAGTTGCTCAAACACTGCTAATTTTACAAGGAACTTTGCAATGCTTTTAAAACTGCTGCCTGCGGACCCCCTGGGAATGTGCCACGGACTCCGGGGGGTCCTCGGACCCCAGTTTGGGAAACACTGGCTTATGTAACATTTCCTATACACTGATTTACACACGTATGATTGATTATATGATTGATTGTCTCTGTGTAATGTGCGTGTGATGCAAAGTGCTCGGACACCCTACACTGGTATGAGTGGCGCTATATATCTAATTCAATGCATCTGAGAGGGTGTGGTTATGGAGACTTGGTCACTGTCAAAGGGTGCTCGTGAGAGAATCCGTGGTGGAGGTGGTCATTGGGGGGGGCGCCAACAAACATTGTCGCACAGGGCGCCACCAGCGCTAAAGCCGGCCATGGATATGCATGCACTGTAAGAATGTCAGCTCTGTTGGTCTCTCCCAGTATTTGCACAAAATAAATAGCATTTATATAGCGCTTACTGCCCACGAGGAGGCACTGTAATAATTTAAATATCACTATTTTTTCTTGTAAAGCACTAGACGGAGAGGAAGTTTATGCTGACAAAAGGCAACATTGTCTTTTGTGTAGCTTACAAAAGTGTGAATCTTCAGGAGGGTTTCCCTGTAGACTGAAAATGTGCTACAATGTACCCATGATAGACATGTTAAACATATATGTGAGGGCTTAAGATCTGATGTCACTTCTGATGATGTCATGTGCTGTGATGTCACTTGCATACTGATTAACTAGGTTAGTCCCTCCACTTCTTTTTTAGGCCTTGTGCCCTGCCTCCCTCCGACCACCTCAGCCGCCCCTGCGAGGCGGCCCCTCTCTCTGAGGCCAGCCCTCAAGGTCAGCTGCGGGCCGAAGACAACACAGTGAGATATACCCAAGGGCCGAAGACAAAACAGCGAGATATACCCACTGACCGAAGACAGCACAGCGAGATATACCCACCGTCCGAAGACAGAACAGCGAGATATACACACGGGCCGAAGACAGCACAGCAAGATATACCCACGGGCCGAAGACAGCACAGCGAGATATACACACGGGCCGAAGACAGCACAGCAAGATATACCCACGGGCCGAAGACAGCACAGCGAGATATACCCACTGGCCGAATACAGCACAGCAAGATATACCCACGGGTGAATACAGCACAGGGAGATATACCCACGGGCCGAAGACAGCACAGTGAGATAAACCCAAGGGGAGTAGACAGCACAGGGAGATATATCCACGGGCCTAAGACAGCACAGCGAGATATACCCACCGGCCGAAGACAGCACAGAGAGATATACCCAGGGGCCGAAGACAAAACAGCGAGATATACCCACGGGCCAAAGACAGCACAGCGAGATATACCCATGGGCCGAAGGCAGCACAGAGACATATATCCACGGGCCGCAGACAGCCCAGGGAGATATGCCCATGGGCCGAAGATAGCACAGTGATATATACCCATGGGCCGAAGGCAGCACAGAGACATATATCCACGGGCCGCAGACAGCCCAGGGAGATATGCCCATGGGCCGAAGATAGCACAGTGATATATACATATGGGCCGAAGACAGCACAGGGAGATATGCCCACAGGCCGCAGACAGCACAGGGAGATATGCCCAAGGCCGAAGACAGCACAGTGAGATATACCTATGGGCCAAAGAGAGCACAGCCAGATATGTCCAAGGGCTGAAGACAGCACAGCGAGATATACACCGGGGCCGAAGACATCACAGCGAGATATAGCCACGGGCAGAATACAGTAGAGCAAGATATGTCCAAGGGCAGAAGACAGCACAGCAAGATATACCCACGGGCCGAAGACAGCACAGTGAGATTTGTCCACAACCCAAATACAGCACAGCAAGATATGCCCACGGGCCTGAGACAGCATAGTGAGTTATGTCCACGGGCTGAACACAGCACAGCAAGATATACCCATGGGCCGAAGACAGCACAGTGAGATATACCCACGGGCTGAAGACAGCACAGCGAGATATGTCCATGGGCCAAAGACAGCACAGTGAGATATACTCACGGGAAAAAGACAGCACAGCGAGATATACACACGGGCCGAAGACATCACAGCGAGATAAACCCAGGTGCCAAAGACAGCACAGCAAGATATGTCCAAGGCCGAAGACAGCACAGCCAGATATACCCAGGGGCCAAAGACAGCACAGCCAGATATGTGCAAGGGCCAAAGACAGCACAGCGAGATATACCCACGGGCCGCAGACGGCACAGTGAGATATACCCATGTGCTGAAGACAGCACAGCGAGATATACCCACAGGCCGAAGACAGCACAGCAAGATATACCCACGGACTGAAGACAGCACAGCGAGATTTGTCCATGACACAAATACAGCACAGCTAGATATGCCCACGGGCCCGAGACAGCATAGTGAGTTATATCCAAGGGCTGAACACAGCACAGCAAGATATACCCATGGGCCAAAGACAGCACAGCGAGATATACCCACGGGCCAAAGATAGCACAGCAAGATATACCCACGGGCCACAGTGAGATATACCCACGTGCTGAAGACTGCACCACAAGATATACCCACGGGCCGAAGACAGCACAGCGAGATTTGTCCATGACCCAAATACAGCACAGCGAGATATACCCACGGGCCGAAGACAGCACAGCTAGATATGCCCACGGGCCCGAGACAGCATAGTGAGTTATGTCCAAGGGCTGAACACAGCACAGCAAGATATACCCACGGGCCAAAGACAGCACAGCGAGATATACCCACGGGCCGAAGACAGCACAGCGAGATATGCCCATGGGCCCGAGACAGCATAGTGAGTTATGTCCAAGGGCTGAACACAGCACAGCAAGATATACCCACGGGCCAAAGACAGCACAGCGAGATATACCCACGGGCCGAAGACAGCACAGCGAGATATGCCCATGGGCCCGAGACAGCATAGTGAGTTATGTCCACGGGCTGAACACAGCACAGCAAGATATGCCCAGGATATTTCCCTGTTCCAGCTAACGACAGACAGTGCAGACGCCGTCTGACTTGATACAATGAGAAATGTTTCTTCGGCGCCGAGGACGTTGTGCCCTTTTCTTACATTCCTCTTTAGGAGCCTCGAGCCACTACTTTCGACAGCCGTGCCCAGCAAGCACTCTGGAGAAAGAAGAGTGTGGCAAGAAGAGCAAAGAAGCATTGGCAAAGCTGATAGGTCTCGGCAATTCCAGGTTACTGGAGTTGTCAATGTCTTTTAGCCATGTTTTATGGAGTGGATGTATGTGATGTGGAGCTGAAATATGTCTATGTGTAATGTAAATATGTGGCATGGTGCGGTGTGGAGTGGCAAGTAGTCGAGTTGAATTATGTGGAATGATGTTGAATTATATCAACATACTCAAGACCTGGCTGTTCAACCAAATCCCCTGCCCCTCCCACTAAGTTGCAAGGTTCTCAGCGCCTAGATCAGCACATAGAGCAGCGCTTTATAAATTCTGATTGATTTGTGGATTGAAATTATGTTGTGTGAAATCATGTAGATTGTAGTGGAATTGTTTGTGGAATTGTCCGGCATGGAATTGTGTGGCATTGAGTGGAGTTATGTGTAGTGGAATTATGTGGCATGGTGTGCAGTTGAATTATATGGTATTGAGTGTGGTGAAATTATGTGGAGTGGGAGTGTGTGTCATGGAGTATAATTATGTGGAGATCTGTGTCGTGGAGTGTCATGCAGTGGAGTTCAGTTCTGCGGCGTGGTGTTGAATTATGTGGCATGATATGTAATTCTGTGGGGTGTATTGGATGTATGTGGTTTGTGGTGGAATATGTATTGTGGAGTGGTTTTATCTGGTTTGGTGTGGAATGGAATTATGTAGAGTTACATTCTGCCATGTTGAGTGACATTTTGTTAAGTGGAATTATGTGGCCTGGTGTGGAGTGTATTTATGTGAAGTGTGGCTATGTGGCGTGGAGTGGATTTATGTGGAATGTAATTATGTGGTATGGAGTGGAGTTATGAGAAGTTTAGTTATGTGGTGTTGAGTGGTATGTGAAGTGTAATTATGTTGCATGGTGTGGGGTTGTGTGGAATTATGTGGAGTGTGATGATGTGGCATGGTGCGGAGTTGAATTTTGTGCAGTGTAATTATGTGTTTTGGAGCTGAGTGGATATACATTAGTGTAATAATGTGGTGAGAAGTGTGATTATGTAAATTGGAGTGGAATTATGTGTTGTGAAATTATGTGTTGTGAAATTATCTGTAGTTTATTTGCGTAGCAAGGGGTGTAAATATGCAATTTGGAATGGAGTGGCATTATGTTGCATAGAGTGGCAATATGTGAAGTGGAAATATGTGGCATGGAGCGGAGTGGAAATATATGGATTTGAAGTTGCTGGATTGTAATTATATGGCATGATGTGAAATGATTTGGAGTTGAATTGTGTGGCATGGAATTATGAGATGTTGAAATGTGTTGTGTGTAGTGGAATTATACGATGTGGATTTGTGGGTTGTGGAAGTGCGTGGCACTTAGTTATGTGGTGTTGTTTTGAATTATGTGGAGTTGAGTGCTTGTTGTCTCCATCGGCCAGCTGAGTGTGGGGCACAGTCTGCATCGGTTGGGTATACGGTCCAAGAGATCTATGTGGGGCTTAGATTGCTGAAGGCAGTGCTGAAGGAGCCCCCTCATTGGAGGCCGGACAATGTTGTTTCTCTTTTCTGTCCTCTCACCCCCTGAAATAGCCTAACACAAGTGTGGATGGAATCCAGCAGGTATTTCGGCCTCCCCAGCGAGCGTTGGAGTCTTGCGGTCACTCCTGCTTTGGGCAGTTGGATTTATCATCGCTTTGAAGTTTCAACGGGGGCGCTGCTGGAGGGAAAGAAGCATGGTAAGGAGTGGGGCATGGCGTTCAAAGGCAGCTCGCTGAGTCCTATGTATTTACTCCGCGAGCCAGTGGTGTTTCTGAAGCTGTTCTCTCTGGCAGCATGTTTATTTTAAACTTGCATCGGCATGAGGGGCAGAAATAAAGTCATTCTATTCCTCCTGCTATATCATGGCAGCAGCAGCTTGTCTGCGGTGATGCCCTTTAAATTATGAGCATCCGCAGCCCTTAAAACAAGAAACTAACTTTGTCTTTGGTTTGCTAGAAACGGCACGAGGGCATGTGGGGAAATAAAGGAACACAAGTAAGGGCGGCGGGTGAGGAGGGGGATAAAGAAAGCCATACATTAGAGCATGATCTGGGGAGGGAAAGAAGCAACAGGGATGGGGGAAGGTGGGGTGGCGAGTGAAAATACAAGCACTTGTGTAGAGTGCTCAAAGACAAGGAAAAGAATAGCTCCTAAAACAGGAGCAGTGGATGGGCACAAGTACTTGGTCCATGCTCTGGGGGAGGGACAAACACAAGAACAGGCGTGACGCATGCTTGCCATGGACAAATTGGAACAAAAGATATGACAGCGACCTTGGAGTGAACAAATAGTAAATCCATGAGCGGGCTGGAGCCCACTGATTGTAAACAACATGTCTCCAAGAAACAGCGTATGCTGCGCTGTCTAGCCAAGACCTAAAAAACCGGGGCTTACTCAAGTGATCTCCATAAGACAGGATCTACAGGGACCAGCATTCACCCACACAAAGACACACTCCTGTGAGCACACACCCACACCATGGTGAAGCCAGAGTGACATATGCCCTAATGGAAGCTGGGATAATGAGCCTCATAGCCGTTTGTTTGATCCTAAAAATACTGCAATAATGTGGGGGCAGAGAGCCCCTCAGACCCCGGTGCCACATCACCTGATGTACTATTAATGGCTGCGCCCCTGCATATGCAATACACACCCTCAGACAAACAAGAGCAAACACATCCACACACTCACACAGCACTCCAGACTTGCACTCGTACACTCACTCACTCAAACACACACCCTCTCTTCCAAGCACACTCATATACTACACACACTGACTCTGACAATCACACGCACACTGACATGCATGTACATGCCCTAATTCCCCACATGCACCCATATACACACCACCACAGACTCATGCACACAAATGTATCCACACATACAACATCTCTCATGTTCACTTATGCAATACACACAGACACATAAAAAGACACACTTCCTCTTCCTACACTTTCATTACAAACAGACCTTCTGTCTCTGCACACACCCTCCTCGTGGACACACCTATGCTGTAATCACAGCTACAGAAAGACATCCTACTGCTTCTACACCCAGACTGAATCTCTACACACAGCCTCCTCTTATACTTACACTACACACAAACCTACTCTCTCTACGCACAGCCTCCTCTTATACCTACATTACACACAGACCTACTCTTTTTACACACAGCCTCCTCTTATACTTACACTACACACAAACCTACTCTCTCTACGCACAGCCTCCTCTTCTACCTACATTACACACAGACCTACTCTTTTTACACACAGCCTCCTCCTATACTTACACTACACACAGACCTACGCTTTTTACACACGGCCTCCTCCTATACTTACACTACACACAGACCTACTGTCTGTATACACACAGCCTCCTCCTACACGTACACTACACAAAGACCTCTTACTGTCTTTACACACAGCCTCCTCCCACATTTACACCACTCTCAGTCCTTCTGTTTCTACACACAGTCTCCTCCCTACGTGCAGACCTTCCACTCTCTCTACCCACAGCCTCCTCCTATACTTACACTACACAAATACCTTCCGCTCTGTGTACTTTCATCTGTTACAGAGAATGTAAACAAGGGGGATGGCCTACCCGTGCTAATGCAAGCATCAGACTCCAGAAGTGTAGACATGTAGGTGGTAAAGTAAAAGGAGAGGCCAAAGCTGGTACAATGTCAGAATGGAGATCAAGAATAGAGTGGGGGCCTGGGGAGAAGCAGACAGGAGTGTTAGTGGACAGAGAAATCTCATTAGTAAACTCAGCACAAGTGGAAAGTCCCAGGATGCACCACAGACACGCAGTGCAAGGACGCGGCTCTGAGAAAATATGCAGATAAAAGTCGACACACAGGAACAGGATGAGCGGGGGGCTCGGCAGAACAGTAGAGGCGGGGGGGGGGGGGGGGGAGAGCGTTGCGAGGCTTCAAAGCGCGAGACAGTCTAGGACACCGTGAGACACTGCCTGGGACCTCCCAGCAGCGCCGCGTCATCTCTTTCTTTCTCTGACAACATAGCCTCCACTCCACCTATACATAGACACACAGACCTACTGCCTCTACACACAGCCTCCTCTTATACTTACACCACACACAGACCCTGGGGCGGTTCCTGCCTTTGAGCGTTGGGGCATTGACCCACTCATATTTTGGCCCCTCTGACCCCCTTTTATGTGCATATAAATGTAAGTTTTTATTTAAAAACCCTAACTACTGGCATTTAATGTAATGTGCCTGCGCCAGCGGCTGGGATGTGGGCGGGCTTTCAGTTTTAATGGACACCACAGCTCCAGTAGTATACTGGAGAGGGTGAGCGGAGCGCGCGCCACCTTGACCCAAATGCGCATGTCGAGTTGGACGGCTTTCTTTCTCCGACCAGCCCGACATGCGCACTAGAGGCTTCCCTCTACTGCACCTCAGAGAGCCGGGGTTACCTAGTGTCACTGAGACCCTGCTGCATTCGAACTTCCCCCCAGCCCCCTCCAGACACACAAACACACACCCAAACTTCTCCTCAGAGTTGGCTGCACAGTAATAAAACCTGTTTGTACCGCAACAGTTACTGTCAGTAACGTGTGGCAGTGACGTCGGTGTGCTGGAACACACTTTCAGCTAGGTCGGATAGCCTTCCAGAGTGTCTTTCACTAGTCAGGGTATATTTCCAAACAGTTGACATTCATACAATGAATGGTTTTATTTGTACGTTTTGTGAGGCTTCCTCAAAAGTGGTTCCTGCGAAACCTTCTCGCATTCCAACACTGATAAAAGTACCGACATTGAAAGTCCCTCCCGTTTTTAGGGAAACTGGACCGTGAGGGAGAAAAAACCCGTGGTGTCTGGGTGTTTTCCTTCCTGTATCTGGTGCAGTTCCCAGACTCCCGAGCTGTTTCTGAAATGACTGTGGGTTACTCTTGCGAGTTATGTGCACAGAGCTAGCTGTATGTTCTCTGTGCAGAGTGTGTGTGTGCACTTGAAGCACTTGAACCTGGAGTGTGCATTTAGGGGCTTATTTACAAGCCCCTTGCACCGCCGGTGCATCACTTTTTATCAGGGGCGGCTCCTCCACTGGGGCGGAGGATCGTCGCCACACTGCTTTCTCGTACTGCGAGAAAGCCAATACACATATACATACATTAATTGCTCATTTCCTTCCTGAAATTAGATGCGCATTGCAGGCGGGCGGTGGGCGGGCCGCTCAGCTCTTCAAGCAGGGCAGGGGAGGAGTGGTTTGCCCCCTCCTGAGTGTGCAAAGACTGTTGGGTCGGAACTCTCGGGCCGCGCAAACCAGACAAGCACACTCTGTCCTTCTCCAGCCTGCATGGAGAACATGGCCACCCCATTAGCCCCTGGCTGGGCGGCGTCCCGATAAATTGCAACGCTGCACTGCAGTGTTGTGATTGGCTGAGGGAAGGGAGCCTGGCTGCCTGCTTCCTGTTCCAGCCAGAGCCAGGAGAGAAGTAGATGAGAAGACGTGGGACCCGGCCGGCGGAAAGTTAAGTTTAATTTTTTTCTTAATATCCCCGGGATCCCCCCGTGACTCCCCTGGCGAATCCCCCCACGACGTCTCACGCCCGACTCCCCACCAGTGAGCAATGCCAGCCGCTACTGCTTTTTATATGGGAAAAAGTGATGCACCAGTGGTGCAAGGGGCTTGCACATAAGCCCTTGATTTCTCAGTGTCCAACAGCTGCATGCCTGTGTGTTTCGGCTTCAGTGTGCGCGCCTCCTGCCGTGCGCACAGGTATCCGCTTTAGTAAGGATGTCAGTGTTACCCGGGCTTTGTGCAGAATGCGCATCTACACTATCTTACCATGGCTGCGCTCTATACTTACAATAACAAGGCACCAAATTGTATAGCGGCTCAGATCGATGCTAACTTTGGAAAGTGTGGACCCGGATCGAATCCCGGCCTTGACACAACTGAAAATGTTTTGATTCTGGGTGAATGACTTAATCTCTCTGTGCCTAAAATGTGTACATGCCAAAGGTATGAAATTTATTCATTAATGTGTGTGGGTGACCCCCTGGGTCACCCACAGGCATTTAAGCCTCTCCCAAATGCTTCTCTCATCAGTTAGCACAAGTCATACGTGTCTATTAAAGAACTGCGTCCAACATATCCTTTCTGTGCCAGTTTAATTCCGGCTGGCATAGTTGCCCATCAAAAGTTTAACTATTGCTCTGTATGGGCTGCTAAAAGTAGGGATGGCTTAATCGTAAATAATGGTGATACTAGGATATGCAGTGGCGGCTGCTATGGAACAGAAATGGTGAGGCAGTGGAGGTGAGGCAGTGGAGGTGAGGCGGATGGAAAACAAGAGAAAAGATGACTTACCTGCCAGCCAACACCTCTCCTCTGTCCTATTCTTTGCCTGTCGACTCCCGGCAGCACATAGGCTCCCAGACTTTACTGGCATGCTGGTAATAGTATTACCAACATAACAGCAGTGTCGTGATTAGTCTGAGCAGCCTGGTTTGCTGCTCAGACAGTGGCTGGGAGCCTGAGACTGTTCTACACCTAGCTGTGCAACACAGCTGTGTGGAGAAATGCTAAGTGCGCATGTCGGTTTGGCCGTCCTAAGATGGCCGACCAAACTGACATGTGCACTTATGTTACCCACCACTCCTCCTCCCTGCTGCTGTCCATCAGGATAGGACAGCCCCGCCCGCCCTAGACTAGCCCAGTCAGTGGCGGATTCTCCATTAGAGCTCTGGGGCTGCCCCTCGATATACCTTCACAAATATTAAATAGATCGATTTATTTAGAGATACGATCGTATCTCTAAACAAACCAATGTATTTAAGTGTGGGCTGCGTGTCCCAGGCTGCCTGCCCCACCTCGCTCTGAAGCAGGAGACGGAAGCCAGGTAGTCAATCAACTTTCTGAACTGTGACGCAGGACGCAGGGCTTCCAGTTCTAAAGCCCTTCATAATGCATCATTGCCACTGTAGTCTATGGCAGTATCACAACACTTGTTTTGTGTAACGCCGCTGTAGGAAGGTGGATATCTGACTATGGTTACCCCCAACTTTTCGCCTAGTGTCTAGCTGGTTTTTCGACTTAGTTGGCCTGAGATCCTGCCATTCAGGGTCTCAGGCTGTCTGCTCTCTCTTTAAAATGGACTCCATGTACCCTAGGTACATACACAATTGGTAAGGATCACCTTATTGGACCCTGTACAGTGTACCCTAGGTACCCAGGGCATAGGTGTACCCTAGGCCTCCCAGGGGCTGCAGCATGTATTATGCCACCCCTGGTCTGGCCTTCCAATCAGACACAACTGGCTGATCACTCAGCTGGGGCAAGGTCGTGTAATCACCCCTTGCTTAGATATAGTATGCCTATATCTACCCTTATATATAGACACATGTGTACCTGTCAGTCACTCCTATGGCAGGCCTTAACAATCCTGGAGGCAGAGTGCTTGGTAACATGTGAGATGGTGCTCTAGCATGAGCTGAGCCTGTCTGCAGCTTTCGGAACCATGTCCTTGTAGCTGTTCTATGATATAGCCTACCATATACTCTTAAAGTGCCTTATAATCTTAAACGGTTATGGTAACTATGGTTTGGCTTTATCAAAACATGTCGTGTAAGGTGTCTAACACTTTGGAATAATACCCCCATACCATTTCTGGTGATGAGGATATTATTCCTCCCTTCTAGAGGGAGAGACATGTTAAAATCCTACTTTGCTGTTTAACTCTAACCAAAGCCTCAGCATCACAAAATGGATGCTGCTGCCACAGACACAAGTCTGACCTCCTGCTGCTGGGAGTGATCCCGGCCAGGGAGGCTTGGAGAATAGGTTTCCTGCTTGGGGAGGTGCTAGCACCTCCCCAGACAGACTTTAGTGTATTGGGGCAGGGAGGGGTGAAAGGAATGAGACATGCCTGGAGCACACAAGGTGTCCCATGCATAGTCCAGTTCAAACCGGTGCTGGGGCACTCCAGCCCCAGTCCTGGCGCGAAACTGGACAAAGGGAAGGGGGTGTAACCACCCCCCTCCCAGGTCCCACCCATAAGGCGTGACCTAGCAGGTAACCCAGCCCCCCAGATTTGGATAAGAGTGGTAGCAAGGCCCCAGGAGATTAGATTATCCTGAACCTGCAACTTGAACAGAAACTCTGGACCTTCGACATTCGACGAAAGAAGAAGACTGAAGAATCTCCCTTGTGGCCAAGGAGTGGCTACCCAAACAGGCACCATCAAGAGACTACCCTTTGCTTTGCTGAAGTTCTACGAGGGACCGACTGCAGAGCCCGACCAGAGCCTTGACTTCCAGACTTCTCCGACCCTGATCCACATCCACAGCCGAGCTGAGATCCGTGGAGGCGACGAGAGACGTGGGACCGGCTACCTGGGAAAAGTGGCGAGTATCTTCCAGCGCAGCTTCTGAGGTACCCTCGAAGTTGTGCACCGGGGATTGAGAAGCCCCAACCCCAAGCACCATCTGCACCGAAGATCAGCCCCCCACACTCCACGAGTCCTGCGTGGGGCCCTTCTGCATTTTCCTGCTTGCCGCGTCTGTCCGGTTGCTTGCCCGCTGGCTAGTGGCCTTTGAGACGACGCACCCTGAAATCTTCATCGCTGGTTTGGCTCCTCCAGACTGGCTCCCGCTTCTCTACAAAGGAGAAGCACCCCAGACCTTCCTGGTCTGCACCAGAAGCAAGTCCTCCGTTCTTCGTGGGTTCCGCTTGCCAAGGCTTGGTGAGTCCTAGTCCAACTTCGACGCCGCCGACAGCAAGAGCCTTTGTGGGACAGCTCGCCTCCTGGTCCTGGTTGTCCTCGACGTTCCCTGGTCCTCGTGGCTGCGGCGACAAGCTTCACCTTCACCTGCAATCTTCACGACATCGCCTGGTTCCTTCCTGGTTCCACGTGGTCACTGGCTAGTGACCTTGACTCTGTCCCTTCTGCTTGCAGGTCTCCTCTCTTCTTGATCCCAGCCTTGGGATCCACCGGACACTCTTCACTGACTGCCTGTCAGCAACTTTCCTTCAGGCATCCATAGAAGTCCACGACGAAACCCGACGCAAGTTCACACCTATGCACCCGCAGCCTGTGGGCTAGGTAACTTGGGTACTTCGGTGCTCACAAGGGTATTGACTATCCTAGGGTCTAGTTTCCGAGTCTCGACTTTCTAGCTATACCAGAAGTGTCCTAAAGCTGCTTATTTCTAACTGCTAGTGATTCTATTGACTTTTACGCATTACGCGTGAGTGTTTCCACTCTGCACCTGAATCCCGAGGGCCTCCCACATCCTAACTGTTGCTAGTGTAGTGTAGCCCCAGCGATTCCCTAGGCCTAGGCCTATTCTATTTCCGTGACAGTGGTCCTTATACCACTTACTTAGTATTTGGTTTGCGTGGCCCCTAGGGCCTAACTGTATTACTTACCTGTGTGACTTAATGTATGCTTGAATAAGACTGTGTTGTACTTACCTCTAATCTCATAAAGAGTGCTGAGGGTTTGACTAGAATAAATACACTTTATTTTATATATATATCTGTTGTGGTGTCCTTTCATTTGGTATTCAAGGGATTATATATGGTATCACAGCTGGCTTCACATGCCATTCAGAGTTTAGCCTAAGACTGCTCTTGTCCATGCTACCACTAGGATAGCTGGTCTATAAGGTTGACTTTACAACCAATCACCATAAGGGTTGTTTGGACTGATATAAGGTGTACACTAGAACTAGTGACATCATACATCAGGCCAACTTCTTACAGCCGCCTCGGCTAGAAGCAAGCACGCTGTGTGTTTACTGTTTGCCCTTTTCAAACCTGAACGAGCCATCTGGGCTGCTCCGCGTCGGGTCGGCGGTGCAATACCCAACGGGCTCCCTGTAGTAGGGGCACTTTGGCAGAGATCTTCTTCCAATAGCCGTATGGTGAAGTGGGGGTGAGGGGCCAGAGGTGTGTTGATGTATGGATTGAGAGTGTGATTTTAAAATAGGGCTCGGAGTGCCTGTGAGAACAATCTTTAATCAATAGGTCTCCCACCCTAAGTAAAAACGAACAATATGGCGCTTGGCTAAGTATTATGTCTTAGGTCTAAGCGTCTCTATTGGTGCAATGAGGTCAACATGTTTCTCGCTCAATGTAAAGTATACATTTGATTCGTCATGACCTATATTGTGAAGACTATCTACACTCTAGGGTTGGTGACATGGCATCATACTCACATCAACCAAACAACTACCTATTAGTGTACCTGTCAGACCTGGAACTACCCAATGTTGTAAGCTAACCAGGCGTCAGCTGTACCCGGTAGGTCAAACAAGAGGAGTTCCTCAAGTATTTTGTGCAAATGTCACTGCTCGATTCGACCTAACCCCATCTACCGGGTCTGGTGCAGGTGTGCCACAGCCTGGCGCTCTTAACCTGGCTTGGAAGGAAGACCCTGTCATAGAAGAGTTGCGCTCCGAGAAGAGCGAGTGCAGCTGCTACAGGGTACAGTTGCACAAGGAGGATGCCCGAGGGGTTGCAGTCATGCCCGCGGCCCAGGGCCAGCTGGCTTGCGACCCGGACAACACATGTTTCCCCATGCCTGCCTATGCCCAGAACTGGGTGGCACTCATCCCCAAGGGCAACTGCACCTACAAGGACAAGGCTATGGGGCAGCGGAGCTTCCTATGCACAACGTTTTAAACTGTGCACTTTGATTCATTACACTTTCCATTCCGTGTGTCAAGCAAGCATGTATTCCTGAGTCAGACTGCATGACCCAGTGTTTAGTAACTATATAGCTGTTCAATCCCTGGTGGCACAGCACACAGGATAATGTGCTGCCTGGCTAAACACTTATACGATCTCAAAGGCGAGACCTATTGGCTATGCCAATGCTTGTTAGAAGGGCATGCAGTGCAAACAAGGATAGTTCACCTTTAGTGTAAGGTGGCTCCTGGTAAAAATGTAAGTGTTGGCTTGCGGGGAACCCTACACAAAGAGCTTAACGCGTTTGTTTCTCTCTAAACTCACCATGTCATTCCACAGCTCTTCATACATGCACGGTGCCGAATATTTAAGGACAAAAAAAACAACACTGGGTCTTGGCTCAAATCAGTAAGGCTGAGCCGTAACCATACACAACAAACACAATTGCCAATACTGATAATGCTTCCAACAATACTTTAACCTCTTCAGTGCCCATGACGAGATAGTCTCGTCATGAAGCACGGTCGCGCTGTGCCCATGACGAGACTATCTCGTCATGAACCCCACCCACTAATAAAACGCCCGGCACAGGAGGGGGAAAGGGCGTGGCACAGAAGGGGTTAAAGGTGCATAGAAATGAAATTCATGAAAACCTATTTATCATTTAGATTCTTTCAAATTTATTCCAAACAATCTTAAATGACTTTATATTTTCTAGTAAATCTTTTCAAACGTTTTATCATTTAAAAATATATATATAAGAACAATACAATACCTTCTGTACACTAATCATGAACAACTCTCATTCCCCACATTCTATACTCATTCCCCATTCAAACCCATTTATACTCCATACAAAACTCCAGCCAAAAATACGCAAAACCTGGCTACCTAGAATTGTCTACTAATCTTTTTCAATGCCAGGTATCTAAACCCACCTAAATAGACATTGTTTGTAATTAAACATCAAGGTTTGTTTTATGTGTGGGCCAAACAAACCATTGTAGACTATGCTTGCTTTTGCGCACTATAAAATTGATGTTTAATTACAAACAATGTCTATTTAGGTGAGAAGTGCGCTTGAAAGATAATTTCTGGAGCTTCCGGTTGTTTGGGTTTAGATACCTGGCATTGAAAAAGATTAGTAAACAATTCTAGGTTGAAAGAATCTAAATGATAAAAATGTTTTCATGAATATTTAAGGACAGCAATGCCCACAGTGCAGAAAGGCAGCCTTTTAGGAATGGCATGTTCTATCCGTAGCTCAGGGACTTTCCGCCAGGGCTGACCTTGTGGGAACTGCAGGTGATAAAAGTAAAAAAAAATGAAAAATGTGGAATAATGCAAATAAAAACAGGCACACAAGGATTCGCGCGCATCATTTACTGTTACTTACCACAGTGGTATAAATCACACTGAAAAATATACTAGAAAGGTGAGTGAAGCTTCGAGACTCGCTTATTCATTGGGATCAAACGGTGCCCGAGCTCCAGTCTGGTGACGTTCAGCGCTCGAGCCGTGACCCCCACGTGGAAAAGGTCAGTGCTGGCAGAGGCATGCAGTGCCAAGAACCGGAGTTAGGAACTGTGCCAGTCACTGCCTCCCCCCCCCCCTGCCCCCCCCCCTCCCACTCCCAGCCAACAGTCACTCCCAGCTCTTTAACTCGTAGTATCTGCTGTCGCAGCATTCTGATTGGGGGGTGGGGGGGGGGGGGGGGGATAGCGGGGTCACTCAACCCTTTTATCCTGTAATCGGGTAGGCAAGGGTATATTCTACCCTTGCAGCCTCACGGAGTTAATGGCGACCCCTGGACTCCCTGGCTTCAGAGGGGGCACAGCGTTTGCCTCCTCGGAGGTCAGGGGTGGAAGTTTTAGGAGTAGCAAGGAGCCAGCCAGAGGTCACAGCTGCGAACCCTGACTACCTCCGAGTGACGACTACCCACCAGCCAGTTCCTTATTTAGCTACGTGCAGCACAAGCACTACATACACAATTTACTTTTGTACAGGAGGGGGGGGGGGGGGCAGTCCCATCCGATGAGTGTGGGGTGGGATAGCAGAAGGGTCAACATTCCCACGTCCCATACTTTTTGGGGGCCCGCACGCATGCTTGAACGTTTTTATTTATAGATTTTTTTTAAAGCAAAGCTACAGTCTTGAATTATGACGAGGCAGCTAATACTGCCAATACCACTAGATGGCGCCAGATACTGGTCCTTTCTCGGCCCCCAGAGACCATGCACTTTAACTTTGAAAAATGGGGTTTTCTTCTCTGAGGGCCCGGCTTCAGTTTGATGGCCCGGGACCCTCGAGTACTTCTGACGTGACTGGGTGCGGAACCAATGAGGGCTTACATTATGGGCAAAGGTAGAACTGGGGGCTTGCAGGGTCTGTACTGAAACAAGCGAGCATGCAGGCACGCAGGATGAATGTTTACTGTGTGTCACTATCTGTGTGTGTGCCCAAACTTCCAAATCTGGCGAACTTTTTCAAAACTATTTCCTACTTAAAATTTTATGTCAGGACCGGAGGAAAGGACAGCAGGTATTAGTCATTTTTAATGTAGATTGAAATAATAAACATCTGTTGTTGTGCTAAAAACTGAATTAGACAAACTGCGCCACCATGTGGCAGACTATCATAAGTGTCGGTATTTACAATTAAGTGCTGGTGCTTAGCACCGGAAAACACTGGCTAAAATTAAGCACTGCTTTGAACCTGAGTTGCAGGGAGACTTCTGCAGGGAGTTCCAGCACCTCTCTTGAGGGCAGCGCCCTGCGGGCCGGTCCAGCTTCCACATCTTAATGGCTGGCCCTGACTACAGTATAAATCACATTATCACCCCAGTGCCAGGGCAGCCCATCCGGATCCAGGGCAAATTGTCTGTGGTGCGGCCTCCCTCAGAGGCGCAACTAGAGTCAAATTTCGGGGGGTGCTTAGAAAACATTTCAGGGTGGGCTGATTCTTCAAGCAAAAGGCAGAGTGGAGCTACAGGGGCTCTAAGAAGGGGTGAAAAATATCACTGCTCTAAGAAGGGTTGAAAAACAGGCGCCTTGATGCCTTTGGGCTTAGTTGCGCATTATAAATATCCTTTCATTTCATCAAAGCCTCATTTAACAAGCAAAAGGTCTTTTAAAGACCTGTGAAGTACTCGGTTGCTGCTGTGTGTGTGCCCGAGAAACTGTCTCATCCTTGGCTGCCACACACGATGGGGGGGCTGAAGCCCTTTGAGTCCAATGGGCGTTGCGCGCCTGGCCTCTAAAAATAGAATAAATGAATGGAACCGAATGAACTATACCAATGCCCAGCTTCTCCTGCTGACACGTAGACTGCTGTAACACTTGGGTGGCGTCGGGAAGGGAGGTCTAACAGGGGACATTAGGTGTTGTGGAATACAGCACCCTTCCAAGGCAACAAGGAGACAAGATGCGGGACCCATTTGGATTCAACAGATTACGAGAATCCAGCTGTAAGAGTGAGTGCATGTTGAAGCGTGTACCATCCCGGGAGGCTGGTATACTCTGGGAAAATGGTGACGATGTCACAACTGAATCCACCACTAACCAAGGATCTCCAGCAAAAGGGGAGGGCTCAGATGACGGACAAGTCATATCCAGTGATGATCCGGGGGTCTTAGACGCTGGCGGCCTGTCACTCCTTTTTTGGAGGGACGGACGGCGAAACAAACATCTCGGATATGTTCGCACCTGAACAAATCTACCACCCTAGATCACCAGAATGGGTTCCGTCCAATAAAGCAGCAGGCTATATTGCAAAAAAATTAGACAGCCCTTAGACAACGAGATTAGGGCAAAGCTAAGGGCGGAGTGCCCCAGACCCTCTCTGGAGGGCAAGGTGACCCCGACACCAGCGATAGATACCAAGGTGAGCAACTTATTTTTCAGGTATATGAAGGACCCCAAAAAGGGCATTGAACATTGTTGGAGGGCCTGCAAGAATAAACTCCAGGTTGTGCCAGGCCCCCTCACTGAGATATTAGAGTTGGCAGAAGAGGTCAAGGCGCCGGGCAATCCTATGTCCTCCCCAGTGGGTCATGGCTGCGCTCTGCAGAAAGTGTGTATGTTGGCTAATGCCAGATGTGCAGTATCAATGGAGAGACGCAGACCCCTCCTCATTAAAATCACCCCAATCTTGGTGACCTGGCCACGTCTGAGGCAGGATCCATCACCCAAAGATTTATTTTCGGGGATCCCTTAGTCAAGAAGCTCGGGAAGTTTGTCTCAACTTTCTCAGCTCTCGACAGGGCTCCATTCTACATTAAAATAATGTTTCCAGGGAAGGGTTTCTGTGGGGCTGGAAGATGGGGCTGCTCTTCCAGCCGTCCCTTTAACCAGGGTCCTTCCAAAGGGCAGAACTAAAGGAACATCTGCTGGCAGGACACTTTCCAAGCAGGAACCTTCATCTCTTCAAGGGGATCTACATGAGGCGGGGGCGGCAGACCAGTGTTCAGGGGAGGAGCCAATGTTGCAGGAGGGTTCTCAATTTACCAATTAACTATTCATCCCTACTTGAAGTAGGGGGAAGTAAAGAAACAGTACAATCTTTCCACACAGAGTTTTATGGAACCCCAGTTCAGACTTTTCCCCCACAGCCTCTAAGATTCTGGAATCAAGGGGTGAACCTCATAGACGAGGAGGTGATGGAGAAAGCAATCCAAGATGCAAATTACAGGTCAGTATTACACTCCAGAGGGTTTCTAAGCATTATCCTAATTTGTAGGAGGGTGAGTCTGAGGAACAAAGGGAACAATGAGGGGAGAAACCAGGTAAAAGAGGGTGAGCTGGCAGGTCTAACCGGTGTGTATTTACAGCCCACTTGCACATGCCTTTGCGGCAAATACAACTGAACTGTTGCATGGTAGCATATGGAAAGTTTAAAGTTTGAGATAAATTGCACACCTTATACAAAGCCGGAAGTAGACTACATCAGACTGGAGCCACCTTGTGGAGGGTGTAGTGTCTTGTAAGAATGAATAGCGGGACCCTTCTGGTCCCCGATGGACTCCGTAGGAGAATGAGGTAGTCGTTTGGTGTGTTTAATAAAGTTCATGATGCATTGTGTACAGATAACGGTTGAACTCTGAAGAATAAAGACGTGCAAAGCAGAGCTCCGTGGGTGGCGGGCTCATCCGCGTACTACCGGGCTGGGGAAGACGCTACAAAGAGCTCCGGGAGGAAGAATGACATGCGCGCTCTCTCATCCCATGTGAGGGTATATGAACGGTGTGCACATGCGCTGGTCCCGCTGGAGGCTGAGGAAATCTGTTCACACTGACCTACTTTAGGGAGGCAAAACCTATTCACGGCGCCCATGGAATTACAGAATTACACAAGCTCCTTACAAAGTGACCTACATAAATGTTATTTTGTTGTGTTTTTCCATCCATCTGACACTACTGGTTTCCACTGACACTGAGAAAAGGCCTCATTTGGAACAAAACACAGAAAAATTGTTTTTCATTTTGTCATGCTACATGGACTGAAGCAAAATCAAAGTTTCTATCGCACGCCTGTGTTTATTGTCGTCATAATTGTACCAAACTATTCAAAAGCACACACAAACGTGTATATAAATATTAAAAAAGAAAGATTTGCTAACATTGGTGTTAAGAATTGTCCCTCCTTTCCCATCAGACCGTGAATTATCGTTTTCCTTGCTCAGCGCGCCATCCCAATGGGAGGTGAGAGGACATTTGAGTCTTTTGGGTGTTGTTTTAAAGTATGCGCCAGGAGAGTGTGGCTATCTCCCAATATCGTCCCGCTTGCAATGGTGAACGGCTGCGCTCTTCGGGCGTGGGTAGGCTGCCACCTGGAAAGACCTCCCAGACCCAGACAGTTCTGAAAACTAGACACACATTGGAGTCCAGGGAGGTGTGCTTCACGCGGATCGCACACCATTTTCTTACCCTCAATGTCCTGCACACCTGAAACTTTCACTAAAAACACACATTTTCCTCACAATTCTCAGAGGAAAACATCAGGAATCTGTGCGGAGCCACACATTCCCTCCCACACAGCATTCTCCCAGGTAGGCTGGTAACAATGGTACCTCACTGGTGTGGGTGGGCGACGAGACGATGGCACAAAAGGAGTTAAAGCGCTACCCGTGTCATTGGCAGCGCTGGCAGTGCCAATGGTGGTGCAGGCTGTGGTGGCCGCCTTATGGGTGTCGTGTCCTCGCCCCACAGATACACAGGAGACAGGAAAGGATCGCATATTCTTTATTTGCAGCTAGTATGCTGTGCTGTGCCCACGCACGTCTCCCCACACTCTCTCCTCGCTATGTAATGCCCCCAGTGTTAGAAGTGGGGGGGAACGGAAGGGCACGGCGTGCCCCTACTTTTAAAAATTATGCTAGTCCGTTCCCCTACTTCTTGATTTAAAAAAAGCGTCCCGGGACTGCCCTAATTCCCGGTTCTAGTAAGGGCTTGAAGGCAGGCGCGAAACGCCATGGGGCTCAAAGTGCTTCAAAGCCCGGGCGCGCACACAGACAGTTTCAGAGATTATCGCAGCCTTACCTGAGTACTTCACAGGTCTTTAAAAGACCATTTACATGTTAACGAGGCTTTGTGTATTTTTTCACCCCTTCATCTCCAACAGGGGCATGGCGAAAGGCGACAAATCCTTTCTTTGGCCGCGGTAACCTTTGCCTACTGTCCTGCTGCGTGGATATTCTTTTTCTATGCAGCGCAGGAGAAAAGAAGTTTGTTTATTTTGATTCGCCTTTCCCAACCCCTGCAGCTGCTCATCACTTCAGGCTGCGACACTAAGATTGACCAATGGCGTAGGTAGGAGAATGTGTCACTATTTGTTTTTCTTTTTAAATTCTGCACAGGCGCAGCAGGACATGTACTTCGTGTGTGCTTCATTTAATCCGTTTTTATCATTATCATGGCTGATGCAGGACAACAATAGGACAATAAAAAGATGCCCAGATAACGCTGGGGATTAATGATCCTGCTGGAGAGCAATCATTTCTCTGTTAGTAGTTAAGTGCAGATGAACTGTATTTTATGTGGAAGCTCAGTGGGTTACTGTCATTGTGACAGAGATCCTTGTGTTACTTGCAGTTCAGAAGTTACAATCCTAACATCGGACAGTGACCAATGAACTGTCATCAAAGAGCTGTATGCAAACCTGAATGATATAGTTTTGTGATATAGTTAGAACTTCCCCAGTCTTTCATTATTCTAATGTTGCTAAAATGAGTATCTTTGGGCAGATATACATTTTTATCAGTAAAGCCAACCCCTAACCACTGGAGTACTCTTTAAATCCTGACTTTGTGCTTCTCCAGACCAAACCCTCTTAAAATAACTGCCCACCAGTATGGATGACGTGTGATTCATACACCTTGTAATCCTCATTGGCTTATGTGACATTCCCTGTAGGCTGATTTACATACTTGTATGATTCGTTGTCTCTGTATAATGTGTGCGTGGTGTAAAGTACTGACACACACTACACTGATATGAGTAGCGCTACACAACAAATAAAATGCATATGAGAGAGGGGCTACATAAAGATGAGGGGCGCTGTTGAAGGGTGGCAGTGAGGGAATCCGAGGAGGAGGTAGTGGGAGTGGCTATGGAGCGATGAGGGGCACTGTTGGAGGGTGGCAGTGAGGGAATCCGAGGAAGAGGTCATGGGGGGGAGGGGGGAGCTAGGGAGAGACGAGGAGCACTGGTGGAGGGTGGTAGAGAGGGAGTCTGAGGAGGAGGTCATGAGGGGGAGGGGCTACATAAAGATGAGGGGCGCTGTTGAAGGGTGGCAGTGAGGGAATCCGAGGAGGAGGTAGTGGGAGGGGCTATGGAGCGATGAGGGGCACTGTTGGAGGGTGGCAGTGAGGGAATCCGAGGAAGAGGTCATGGGGGGGAGGGGGGAGCTAGGGAGAGATGAGGGGCACTGCTGGAGGATGGTAGTGAGGGATTCTGAGGAGAAGGTCATGAGGGGGAGGGGCTACAGCGAAATGAGGGGCACTGGTGGAGGGTGGCAGTGAGGGAATCCGAGGAGGAGGTCATGAGGGGGAGGGGCTATGGGGAGATGAGGAGCACTTGTGGCGTATAGCAGTGATTATTGGTATGGCGCCAAAAAAGACTTTCGCATCAGCGCTAAAGCCGGCCTTGTCATGGCCTTTCTGTTTTGGTTTATTTAATTAGCCGTCGGGTCATAAGGGCTACTGTGGTACATACTTTAAAGTGTGTGCTAATTATATATACTGCTATATTCAATGTTTTAAGTTTGAAGGTGATTTTACTAATGTTTTTACCGGGAAAAATGAAAGTGGAGCCCGATGGTGCCTGATATGGGGCTGGGGCCCAAGGTCAGCTGTGAGATAAGGTGCACTGGAGAGGAGTAATGGATAATCAAGCCTGTAAGGGAGTGCGTTGCAGAGTCTGGGGTCAGGTGGAGGTAGCAATGAAGAGGGATCCTCCATGAAGGCTCGAACAGAGGGAGCCCAAGTAGTGTCACTTGCCTGATACTACCACCTCAGAAACCTCCTCTTCCCATCAAAGGAAAATTACATAGAAAAAACAGTTTTTGAGAGTGATAATATTTAGAAAGAGATTTGGAAAAGAGTGTGATTTACTGGGCCTTGTAAGACTAAGAAGAGATAAAGGAGGGCCCGGAGGATTTGCAGTCTGGGTGTTGCTACTCCCAAGATAATTTTGGAAAAAAAACTATAGGGTCAAATACTGCATTTTATTTTCAACACCCCATTTTTACACAAATTCTCTCAAAAGCCATTACTGTGCCAAGACAACATCCCCAGGAGTTGACCACATTTTTTTTCAAGATGCACAATATGTTCCTCCCATAAGTAAATATTTACCTCCACTTTGCCAAGGCCTGTGTTTTGTCCTGCTTGCTCACATGTTATCTCACTCAGGCTCACTACCCCCATTATTCATTCTCATTCACTTTCCCTTTTACTCAAAATTGCTCACTTGCACTCACTCTTCAACATTCGGTATCACATTCTCACTCACTCAGTCTCACCACTTTTTCCTACTCTGATTACCTCATTCTAACTTACAGTTTCACTTACTCTACGTGACTCCTTCTCACTCACTTTCTCTCACTTTCATCGACATACACTCTTTCACTCATGCTCAGTTACATTCAGGCACTCAATCATTCACACCCACATTTACTTACTCGCTCTCATTCTTCTTTGCAGGATACTTGAATACATATGTGCTATACTATGTTTGAGCAGCTAGCTGGCTGACATGAATAAGAATTATTTATTTATTTATCTCACTTGTAAAGCGCACTCTCACCTAACAAGCATCCTGGCGCTGACAGTCAAGAGTGCACAATTTGTGGATAAGAAGGAGCCCTTGTGGGTTTCCGTGAGTCAGATCAGATTCTCTTGAAGAGTTCCTTTGTCTCTGAGCCCTGCTTAACACATGTGTACAGGAGGAGCCCTATATTCATGTCCTCAATGTTTGAGACAAAAAATACTCATTGATTTCTGAACGAGAGTAAAAGCGTTAAGGTAACATGTCGTTCCTGCTTATATTTTGCATGCTTTACATAATCCTGCATTCCCTATGAGTATTTGCTTTTCCCATAATGTTGTTACTTTTTTTCAGGCACTGCATAATTTGAAATGAGTCACATCCAGGTGCTTATAATGGGGCAGAATTGGGTTGTAGGTGAAGACAGTGCGAGTTTCACTCAGTGGGGCAGAAGGGTGTTCGGTGGGGATAGGATGTGGCATTATGGCCAGAGCTACCAAATTTGGAACTGGGGAACCTGGTTCAGCCTTCATGCCTTGTCCATCAGACCACTCCTGAGGGAGCACCCATGATAGACTTTAGAAGGCCCCACTAGACCTTAGAAGCCCTGGTCTCTTAGCACCAGCAGGTGAACCCTACCGGTGGCCAGTTGGGTAAACTTGAAACCCTGTCCACCACAATTCATACCCAGGTTCACCACCAGTCTTGCGGGCAGGTCTACAAAGCAGCACACCCTAGAGCAGCAGTGGCTTTGTCACGCAGTAGTTTTCCTGCAATAATAAAAAGTCTCCCACACAACCCCCACGGTTTTTGACGCATTCATAGATTTACAAGGACTTGTAATCCTGGGAATGCGGCAAAATCTTGCGCTGCCCCAGAGGAGGCATAACTAGGAGAAATATCTTTATTTCTCCTTGCTTTTTCCTCTTTCAAACTGTGCTTTATACTGCAGCCCACATAGAAAGATGAAAAAGCCTCTCAAGATTGTTTTTGTACAGGAAGGTGCCCCTTCCTGCACAAAAACAATCCTGCATGCAAAGGAGGCACCCTTGCGCCATGGGGCAAGTGTGCCTGCGTTGAAGCTAGGCTGTCGAAATGGCGCCAGTGCAGGGGGAAAACACCAGAATGCACCATATTGGATAAATACGGCACATTCCCGCCCTTTCCCTGTGACGCAGGGCAGCGCAGCAAAGTAACTTGCTGTGCTGCCCTGCGCCACCATTCCCATAAATATGTCCCTAAGCTCACAAATAGTAAATTGACCACACTAATTATCTGTGTAAGAGCATGTATTGATAAACACAATGAGCCACTGACCTTTTTCTTGGACCTTGTTGAGTTGCCAAGCACAGCAGCAGATCTAATCTTAGATACCTTACTTGCATGCTTAGAGAGACACGGTTTTACTGATGAGTATTTAAAAAGTCATTTGGTTCAGCTTGTAACAGATGGTGCTTCCAATATGATAGGTAGGAAATCCGGTGTGGCAACTCTTCTGAAACTGAAATATCCACAGTTGAGTGTATGGCACTGTGCTAACCACAAGCTGGAGCTTGCTGTGGGTGATGTTTGTAAAGAAGTTGCAGGCATTAATCAGCTCAAATTTTTTTTCGAAAAACTATATACCACCTACCATGCCTCTCCGAAAAATCAGAGAGAGCTTGGGGAATGTGCTCTGGAGGTAGAAGTAAGACTTCTGGCAATTGGAAAGGTGCTAGATGTACGTTGGGTGTCCTCAAGTGAAAGATCTGTGAGAGCTGTTTGGAATAACTACAAGGGACTTATTAAACATTTTATGGAATCTTCCGAAGACTCAACGAGGAGTGACATTGAGCAGAGGAAATATGCTGGTTTAAACCGTTTATTAACCTCCCTGGTGTTTGTTGAAAATATGGGCATTTTGTATGATGCTCTCACAGAATTGGGTGACCTATCCAGAAGGCTGCAGCGGCGTGATATGACCATATATGAGGCCGATCGTTCAATACAGATGCAGATTTTAGTGTTTGAATCAATGGCTGATGCACCTGGGCCCTTTGTTTGCTACAACTGCATTAGATGCTGCTGAACGGATGCAGTTTGCTGGTGTAGGACTGCAACAGGACAAAGGCTGTGTTAGCATCATTAGGGCACAGTTCTTTAGGAGCTTAGCAAATAACCTGCGAAAAAGAATGACAATGTCTAATGCATCAAATGTTTCTAGATGCACAACCACAAACAATGATGAAATAGAATACAAAGAGTTAGTACATAGAATGAAACTCCTACAACCAGTTTATTGGCCAGATCCAGTAGACATCTTATACGGTGAGGGAGAATTACAAAACCTTTGTAGCAGGTTGCATGCATTTGATACCAGGCAGTACATCCTTGGTTTCAGAGAGTACAAACAAAATAAAAATTGCATCTCTGAAAGCCTGAAACCATTAATGCACATTATAAACACCTTTTGTACCTCAACTGCTGAATGTGAACGGGGCTTTAGTGTAATGAATGATGTGCTCACACCACTGCGGAACAGAATATCAATCAATCGTCTGTCTTCTACAATGTTCATAAATATCGTGGGGCCACCTGTCATAGAATTTAAACCTGAATTTTATGTTCAGAAATGGTTAGAAAAAGGGAGGAGAAGTGCAGATGAAAGAAACTGCATGGCTCGGAGACAAATGGCTTATGATTCGACTTATAAGCGTATTTGGAATATTCTGTGATTGGAAACATGTCCCACATTGTGAATGAATTAAATATAAACAACTTATATATTAAACCTCAAATAAACATGTTTATTGATTCTTTGAATTAAATAACGTTATAAGCTGTAACTGGTCAGTGAAATGCCAAACGTTCAAAAATTGGTATGTTTTGCTATTTCTAGCCACACCTCCGACTCCGCCCACTAATCCAATCCTTGGGTTATTCCCGCCCCCTGAGTCTCCGCCCACAGTTCCCCTACTTTTTTTTCCCCACTTCGACCACTGAATGCCCCCTCCCACATCCTTGACCGGATGTGGTGTCCGGTTCCCTTGGTGTCCCCATCGTCACCACAATGGGGCCCTGCCACTTATTCTTTTTTACAAACTAAGCACTAGAAATGGTGCCAGCGCAGGGGAAAAGGTCAAGCAATGCGCTGTAAATTCCTGCTCTTTCACTTTGGCGTAGGGCAGCGCAGCAAGGTGACTTCCAGCGCTGCCCCACCCCAAATCCCCATAAATTAGGCCCTATATATCTACTTCTGGCTTTTGAATCTAACCATCCTATTCTGTGATGCTGGGAAATACATGCTGGTGATCTGTGTCTCTAAGAAGAGTGGGAGAGCTTCAAAACAGACTGCAGCACCAAGAAACGTGCTTGAGGTTCACAGGAGCTTTGCCTAATCACCTCATGTTGTCCCCTAGGGCAGCAAACCCGGGGCTCGTGTGATAGGGTGGCTCTATGGCTCTGCGGACGCCACACTCCGACCTTGTTTTGCCTTACTTTACATTCTTTTGTATTTTGCAAAGCATTGCAAGGTATGTTTTTGTTGGGTAATATGGCGTGAGTGACGCAAGCAAGACTGCGGCTCCCAGAATGCAAGAGGTGGTGGGTTTAACACTCATTGGCGAGTAATGTGTCCTCTGTGGTGGCATGGAGTCATCTGGCAATCCTACTCTGAACCCACTGAACCCAGGAGACAGAAGGGTGTGCAAGTGGAGGCGTGTGTGTTGGACTGCACACGGCACAGGACCCCCCCCCCCCCCCCTCCCCCTGTGCAAGGATCTGCAGTCAGGCACGTGGTATCTCACACACAGCCCCAGGCATGAGAACCATGGGGCGCTCCACACAAGGTCTGGGTCGCTGATGTCCTATCACTGACCCCTGACACATTTCATTCCCCCAATTGCTACACGCCTCGCCTCTTTCTTTCCTTTCTCCCTCTTCATCTATATCTTTCACTATTATTTTATTCTCTGCGAAAACTGTGAATCCTTGGAAGCCCCTCCACTGGCCGCTCTCTCAATTTACGTCTTGTATCTCCCCCCTTTCACGCGACCCCCAGCCCCCTCCCCAGCGTGGCAAATGGGCAGGTACTGTCAGGTACTGAGTACCTCCACTTCTTCAATTTGCAAGGGAGAGTACCTGCACTTCTCAGCACTGCTGCACTACATTCAATGGGAGAGTACCAGCACTTCTCGGCACTGCTGCAATGCATTTAATATGAGAGTACCTGCACTTCTCGGCACTGCTGCAATGCATTTAATATGAGAGTACCTGCACTTCGCAGCAATGCTGCAATACATTCAATGGGAGAGTACCTGCACTTCTCAGCACTGCTGCAATAAATTCATTGAGAGAGTACCTGCACTTCTCAGCACTGCTGCAGTACATTTAATAGGAGAGCACCGGCACTTCTCAGTGCTGCTACAATACATTTAATGGGAGAGTACCAGCACTTCTTAGCACTGCTGCAATACATTCAATGGGAGAATACGTGCACTTCTCAGTGTTTCTGCAATGTTTTCAATGGGGGATTATTGGCTCTTCTCAGCAATGCTGCAATACACTTAATGGGAGAGTGCCTGCACTTCTCAGCGCTGCTGCAATACAGTTAATGGGAGAGTACCGGCTCGTCTCAGCACTGCTGCAATGCATTTAATGGGAGAGTACTGGAACTTCTCAGTACTGCTGCAATGCATTTAATAGGAGACTGCTTGCACTTCTCAGCGCCGCAGCAATACATTTAATGGGAGAGTACCGGCACTTCTCAGCACTGGTGCCAAACATTTAATGGGTGAGTACCTGCACTTCACAGCATTGCTGCAGTACATTTAATGGGAAAGTACCTGCACTTCTCAGCACTGCTGTAGTACATTAAATGAGAGAGTAACGGCACTTCTCAGCACTGCTGCAATACATTTAATGGGAGGGTACTGGCACTTCCCAGCACTGCTGCAATACATTTAATGGGAGAGTCCCTGCAATTCTCAGCACTGCTGCAGTACATTTAGTGGGAGAGTACCTGCACTTCTCAGCACTGCTGCAATATATTCAGTGGGATAGTCCCAGCACTTCTCAACACCGCTGCAATACATTCAAGGGGATAGTACCTGCACTTCTGTATTTCCATGTAAAGCACTGCCCTTCTATTTATTTCACCCTAGTTTTCCCCCTTGACGTCACTCTTCCCTCCTTCCATCCTTTTTGCCCTGGTGTTCCCCTTTTCATCACTCCGCCCACATTTCGCTCTAGTTCCCATTCCTCATCATTCCTCCTTTAATTTTGCTCTTTTGTTCCCCCTCCACATCACTCCCCCTTCTATTTCAGAAGCCAGCGATGGTATAAGATGGAAGGCGTGTGTGTGAGGTGGGTGGGGAGGAAAGTTAGGAAGGAAGAAAGTACAGAAAAGCGGAAGATAACAAACCGAATGTGCAAGAGAATAGGCGCGGGACAGGAAGGCGAAGCCGAACCAGATAGGGGCCCATTAGGAACGCCTCTGGTGGGCGGGGCCACCAGGGAACGGGGCGGTGAAGCCCGCGTAAATGTATGCAGGCGATTGGCTGCATGCTTCAAATCGCCCAATCCAGGAGAAGGGATGTAATGTTGTAGAAGGTGCAGGGACACTAGGACCGGCGCAGTAACAGTAGAGGTGGGAGGAGAGCAGGGAGGCGGAACAGGAGGAGCTATGACCGGCAGTAAGGAGCAGGGAAAGGAAGTAGGCAGACGTGTGTGAAATAAAGCTCCAACAGTCTTCCATTTCTTGTGTCAGTGTCGTTTGTTCCTGTGTCACGACACTACAGCTGGCGACGAAGGTGGTTGTTGACCCTGGCTGCATATGGTCTGTTGCAGTGGTGTCACGTCGAGCGCTCTGCTCCCTCAGAGCTGCTGTGCTGTGCTGCCACCCAGGAGCCCACCCCGGTCGCGTGTTCCTCCTGCTGTGCCTGCTGCTTGTGCATTTAGACGCGACCCGGTAGCCCACTCCGGTCGCGCAGGATCCAGGTTGTGCTGTGCCCGCTTTGCTGTCCAGCCCGCGGGCGTCCATCTGAGGCGTGTTTGGTGCCTGTCCTGGCTCTGGAGGCTGCATCTACCTGCAAGTAGGTCCCCAGTGTCTGCTTTACTGACTGTACGTGCCCGCTGGGCAGCTCCCACGCTGCCGGTGATCTCTGCTTCTGGCCTGCACTCCTGCGAAGAGCGATATTCACCTGGCGGCTATCTTGAGGTCAGCGCCTCATCCAATCCACTGCCAGAATTACATGGTGGCCATTTTGAAGTCAGGCAATCGCCTGGAAATGCATTCAAACTACAAAAGGACCTAACTAAATGACATTACTTCTCAAGTTAGAGTGGTACACTCGTTTTCCCGCTGCATGTTCATGAAGTCTGTTCACACTAGTTGTGTTTGGGCATTCGTATGCTGGCTGTTGCGCCCGCTGCATTCCTGGTTCCCACGTTGCTGATCCTGCACCCTGCTACAAGTGCTGTCATCATCTACTTAACTGCATCTGCGCCAGGTGACAGGCGCTGTGAGGCTTCCTGTGCTCGGACACCTACCTGCCACTCATTTGCATAACTCTCCACCATGTCTGGGTCTCCAACATCAAGACAGCGTAATGCCTCCCCTGGCGCCAGCACCAGACCGGAGTCCCCTACATCAACGTCCCAGACAGGAGGCCACAGACTTGCCATGTTGGGAGTCCCTTTTCTATGCCTGCCGGAACCCCTAGGTCTCATATCTGGGGGAGGAATGGGCCTTCGCTGGCAGGAATGGTAGAAGATTTTGAGGACTTCATGAAAGGTTCACATGTGACTAATGAGGATCAGCAATTTATTGCACTATGCAATCTAATTGGGAAAGATGTTGGACAGATTATAAAGGAACATCCGGCTGATGCTGTGTCGTCCTACGCAGATATGCGTGACCAATAAACAGAAATTTTCTTCACAAAAGAAACATTGATTATGAACATTACACCTTCAATCTGGCATCCCAAGAAAAAGAGGAGTCTATGGGAATATTCATCATGCGCCTCAAACGCTTGGCCCGTTACTGAGAGTTTGACTCTTTCACGACGGAAGACGCTCTTCGCTTGCGAATCATCGAAGGATGTCAGTCTGAGTCTTTGCGAAGACGCCTTTTAAAGAAAAGCTACTCCCTTGATGAGATTGAAGAAATGACGCGAGTCAATGATCAGGCTGAAGAACATGAAAAACAAATGGAAGCTGGAAGAGGTGAAAAACAAGAACAAGCATTCCGGCTTCAAACTCGTAACACAGACAGGTCTTCCCCTGCAAAGCAATAATCATCGAGGTCCAAAGTTCATTCTCACCGTCCAAGTCGTCGTCGCAGTCTCAGTCGGACTGACAAAAGACAGGAGCGCCAACTTAAATGTTATCGCTGTGGATATGATTTCCCTCACACTGAAACATGCCCTGCATTAGGTCAAAGATGTAGGAAGTGTGACAGGGACAATCACTTTGAGAACGTTTGCAGAGCACTCCGTAAAGACACTCACAGACAATCAAGCCAACCCAATACTCGCCATCATGCCAAGGCAGTGTGGGACCGCAGAGACCCACCCACCGGCTCATCACGGTTCAGCCTCCGCTTTCACGTCACATACAAAGCGCGACGATCGGAATCTCGAGAGTCGAGGTCGCCGTCACCAGTATTGCAAGACATTGATGAATATGTCTGCATGGTCGCGGATTCTGACAGGCTGAAGAAATACCCACGACTCCATCTTCAAATGGGCAAACACATGGCCAAGTTTGTACTGGACAGTGGGGCATCCGTCCACTACATTTCAATTGTGGAATACAATAAAATGAATCCACAACCGCACCTGCACAAAGCTGCAGTTCGAGTATATACATGGATGTCAAAGGAACCCCTCCCTTGTCTAGGACAATTTCAGACTGATCTCACATACAAAGACAGGACCATTCCAGCTCACATTCATGTCATTGAAGGTCCTGAAGCAGATTGTCTTCTTAGCCTGCCCACGGCAGAACGACTTCAACTAGTAGAAATATTGTATCGAGTTGATGACGAACCTGACATAGTTCACAAGTTTCCAAAACTATTCACCGGGCTTGGGTAGATTGGGTAGCTCATTGTCAAGTTCGATTGCACATAAATAAACGTGTGACACCCATAGCACAACACCACAGGAAAATTCCATTTCATCGTCAGCAGTCAGTAGAGGAGGAACTGCAGGATCTTCTCTGGGCTGACATAATTGAGAGAACGTCAGGACCCACTCCTTGGGTCTCTCCAGTGGTCGTAGTACCAAAAAAGGGCTCACCTGGCAAAGTACGTCTCTGTGTTGATATGAGAGCACCCAATACCGCCATTGAAAGAGAGAGACACCCGGGACTCCATATCAGTGACATGATCACGTCGCTCAATGGGGCGCAAATCTTCTCCAAACTAGACCTCAATTAGGACTACTACCAGCTTGAACTCCATTAAAAATCGAATCGAGATATATCACCACATTCTCGACTCACCAAGGCCTGTTTAGATACAAACAGCTCAGCTTTGGGGTCTCGTCTGCAGCTGAGATCTTTCAAGGGGCAATCAGAAGAGCCATTCACAACATTCCCAACCCTCTAAACTACAGTGATGACATTCTCGTGCATGGAGCGACGATACAAGAACATGACAAGGCGCTGGATCGGGTATGTCATGCTCTTTTGGACGCCAACCTAACAGTAAATAAAGACAAATGCAAATTCCACAAATCCACATTGAAGTTCTTCTGACTCATTTTCTCAGGCGCAGGCATGAGACCTGATCCTGAAAAGATCGCAGCGTTGAACGACACCCCTAGGCCTCGAGACGCTGGGGATGTGCGTTCGTTGCTAGGCATGGCAAGCTACTGTGCACGTTATATCAAGGATTACGCCACTCTCAGCTACCCTCTGAGAAAATTGACCAAACAAGGCCACCCTTTCCAATGGACCACTAGATGTGATCGAACCTTTCACTCGATTAAAGCTTCTGTTGAGTCTGCCAATAATCTCGCTTATTTCAACCCTCGGCGGAAAACCGAAATCACTATGGATGCAAGTCCCGTGGGCCTTGGAGCTATATTGTCTCAGTGTGACAGAGAGGGTGGTCAACGATACATCATAGCTTACGCCAGTCGGAGCCTAACAGACACAGAGAGATCATACTCCCAGCCCGAAAAGGAAAGCTTGGTGGTGGTCTGGGCCTGTGAACATTTCCACATTTTCATCTATGGAAAACACTTTACGCTCATCACGGACCATCAGGCCCTGCTAACTTTTTTTAGAAACCCCCGAGCCAAAATGCCACCCAGAATAGAGTGTTGGGGCATCCGTCTTCAAGAGTATACCTATACTATCGTCCACAAACCTCAAAAAGCTGCAAATCCAGCAGACTATATTTCGAGACATCCTAAGTCAACTTCCAAATCAAATCTGTCATTAGCGGAGGAATACATCCATTTTGTAGTGGCTCAAGCCAAACCACCAGCTGTCCCATCCTTGAAGCCACCAATGAGGATGTCACCTTACAAAATGTGAAACACCACATCCAGACAAACAGCTGGAGACATCTGGAAGAGGTCGGACAGAGTAAACAAGTTCACAGTCATGAACTGACCTCTTTTAGACATGTGAAGGATGAATTGTCCATTACCTCAGATGGTCTTTTGCTACGAGACAAACAAATCATCATTCCGAAACAGCTGCGCCAAGGAGTCATCAACTTAACACATGAAGGGTACAGAGGTATCGTAGCCACGAAGACAGCGCTGCGTGAGTGGGACTGGTTCCCCACCCTAGATCAGATGGTTGAACTCACACTGAAAGACTGGCCGCAGTGTCAGCTAGTAAGTCGAGAGGAGCCACCTGCACCCCTACAAATGTCAGAATTGCCGGAAGGTGTCTGGCAACATGTCGCAGTAGGCTTCTTTGGCCCGCTACAATCTGGCAAATACATTCTGGTCGTAATGGATGAATACTCACGTTTTCCAATTGCGCACCTCATATCATCAACCAAAGCTGCCACCACCATACCCGTGTTGGATGAAGTTTTTGCAGCGTGGGGTATACCGAAGGTGGTGAATACAGACAATGGCCCACCATTCAATGGGCAAGACTTTGCTGCATTTGCCAATCACCTCAATTTCAGACATAGGAAGATCACTCCCCTGTGGCCACAGGCCAATGGGATGGTAGAAAGTTTTATGGCCACTCTGAAAAAAAACATTCAGCAAGCAGAACTCTCAAAGTATGATGTTCAAGTGGCATTAATGAGGTGTTACGAGCCTATCGAACCACATCACGTAATACCACAGACAGATGTCCCGTAACCTTGATGTTGGGTCGCAAGGTGCACACAAGAATACCGGCCTGGGAAGACATGACTAGTGGTACTCATCAAGACTCTGATCATGAAGAATTAGCAGCAAGAGACAGACTAAACAAGCATTGGCATAGCCAATAGGTCTCGCCTTTGGGACCTTATAAGTGTTTAGCCATGCAACAGTTGATGTTGTTGCACCAAGGATATTGTGCTGCATAGCTAAATACTTATAAGGTCCCAAAAGCGAGACCTATTGGCTATGCCAATGCTTGTTTTTCTAAGGGGCAAACAAGCAGTTCTGCAAAAAAAAAAGCTGATTGCCACAGACTGAATTTTCTTGTCAAATAGCAGGAATTCTGTCAAAGGCTTTTTTGATGTAAGACTTCCAGTAATTTGCAGACTTCGTCATTGTTTCTTGTTATTGCGTTTAACTTGGTGGCGTTTTTTCAATTTGTTCGCAGTGATTTTGTAGCGCTTGTCTGTGAAATGTGGCGAGCAGCCTCTGAGATACTCTGAGAACACTTAAAGGTATGAGCACTTTGAGAAGGACAGCAGTGACACAATTATAATATGCACATAATATAATAATATGTGACACAAACAGCCGAACACTGAAAGTTATGAGCACTTTAAGAAGGACAGCAGTGACACAAAGTGCCAAACAATGAAAGGTATGAACACTTTAAGGACAGCAGTGACACAAAGTGCCAAACACTGAAAGGTATGAACACTTTAAGGACAGCTGTGACACAAAGTGCCAAACTCTCACGTTTTGTTATGCTACTGTCACAACGCAGCACAAAAGCTGAGGTTGCAGCGCAGCATTGATGAAAGAAACACAGCAGGACCGCGCCATACCTACTCAGATGTGTTGATGCTGCGTACGCTCTCTGCCCTGGGATACTTCGGGCTGTCAGCTCCACGTTCACACCCTGGCACCACAGCACAAGGGTGTTTATGTGACGTATAGCATACGTTTTGTACTGCAATGGTGTCCTTCCAGTAAACAATAGTATGATTGACACAGTTTAAAATGTTTCTATGTTTGTATGTGATGTGCACAGTACAGCACACACTCACAACTGGAAATGTTTGGAGAAAGGACACTTTTCTATCACGTTACACCTACCTCCAGGAGGTATACAGTTTTGGCACACAATACTGTTGAACTTTTTCAGTAGATGCAGCTTGGCATCACAACTATGAGTGGTTAGATAGGAATGCCCATGCACCACCCTTGGTATAACCCCTCGTTGCAAAGTTGCACGACTTTGAGTTACTTTACGGCTGCTATGCAGCGCCAAAGATGGTTTGCGCTCACAAGTAAATCCCAATTAAACACTTTCCTCGGTTTGTGTCACTTTTGTGATGCAAACTTGGTGCAAAGTGTTATTAATTCTGGACCTCGGGGTCTGCGCCAAGGAGATCTGTCTAACCTGACGAACAGACCCACTCCCTGCTGACTGAGATTATGGGATCTGTGTAATGTTTTGTATTCGTATCTGGAAGGTGCAAACTGGGGAAATGAAAGGAAGTGGCGGGCGGAAGTTACAACACCGCTGGGGACACGTTGAAGAACTGAAAGGTTATGGGAGCCTCACTTCGGAAGAGTTTGCAAAACCGATGACTGTATAATCGGTTAATTTATTTTAAAATAGTGTTTTAAAATGCACTTCTCCGTGAACCAACACAGGGAAGCAACACACCTCGCCTCAAGGGAAAAGAAAATCCTCACTAAATCCACACCTCTCACTCAACGAGGCCCGCGCTGTACTACGCATGCCATTCGCTAATTTTCATGCCTGGGGTTTGTAAAACAGGTTAATGTCACGTAACCCTGAAGACAAGAACGTAGCGCTCTACTGGTGGGCGCTGCAAAAAGCACAAGATGGCGCTAAGGCGCTATACGAATGTTACACTAGAACATGGCAAGTGCACTGCTGACGAGATTTGACCTCTGTCCGGCGTCGGGGCGTAATGTGGTGAGGTGAGTGAGTACTCTGTGAGAAGTGTCTTGGATGATGACCGTGTTGTGGAAATGGCACCTCTGTACACTGTGCTATGTTAATTTATGTTATGTTAATTTATTTCTTCTATAGCGCACGGCTACTCCAAGGAGCATCCCGGCGCATCCTGTGCTGTAAGTAAGAGCCGTGCAGAAATGAAACAACAACTTCCAAGCAGCCTACAGCGCTACGAAGCCACGCTGCAGCCGAGCGTTATACAAATACTTGAAAATTAACAAACACCACTAAAAACAACCGTGCACAACTGTCTGTCACCACTTCTGCTCTTCATAACAAACTAGCGTGTGCAGGTGTCTCTCTTGCACACAGAGTGAGGGTGAATTTCATCTGCAGAACACGCACATCAATCAACCTTTTAAATATCGGTTGGATCCTTCCTAAAATATAGTAGCAAATTACATCAGATCTGCATAAGAGATTGGCACTCCTGCTGGCGGGTCCTGCTCTGAAGCAAACATCGACTGACACCCTGTATGGAATCCTCTCCATTCGTGTTCCCAGTTGCCAGAATGGACATTGCGCTTTGGCAGTCATTAGCCATTTAAGCGCCATTAATGGAAATATTTAACCTTACATTATGGCGCAGCAAATTCACCGCAACACCTTCTGTGTTCAAACTGCAAAGCCCTGAATTAATGGTGCGTTGCAAACATGGCGTGATGGCTGGTACCAGCTAGTAATGTGTGTACCCACATGGCACTAGAAGGGTTAGAGCAGGGAAACAACAAGCGTCTACGAATAAGTTAAAAGAGGGGATGCAGAGAAAGCGAAAGCAGGGAAAAGCAAGACGAATAAAGCGCTCCAATACCTTCGGGTTGAGTTTGCGCAATATAAATCTGCAAAAAAGAAACCAGCATGAGAAACGAAAGTAAAGTCTCGTAAAGGAGCTGGAGGTGAGCCCGCAAGTGGTGCGCGCAGGCTTGGGAGAGCAGTCTTCCCTTTTCAAGCACTGCACTCGTGCTTGTAGCGCGTCGCTGCTCGCTCCCGCAAGGTGGATGCCGCCACAAGCACGAGTGCAATGCTTGAAAAGTGAAGCCCGATGGCTAAAGGCCCTCTTAGGGCAGCGCATGCGCGCTGCCTAGGTGAGACCTAAAAAGGATAAGGTGAAAGAATACTCAGACAGTTGGCGGAAAGCTAAACAGTCATCCATTCAGGAAGGAGACTGGGTGATGGTACAGCAAGAACAACAAAGAAAAGCAGACAGTCGATATCATGTTTGCCCACTGTTGGTGACAAAACAAAAGGGGACTATGGTCACGGCTGAGTCAGAGGACAAGAGAATCACAAGGAATGTGGCACACTTCCAGAAAAGCACACCCACTGACAGAGAAACGTTGGCTGTGCCTGACAGTGCATTGAAGGGGGACGCACCTGTGATGGGAAGTGAGTATCAGCCCTCCACCTCTCCTGGCGTGGGGGAGCAGTCAACTCAGGAGGCTGCCCACCGGCCGCAGCGTCTCCATCGAAGATATGTCCGTCTCAATGAAGAACTGTAACTATGGTGTTTCTTTTTTTGTTGTTGTGTAACCTGTTATAAAAAGACACATCTCAGGTGACTCAAGTTGTTTAAAAAGGGGGGAGGTGTAATGTTGTAGAATGTGCAGGGACACTAGGACCGGTACAGTAAAAGTAAAGGTGGGAGTAGAGCAAGGAGGCCGAACAGGAGGAGCAAGGACCGGCAATAAGGAGCAGGGACAGAAAGAAGGCAGACATGTGTGAAATAAAGCTCCAACAGTCTTCCATACGTTGCGTCAGTGTCGTTTGTTCCTGTGTCACGACACTACAAGGGGGCACAGCGGTTGAGAGGTCGAAAGGCAGAGCACAGGAACCTCGCCACACACTAAGTTGACCATTAAGTTGTGATGTTTTATGAGCCATGTCTTTATGTTCTAAAATAAACGGCGGCCATTACGCACCCACAGTGGCTCCCTTGTGTGTTCACTAAAAGGGGGATGCACATGGATGGCCGGGAGGGGACTGGTGGTCGCTCGCGCGTCTGGGAGGGGTTTGATAGGGATATACGAGAGCACAAAAGAAAACAACAGTAACAAATAGAAGGGAATGTTAATGGAATAAGGATCAAGGGGAAGGACGAGGATGTGGCCCAACGGCCAGAGCTGCTGACTTTGGAGCTGGGGAACCAGATTAGAGTCTCAGCAGTTGGCCCAACTTCCTGTGATTCCGGGTACATCCCTTTATCTCCCCTTGCCCACCAAAAATGAATGTGTCCTAGTGTAATGTAACTGGTGCTCATGTAAGGCGCTGCAATACCTTCGGGTCGAGTTCGAGCAATATAAAACTGCAAAAAATAAATTAATTAGTTAAAGAGAGAATGGGAGGAAAATAGTAGAAGGTGACAGGCACGGGACGAAATGGGAGAAAGAGAAAAGGATAACACAAACGAAGAAAATGAGTCAAGAATCAAAAGAAGAACGAATGAAGGGATGAGTGAATATGGTGGAAGAGAAAAGTAAGGCGGGGGAGTGTGCGAAATAGGCAACTGCTGACTCGTATTTTAGAGCACAAAGCGGTGGACAAAGCCATCATACTCAAGGAGGGTGACCAGATTTTAAAAACCAAAAGCCAGGACATTTCATAAACATAGAATCAGGACCACAAAGTCTGACCTGGCCGAGGGCCACGGAATGGCTTAAGCCAGAGCTCGCCGACAGAGACAACAGACGAAGAGGCACTCAGGAAATGCAATATTTGCGCAGAGAATCGTGTGTTCATTAAATTGATTTCTCAAAAGGCTTGAGACTAATTGTGGACTGGAACACATACAAGCATCTCTCTCTCTTTGCTCACTTGACGCTCCTTAAAAACTGGGATATGAGGTGAAATTTGCCTGGACACATCACGAAAAACCGGGACATCTGGTCACCCGTTATAAATCTTGGTCCGGCAATGGCATGTTAAGACTCGGCCTGGCCCGTCCTACTCCTGCCAGCCTCAATTCCAGGACGCCATCTTCCCTAAAATCAGATTTAAAAGATGCAACCGAACCAATCTGAACACTTCCATCACTGCCAAACAAAGGCCCACCCCCACTGACGTGGCCCCACGTGACCCCTCCTCATTGGACAGAAGGATCCGCTATCCTGGTCTGCACGTTCACAGTGCCAATATCGGCAACACTCACCATCCCCCCATACAGCAATCTCCTAGAGAAATAACCAGACAAGACACCTCCTTTGTGGAGAAAACTGCTGCAGGTTTATTAGCATTACAAATATGTAGGGCTCCCGGTTTTATGGTATTTATTTTTCAAACATTTCCGTCTGTATTTATCCATATTTATTTTTGGGTCATTTTATCTGTATTTATCCACATTTATTTTTGACGCAAAAAAAAAAACCCGCTAAAGCTAGTATTTTTCTACATTTATTTAAATTGACATGCACTAGGTTGTTATAGCTGTGTTTTTTAAATGGGAGCCTATTCTAAGTGCAGTTTACATATTGGGAGCAAATTTCGTCCCCGTCCTCAGAAAAGATGCGTTAATTAGTGATTTTGATAAGGTCTCATTTGCGCATCTGTGTTGCAAAATGTCAACGCATTACTACCTCTTTTACTCACATTTAATCAGCCATCACAGAGAGTGTCTCCTCGAAGAATATCAGATCATTCTTAGTGTTAATACTTAAAAGATAGAACAGACGGACCAATGTAATGTACAATGCCAGAGGAGAAGGGAAGTAGGAGGGCTCAGGGAGGCAGTTCCTTATGCTTCATATATGTTCTTCGGGTGATCAGTGCTGCACGAGGTGCGTGGATCTTGAGTCAGAGTCGGTATTTTTTTTTTACCTGTTTCTCTATTCAGATCTAGGGTTTCCAGAAAGGCCTGTGTACGCAGAACACCAGTTATCCAGTCGTTGGGTTGATATTTACATCAAACAAATCACTGCATTCTGACAGTTGTTGACTTTGTCTGCTTCAGTTAAGGCAGAGGAGCTAACACATATGGGGCCATATGTAGGTAAATTACATTTACCGATTCTCAAATACCAAATTTTACCGATTTGGTATTTATGAATCGGTAAATGTAATGTAGGTAAAAAAATACCGAATCGGTAAGTGTCGGTATTTTAGAATCGGTATTTACAGATTCAGTAATGGCAACTGGCTTCCCATTCATTCCTATGGGCCTGGAGGCCCATAGGAATGAATGGGAAGCCAGTTGCCATTACCGAATCGGTAAATACCGAATCGGTAATGGGGGAGGCATCATCATGGGTGGCAGGGTGTCACATTGACACCCTGTTGCACCCCTGATTCGTCCATGTGTGCACATGTGGCGCACATACATGCCCTAAGGGCATGTATGTCTGCCACATTGCACACTTCAAAGTGCACAAAAATGCTTTTTTACGCCTATTCGTCATTTACCACCAACTTTTAGTTGGTGGTAAATAACGAATCCCCACACCCACCACACACTCCCCCTACATCTCATTTCAGGATTCGGTATTTACCGAATCAGTAAAATTACCGATTCGGTCATTTTACCGATTCGGTAAATTACCGAATCCTGAAATGATCCCCCTACATAGCAAAAGCCTAAATACCGGTCGGTAATGGTATATTTACCGAAAATCGGCCGTTACCGACCGGTATTAGGCTTCCTACATATGGCCCATGATAACTATATTATGCACCAAGGAAAGGAGAATTGAGTTTATGGTGTGAGGTGTATGTGGAATCATCTATATGTTGATTTTTGGGATAAATTGGTTGTAAATTGCCATGTCGCTGTCCCTTACCCACTATTTTTGCTCGAATAATTTCAGCAAAGATTTTGGTATTCCACACCAGGGCCCAACTCGAATTGGGCCCTGGTGTGGTTCAGTATATTGGCACTGTTTGTACAGCCATCTACTAAACAGCTGATATCACACTGTGAACACAAGGTGAGATGGAGACCCTTACACTGCGTGGGTTTCAAGTTCATGCGTGGAGGATCTGCATGATTTTAAGTCTTTACAGGTTTTGCAGCCTCACCAGGCATTGCAGGTGATCTCAGGATCCTATGGGCGTTGAATGGGCAGGCAGTGCCAGCCTCAAAGACCCACTGACACCCCTTCACCCTGCCCCCTCCCATGGATGCTTTGTCAGTGATGGCTCAAATCCACGCTAATCCCGGCTCGCTCCTTCCAAGGCCACTCCTCTCACCCGTAGGCTCCGATGGTGAACATTATTTTCGAGGTTGAAAGCGGTTTGTATTGTACTTGTTCTGCACTCCATTTTACCCCCGGGTTGTAGCTGGGGTAATTTAAGGGCAAAATCCAAGTGAGAGCTTGTTGTGCTTAATTTAGTTTTGCCTCCTTCACCCTCCATTACAACTAAAAACAAAAGGTTGCTGGAGCTGCAGCTGGTGTCCTGGGGTGTTTTCACACCTCTTAATGGACATTAGCTGCTTGCACTGCTCCAACAATTATCTTGCGTGAACTACCGCTGTAAGGGGTGCTGGAGTGTCTCTGCAGACACGGCGCTCCCAGTTCCCCTGTCTCTGGAGCAGTTTCAGCGCAGCAGTTTCCTGCTTCTTTTGGCCGCCCCTGTGCATCTCTGACTCGGATTCTACAGACGAGCACAGAGGTAGGAGTAGCATTTGTTTTGTAGGTATTTTCCCGTTTTTATATATAAATACAGACAAAAACCAGAACGTTTTCCGTCTGTATTTATATGTAAAAATCAGTTTAAACAGAAAACCGGGAGCCTTACATATATGCCAACATTGCTGGGTTATCTTACGGGCGATCCCAAGGCAGGCAGCCCCTCGCTGCCTGCCACCTGATGAGCCAAATTACACCGTGGCCCTGCCCAACGGTGTTTGCCATATTTTTGGGGAGGGAAGACCCCTCCGACCGGTGGACAAACAGTCCACCCCATTGCTCACGCCCCATAAGGGGGAGGAGCCTGGCAGGCAACCCCTGGTTGCTCAGGTCCACGACCGCCCGTAGGACTAACGCGGTGTTGGGGTAGTGGGCAAAGAGGGCGCCCAGTGGGTGGGGAGAGGTATATGTACCTCATCCCCCTCCCCTCTACCCGGAAGTGACGAGGCAAACCGGACCCCTGAGGGTCCCAAACACTGGGAGGCTGCCTCTTGTGGCACTAAGGCGGCCGCCCTCTTAGCGGGTCTCCTTCGTGGACCCCGGGCAGCCTGCATTCAATCAATCACATGGGATTTGTACAGCTCTGCGTTTAGCCCGTGAGGGCATCCGGGCGCCGGGGTTTCTGCTTCTGGGTGTAGCTGGTCCAACAGCCATGTTTTTACACCCTTTCTGAATTCCTGCAGGGAGGGGGGGGGGAAACGAGTTAGCAGAAGGTAAAAGTCGGGGGAAAAGCGAGTTAAAAGGAGGCAAAAGTTGCCAATAACGAGCTAGAACGAGACAAAAGTTGGGAGAAAGCAAGTTAGGAGGCAAAAGTGTGGCAAAAATGATTTGAAAGTTGGCAGAAACTGTTCAATGTGTGAGCTCGAGCTGCAGCAGCAGTGGGGGGCTGGTCTGGGTTCATTCCAGTAACTCACGTCAACGCTATTGTATTTCTGCCTCTAGACTAGAGTGTCATACAATGGACCCCTGGGGCCCTGGCACAAGGGTGGCAACCCTTGGCATATTGTGGGTATCCACGACGTGCCACAATGGCGTCCACAGGTTGCACACTGCTACTCCTGGCGTTGTGGTGGTAATGTTTGGCACACTGATGTGGGTCCGTGGCATGATGGCGTGTCTATCCAACCTAGCGGTGTCTGGAAAGGCATGGCATGCAATGGACATTCCTGCCATGTCAGAAGTGATACATATGTATGTTCCGCTAAATGTATTCACGGGTGACGGGCTGGGATTTATTTGTATTTCCTGAAAAGTAAAGATGGAATTCCTAGAAAAAACTGTGTTTTTTTACGGAAATGTCATGCTTTTTGGCACATTTGAGTTTATTTATCCAATAAAGAAAAACATGCATTTGAGAGTGTGCAGATCACACTGAGCCATAGAGTCCAAGGGCTGGTGTTTTCTTGGTGCCAGGGGGCGCTTGCTGCTGGGGCTTATATTTCATGACTGGTGGAAGTATTTCATCTTCTATGTTGTCTTAGGTTTGTGTGGCATAGTGACTGCTTTGTAGTGGTGTGTCTGCGGCATGAGTATGCCAGAAGGGTCCCTAGGCTGACTATGTCTGAGCCTCTGAGGTCTGTGAAACTTCTAACCTGTCCCTTCCAAGTGGACTGTCGGTTATAAAGTTTCACGATCGACAACCTACGCGGAAAGGGCAGGGTGATGACATGAAGGAAATTAAATCCGGATTTGAAAAAGGTGCCACGTATGTTTTAAAGTATAGGCCATGGGAAATTGTATTCCCAGTTCTTTTGAACTGCCTCGAATATCCATGGCTTTTTTAGACAATTTTTAATGACAATGCACTGAAAAATGCTGTTTTGACACAGTTTTCAGAGTTTTCTGGGCAAGAAAGTATCACAAACATAACTGGTCTGGTTTGGGCTTGTGTGGCACATGATTAATGCTTAAAAAAAAACTTTAATGCTTCTGTAGAATCCACAGCTTTTTGGGCACATCATGCTGTAACATGCGCTGTTCGTCCCCATTTTTATAAACGTTTCTCATTGAGGACCCCCCCCCCCCCACGAACCCCCTTACACCTCATCGGCTGTCACTGTTTATTACTGCCACCCCCCAAGTTCAAGAGCCTCAACTAACCGCTGCACCCATTGAGTAACCCCCCCCCTAAATTGAGCACACCTATTCCTTACCGCTCCATGACCATATTGCCCCTTTAGATACATTTTGCCCGCCCTCTTTTCCGTTTTTTCCACAGGGAACATTTTTCCCATTAGCAAAGCCTCGTTCCTAGCACCCCAGCACATTTTGGGTAATCCCCTTCCCATTTCCAACTGCATACATATTTACTCCTGCCCTTGATAGGAGTGCATCTTCAACCTTATCCTGGGTCAGAATATGCTGTATCCATGGCAGGGTGGGAATGTGTCTTACAAAGGTAGTGAAGACGCACAAACTTGCAGGTTTGTGGAGGACCCTTACTTAGGCACTCATCGCGCCCAGCGACGGCCATACCGTGCCTCTTGGAGCAGATTTACTCACACCTAGGGACTTATTTACGAAGGCCTCACGCCGCCGTTGTGTCACTTTTCAGTGATGCTGCGGCGGCGTAAACAATGGGCCATACGGCGCCCTATTTACAAAGTGACGCATCTAGGCAGATGCGTCACTTTGTATACCCCTGCGCTACATTATACCTGCTTAGGGTATATTGTATGCAGGGGGGTGTTCCCACATAAAAAGGCTTGTAGAAGTGGCGCAGTGAATTCCATGAGATTCAGTGCCCCACTTCTACAACTTGAATGTGTCTAATCCTTATGCCTGCTTGAAGCAGGCATAAGGAATGACGCAGGGCCTTCCCCACGGGAAACAACCATTACAGCGCAGTCATTACAATGCACTACATTTACCACGCAGTCATTACAACGCAACTGCCTTTACATCGCATGCCATCACAGCGTATGTCACTACAACGCATGCCATTACAACGCATGTCACTACAACGCATGCCATTACAACACATTATAAGATAAGTAATGGGGAATAGTAATTTTTACCCCTACACTATCCAACACTTACCCTACTGTTGCCCTAAAAGTATTATGCGTTGAAATGGTATGTGTTGTAATGATATGCGTTGTAATAGAATGCGTTGTAAATGTAGTTTCTAAAAATGCGCTGTGATGGCATGCGTTGTAAAATAGTGCATTGCAATGGATGTTGTGATGTAAAAATCGCGTTGTAAATGTTTACGTTGTAACGTGTCCTATTCCCTTCCCATGGGACTTGCCCATGTGTAATGAACCCTTGCTGGAGTTGCGTCAGGTGACCGACACACTCCAGCTATATGTCATTACTGCGCCACCAGATACATCAGGATTCCTGACGTATCTGTAAATCCTTGCGACACGGAGCGCCATAGCGTAAATACAGCGCATCCATGGTGTCGCAAGGAGGGCGCAGTCAAAAGCATTGCTTCCCCAGCGATGCAACACTTTTCATAAATGAGGCCCCTAATGTTCTATCACTGCGATGAGACATTACGTCTGAAGAAATACATTTACGAGATAAATGTATGTTTTGTGAACAAAAACCGGAGTTTAATTCGGAAATGGAGGTGTCTTTGTGTGTGCCATGTTCTAACTAAATAAGTTTGAAAATCCAATCATAAAATGTTTTCAGCAACCTCTGAATAAAGTATTTTTGAATAACTGTAATTAAAAACACAATGTGATACACATCATTTCTTTGTGTTTACCTTCTTCATTCAGCATACCAGCTTCAGGTGTTTATGTAGGATTATTTGCGGGCTGTTTCCCTGTTTCCCGCAGACTCCACAGGGCCCCTATGAGGTGTGCTTACAGCCCTGAGCCTTCCATAACAGCCAGAGCTGCCCAAATCCTGTGTAATTGTGGGGAATTAATAGCTCCTTTCAGCCCATTATGGCTGATCCCACTGCCACATAATGCAGGGGGGGAGGACTATAGCATAAGGGCTCCTTTGTCTCACTCCCTCTGTAAGGTGCACCTATTGATGACGTGTAAGGGAGGGGTAGAAAGGATGACGTGGGGGTGAGGGTCCCAGCTCGCCCCAGGTCCTCTAATGCCCCATCGGTGCTTCACTCACATGCTCTACATGTGGCCATATTTACTGAGCCCAATTCTTTACATTGTAAAACACAAGTTCGGGTCTCCAGACATTTTCTTCGCTGGCCATGCAGAATTCCAGGGGTGACCCACATCTGGGTGCTGGGGGGGGGGGGGCGAGTTCAGAGAACTGGTTACTCAGGTAACATGGGAAGTTATTCGTGAAGCGAGAGTTCTAATACCAAGGCTCCCCGGTAATGATGCCACCTCTTGCATCTTTATTCCACCACCCTTCACTTCCTGCCTCTATCTCTTGAATACCAAGGCTGCCCAGACTTGATGCCACCTCACGCCTCTTTCTTCCCCGCCCTACACTTCTTGCTGCTTCATTAGTCCAGCATTAAAGCATGTCCTTCCAAACCCCTGTGGCACTGCAGCTGTTCCCTGCCAGCCTGTCCACTGCTCACCTTGCCCTGAGAAACTCAGAGTCCAGGGCCCTTTATTTCAAGCTTGTGCTGTGTTGTTACTGCTGTGTACTGGTCTTGGCCACTGAATACATTTTGACTTTGGAATTGGGTGGACCACTCTTCCAATTTGCATCTCGGATTGATGTGTTTTATTTAGATTTTAGGACTGTTTCACAGCAGATGAGGCCATGCAAGCTAAATCCCATTCAGCTGTGCAGTCTTGCACCCTGGGCTGTAAAAACACAAGGCAGAGGGTAGGCAAATCACAAACTAGATTATTGTATCTAATTGGACAGCTCTGCTACAGTGACCAGAGCTTTATTTTAAAAATAGACAGTAGTTTCGGGCCAGAGATAACCCTGTGTCCTGCTGGTTCGACGACTCGCCCACACACAGTCAATCATTGACCACAGAGACGCAGGCTTTTCGATTTTGTAGCAACTAATAAGGAAAAGTGACTTTAGTATCTGGGGTCATATCTCAGCAGCAGAAGGTGGTAGGACTTTCTGTTTTCATGTGACTATCCTTATATCACCTGGAATATTCTTACATTTACATATATGAATGGTTTTAAAGATATAATCGTGACTGGACGCTACGGTCCATCCTTATGACCCGGTTTGCGTCGTTCCTGCACCATGCAATGTGGTGCAAGGGTAACGCAAACCTTAAGTTAGGTTTATGAAGCCACACAAAGCCACTTTGCGTGGCTTAAAAAATATGGAGTAATTCAACGCAAAATAAATCGCTGTGTTGCGTTACTCTGCCCTGGGTAAGAGTTCCATGGGCGTTGCGTGGGTGTTCCCACGCAACTCCCATGGTTTTTTGACGCACTCCCCGATTTACAAGACCATGTAAACCTGAGAATGCACCAAAAACATACACCTCCCAGGGGAGGTTTAACGAGGAGAAATATGTTTATTTCTCCTCGTTCTTTCCTCATAGAAAGACGAAAAAGTCTATTAAGATTGTTTTTGTGCAGGAAGGTGTCCCTTCCTGCACAAAAGCAATCCTGTCTACAACACATGCACCCTTGCACCATGCGGCATGGGTGTGTGCGTTGAAGCTAGGCTGCCAAAACAGGTGAAGGACACGAATGCGCCGTATTGGATGAATACAGTGCTTTCCTGCCCTTTCCCTGTGGCGCAAGGCGGCGTAGTAAGGTGACTTGCTGCACTGCCCTGCACCACTAATGCCATAAATACGGCCCTAAGTTTATAAAGTGTTATTACTCATGCCATGCATTAGTCGGGTCCCTATAGTAGAGCTCTTAACAATCCAGTGTGCTGATGTGGCCTTATGGCCCTCTGCAACCTCCATTGCCTACAGTGAACTCCCAAAATTCCAGTGTTCTAGTATTATCTTCTTTCCCTCTGCCAGTCCGTTTTCCACTGTGATGCTCCCAACATTTCACCTTTCTAATATTGCCACTATAGCCCTCTGCCACTCCGTTGTCCCCAGTGAACTCTCAACATTCCAAGGTTGTAATATTGCCTTCTTGCCCTCCGCCACTCCATTGCCTACAGTGAACTGCCAACCTTCCTGAGTTCTAATGTTGCCTTATAGCCCTCTGCCACTCAGTTGTCCACAGTTAGCTCTCAACATTCCTATGTTGCTCTGTTTTATACAGCAAACTCACCAAATTCCCGTGTTCTAATATTACCTCATAGCCCTCTGCTACTCAGTAATCAACCAGGAGCTTTCCACATTCCTTTGTTACTCTGTCACTCAGTTGTCCACAGTTAGCTCTCAACATTCCTCTGTTGTATACAGCGAACTCACAAAATTCCGTGCTCTAAGGATGTATGACGTTACAACGCATGCTGTTACAACGCATGCTGTTACACCGAAAGTTTTACAACGCGAGTGCATTGACAACGCAGGACATTACAACGCACGTCTTTACATCGACTTGCACTAGATGGCGTGCTAACATTAAAAAAGTGTAATTTACTATTCCAACTCCAGTCCACGTAACAGTAGGGAAGGTGTTGGGATAGTAAACTACACTATTTTTAATGTTAGCACGCCATCTAGTGCAAGTCGATGTAAAGACTTGCGTTGTAATGTCCTGCGTTGTCAATGCACTCGCGTTGTAACAGTTTCGTTGTAATGGTAGTGCGTTGTAAAAGTTGCGTTGTAAAGGTTGTTCCCCGTGCTCTAATATTACCTCATAGCCCCCTGCTACTCAGTGATCCACGGTGAGCTTTCAACATTCCCCTGTTCCTCTGTCACTCAGTTGTCCTCAGTGAGCTCTCAACATTCCTATGTTTCTCTGTCACTCTTTTGTATACCATTAATTCCCAACATTACTGTGTTCAAATATTGCCTTATAGGCCTCTGCCATTCTGTCACTCATTCGTATTCAGTGAACTCCCAACATTCCTGTGTTCCAATATTGCTTCATAGCTCTCTGCCACTCATTTGTCCACAGTGAGCTGTCAACATTCCTGTGTTCCTCTACCACTCTGTAGTATACAGTGAACTCTCAACATTCCTGTGTTCCTCTGTCACTCTTTTGTATACAGTTACTTCCCAACATTCCTGTGTTCTAATATTGCCTTATTGTCCTCTGGTACTCAGGTTCCCACAGTGACCTCTCAACATTCCTCTGTTCCTCTGGCACTCAGGGGTCCACAGTGAGCTCTCAACATTCCTCTGTTCCTCTGCCACTCTTTGTATACAGTGGAGCTCCCACCATTCCTGTGTTCCTCTGTCACTCCATTGTAAATAGTGGAGCTCTAAACATTCCTGTGTTTTCTTTCACTTTGTTGTATACAGTGGAGCTCCCACCATTCCTGTGTTCCTCTGTCTCTCCGTTATATACAGTGAAGCTCTCAACATTCCTGTGTTCCTCTGTCACTCAATTGTATACAGCGAAGCTCTCAACATTCCTGTGTTTCTCTGTCACTTCGATGTATACAGTGAAGCTCCCATCATTCCTCTGTTCCTCTGTCACTCAGTTGTATACAGTGGAGCTCCCATCATTCCTGTGTTTTTCTGTCTCTCCATTGTATACAGTGGAGCTCTCAACATTCCTGCGTCCTCTGTCCCTCCGTTGTATACAGTGGTGGAACTCCCACGATTTATGTGTTTCTCTGTCTCTCTGTTGTATACAGTGGTGGAGCTCCCACCATTTCCGTGTTCCTCTGTCTCTCCATTGTATACAGTGGAGCTCTCAACCTTCATGTGTTCTTCTTTCACTTCGTTGTATACAGTGGTGCACTCCACATTTCTGCGTTCCTCTGTCACTCCATTGTATACAGTGGAGCGCTCAACATTGCTGCATTCCTCTGTCACTCCATTGTATACAGTGGAGCTCCCACCATTCCTGTGTTCTCTGCCACTCCGTTGAATACAGTGGAGCTCTCAACATTCCTCCACTCCTCTGTCTCTCTGTTGTATACAGTGGAGCTCTCAACATTCCTGTGTCCCTTTGTCACTCCATTGTATACAGTGGAGCTCTCAACCTTCCTGTGTTCTTCTTTCACTTTGTTGTATACAGTGGTGCACTCCACATTTCTGCGTTCCTCTGTCACTCCATTGTATACAGTGGACCGCTCAACATTGCTGCGTTCCTCTGTCACTCCATTGTATATAGCGAAGCTCCCCCCATTCCTGTGTTCCTTTGTCACTCCATTGTATACAGTGGAGCTCTCAACATTCCTGCACTCCTCTGTCTCTCTGTTGTATACTGTGGAGCTCTCAACATTCCTGCATTTCTCTATCACTCCGTTGTATACAGTGGAGCTCTCAACATTCCTGTTTTCCCTTGTCACTCCGTTGTATACAGTGAAGCTCTCATCATTCCCATGTTCCTCTGTCACTCCATTGTATACAGTGGAGCTCTCAACATTCCTGCATTCCTCTGTCCCTCCGTTGTATACAGTGGTGGAGCTCCCACTATTTATGTGTTCCTCTGTCTCTTCATTGTACACAGTGGAGCACTCAACATTCCTGTGTTCTTCTTTCACTTCGTTGTATACAGTGGTGTGCTCAACATTCCTGCGTTCCTCCGTCACTCCATTGTATACAGTGGAGCACTTGTCGGGGCCGATTCACAGAACTAATCTGAGACCAAATCCAAAATTTACTACTTTTGGTATTCACAGACGGCATTTAGTAGTAGTAAAGTTAGTATTTTGTCTTAAATTAGTATTTTGTCTTAAATTAGTATTTTGTCTTAAGTTAGGATTTTGTCTTAAATTAGGATATTGTTTTAAGACTAAAATTTAAGACAAAATCCTAATTTAAGACAAAATCCTAATTTACGACAAAATACTAATTTAAGACAAAATCCTAATTTAAGACAAAATACTAATTTAAGCCGAAATACTAATTTAAGACAAAATACTAATTTAAGCCGAAATACTAACTTAAGACAAAATACTAACTTAAGACAAAATACTAGCTTTACTACTATTAAATGCCTTCTGTGAATACCAAAAGTAGTAAGTTTAGGATTTTGTCTCAGATTAGTTCTGTGAATCGGCCCCAACATTTCTGCGTTCCTCCGTCACTCCATTGTATATAGTGGAGCTCCCACCATTACTGTTTTCCTTTGTCACTCAATTGAATACAGTGGAGCTCTCAACATGCCTACGTTCCTCTGTCTCTCCGTTGTATATAGTGGTGGAGATCCCACCATATCTGTGTTCTTCTTTCACTTCATAGTATACAGTGGAGCACTCAACATACCTGCGTTCCTCTGTCACTCCATTGTATACAATGGAGCTCACAACATTCCTGTCCTCCTCTGTCTCTCCGTTGTATACAGTGGAGCTCCCAACATTCCTGTGTTCCTTTGTCACTCCGTTGTATACAGTGGAGCTCTCAACATTCCTGTGTTCCTCTGTCTCTCCATTGTATACAGTGGAGCGCTCAACATTTCTGTTTTCCTTTGTCACTCCATTGTATACAGGGGAGCCCGAACCATTCCTGTGTTCTCCGTCACTCCATTGAATATAGTGGAGCTCTCAACATTCCTGCGTTCCTCTGTCTCTCCATTGTATATAGTGGTGGAGATCCCACCATTTTTGTTTTCTTCTTTCACTTCGTTGTATACAGTGAAGCTCTCAACATTCCTGTGTTTCTCTGTCACTCCGGTGTATACGGTGGAGCTCTCAACATTCCTGCATTCCTCTGTCCCTCCGTTGTATACGGTGGAGCTCTGAACATTCCTGCATTCCTCTGTCCCTCCGTTGTATACGTTGTAGCTCTCAACATTCCTGCTTTCCTCTGGCCTTCCACTGTATACGGTGGAGCTCTCAACATTCCTGCGTTCCTCTGTCCCTCCATTGTATACGGTGGAGCTCTCAACATTCCTGTGTTCCTCAGTCCCTCCGTTGTATATGGTGGATCTCTCAACAGTCCAGCGTTCCTGTGTCCCTCTGTTGTATATGGTGGAGCTCTCAACATTCCTGTGTTCCTCTGTCCCTCCATTGTATACGGTGGAGCATTCAACATTCCTGTGTTCCTCCGTCCCTCCGTTGTATACGCTGGAGCTCTCAACATTCCTGCGTTCCTCTGTCCCTCCGTTGTATACGTTGGAGCTCTCACCATTACTGCGTCCCTCCGTTGTATGCGGTGGAGCTCTGAACATTCCTGCATTCCTCCGCTCCTCTGTTGTATATGGTGGTGGTCTCAACATTCCTGCGTTCCTCCGTTGTATACAGTGGAGTTCTCAACATTGCTGCATTCCTCCGTCCTTCCGTTGTATACGGTGGAGCTCTCAACATTCCTGCGTTCCTCTGTTTCTCCATTGTATACAGTGGAGGTCTCAACATTCCTGCGTTCCTCTGTCACTCCCTCGTATACTGTGGAGCTCTCCACACTCTTGCGTTCCTCTGTCACTCCGTTGTATACAGTGGAGCTCTCAACACTCCTGCTTTCCTCTGTTTCTCCCTTGTATACCGTGGAGGTCTCAACATTCCTGCGTTCCTCTGTCACTCCCTTGTATACCGTAGAGGTCTCAACATTCCTGTGTTCCTCTGTCACTCCCTTGTATACCGTGGAGATCTAAACATTCCTGTATTCTTAGGACTCTCTGTTGTATACAGTGAGCTCCCATAATTCCTGTGTTCTATAATTGGTTAACAATCTTTTTTATTTTAATTCTCATTCTTCCACAGTGCTGTTACTCCATTGTATACAGTGGAGCTCTCAACATTCCTGCGTTCCTCTGTCACTCCATTGTATACAGTGGAGCTCCCAACACTCCTGTCCTTCTCTGTCTCTCCGTTGTATACGGTGGAGCTCTCAACATTCCTGCGTTTCTCTGTCACTCCTTTGTATACGGTGGAGCTCTCAACATTCCTGCGTTCCTATGTCACTCCATTGTATACAGTGGAGCTCCCAACACTCCTGTCCTTCTCTGTCTCTCCCTTGTATACCGTGGAGCTCTCAACATTCCTGTATACTTAGGACTCTGTGTTGTATACAGTGAGCTCCCAACATTCCTGTGTTCTATAATTGGTTAACAATCTTTTTTCTTTTAATTCTCATTCTTCCACAGTGCTGTTATTCCATTGTATACAGTGGAGCTCTCAACATTCCTGCCTTCCTCTGTCACTCCATTGTATACAGTGGAGCTCCCAACACTCCTGTCCTTCTCTGTCTCTCCATTGTATACGATGGAGCTCTCAACATTCCTGTGTTTCTCTGTCACTCCGTTGTATACAGTGGAGCTCCCAACACTCCTGTCCTTCTCTGTCTCTCCGTTTTATACCGTGGAGCTCTCAACATTCCTGCGTTCCTCTGTCACTCCCTTGTATACCGTGGAGCTCTCAACATTCCTATATTCTTAGGACTCTCTGTTGTATACAGTGAGCTCCCTTCATTCCTGTGTTCTATAATTGGTTAATAATCTTTTTTCTTTTAATTCTCATTCTTCCACAGTGCTGTTACTCCATTGTATACAGTGGAGCTCTCAACATTCCTGTGTTCCTCTGTCACTCCATTGTATACAGTGGAGCTCCCAACACTCCTGTCCTTCTCTGTCTCTCTGTTGTATACGGTGGAGCTCTCAACATTCCTGCGTTTCTCTGTCACTCCGTTGTATACGGTGAAGCTCTCAACATTCCTGCATTTCTCTGTCACTCCGTTGTATACGGTGGAGCTCTCAACATTCCTGCGTTTCTCTGTCCCTCCGTTGTATAGGTTGAGCTCTCAACATTCCTGCGTTTCTCTGTCACTCCGTTGTATACAGTGGAGCTCTCAACATTCCTGCATTTCTCTGTCACTCCATTGTATAGGGTGGAGCTCTCAACATTCCTGCGTTTCTTTGTCACTCCGTTGTATACGGTGGAGCTCTCAACATTCCTGCGTTCCTCTGTCACTCCATTGCATACAGTGGAGCTCCCAACACTCCTGTACTTCTCTGTCTCTCCGTTGTATACGGTGAAGCTCTCAACATTCCTGCGTTTCTCTGTCACTCCGTTGTATACGGTGGAGCTCTCAACATTCCTGCGTTTCTCTGTCCCTCCGTTGTATACGGTGGAGCTCTCAACATTCCTGCGTTTCTCTGTCACTCCGTTGTATACGGTGGAGCTCTCAACATTCCTGCGTTTCTCTGTCACTCCGTTGTATACGGTGGAGCTCTCAACATTCCTGCGTTTCTCTGTCACTCCATTGTATACGGTGGAGCTCTCAACAGTCCTATATTCTTAGGACTCTCTGTTGTATACAGTGAGCTCCCATCATTCCTGTCCTTCTCTGTCTCTCTGTTATATACGGTGAAGCTCTCAACATTCCTGCGTTTCTCTGTCACTCCGTTGTATACGGTGGAGTTCTCAACATTCCTGCGTTCCTCTGTCACTCCATTGTATACAGTGGAACTCCCAACACTCCTGTCCTTCTCTGTCTCTCCGTTGTATACGGTGAAGCTCTCAACATTCCTGCGTTTCTCTGTCACTCCGTTGTATACAGTGGAGCTCTCAACATTCCTGCGTTCCTCTGTCACTCCATTGTATACAGTGGAGCTCCCAACACTCCTGTCCTTCTCTGTCTCTCCGTTGTATACGGTGGAGCTCTCAACATTCCTGCGTTCCTCTGTCACTCGTTGTATACAGTGGAGCTCTCAACATTCCTGCGTTCCTCTGTCACTCGTTGTATATGGCGGAGCCATCATTCCTGTATTCTTAGGACTCTCTGTTGTATACAGTGAGCTCCCATCGTTCCTGTCTTCTATAATTGGTTAACAATCTTTACTCTGTTACTTCTCAGTCTTCCACAGTGCTGTTGTGTGGTCTGCACTCTTGACCAGACTCACCCTGTGCGGTGCCTTTTTTTTTAGATGTGTGAGACCCGTGACTCCCTGAGTGAGACCCGAGTGATTCAACGGGTCCGGCAGATGTGACCAGTGGCGGCTGGTGACATTTGAAAGTGGTAGGGCGGAAATCCAGGCAACTTTTGTGTCGATGTATGTTAGTTAGCAAACCTTGACTGAGACAAAAACTGACAACAAACATGCAAAATAAATAAACGAGTGAAGATCTATGAAAAGTGAAATTAAACTCAAGGGTGACAAATTGGTATCATTTTCAAACGCTTTGCAGCCCTTTGCATATAATGATCTTTTTGAGCAAGACAACATAATGTGCTAACCTGAAAGGCAGGTCAACGGCCTTTTTTGTAGTTTTTATACAGCGCAAACTTGGTCAAGGGGCATCGGAGGGCTTATGCAGTCGTGGCTGGCAAAACAGGGGGGTGGGGGTAATCTATAAGTGATGTCATGCACAAACATATGTCCCTTTCTAAGCACTGTAGTGATGGTAGGCGCTATCCTGTAAACACTTCTGGCACTATAAATATACAGTGAATTCAGACATATGTAAATGCACTTGTGCAATCACACTACATCGCTTGTGCTACGACACCCAGTTTATACAACGGAATGAATACACACACACATAAACGTACCAGTGCATAGGTCCCCTATCACAACCCACCCCGTGAGATAAAGCCCCAGATTGAGCCTAATTGCCCCATCACAAGCAGCGCGTGTGAAATCATAAACACACCTGTCCCTTCAAACACACTCCTGACACACTGAGGCCAGTCTTGTGAAATGTCACGATCCCGCCGTCTTCGTCATCCCATGCATACCGGTGCTGCCATAAACACATTCCAGTGCCGCACAAATAACCACCATAAATCCGATTAATGGATTTAATCACCTGCTGTCTCTTCATCTCTGTGCTCCGTCCTCCCACCCACCACAGCTGCGTCCAAGACAAACAGGTAGCAGTTGCTGTGCCAGTTGCAAAAAAAGTTCTAAATGTAAAAAGAAGAGCTGAGCTGAAACCCCACACCCACGTGCATTGACTATCTTTCGTGTGCGTCGTCTCCCAAGGTTTGTTTGTGAACATCACACACTACAGAGCCTTTACAGATCGCCATCAGTGTGAACGCTTAAAGTGCCATTGGTACAAGTGGTGAAAGCCGCCTCCTTCAGTCGCGGCTTACAATACTCGATGTGGGGGTGGACTCGGGTGGGGACAGGGGGAGTTTTAAATTAAAATAAAATAAAAACTTACCTGACCGGCCTCTGCTCCTGGGCCGGAGTCCAGCGTTGGCGCTCTTCAGTTTGTGAACAGGAGCAGCAGCGTCACAGGACTCCCGCCCTGCGTTCTTCAATTCCGGCTGGCTGCAGCTCTCCTCGCGTCATCGGACACGCAGCCTCCCTCCCTCCCCTCCTCCAATCAGAACTCTCCAGGCGAATCTCAGCGCGCCCCACCTGGGCCATTTTCTCCATGCAGCAGCCTACATAGAGAGAAGGGAGAGTGGGCGGTCCTGCTCAAGGGTAGGGGGGGAGTAGCTTGCCCAGTGTTGTGCATACGGACTGTTTGATCAGCCCCAGGGCCGGCCAAACAGTCCCTATGCACAACAGTGGGCAAGCCACTCCCCCCTGCCCTCAACCAGAACCGCCCACCCCCAACCAGGCAATTATGCTTTCTCGCAGTGCGAGAAGGCAGAAACATAAATGGTAGTTATTACCATTTATGTTTCTGCCTTCTCGCACTGCGGGAAAGCAGGGGGGCGGCGCCCAAACGCCCCTATGGAGGAGCCGCCACTGGATGTGACGTTCGTGCAGTCGCAGAGAGGGAAGTGACTGGTGGATGAATGTGTAAGTCCGGGAATTTTCCTAAGAGGCAGTTTGAGGTACAGTCTCAGGAGGTTTAGTACCCGTATATCATCTGACACAAGTAAATAACGTGTACAAAAATATGCCCCTGTTGGTGTTAATAACAGAAAATCCACACCCACTGGGGCAGTATTTTTATGAATGATGTTTAGGGCACAATATAGATATTTCTTTTTTTAGTTTTATATAGCGCAAACTAGACCTGAAGGTATCAGAGTGCTTTACATAGCACCAGTTGGTCACACGAGGACACATCCATGTTTTTGTTAGGCACGGGGAGATTAAGTGGTTTGCCCAGAATCACAGGATGTTGAGTGCCCTTGTTGAGACAAGGGCCGGTTCCCCAGCTTCAAGCTCTTCCACTCAAGCCGTTTGGCCACATCCTCTCCCCGTAAGTATGTGTTAAGAACTCCGACTCAATAATGATTAAGTTAGTTCTTTTAATTATGAATGCCAACACATGCTCCTACAGAGGGCGGAGCGAATTACGTCCTGTCAGTTCGGTGATCAGCTGTTAACTGTCAACGGACAGCCAACAGCTGGTGACCTCACTGAAGGTATGGTGCCCGCGCAGGGACACTAGGGCACGCAGTGTGAACGGTGTCCAGGGGTGGACATAAGTCAAACGTAACACATCTTCCCCTTTTGCAACTGAGAACACAAAAACAAAATGTGGATAGAGGGGGTTAGTTCCTGGCGCCGTGAGGAACACTCACAGACAAAGTCTTTCAGTTTGACAGGTGGTCCTAACAACCTTCCTGCCCGGCTCTTGCTGACCTGCGGTGATGTCTCTCCAGGTGGCGTAGGTGGCAACATGCGCCTGGGCCTCGTAGAACCAGGTTAAACATTGTACCTGTAGAATGTGCCAGGATTGATCTTGAGTTGTTGTTCACAGATGGTGTCGATGGTAAAGGAAACTCGTAGTCGGACTCACAGTCTGAATAGTCAAAGGTTGTCCTCTTGTGTTTGGCAGTAGAACTGGAGTTCTCCATGGAAACTGTCTGTCTAGGATCTTCTTTTCCTTTAGCCGGATACTTGTATGCTGAAAGGGCGGAGAAGTGCCATACTCTTCCGTCACTCAGAAGTGCTGAATTACAAAATACATTCTGCACAGACAAGGGAGATGTATACCTGTTCTGTGTCTTGCCTACATGCCCACTTCTCCTTACTTTGACAAGGTCTCCCACCTTGAGTTCCACATATTTACATCCGTGTTTTTTGTCGTAGTGTTCCTTAGTTTTGTGCTGAGATTGTGTAAGTCTCTCCCTGACTTCTCTTGTTGACCAATCTACTCTTTTTGCTGCTTTCAACCAGCCCACATTGTCTCTTGAAAGCGGTGTCCTACCGCGCATGAGTTCAAATGGACTGTGTCCAGTCGTTTCATGTGGTGTGATTCGGTACGCCCACACCGTTCTTAAGACTTCCTGCATCCAGTTAAGGTTATTATTTATTGCCAACTTGACAGTGCCCTTCAATACCCTATTAAATCTTTCAACAGCACCATTCCCTGCTGGGTGATAGACAGACGTCGTCTTATGTTTGATGTTATGTCTTTGAATGTAGTTTTGAAACAAATCCGAAGTGAATTGCGCACCTTTGTCGCTTATTATTTGTTTGGGAAGACCTTCCCTTGCAACAGTTTCATCCATGAATCTTACAATACTATGTGCATCTGGTTTGTTAGTAATTTTAACCTCAGGTCATTTGGTGAAGTGATCTTTTATCACTACTAAATAGCATTGCTCTAGTTCCACAGAAACTGGCCCCATTACATCAATCCCTATTCTCTCCCAGGGCATGGAGGGGGAGGTTATGGGTTGTAACGGCGGTCTAAACACAACCTGTGTTTTATCAGCATCCATGCACAATTTGCATTCTCTGATCGTTCTCTCAACCTCAGTGCTAACCCCAGGCCACCAGTACATATTCTTTACTCTGCTTTTTGTTTTAGCAATACCAAGATGCCCTTCATGGCATATTCCAAGTATTTTAGAACGTAACGACTCTGGTGGTACAAATCTCCCACTTCTTAGCAGGAATCCGTCTTCTAGGGACAATTCATCCTTGACTTCCCAGAAGTGCTTGAGCGGTTCTGGTAGCTTGTTTTTTGCAGACCATCCTTCATTGATTTTTTCCAAAACTTGACTGATCGTGTTGTCTTTTGTCTGTTCAATGAACCACTCATTCCTTCCAATTCCGCTGTTTTGTTCTAAGACGTTCGCAATACACATTTCTTCATTTTCGTTGTGTGCAGTTTCTTTATTTTTCATTGGCATTCTGCTAAGGTAGTCCGCTACAACAGTCTTCACACCAGGAAGGTAATGAACTTTGTACACAAAATCAAATAGGCGTACGGACATTCTTGCCAATCTCGGGGATGCAGTGTATAATCCTTTAGTGGTGAGTACCTTAGTTAGGGGTTTGTGGTCAGTGCATAAATTAACCATTCTTCCCCAAATGTACTGTCTGAAATGCTCCAGTGCCCACACGCATGCTAGTGCTTCACCCTCAATCACAGAGACTTTTTCCTCTGCTTGCGTTAGCGAGCGCGAGGCAAAAGCAACCGTGAACTCGACCCCCTTGGAGTCTTTTTGAGTTAGAACTGCGCCTAAACCCCTATTGCTTGCGTCAGTTGTTACGTAATATTGTAATGCAGGATCATAGCCTTGTAGGGGTAAAGCCATGCACATATCTGTCTTCAAGTTTTGGAAGGCTGCCTCACAGTCATCATTCCATTCGAATTTGTTCTTCATTTTAAGTTGTTGTCTAAGAGCATATGTTTTTAATGCAAAGCTTCTGATGAATTTGGAGTAGAACTCTACCAAACCTAAAAACGATCTTAATTCATCTTTGTTTGCTGGTACTGGAGAGTCTTTTATAGCGTGAATTAGTTCTGTTTTAGGACTGATTCCATTACCAGTTATTTGATGGCCCAGGTAATTCACGGAATGCGGTGAGTCCCTTACTGTCAAGTATCTTTAGAACCTGTTCAACTCTGCTATCGTGCTCTTCTTTTGTTTTGCCCATAATCAGGATATCATCCTGGAAGAGCAAAATTCCAGCAACTCCTTCAAAAATATTGTTCATGAGTCTCTGGAACATTGCGGCCGCTGAGGCCAAACCAAAAGGTACTCTGGTAAACCTAAAACACCCATGTGGTGTAATGAATGTCGTCAAAGATCTGCTGTCACGATGTAAGGGCACCTGGTGGTATGCTGATTTGAGATCCACCGTTGAGAACCACTTAACACCTTTAGTTGTGGCCAACATTTCATTTATTTTTGGCAGAGGGTACTGCTCCATGATAATGTTCTGATTTAAATCTCTTAAGTCAACACAGAGCCTCAATTTTCCGTTGGCTCGTTTCGCGATTACTAGGGGTGCGACCCACTCCGAAGGATCTATTCGTTCAATTATTCCTTCATCCAAGAGCTGGTTTAATTGTGCTTTCACTTCATCTTTGATGGCAAACGGAATATTCCTTGCTTTATGTACTACTGGTGTGGTCACGGGTTTGAGTTTGATTTTGTGCTGATAACCCTTGAGCTCTCCTACCGTACCACTAAATACTTTTGGGTATTTTTTGAGTAAGGAATCCGCTTAATCCTTGTTTTCAAATCGACTTAAAACGTGTTCATCTTTGCTTGGGTCTAGGATGATGCCCAGATTACCCTGATCCATCCATCCCAATACAGATGGTCCAACTTTTGAAACATATAAGTTGCCTTCTGTTTCACGCCCTTTGTAAATAAAATTCAATTTTTTATACCCGCAGACATCAATGGGTTCTCCTGTAAACGATCTGATCTTTATGTCAGGTTTTTCTAAATTACTTCCGAGTTTTTGTTCGACTTTTTCTTTCCAAACACCTTTGTTGACTATTGTGTATGGTGACCCTGAGTCTGCGACAATGTCGATTTTTATACCTCCAATCAACATACAACATATAGGTTTTTTAGTTTTAGTGATCGTTTTCATTGTGCTTATTTCATTCACATTTTCATCCTTTTCATCATCTATATTTAGCACAAACATATTGATGTCATCGTTGTCAATGTCATTCTCATTGGAATCATCACTGTACTCTACCATCTTAACTTTTTGAGGTTTTCTTTTATTGCAAGCTTTTACGTAATGTCCTTTTACCCCGCAATGTGTACACTTCACTTCTTTAGCAGGGCATTTAGGGTCATTAGCTAAATGTGATGTACTCAAACAACGGTAACAGTGGACCCAGTTTCTAGTTTCATTTTTTCTTGTAAGTCGATTTATAATTTCTTTGGTTAGCATTTTGTCTGTTAAAGTTTTTTTTCTCTGACACTCTGCTTACCGTGTCACTGTCTTTCTTTTCTTTAGACTCAGAAAGAACCGCTTTAGCACAACGTCCCATAAGCTCTGCTTTTCTAGCGATGTCAATAATGTTCTGTAAAGGATATTCCCCTTTCGCCCATAGATTATCCTGTATGTTTGAGTTAGATCCTTGCATTACTATCTGATCTCGAATGAACTCGTCATGTAAAGCTCCGAAGCGACAGTTTATTGCCAGGTTTTTTAACGCAGACACAGAGTCATCAATAGATTCTCTTTCACCTTGTTTTCTGTGAAAAAACTTGTAACGGTCTACTCCGACGCAAACCGTGTTTAGATCATCAATAGCATTAGTGAAAACGTCACCCTCATTTTCAGCTCTGACTTTCTTGTTAATTGCGTTGTATACTTTTATAACACCTGCCCCTAAACAATGCATGAGCATTTTATACTTCCTTTCTGCTCTCACCTCATCATCCTCTTCTAATGTGGAAATATAATTCAAAAAATATTCTCTCCCTTCCTCCCACTTGAGGGCAAGCTCTCCCCCAGCACGTAGGAAGGTTTCAGGAGGCGATAAATTCCACACACACCCTGATGCCATTATGTTCAGAAGAAAAAACGATAAATGTTTTAGCTTGCGGAAGTTTGGCAATTAAAGGTAGGTGTATTTCACAATGTAAATGTAGGCAGGTACTAAATATTCCAGCTGTGCTACTAGAAGTTTATTCGCTCTTGGTTTAAACTTATTCCAAACTCCCACTATTTTTTTTTTGCTATTATGTTTTCAATGTGTCAATACCACCACTGAATGCCTGAGATCAAGAAGTGAACAGTTTCTTAGTGATCTGCGTTTTCATGTAAGCTTGTGAGATATTTTCCTTAAATAACATTCTATATTTCCACCTACTGCAATTCCACACATGCGCTGCAGCCAGAGTCCTCGAAGCGCAGAAGTCATTAGGAGTTAGACGTTTTCGCCGGTACTTCGTTGCATTCCGCTGTTGCTCTTTGAAGCGCAGGAGGCGTATTTAATTATTTGCAAAGACTTGTTCCAAAATGCGTGCCGTTCAAAATGGAGTCTTTATGTAGCGGAACACTAGACCGCGCATTAAAGTGTGAAAGTCAAGTCAAAATGGCGGCACGCTATTGACGTCACAGCGCGATGACGTGTTATCAGCTGAGAGAGCAGAGAATGTCGTTGGTTTGACAGTTGGTAAGTTCTCCACAGATGAGATGACAGTTGGTAATTTATAACTTCAATCTGCAGATAGTTAATTACCTTAGTGTTTCATGGTCCTTTTGCTTTCAGTTTCGTACCTCATTCACCACCTCAGAAGCTCAATGCGATGGTTGAATTAAATTTGAAGAATTCACTGATGTATATCTTCATTTTTCATTCATAACTCGACATACATTTCCGTGAAGAAAATCTATTTTTCTGTACCTTGCTGCTTCAGGTTATTTTATTTCTCCTCTGCTTTAAAATTTCTTAGTTTCTTTTTTTTTCAAAACTCTGTGGGTTCCGTGTTGGCGCTCGTCGCCACATTGTTAAGAACTCCGACTCAATAATGATTAAGTTAGTTCTTTTAATTATGAATGCCAACACATTCTCCTACAGAGGGCGGAGCGAATTACGTCCTGTCAGTTCGGTGATCAGCTGTTAACTGTGACCTCACTGAAGGTATGGTGCCCGCGCAGGGACACTAGGACGCGCAGTGTGAACGGTGTCCAGGGGTGGACATAAGTCAAACGTAACAGTATGTCAGACACTATTTGGAGGTATGACATTCTGGGATGCAATCCCTTGGATCCGACCAAAACAGTGATCCTTGGGCGCAGAGACCAGAGAATGACTCCTGCTGGCGGGGTCTTGACAGCCAAGGGGTCTTTTTCTCGAGGCTGGACTAGAACCTTTCGGACTGATTTGCTGGACGGTCTACCCTTGGCCACATCTGGGCGACTGGCAGACAGGTTCCATGGGGCCTACTATCACCGACACGAGGCACAGAGGATGGAGGGGGGCAGCTGATACCAGATCCGCGGACTCCTTTGAAGCCAGTGAGTAGCTGATGAGCTTTGTATGAGTAAAGAGTGAAGGACTCATCCTATAGGCCGAGGCACCGCGCGCGCGGGCTCCCGCCTCACAGCCCAGGGAGTCAGACCTGCTCATGGATTGGTCCATCCAAATCTCATGCTTTGGAGAGGGCATCTGTTGTCCAGGTTCACCCACTGACTGACCACACACCCGCTAACATGTCCCTGTGGCCCTCACACCTTTCAGTGTGTAACCAGCAGTGGTCGAAGTAGGCGGGAACGGCAGGGCATGGCGTGCCCCTACTTCTTCAATTCCAAGGATTCCGTTCCCCTACTTTTTTATTTTGAAAATGCGTCCCAGGACGCAAGAATTCACCATTGCCTGTAAATAAAGCTCCGCGTTCCTGGCGTTCGTTGGAGGACGAGCGGCAGAGAAGTAACAGGACTCTTGTCTTTTCCTTCTTGCTCAGAGAAGAAAAAACAGTGTCCACTTCTGCTCTGCCGCTTCAGCTGGCCACCCCAACCCCCCACTCCTTCCTTCTTCCCTCTCTTCTGGGTCTAGCAGTTCTTCTCTTACTGAAAACCGACCTCAAGACGGGGTTCTCACTCTTTCCTCTCCTTTCTTTTATTTGCTCCCCTGTGAAATGGATCCAAAAAAGATAACAATTTTTGCTGAAAATGTCGTATTCTAATTTCAAAGAGCAGCATCTGGAATAAAAGGTTAAACATATGAAAAATAACTAAATAAAGTAAGACAGTGGTAGCAAACTGGCCAGATTGATTTTATTCACACCCAAACACATTAGCGCCACTTTTACAGAGTTTGCCAGTGAAGCGCTATTTTTTTTTCCTTGTCTTTGTTGTCCCGGGGCTTGCAACTAGTGTACCAATCCTGGAGGTACTGCAAAGTGTGGATTGGAAAACAAAATGTGTACTGCGGCTCTGTGTCCAGGGATGTGGTCTTTTTACCATACTGCTTACGTTTTGTAAGGATATCAGCAATGGACATTGAAATGGGTCCATTCAGGGCCCTGTAGTCATGTCATTAGCTTTTCAGGCAAAAGCACTCAATGATTTCTGAATGGTGAGTGTAAAAGCATTAAGTTAACCATGTTGTTCCTGCTTACATTTCACAAGGTTTGCTAAATTTTGCATTCCCTATGATTGTTTGCTTTTTTCAGGATGTTGTTTGTTTTTTTGTAGGCCGCATATTGTTCGTGTCTATTGCGTCATTTAAATTGAGCCGCCTCCAGGTGTTTATAGCCGGCAACAATTGGGTTGTAGTTGAAGGCAGTGTGAGTTTTTCTCAGTGGGGGAGAGGATGTGGCACTTTGGCCAGAGCTGCTAAATTTGGAACTGGGGAACCAGGTTCAGCCTTAATAACCAGTCCACCAGACCACTCTCCCGAGAGAGCACAATCCCATGCTAGACCTTAGAAGGCTTCGCAAGAGCTTAGAAGCCCTGGTGTCTTAGCACCAGCAGGTGGACCCTAGCATGACCAGTGTAGGTTAACCTTCAAGGCTTGTCCACCACTATCCATACTGAAGTTCACCTCCAGTCTTGCGGGCAGGCCTACGAAGCAGCACAGCCTAGAACAACAGTGACTCTGTCACTGTGGTCACAGGACTCTTGAGAAGGGCCAGCTCTAGGGCAGTGCAACCGGTGTGACGGCACCGGGTGCTGACTTTGGGTGGAGGCATTATGTTTGCAAGTATATTAAGGTTTTAAAAGTGCTTGCTGCCTCCTTCCTGGCATCCAGCAATTTCCGGCAACAATAAAAATGTCATGATGACTCTAGTGTTTAATGTTCTTCCTAGAGAGAAATCATTTTGTCTAGTGGACATTTTGATTCATGGAAAGGTAGCTCAGAGTGTTAATGTGCCTGCTGCAAAGAACATGTACCATGCAGTTCACAAAGTGCACATAATGTAAATAGGTCAGTGGGCTACTGCTTTTGTCAGAGAGATCGTTTTGTTACTTGCAGTTTATAAGTTAAAATCCTAACATAGAACAGTAAGCTATTAACTTTCATCTAAGAGCTGTATACAAACTGCAAGGTATAAATTAGATCGTTATGTTTTTTCCCCCATCCTCTGATTATCCTAATGTTACAAAAAGTGTTCTTTTGGACAGAAATCAATTCTGATTATTAAAGAGAACCCCCAACCATGGTATTACGTTTTAAATTCTGAGTTAGTTTTTCTCCAGACCAATTCCTATTAAACTATACAGCCTACTAGTATGGTTGTCATGTGACTCCTACACCTTGTAGTCCTTAGTCTTATGTAACATTTTCTATAGAGTGATTTACACACATATAGATTGTCTCTGAGTAATGTGTGTGATGTCAAGTGCTCTGACACCCTACACTGGTATGAGTGGTGCTGTAAATCAAATTAAATGCATCTGAGAGTGTGGTTATGGAGACTTGAGGGGCACTGTTAAAGGGTGGTTGTGAGGGAATCCATGGCAGAGGTGGTCAGTGGGGGGCAATAACAAACGTTAATGCAAAGGGCACCACCAGTGCTAAGGCTGGCCTTGCCCTTGAGGCCAGTCTGCCTCACCCATAAGTACCTCCATTGGCCTTGTTTCAGAAGGTGTAGCTACATCTCACCAGGGATTGGCAATGCAGAATTTGCACGCACACCAAACTAAGTTCACAAACTTCACAATCTCTCTGCTTCATTCACAAGCACTTTTACTAAGGTTTGCTTGTTGTGGGGCCACTGGAATTAATTATGCAGCAAAGGAGGACAACATTTTGCCGCAGTGTTGACTAAATTATGCATTAAAAAATGACTGCAGTACGTATATCTTTTATGCCAATGTGATATGTTTGTGTCTTGGTCTTGCCTTTTAAGATGTATTCCTAAATGGTGCTGTGTCCTTTGTTGCAACCGAAAATCAATAAAAATTGGTTATAAAAAAAAATGGCTGCAGCGTAATGCAGTATATTTTCTGATGTTTTATTATTTTGACATGTGTACACATGCTAATTAGTACAAATGCAACAATGAGAAAGCTGAGCAGTCAACCTTTGCAACAAGCCATCCACTCCGCAGCAAAACAAGTCACATTTTTTATTAACTTTTGATACGTTTGAGCTATAAACAATTTATTAGTTTAAATGGTCAGATCATGCAGCAGATCTTGCATTATGAGGCAAATATGGCAGAGCCATAATCATATAGAAAACATTTGCAAATTAGGATATTTTGCCATTCGTGTTTGAACTGGTGTTGTGGAAAAAGGGAGAAGTGCTGATGACAAACACCATGGCTCGGCGACAAATGGCTTGTGCTTCCACATTTCATCGTATTTGGGACATTCTGTGATTAGAAGCATATCCCACTTTGTGAATGTGTTTTAATGTCAATAATACATTATAACCTTAAATAATGATGTGTATCCATTGGTTGATTAAACTGGGCAGTGAAATGCCAAACAAATACAAAAAATTGGGATGTTTGCACATTCTGGCCACACCTGTGGCTCCGCCCACTGATCCAATCCTTGGGTTATTCCCGCCCTCTGATTCTCCGCCCACAGTTCCCCTACTTTTTCTCCCGCACTTTGATCACTGGTAACCAGCCAAACGTAGGTGTGGCACGCTTCAGAGTAGGTACCTCCAGGGATGGAGGAGGTGTCTCTGCCTGTGGCGAGTGAGGAGCCAGTGATGTTACCTCACCTGTGATTGGCGGAGCCAAGGTATGGTGTGGTTGTAGGGTCCCTCGGATGTACGTTCTTGTTTGCCCAGTTTTCCAGAGGGCTGTAGTTTGCATACATGTTTGGCTACCTGTTTACCCCTGCTTCAGGGCAGCCTTGTATAAATAAACCTCAGAAGCAGGTGCGATGTTAAAAGTCCCGGCTGCGGTGTCCATAGGGCAGCCTGCTCCTCATTTTCTCATTCTGGCCGGCCTGGCATGTTTTCCTGTGCAGCAGCCATGTCACAAATCCCCTAAAAGGTGCTCTCTGTGTTTTGTCTTTTGTTCACTAACGTAGCGCTACACTGTGTCGTTGATCGGGGTAGACCCAGAGTGGCACTGCTTTTGACATGCGTGACCACCGTCCTGGTGAACAAGAACCAGTTCCCTGCGTCTGATTACCAGTCGTGGGGTACAGGTGTTTTACACCTCACTCAGTGGGAAGACTGCGTGCACGCTGTGTGTGTGTAAGCCGGTGGAGAATGCCACAACTGTGCCGCCTAGCTCCACTGCTTGTATGAGGAGTGCATAAGAGTGCATGGCTAAGGTGGTGGAGCCTTCTTTGGGGTACCCTCCTGTTATGTCACATCTAGGGGTATCGATTACTCCTTGGGGTTTATTGTTAGCCAGTGCTGCTGTCTCTCCTCTTCTTTGCCTGCCCCTCTACCCCACTCTTCCCTTCCCCCACTCTTCCCTTCCCCCACTCTTCCCTCCCCCCAATCTCCCCTCCCCCCAATCTCCCCAGTCCTGCAGAAGGCATTGTAAAGCCAAAAGCACCTGCCTAGGCTTGACTTCACCTCCAAGGAATGGAGCAGAAAGGGTTCCTTGTGCTGACCTGACTTGGACCAACCAGTTCTACCTGCTGCACCTGTGACTTCAAGGCTGACTGCGGCCAGGGATTGGTCGAAGCTTATTTATGGGATTTTGGCATAGGGCAGTGCAGCGAGGCACCTTGGTGCACTGCCCTACGACAACGTGAAAGGGCAGCAGTGCACCCTATTTAAGCAATACGCTGCTTTACTGTCCTTTCTCCCTGTGCTGGTGCCATTTGGGCAGCGTAGAGCCAACGCAGGCAGCCTTCTACCATGGTGCAAGAGCGCCTCCGTTGCATGCAAGTTTGTTTTTGTGCAGGAAGGGGAACCTTCCTGCACAAAAACAATCCTAAGAGGTGTTTTTCTCTCTCTATTTGCGCTGCAGAGTGCAGCACACACATAGAAAGAGGAAAGAACGCGGAGAAATAAACATATTTGTCCTTGTTACGCCTCACCCGGAAAGCGTACGGATTTAGCACTTCCCCAGGTTTACATTACTTTGTAAATCTGGGGCAGTGTCAAAATCCATGGGTGTTGCATGGAAACACCCACCGCAACGCCTCCCGGGCGCAGACTTAGGTGGCGCAGCGATGTGCACTGCGCCACCTTACTCATGAATTATGAGGCCACTCAAAGCTACCCACGCAAGATGGCTTTGCGTGGCATCATATATCGAAATGAGAACCCTGTGTCACGCAAGTACCACTTTACGTGGGGCAAAACAGCCCTCATAAATAACCCCCGAATATACACAGAGATGGGCTAGCTGCCCCTCAACTCTTCCCGCGTCTCGTTCTGCAGAAGTCATGACCCAGCAGCATTACTTGATTGGCCAGGGGTCATCTTGACCTCAGTCCACCATAGCAGAGCGACAGTTCCCTGGTCGCTTGGTTGCCACAGCGTGAAGCACACCTCAAGGAAATGCTCGTTGACTGGATTGACTCCACCTAAAAATTAGGAGTCAATGTTGAATCTGAGTGGCCATGTTGCCAGAGGCCAGCTGCTACGGTACCAGATGCAAGCTGGCACCTTCGGCTTATCCAGTGTTCACTGTCTTACATGGAAGAGCTCCGCCCACCTGCGATGCATCCTGGGAATTACCAGTGAATAACAGCCGGAAGTGCCTTGTCTGATTGGACAGGACTTTACGCACTTCCGATTAAGGCTGCACTGGTTTCCTGCAGCGACCTGGAAATCATCCCTGAGGGCAAATCAGTTTTTTGAAAACTCAACTACGGGAGGTCTACTGGCGCTCAAAAACTGTCCACAGACGCAATGTCATTTAAAGGATTTTGGGGGCTGCTGTACAGAATACATTTGAATTTAATAGATATTTCAAGCCAACATGACACTAAAAAATACCACATTATTATAACAACTTGAACAAGGTCATACAAAAACACTTGAAATACGTCTTGCCCGAGACCCCAAAATTCCTTAAGATGACACTAGTTTTGAGGGGCAGAGATGTAGGTAACAGTAGGCAGAGAGGTTTAGCTGGAGAAGTGCAATAGACAGAGGTCAAATAGAGAGAAAGTTCAGTTTCCCAGGGGGCCCCCTGGAAGTTGGAGGGCTGTGGAAATTGCCCACTTTGCTCAGACCTTCAAACGTCTCTGCTCAGACTATAACACACTGGTCACCCAACCCAGGCGCAGAGCCCTCAAGGGCCACAGACCACCGGGAGGGGCGGAGGCTTCAGGTGACTACAGGGTGCCTGGTGAGTAGGTGAAAAGTGTTTTGATCAATAAAGACACAAGCGAGCACTATTTGAACTGAAGTACTCTGAGCACCAAAGGGTGATTGGAAGAGGATAACTGACCCCACACAAGGGCATGTCTCAGGGACCCCGTCATTTGAACGAATGCGTCTTTAGCACACATTTGTTCTGCATGCCAGTCGTTTTACCAATTTGCCTTAGGCGGGCACTGGATATTGGAATAGTTTAATTTACTATTACAACTCTAGTCTGCGCAACAGTAGCGAAGGTGTTGGACTTTAACTCCAACACCACTCCACCATTGTGCCCCCTTAAAGCAAGTTGTTGTAACAACTTGCGTGCTAAAGACGCATTCATTCTGTTGCCGACACTGTGACGGCACAACGTGATTCTGGCTTCGTCATAAAGGACGTTTCCCGTGGTAAACCCCTGTGCAGCCTCAGCATCAACAGTAGAACACGCACAGCACCCTCCTGGGGGGGGAGGGGGGCAATAACACTGCCACTCTGCTCAGCTGGAATCCTTGATAGGGTCTGATCACTTCCCATCTGATATAGCCCATAGGTGCTTGTTTTGATTGGGTGAACCCTGACCTAACCAAGACATAGTCAACTCTCACTCGTTTCCCACCCCAGGGAAATGTAATTTTCGTTCATTATCTACACTCAAGAAAAAGCTTTTCTGCCCCCTTGAAAAGAGAGTTCCTTATTTCTGTCCCCGCTCATTCCACCCATGTAGAGGAAGGGTGGGACCAGAGGCAGAATGTTTGGCTGTGTCCCATGAAGAGGTAGGGAGTGAACCCCAAGACTGAGGACAGGACCTGCTGCTGCCCTAAGAAGGAAGAGAAGGAGGTGTACCCCAAGTCATGGAGGGAACCAGCCTGAATCAGACCCGAGCCTCCGTCCAGCCTCCTAGGGCACCCCTCCAAGGAAGCTCGGTGAAGGAAGATATGTTTCTGCCTCAGATAACCCGGGAGGGCATTCCATTCTCTTGCTGCTTGTCGAGAGAAGAGTCGGCCGCCCGAGCGGGCTCGCTTTATCCTAGGAATAGTTGCCAGGTTGTGTTCACTCGAGCGGAGATTACGTTGGGGCCTATAAGGACTTATCATATTTTCCAAAATGGAAGGGCCTTCTCCATGCATGATCTTGTATGTAATGCAGAGAGATTTGAATCGCACCCGCTCCTTCACCGGGAGCCAATGGAGCGATCTTAAAGCTGGCTTCGCCGACGTATAACGACTAGTTCCAGTCAAAATCCTGGCAGCGTAGTTCTGAGCCACTTGCAAAGTTTTAAAAGTGGAAGTCGGAGCCCCAAGGTATAAAGCATTCCCGTAGTCGATTCGTGACAGAACCAAGGACTGAACTACGGTCTTCCTTGCTTTTTCAGGGAGTTGAGGCAGGATTTTGCGCAGGGATTTCAGAATCCCATGGCAGACAGCAGAGGTCTTTCTGGCTTGAGTTTCGAAGGACAAAACATTGTCGAGCCAGAAGCCTAAGCTCTTTATTTCCGGCTTGGGCGATGGTATAGCACCCATACTGGCAGGCCAAACTAGATGATCGGGAATATTTTGTTTTCCTAAGAGCATCAGTTCAGTTTTTCCTCCGTTGAGTCTAAGTTGAGACAGATTCATCCAGTTTATTACCACCTCCAAACAATTAGCCAGATTGTTCGGGGGGGGGCGTCTATTTGTTGCAGAGAAAACACCAACTGGGTGTCATCTGCATAGCTTATTAACTGGATGCCAAACGGAGCGACTAGTTCCGCCAACGGGGCCATGTAGACATTAAGCAGTGTGGGGCTAAGGGACGACCCCTGTGGTACCCCACACTGTAACGCTAACAGGCGAGAGCAATTATTGCCCTCAAACACCTGAAAATATCTTTCCTCCAGAAAGGATCTAAGCCACTTCAAGGCTTTTCCGGTTACCCCGATGTTTCGGAGTCGAGTCAACAGCAGGTGATGGTTAACTGTGTCGAAGGCGGCGCTGAGGTCCAGAAGGATAATGGCAGCGCTGCCACCTGCGTCCAAAATCCTTCTGGCCTCCTCTACCACCCTCAACAATGCTGTTTCAGTGCCTTGTCCCTTTCTGAACCCTGTCTGGGATGAATTGAGAAGATTATGCTTCTCCAGAAATGCCGCCAATTGGATGTTTGTCAATTTTTCGGTTAGTTTCCCCATCCCAGGTAACAAAGATACCGGACGGTAGTTAGCCGGGTCTTCTGGGTTGAGGTTCGACTTTTTAATCAAAGATCTGACCATGGCCACTTTCCACGCCTTTGGAACCGTGGCCGATTCCAGAGAGGTGTTAACCATCTTAATTACCGGTTTACTGATGGTTGGGAGTGCCTGGTTGAGAATTTTCATGGGGGCTGGATCTCGTGGTGATCCACTTTTTATACTCCTCATCAGAGAGGGGAGAAGCTCTTCCGTGAGGGGGGCAAACTCAGAGAGTGTTGGACAATCCCTTCTTTCCTCCCAAGGAGGCACCCTGTGATGTAAAGCCGGGTCCAATACCGGGATCGTCTCCAGAATTTTATATATTTTGGTTTGAAAGTAGTTCGCCATATCCTCGCATCTTGTATCCTGCTCATCTGCTATTACGGGGGGGTCTGGGATTTTAGTCAGGAGCTTCACAATCTTAAACATTTCCCTGGGGGCATTGACGGCGGATTCGATTTTGTTCGCAAAAAAATCAGTTTTAGTGGTGATAAGAGAATTTTTGTATTTCTTCAGTATGATTTTATAGCTGATCTTCCTATCAACACTAAAATCCTTCCGCCAGTAACGTTCTGCCCTTTTACATTCTTGTTTCAATAGCCTTAAATCTGAGGTAAACCATGGATATTTCAGCTCTCCCTTCCTAATTGCTGAGGGTTTTTTCGGTATGATTTTATCCAGGGATTGGGTGATCCACTGATTAAAGTTGTTAACAGCCACTTCCACATTGGAATTATCCAATGGCTCGCTGCTTTCTAACAGTCCCTTCCATTTGTCCACATCAAGATTTGTCCAGGATCTTATTAAAGCTCTATCTGAGGAGGTGGTAATGAGCCCAGATGTAATACTGCTCTGGCCTTCTCTGGATAGGTGCACCTGTTTACATTGAGTCACCACTGACACCCGGGTCTCTGCAATTGTATCCAAACTGTGTATTTAATAAAGTTGAGTCAAATTATTTCCATGATGAAGTCTGTTGCCGTAGTCAGTGATGTTGTCGATTAGATTAACCATTGAGGAACCTTTAGACATGTACTCCACATGGCTAGGAGGAGCGATGTGACGCGAGAAGCCCTGTAGATAGCAGAGGTGGCCCCAGAGATATAGTTCAAAGAAAAATACACAGTTGTGCAACCGAGGTCTGGCCTGGCCATCTCTGCGGTGCTGGTGGCCTCGCCTTCCCTGCAGTTCTTTACTCTTGGTTCAATCAGTATCCAAAAATAAGAGCAGACCCTATGAGAAAGCCTACTTACAGACCCCAAGCCTGCACGAGAGACCAATCAAGCCCCCCTTATTTTCATAGATCACCTCTATGTCAGCAATGTGAGAGCTCTGTCAGCATCAGAAAACCTCTGTGGTAGTCATGGACTACCGCAGAGCGGTAGAATTGCAAACGTTCCTCCATCACCTTTCGTGTGTTTGATGTACCACCCTACGTGGCCGAGGGTATGACCATACGTGGGTCTTGTGCGCCCTGTGCCGCCGGAGCCAAGCTGCACCTCACCGACAAGCTCCAATCAGGGCGAAACCGGTCTTGGGCTGCTTCTCTTCTGGTTCAGAGAGCACCTGGCTTGGCAGCTCGGGCTGGACTGTTCTTATTGGAGCAGAGTCAAGACTGATTTGCATATCATGGCTGGATCCAAGCTGAGGTGGCACGGTGGGAAAGGGAACATTTGGGTTGGAATGCCACCCTGAGCAAGTGCCAGCTGGTAGACGTATTTCAAGCATCTGCCCATCACCTTTTGTGGGTTTAATGTTCCTATACACACTTCTGCTGTCTACTCCTTTCCACAAAATATTCAGTTTTTTGCTGTAACTGAAAAGGGCTGAGGTATAGAGGGGCAGAATGTGGTTCGCCCACGGTCACACATTAGTGGCCCGGGGAGGAAGCCTGGATTGGAGCTTGTGGCTTCTCCCTGAAGCAGTCAGCAATTTCATCAGTCTACTACACACACGCCTTTGCCCACTCTTTACCCCCACGCACACAGCTGAGCACAAGCTATGATGTAGCAACACTTTGCTCTAGTCCAGAATTACACAAAGTGATGTACAGTGGCAGAAAGTCTTTCTAACAAATTCATTTCTAATCACAATGTTGTTTTAAAGTAACACAAAGAGCGCTTTGTGCTCCTTTGTGCTAATTTGTGTGAAAGGGGCATCACTTGGGTGTTCCCACACCGCTGCACATGATTTTTGACACAAAGCGAGGGAGAGGATTTACAATTTACCAGAAGATTCTTAAAGTTTGTAGACATTGCAGAGGGGAAATTAGCTGAATGTGTACAGTAAAGGGCTTTCACTTCTTATCATCCTATTAATTTAGGAACAACCCCCCTGGAAGGGCAGATACACATTGTAAGAGTGGAGCTGCGTCTTCATGACATGAGCATCTGGAATCACGTGAATTAGTTAGGGCTTAGCACTGTCAAGCCTTGAGATGATTTTACAAAAGGGACATTGCACTTTAAAACTGTATATGCGGTAACTTCACTTTATTCTATGCCAGGGGCTAATAATAGGCTGGCACAGACTCTCCGTGGGCCACGCCATACAACTGAATGGGATTACTCATAGCGCCTAGCATGGTTAGTGAACAAAGGGGAAACAGGGTACTTTTGGCAAAGCGGAAGTAGTAGATGGATCATGTTTCTTGTCAATGCACTTTACCAGCAGGTTTGTTAGGTGTTTTTTTTTAACTTGATGAATTAGGTGTTTTTATCACGGGAATAACCCTTATTTTAATTGTGCTTTTATAAAGTTGTCCAACAGTGATATCACGTATAAAATGTTTACAAATGCGTCATATTGTAAGTTTTTATTAACTGAACAACAATTTTTCACACTATCAAAAACATTTCACAAAGCTCTATCCTCTATAATTGTTCACCCCAGTAATTGGTCCCCATTCTGGCCAGGAAAACTGTTCCCCATTTCGACAGAGAAAACTGTTCATAGTGCAGTCCGGAGGAGGCATTAATACCTAGAGATGGTCATTCGGGCCACTGTACTTCAGCGCCTGAACCCCGATATTTGCAATCAGGCCGTGTGAGTTGTTTGTGTAGTCTGTGGTGTATATGTGTGTGAAGTCAATGGGTTGTGTATGCGTGTTGTGTGACTGTGCATTGGTGTGCAGCATATGTGTGGTATCTTTGTGTGTCCGGAGTGGATGTGCGGTGTTTGTGTGTGTTATGGGCATTTGTGTCTGTGTAGTGTGTGAGTGCATTATGTGTGCGTTGTGTATTAGTGTATCTGTATTCATTTGTGAAGTCTGCGGTGTGTGCCTGGGGGCATGTATGTGTGGTGTTTGTGTGAGTGCTTGTGTGTGGCATGAGTGTATGTGTGGTGCTTGTGTGGGACAGTAGTGTATTATGAGGGCCTGTGTGTGTCAGTGGTGTATTATGTGTGGTCTTCTGTGTGTTGTGTGAGTGATTGTGTGTATGTCAAAAGTATGTGTGGTGTTTGTGTGTTGTGTGATTGTTTCTATGTGGTGTTTACGTGAGTAGTGTGTATATGTATGTGTGTTAGTGATGTCTGGGGTGTTTGTGTGTGGGTGTTGTGGGAGTGCTTGTGTGTGTCATGGGTGTATGTGTGGTGCTTGCGTTTGTTGTGAGTGCTTGTGTGTGTCATAAGGGCATTATGTGTGGTGTTTGTGTGTTGTGTGATTGTTTCTATGTGGTGTTTACGTGAGTAGTGTGTATATGTATGTGTGTTATTGATGTCTGGGGTGTTTGTGTGTGTGTTGTGGGAGTGCTTGTGTGTGTCATAAGGGCATTATGTGTGGTGTTTGTGTGTTGTGTGATTGTTTCTATGTGGTGTTTACGTGAGTAGTGTGTATATGTATGTGTGTTATTGATGTCTGGGGTGTTTGTGTGTGTGTTGTGGGAGTGCTTGTGTGTGTCATAAGGGCATTATGTGTGGTGTTTGTGTGTTGTGTGATTGTTTCTATGTGGTGTTTACGTGAGTAGTGTGTATATGTATGTGTGTTAGTGATGTCTGGGGTGTTTGTGTGTGTGTGTTGTGGGAGTGCTTGTGTGTGTCATGGGTGTATGTGTGGTGCTTGCGTTTGTTGTGAGTGCTTGTGTGTGTCATAAGGGCATTATGTGTGGTGTTTGTGTGTTGTGTGATTGTTTCTATGTGGTGTTTACGTGAGTAGTGTGTATATGTATGTGTGTTATTGATGTCTGGGGTGTTTGTGTGTGTGTTGTGGGAGTGCTTGTGTGTGTCATAAGGGCATTATGTGTGGTGTTTGCGTGTTGTGTGATTGTTTCTATGTGGTGTTTACGTGAGTAGTGTGTATATGTATGTGTGTTATTGATGTCTGGGGTGTTTGTGTGTGTGTTGTGGGAGTGCTTGTGTGTGTCATAAGGGCATTATGTGTGGTGTTTGTGTGTTGTGTGATTGTTTCTATGTGGTGTTTACGTGAGTAGTGTGTATATGTATGTGTGTTTGTGATGTCTGGGGTGTTTGTGTGTGTGTGTTGTGGGAGTGCTTGTGTGTGTCATGAGTGTATGTGTGGTGCTTGCATTTGTTGTGAGTGCTTGTGTGTGTCATAAGGGCATTATGTGTGGTGTTTGTGTGTTGTGTGATTGTTTCTATGTGGTGTTTACGTGAGTAGTGTGTATATGTATGTGTGTTAGTGATGTCTGGGGTGTTTGTGTGTGTGTGTTGTGGGAGTGCTTGTGTGTGTCATGGGTGTATGTGTGGTGCTTGCGTTTGTTGTGAGTGCTTGTGTGTGTCATAAGGGCATTATGTGTGGTGTTTGTGTGTTGTGTGATTGTTTCTATGTGGTGTTTACGTGAGTAGTGTGTATATGTATGTGTGTTATTGATGTCTGGGGTGTTTGTGTGTGTGTTGTGGGAGTGCTTGTGTGTGTCATAAGGGCATTATGTGTGGTGTTTGCGTGTTGTGTGATTGTTTCTATGTGGTGTTTACGTGAGTAGTGTGTATATGTATGTGTGTTATTGATGTCTGGGGTGTTTGTGTGTGTGTTGTGGGAGTGCTTGTGTGTGTCATAAGGGCATTATGTGTGGTGTTTGTGTGTTGTGTGATTGTTTCTATGTGGTGTTTACGTGAGTAGTGTGTATATGTATGTGTGTTTGTGATGTCTGGGGTGTTTGTGTGTGTGTGTTGTGGGAGTGCTTGTGTGTGTCATGAGTGTATGTGTGGTGCTTGCATTTGTTGTGAGTGCTGGTGTGTGTCATAAGGGCATTATGTGTGGTGTTTGTGTGTTGTGTGATTGTTTCTATGTGGTGTTTACGTGAGTAGTGTGTATATGTATGTGTGTTTGTGATGTCTGGGGTGTTTGTGTGTGTGTTGTGGGAGTGCTTGTGTGTGTCATGAGTGTATGTGTGGTGCTTGCGTTTGTTGTGAGTGCTTGTGTGTGTCATAAGGGCATTATGTGTGGTGTTTGTGTGTTGTGTGATTGTTTCTATGTGGTGTTTACGTGAGTAGTGTGTATATGTATGTGTGTTTGTGATGTCTGGGGTGTTTGTGTGTGTGTTGTGGGAGTGCTTGTGTGTGTCATGAGTGTATGTGTGGTGCTTGCGTTTGTTGTGAGTGCTTGTGTGTGTCATAAGGGCATTATGTGTGGTGTTTGTGTGTTATGTGATTGTTTCTACGTGGTGTTTACGTGAGTATGTATATTTATGTGTGTTTGCGATGTGTGTGTGTGTTATGAACTTGGGCCCCTCCAGCAGTGGCGTTGACAGTGGGGGGGGGGGGGGGGCGGGGGTCCTATTTGCCGATGAGTAAGAGGCGGCGAAAGAGTTCCTGAACTTTGCTCTTTGGCGGCGCTGAACGCCAAGGATTCATGGAAGGCCCAGTGAGCCGGGGTCATGGCTCCACTCACAGGGGCGATGAACTCTCAGCCCTTGACCAGGCCGAACAAACACTGGGCTCTGCGCGTGCTGGGACGACCCACCCGGCCCCAAAGGGCTCACTCTGTGGGATAGAGGCGCCGGGGAGACACTCCATCCACGCCGAGAGCGAGAGGGCACCCCAGGAGAAGACATGGAGTCCATACCGGAGCTGAATCCAGACCCGAGGTGAGCCTCCATCATCGGCCTCGCGCACAGGAGGCGAGGAAGGGGTGGTACTTGTGGGCACAGGGGGGGCAAAGGGTGCCTAATTCAGGTTAAGACATGGCAGATCTGAAACCAGACCCCCAGGTTCTTGTACGTCAAGTGGGGCATTCCACAGGTGAGGACATGGCAGAGAGGAAACCAGACCCTGGGTGAGCCTCCATCATGGGCCTGAAGCAGAGGAGGCTAGGAAGTGGTGGTACTTGTGGGCACGGGGGGGGGGCACAGGGTGCCTAATTCAGGTGAAGACATAAACCAGACCCTAGGTCTTGGCTCCTCAAGTGGGGCATTCCACAGGTGAAGGCATGGCAGAGATGAAACCAGACCCTAGGTGAGGATTCATCATGGGCCTCACGGAATGTAGGTTAGGAAATGGCCGTAGTTGTGGACATGGGGTCGCATAGGGTGCCTACTTCAGGTGTAGACATGGCAGAGATGAAACCAGACCTCCAGGTCCTTGTTTGTCAAGTGAGCTTTCCACAGGCGAGGACATGACAGAGAAGGAACCAGACCCTAGGCGAGTTTTCATCATGGGCCTCACGCGGAGGAGGCTAGGAAGTGGCGGTAGTTGCCGGGAGAGGGGTGGCAAATGGAGAATTCCTAATTTCAGGACATGGACCCCATGGAGACACAGGAAAGCGTTCCTGATCCAATGAGACTAGCGCCTAAAGAAGGCTGCACAGTGGTGGCACATGGGTGAACAGAGTTGGCACGTGGAGCATGCCTCAGGTGAAGTCATGGCAGAGTTGAAGCCAGACTCCACGTTCTCCTTCCTCGTGGACCACACTCCCTGAGGTGGCTAAGAGGCTGTTGCGGGTGGAAGTGGTGTGGTGGCAAATGGTGCATACTTCAAGGTCAGGAAATGGGGCCCCAAGACAGAACAGAATCCAGACCTCAGGTACGCGTCCTTAATGGGCCTCGTACCATAGGGGACTGCCCGGTGATGCATGTGTGGGCAAAGGTGTGGCAAGTGGTGCATACCCCATGTCAGGGCATGGATCTCACAGTTGACGATGTTGGTCATTGGCCTTACTCCAGGAGGCAGGTAGGAGGTTGTGCCACGTGCCGGTGCCGTGGTGGAGAGTGGTGCATAACGCATACCTTTGATGAGGACGTGGCCCCTTCGGCAGGACTGAAACCACTCCATGGGCGCAAGTTCCTCAAGGGTTTCGGTCCCACCCTCTGGTAGTACAAGTGCACACAGTTGGCCAGGGGCACATCCGTTAGCCAGGGCTGGATTTCTGAAGCGAGGCTCTTGGTGCAAACCTATCACCACCGGTACCCTGGGCGCCATGGTCCTCCTGCCCACGAAGGGTCGGAGCCATCGTGGCCACAGCGACGCATCTGTTCAGAGATAGTCAGCAGAGTAACAGCGCACCAGCACGGGCGCGAGGCGAACACTGTATTCAGAGGGAGTGAGGGAGGGTGGGGCTGCCTAAAGTCAGGGTGGAGAGCCGCCACTGTGGGTATGGGTTGGGGCTCACTTTACCAAACGGCAGAGTTGAAACCACACTCCAGGTCCTTCTTCTTCATGGACTCCCGGAGGCGGCTCGGCGGTTGTTGCAGATGGAAGTGGAACGTTATTTCTCCTCGTTACCCCTCCCCTGGGAAGGCGAAGGCTTTTGAATCATTCCCAGGTTCACAAGTCCTTGTAAGCCCGGGACTGCATCAAGATCTATGGGCGTTGTGTGGGATGCAGTGTAAGGCAATGAAGCGACCGGCGCTGCTTTGCCTGAACCCATATCTACAAGGCCATGAAAAGGCATGCAAAGTGGCTTTGCGTGGCCTCATAGAAACGGGTGTGCACTCTGCGCCGCCGATGCGTAAAATAAAGTGACATATAGCTCTAGGCTCGTAAATAAATCCCTTCATTTTTAGCTCCCAGTTTTAAATTATGTCACATTTTGAGGCATATTTACGAGGAAATGGCAGAGCGCCGAGCTACAGCAAATTGTGCAGCGCCGCGCTCTGCCATTTCCAAAACGCAGGGATGTGCCATATTTACAACAATATGACGCACTCCTGTGTTATCCATAGCGCTAGTGCTAAAACGAGCTGCCTAGCGCCAACACAGACACTCTTGTGCCATAGTGTCCAGGGTGCCTGAGTTGCAGGGAATGATTGCTTATGTGCAGGAAGGGTCACCTTCCTGCACATAAACCATGAATAACGGTGATTTGCTACTTCTATGAGTGCTGCAGAATACAGCGCACATAGAAAAAGCAAAAACGAGGAGAAATAAAAGTATTTCCCCTCCTTGCACCATTCTAGCATCTGCTATTGTTTGGCGTTAGTTTTTGGTGCTGCCTCAGATTTACACATCCTTGTAAATCTGGGGCAGCATAACAAACAGGCCTTGGCATAGCCAATAGGTCTCGCCTTTGGGACCTTAATAGTGTTTAGCCAGAGATACTGGCAATGTTTTTAAGGTATGTTGTAGAGTAATGTAGCTGCTGTGTTTAATACTGTAAAGTTTGTGTGCAAGTTGTGCTTAGTGTAGTGACGTTAGGGCAGTGGCATGCTATGGAATGTAGCCGTGAGTTGTGATATGATGTGTGTTGTTGGTATATGTGTGTAGTGTTTTTTGCTGGTGTGTATGTTGGTGGTATTTGTAAGTTTACCCCCGTCCCCAAAAACACAATTGTAATGATATTAATTATGTGCGTAGTGTGATGCGGCTAATGTGTTATTAAAGTTTTTTAAAATCCAATACATTGTTTTGTTAGTTGTGTGTTGTTTTTCTGTATGGCTTTGCAAAGGCTTTATATGAAAGCAATTAGGGGCATATGTATCAAAAAACGTATTTGCGATTCTCAAATAGCGATTTTTTGAGAATCGCTATTTGAGAATTGCAAAACGGGATGTATTTAAAAATTCGCACATATTTTGCGAATTCTTAATATTCCTTAATTGCGATTTGCAAATTGCGAAATCGCAATTAAGGAATACCTTCCCATTCATTCCTATGGGCCAGGAGGCCCATAGGAATGAATGGGAAGTAATTCTCAAATTGCGAATTGCAATTTGCTAATCGCAAATTGAGAATAATTTCAAAGGTGCAAGGGTGTCATAATGACACCCTGATGCACCCCTGAAGTGAACATGTGTGCGCATATGGCGCCACATGGCACTTTGAAAAATGCCAAAACATTGCATTTTTCAAAGAAATCGCAAATTACCACCAACTTGAAGTTGGTGGTAATTTGCGATTTCTTAAGGAGAATTCGCACAACTTGGGTGCGTGTTACATAGCATTTAAGGAATCGCAATTTGCGATTCCTTAAATGCTTACGCAAAATTAAGGAATCACTAAATTAGCGATTCCTTAATAATGCAATGCGAAAATGGCTCATACATCGCATTTTGCGATTTTGTGTTCGCAAACGCTGTTTTTTGGCGAATCGCAGCGTTTGCGAATACAAAATCGCTTGATACATATGCCCCTTAGAATCTGAAATGTTTCTGCAAAAAAGCTCCAAAATAGTTAGAGTGGCAAAGCTAGAAGGTTTCACCTATGCCAAATGTATTGGCTTTGTGAATGTGTTTTACGTCGCCCAGCCGTTGATCCGCTGTACACCTGCGCTTTTCCCCTCTCTACTATAGTTAGGCTCTTCTGCCCCGATTATGAAACTGCCCTTGCAACAACACCGCACCCCCCACCCCCACCTTTATAAACTTTACCTGGTGCACGCGCTGCACGGAACTCGGAGCATTACGTGCGCTGCGGTCACAGGGCTGTGCTTGGAGCATTAGGTGCGCTGCATTCACAGGGCTGTGCTTGGAGCATTAGATGCGCTGCATACACAGGGCTGTGCTTCAAACACCACGAAGCTGCAGGCCCCACCTGCAGCGCTGTTTACAGTATGCCTCTCCCTGTATTGGAACAGGGACAGGTCATTTAACTTTTTTTTTAGACAGATTAATATAGCGCAACCTTGAGTCGAAGGTTTTGAAGCGCTTTACCTGAGCTCTAGTTACGTTACACAAGGACTCTTTAATGAGCCTGTGCACGTGAGAAGGATTCTGGGAAAGGTTGCATGCGGTGGCCACATACACGCTGTCAGCTGCTGGGGCAGAGATAACCATGCTTTTATGGCATAAACAGGTAAATGTAAATGTATCACCGTGACACAAACTATTCTTTCAAATGAGCACTCGCCTCGCTAGCGCCTGGAGTCACTGCTCACTCGGCTCTTACATTTCGTGTGTTAGTGCACTCACATTTTACAGTGCGTTTCGGACAACAAAAAGGAGCCAATAGAGCTTGAGGCAGTAAAACACCAACCTACAGCAAACTGCGTTTTAAAGAGCAAACTACTCAACTACGTTACAGTTTAAAAACAATCCTTGCCTCTAAACCCTTTGGTTTAAATTCCAATCCCAGTTTCCGTTTGCCTATAAAATTTGGTCAAGGAAGCACAACACCTACAACGAAGGGGGCGAGTTTAAAGACAGGAAGGAGAAAGCAAACAAACACACCAACTGAATGAATATGGTATTTGAAAATAAGGAGAAGAAGGAGAAAGTGTAACCGGAGCTGGTTTCAGGAGAGAGAGCCGTGCACGAGGGAATGACTAATGCAGCTGTTTTCAAGCACACTCGTGCTTGTGGCACCATCCGCCTTGCGGGAGCGAGCAACAGCCAATTAGCATGCGTGTCGCTGCTCACTCTCGCAAGGTGGATGCCGCCACAAGCACGAGTGTGTGCTTGAAACTGAGCAGAGCGATGGCTAAAGGCCCTCCTAAGCAGTGCATGGTCGCTGCGTAGGCGAGACCTAAAAATGGTTGTTGCAGTGGAACGCCCCCAGTAACACACATTGAACGCAGGGGCAGATCCTCCGTTGGAGTGGAGGTGTATCACCCCACTTAAATTCCCCCCTCCCAAGTCCCCTAGATGAAAAATAAAATTGTAATTTATTACCGTTTTATTTTTCATCCCCCATTCCAAACAGAGCATCAGGATGGGAGCGGGCTGAGTGACAGCACCAGGGAGGAGGGAGGGCTGGAAATGCACTTTTCAAAGCGTGCAAGTCCCTTTGGGCGACCGTCTTGCGATGACCAGCCAGACATGCGCAAGTTGAAACCTCTAATCCAGCTGTCTTAAAACAGCTGGAGTAGAGTACGTGCAGTCCTCCAGGGTGCTGTGGAGCACCGAGTGAGGCTGCTCCCTCCAATCAGGGCACTGCTTTCACAGCATGAGAGCAGCGCCAGGATTTAGTAATGGAGTTGCAGCATCCTGTCCCCGTGGGCGTCAGCGAAAGAAGAGCTGTGGAGCCGAGGATGTAATTCGGTTAGTCTTTTTTATTTAATTTTGCCCCCGTGTCTGCCCACTCCCCGGTAGGCCAGCCACCACTAATTGCACCTCCTTGAGTGACCAGAGGACAGATTCTATACAGAGCCATGTGAGATATTGAACCACCCAGCCGTGTGCTGGGCCAGCCTTGCACGTCACTGTCAATGCGGGAGTGAAACAAGCAGGGGGTCAAAGGTCAGTGGCCTGTGCTATGAAGGTGACTAATTAATATCCACCCAATCTGGTCCGTGAAGAAACGAACAGTGAACGCAGTTCAGCCCCAAAGGACAGTAAATATATCACTTTGGTCATATAAATCAGAAATAGGAAATGCTCTCTTTCAAATTCTGAGAGAATACATTGGCAGCAGCACCCCATCACGATGCTGAATAAGCATTGGCAAAGCTAATTGTCTTTGCCTTGGCATGGCAAGCTGCTGCGAAATGTATTTTTAAAGCATATTTTTGAAAGCATATGTTACGAATCTTAAAAGAAGGAAAAAGTAAACATGCTGATACCTCAAAGTGATGGCAATAAGGTTGCAATAAATATTTTAAGTAAGAAAAACGATCTCATATGATTTTAGTAGAACAGTATGAAGATGTCTTGGGACGAATATAGAAACATTTTTTAGTTTTGAAACGCAGAACCCTTGAAATTAAAAATGTTATTGCCACAAAGAAAATATACTATTTGCATTGAACTATTGTAACTTAAAGACTTAGGTAAAACACACATGATAATTAAAAAATAAAACAAACATTGGCAAAGCTGTGCAGCATCAGCAAAACATTTTTTTGCAAATGCTGTGCAGCATAGGCAAAAAAAATTACAATGACAGGTACGCACAAGTGTGCATGTATGCACCATGATGCTGTGGCATTCCAGCGTGATGATGTATCGCCACACGAGTCCTTATGGATGAGCGTAGATACAACATAACACAGCCGACATTTTGTTTCTTTTTCTAATTTACCAATCCAAGATGGGGGATTCCATAATGTGGTCGAAAGCAACGAGCCCAGCACCAAGTGGCATCTGCCGGGCTCCCAAAAAAACAAAAAAAAGATGGGGGGTTTTCTAGTCAACCACAACGGGAGTGGTTGGGCAGAAGCCAACATGGGCGAGCAACAGAGCAGCTTAAGGCAGGGAGGAGTAAAGAAATAAAAATATTAAATAAAATTAAAAAAAGTTGTGGTGGTGGAAACGATGGACAAGGTGGGCTTGGAAGAACCAACAAGGAGCATGTGAGGGGGGAGTGAAATTAGGAGGGGGCAAGCAGCACATAAGAGAGAGAGCAGGAAAACACACATTCTGTCATGAAGTGCTGAAATTGAAAATAAGTCACCTGAAGGTGAGAAGTGGCTACAAGACAATCGCCATCCAATCAAAGGATGATAGAGAAGGCATGCTCCAAGGGAGGGGGCAAACACAAGGGGAGGAAAAAAAGCTATCCAATAAGAATCATGCAAAGGAAACTGACAAAAGCCCAATCAGTAGTAAGCAACGAGATAGCCATGGCCCACTGTAAGCTTTAGTAGGGTCCACAGGGAATCTTTGAGAGGCAGTGGAAAGATGTTTGGGGGCAAGACCTAAATAAGATTTAAAAAATGGATTAAAAAAAAGCATTGGCCAAGTAAACTATTGGCCCATCAACCGTGGCACTGACGTGTGCTTCTTTTTAGGCAGATGTGCAGATGTGATAAGGCAAAATGTCGTAACCCACTGTGCAAGGGAGCTAACGCCTGCAGAGGGATGACCCATTGATCCATGCTGTTTGCTCTGGCAGGCAGAAGCAAATTGTGAATGACAGGTGAAAAGACCAGAAGATGATGACCCAAAACCCTCTATGGTTGATTTTATAGCTGTATTTTTATTTATGTTTTTTGTATTAGCCGAGGCTGGGCAACAGCTAAAGCTGTTTTTAGGCCAGACCTAAACGTGAGTGCTCGCTTCTTAACTTTGGAAAACCTTCAAATGTTAATTAAAAGATAATCTAAAATCCCTCCTAAGGAACATTAGTAAAAAGATGAGTTTAATTGTATTTCAAGATCAAAGTGAAGGAAAAAACTTTGCAAGATAAACTTTGAGCACCACAGTGGAAAATGACCTCAAATCATTTCCTTTCTTACTTTCATTGTCTGTCTCCTTGTTGATTTCAAAACAAGACTCATCAGTGAAGCAGGAGGTGAACCAAATGAGTAACCTGTAAGGATGGTAACTGCCTAAGCAGATAAAATGACCCAATATATGAAAGTCCTTGAGTTTGTGCAATACACTTTATTGTGATTAGTGCTTGTTTACAACTCAGGGTGTAGCTGCAGGTTTTCCAAAAATATGTAATTATGAATCCACAGTAATCTGGTGAGAACCCCCAAGGCTTCTTCTTTCTCAAGCAAGTGCTGTAAGTCCTAGAATTCAACATTCTTGATAACCAAGCACTTAGATAGAACTCATCGCTTCTCCTCCAGGGTTGGACCGCTGACACGTGTTTCGCTCACATGGCAGCAAGTGAATCATGGAAGCTTTTTCAAGGCTTCCAGCAATATTTCTTCTGTATTTAGTTTCAAAATATCCCTAACAATGGGGGCCCTTGGTGTTTGTAAACAAACAGTATGTTGCAGTCTCTTCTGGGGACCAGCAACTACAGGTCATAAGGTTTACACTTATTTAAAAGTCAGTTATGGATATTTTGAAACTTGACACAGCAGAAATATTTCTTGAATCCGTGTGAAAGCTTACATGCTTTGCTTTATATATAGCCCATAATTATATGAATGATGTGGGTTAAACTTCCAAAGTTGCAAACCATTCCGTTCTGTTCTAATGCCTTCCATCTGACATGAGTTCTTGTGCTTGCTGCTTGTCTAGAAGATTGTTCTCGTCTACTGACTATTTAGGTCTGGCCTGACAGCTTTAGCTGTCTGTGAGCACATTTTGCTTCATTTATAATAGTGCAGTCTATGTCTATGTAGATTATTTGTAGAGCGCAACTATTACTCCAAGGAGTGCAGTAGCCCAATGTTTTTCTTAGAAGTTTACCACCAGTGCTTCCAAATGCCAGGACTGCTGAACACACCAAAGCGGCCTTGTTTTGGCTGTACCTCAAGACTCTTTCTTCCACCATCCAACACTTCTTGTCTCTTTTTCTCACTCTTGCAGACTCTTTTTATTCCTATATCCTTCCTTTGTCACTGTCCCCCTATCTGCCCCTTCCTTCTCTCTTTTCCACCTTTCTGTCTTGCTCTGGGTCAAAGTCTGATGACGTAAAATGTTTGGTCCACCCAAAATGAGTGGTGGTACCGGCTAAATAAACAAATTATGCACTGGTGAACCTCTTGGAATGGCACCAGAATATTGTGATCAAAATATTGTCTGACTGGAATACGATGTCCTGAATTTCTTTTACCAAAACATTGTCTCATTCGAGATTGCAATACAAAATCTATACCCAGTGAGACAATATTTTTGCATATATTTAGGGCTTAGAGGATGTGAGGTCATCAACAGCCACTTGACTTAGCTACCTCGACATTGAAAACTTCAGGTTTTTGGTACTTGACCAGATTTTTAAAGTCGGATGACGCTAAGTTGGATATTGTACCGACTGGTGTGAAATCGAGCAGGTTGCACCTCGATGCTTACTGTAGGCGTCACTGATATAGATGGCGATCCTTATATAAGGTTTCGTCAAAATGTTAATATGGCTATATGAATGTAAGAGATGATATAGAAATAATCCACATCCTTGGGTTTGAGACCGTGGAGTGTTGCTATGTCTTTTTTATCACCCGAACAATGGCACGTAAACAACTAGTGAGTGAAGGCTGTTTCATCTGGGAGAAAGAGCATCTGGGCAGATGGTGAGACAGACTGGAGATGCTGGCCACACTGTACAGTCCTCCCTGTCCTCAGCTTCAGGTGCACCGGTACTAAACAGTAAAGCTCATCTATATATCACTCGTCAGACCCACCTGCACTCCCTTCTAATACCACTGTTACGCTGCCATAAAAATACACTGTTAAAAAGAAGTGCAGTGGAACACGCAAAACTCCCGCCAGAATCCCATGTGTTGTGTTACAACTCCATGACCTGCAATCATTGGGGTTTGCCTGATAAAAATTTGGCAAAAACTTTTCTTGTGGACTAAGGGAAAGACTTTTGGACCAGTTGCACAGACTCTTGGGATCCTTCACAAATTGTGCCCAAGAGGACTGAGATTTTTAGACCCAGTATTGACCCATTGTTGAAGTGTCCCTCAGCATCATCCAGGCCAGAGGTCTTCAAACGGGGGGCCGGACACCCATAAGCGGGCCTCAAGTGATCTCAGGGGGGCATCAGGCTCTGGTCAAAAGAAGCAAATGCTGATACCCGTACTTTGTTTTAAGAGGAAAAGATCTGCAGTCATTTGCTCTGTAATGGGCCATCAATAACATCTTTTGACATTTATTTCCTAGCTGGAATTATGTGTCAATAGGGAATGACACCAAATATTCTTCAAAACCCCCACCCCCATTTCTAATAATCACACTGCGGTTACTTTTACACGTTAGTTAGGACTGCCTGACCAGAATAGTATGTTTGGCAATCGTATCTTTGATTGCATTTGTAAAACAGTAACAGCAGGGGCGTAACACATGCCCCCGCAGTGTGGGTGGGCCCCTGAGCTGCAGGGGTCCCCCTCAGCACTGTACTCAAGCCTGAGAGTTCCGTATAGAATCCGGAGGGGGGCCCCTCTGTGTACCTTGCAGGGGGGCCCCTTAAACTTTCGTTACGCCACTGAGTAACAGAGCTTAACTGCATAACTAAAATAAGTCTAAACATATTTAAACATAGCTAATTTAATAGACTAATTGTGAAAAATTCTAAGGGGTGGGGGCGATTATTATTTTTTCCACGGGGGGGGTCATTAAAAAGTTTGAAGACCACTGATCCGGGTAATATTGCTTCTAATATCCAAGCTCCACCACATGGTCATTTTACGAATGGGAAAAGACTTGGGGCTGAGGTGTCCCAGCCGCACCTTTCCAGAAAAGACGAGACTTGCCCAGATTAGGTACCATTTCCAGCTCAGAGAAGTTACAAGCCAGTCAAACATGTTGAGCAAGAGCTCTTATGACTGCAATCCAACCTCCTCGGATAACCTTCCCTGGCATCGTAAAAAATACCAACCCAAACATTGACATCAGTTCCATCTGTAAATGAGTCATTCTTGTAAAATGCTCATTGATCTGTGGAGCACCAAAACTTTCACTTTTTCCACAGACCACAAGCCTAGGACTACCTGATGATTCCTTTCCACTTGCGTACCTTGAATTATGTCCTTTTCTTCAACTTGTCAGTGCATTCTAGGAGTTGTAGTCTTGGGGCAGACCAATTCAAAACAATTATCTGTTAAACAAAAGATAAGGAGTGGAAAAGTTATGTCCCAGAGACAAGGAGTCATCTGGTCACTCCACCAAACCCCAAGAAGACAACTTCTTAATATCAAGTAACCAACGTACTAATTGTGTGTGAATTATCCTTCTACTCTCCATATTGTTGAACAGTAAGGGGTGTGTTTTCTTTCAAAAATAAGTAAAACCAAGGCATGGTTGGAGGCATGTTTGTGAACTAAAGAACATTTGAAAGAGTACAGTTCAATCCTGGTTCATAGATTCGGGAATGATGGGCTTTCAACGTCCGAAGTAAGATTTTCAAAGATAAAAGTGAGTCCTTTATGGTGGAAATTTATAAATTCACAAATCCTGGGTTAGCGGGTCTTTAGTAACTGTTCCTGCATGGATTAACCAGCAAAAATTCATAAACACCCAAAATACATGTGGGTTTGTGGGTATCCACATACGGGTTACAGGTAGAGTTCCACGCTGGAAATACATGGTATGTCCTATCTTTTTGTGTACTGTGACTCCACAGTCATAAAGATACTACTAGTAAAATACCTTTGTGAATAGCAAACAATCATAAATTTACACAAAAGTATACATTTACCTTTGTGAATCAGGCCCATGCAGATTAAATACCGGCAAGGGCAGGAGAAAGAGCGTTTACAAAATTGATCTGGTGAAGAGGAATGAATTTCTCTACTGGTGAAAGTATTTTCCTTTAAGAAACAAAAAAACTAGAGGTGCAAATTCATGTTCATGTTCAATCTATGTAGGCAAAATTATACAAGTTATATAATAATGAATGAGGAAAATGTATTTGAGTTGAGTACCAAAGAGACCTGTGACTGTCATAGATTCCAGGTCCGATCCTGGGAGTGTTTGAGAATTCCAAAAACATCCGACATTTGCTCCAAAACAAAGAAGTAACTTTATGGAGCAAATGTTTTACTTTTTTTGTGAACCCTTTTCAATCAGACCCAAAGCAATTGCTTACTATACTTCATTTTCTTGCGTGGGCCAGGTTGGAACAAATGTATCTCTTCACCAGGATGTTTTATGAATCTGCAAATTGCTTTATGGGATCTGGCCCTTTATGTGTGAAGTGCTAGCTTGAAAATTGCCATTCCCTGAACATTGTTTAAATATTGACTCTTTGTGTATGCAGCAAAAGTGATTCTGCAGATTCGACCCTTTCTTTGCTCACCTTCTGTTGCCCAGTCACAGTTTAAGTGTTTGCAGGATACACATAGGCAGCATATGTTACCCACATGCAGGGCCAAACTTGCCCTTTATTGGGGTTATGAATTCTGTGCATTTCTTGTACATCCAAGTTGCACTAATATGCGTTCCTTAATTTCTATAATGCAAACATTGCACCTCTGCCCTAGTTGTGAGCCCTCTGGGGCAATTCTGTGATAGGGCAAGACAAGAGGCTGCATACACCTTTGTCAACAAAAGAAATGAGACAACCCCTAGGTTGGGACTGCCATTACTCAAAGGTCCAAGATCTGAAGTATTGTGAGTTCCTTGGATTTGAGGCCCTACCGCCACGTCTGCACACTCAAAGGGATACCAAACATTTATGCCTGCAGGACATGTAATCACGAATGCTGAGTTATTCTATAGCCGGGGCACAGAACCCTCTTCGAAGAGTTTCCCTGTCACCCGTAAGTAAGTTGCGAGATATAAACTAAACAAAAATGGAAAGTTTAACCATACATTACTTTATCTCCAAACTCCATTGACCAGACTAACAAAAAACCTGTCCTCACAACACTCATATGCAAAGTATATACATAACACTACTAATGTACCCAGCTGACACAGACACAACAAACGCCCCACTTTCTCCATGTTCCATGAGCAACATATACAGCAGAAGAAGGACAACACACTCCGCCGCACACTTGCGCACAAAAGTGCTGACAAGCACTTCAACTCGCCCAACACCCAGTCGCTTATTGAATACTCAGGATCGGAACGGTGCTCAGAATGGTCCACCTCTCGTTAGCCTCAAGTCTGTATGCTACAATAGTGTAGACTATTGAGGTGATCAAGTGAGGCGAGGGAAGGGAGGGAACAGCTGGGAGGGCGATCTAAAGAGAAAAACGAAATACAAGATCAGTGATTTGTATTTCTAGCAGAACATATATATTATGTTTACACCAATAGATAGTACCTGAAAGAGAACCATAAAAATCAAGTGTCCAGCTTCTTGTGAGGATCACTGGAACATATGTGGGCTTGCACAATGTCAATTATGATGATTCTCTGGAAGAACATGAGATAAAGGATTCTTGTGACCAAGCTTTTTAACCCGCAGACAATAATGATATTGTTATATGATACGATTCAAGCACCTACCATAACATACCACCCGCCTCGTGCCACAGGGGAAGAGATTACCCAGGAACTCCCATGGAAACCCTTGTTAAGGTGGCAAAACAAAGCAAGCAGAATGTTACCACTCCTTCCCAGAGGCGTAGCAAAGGGGGGAAGCAGACCGCCCCGGGCAGCACGAGTTGTGGGGGCGGCCTGACCTCCTCCCACTCTTGCTTGTCGTCTTGGGACGGCAATCGCCCCCGTTCCCCCAACTACACTGCGCCCGTCGGGGGCAGCAATTGGCGGAATCTCGCCAGCACACGAACCCTCCACCCCACTCTTCAATGCGTCCGCGGGGGGCAAATGCAAAGACCGCAACGAGCGGCCAAAGGGCTAGCTACACCACTGCTCCTTCCACTATCAATGCATCACATATTCTTATCATAGAGCAAAGGAAAGGAATTGTTGAAATTGGCAAAGCCACCAAGCTATGTTATTCAAGAAATACTAAAACTCATATCTGTTGCCTTCCAATCTGAAGGATCTGTGCATGCGGCACTAGTCTTTCCCTTTAAACAAACATCTTCTGAAACGTGGTATATCCAATGAAAATTTATGTAATAACAGCGTACTGATCCTCTTCGGATAACAATCAAAACGGGCTGCAAAGAATCATGTGCTCTATGCTAAGAGCTCTTCATTTCCTCCTCGCAAGGCTGCAGGGAAACACAAGACTCACCAATGGAAAGAAAGAAATCATCTCTGAACGCAGAAAGGAGCTGCATTCCTGATACGCAGCATACGCAGTTGCACAAAAAGTACGGTGGCGGTGTCACCCTCCTGGAAGAACAGACATACAGCACACATGCATACATGCCAACATTTTAGGAGAGGGAAGTGGGAGATTTAACATAAAAAATTAGGAGAAAGAAAATTCCCCATTGACTTCTATTGTAGAAAATGCAATTTCAGGCAGGAGACAGCTAAAATAAAGCCATTTTTGGCTTGAAAAATCGGTAGTCTCCCGCCTGAATCGGGTCTATTGGCATGTATGCAGATGCAGAACTAATGTTAATGCTTAAGAACCCTTACACCCACTGCACCGTGCTACTGCAAAACTCTGACCGCTGCTTTGAAACAAATAATCAGTAGTGTGCGGTAATGCGGAAATGCCTTTATAGATGGGCTCTTCCCTGCCTTCTCAATGAAGTCACTTGCGCTCCTGGAACCGCTCTGACTCATGGGACTTGTAGTTCCATTGAGGTGCAGCCATTCTACCAGGCAATGTAAGGACTCTTGTTGTTGAGACATTACGAGCCTCAGTATTATTGTTTCTTCTTCTCTCTGATTCCCCAGAATCCCCGAATCAAGGTTCCTGGCAGTGTTTGTAGCCCCCACATGAGTACCTCTGCATTAGGAAAACAGAAAGATCTGCCTATAATGGGCAAACCCAGGTTGTTTGCAAGTACCAGAATGCAAAGTAAAAACAAGAACTGGATGACCTGCTCACACGTAGCACAGAAGAGCCCGAGATCTCTGACACAGGATGCTGTCCTGTCAGACACCAAAAGTGTCCTGAAGCTCTAAATCTCTATTGTTGATTTTCAGGAGCTCTGGTGCCGGGGGGTAAACATAATGGTGGGGGCTTGATGCTTTTCCTGGAGGCCAGCCATAATGTGCAGGTCTTTTACTGGTGGGACATTTGCGGCTGCCTTACAACCCACCTCAAGCTAGGCTACAATCACATTTCACGTAACACCCAATTAACTATTTGATCATAGAAGGTCTTCTGTGTGTGGCAGATTTCCCATCCGTAGGGTGATGTCAGCACAGAAAGTCTCTCATTGTTGTTGTCCTTCGTACTACTCTGTATGTCTGCTCTGTGCTTAAAGTTTGGAAGTAAATTACTGGTGGGTTTTTAAAGTAGATCTAGTTTGTGTTTTATTCCAGTGTGTTAAAACGTCAGACATTGTAATTGTGATTGCATTTTTATAGAGCTTACTACCCCTGATGAGGCGGCAAGGTATTTTTCGGTGAGTAGCACGCTACTCCGGAACTCAAAAAGCCTTAGTGGTGAATTAGTATAGGGAAATATGAAATTAATTTGAGCAGTGGACTTGTGAGTCTGGTAGTTGGTGTGAAAAGGATAGTGGAGCGAAAAAAGTGTTTTTTGGAGATCATAGCAGTAGAGGAGGTTTGGAATGAGTAAAGGGGGAAGGTGGAAAAGTCAGAGGGAAGGGTTTAGAACAGGGGGTACTCACAAACTTTCTCTCGGGGGTCAAATTTACAGTGTGGTTTGTGGCTGAGGGCCGCACCGGTGGGGGCGGGGGCAGTGGGGGAGGAGGCGGGGCTAGAGCAAAAAAAACTATGACCATGAGGTTGAACACAGGCCCCTGCAGCGGACGCCTTCGTCCACTGAGCCACCAGACCCGGCATTCACACATCTTTATCTATCGATCTATCTATCTATCTATCTATCTATCTATCTATCTATCTATCTATCTATCTATCTATCTATCTATCTATCTATCTATCTATCTCACGCTCCGTCTCCCTCCCTCTCTCTCTCTCCCTCTGTCTCCCTCACTGTGTCTCCCTCTCTCTGTCTCCCTCCCTCGCTCTCCGTCTCCCTCCCTGTCACCCTCCCTCTCTCTGTCTCCCTCCCTCTCCCTCTCTCTGTCTCCCTCCCTCTGTCTGTCTCCCTCCCTCTGTCTCCCTCTTGTCTGTCTCAGTCTGTCTCCCTACCTCTCCCTCCCTCCCTCCCTCCCTCTATCTCTCTCTCTCTCCCTCTGTCTCCCTCTCTGTGTTTGTCTCCCTTTCTCTGTCTCCCTCCCTCCCTCTCTCTCTGTCTCCCTCCCTCCCTCCCTCTCTCTCTCTCCCTCCCTCTCTCTCTCTCTCTCTCTCTCTCTCCCTCTCTCTCTCTCTCCCTCCCTCCCTATCCCTCCCTGTCTCCCTCTGTCTCCGTCTCCCTATGTCTCCCTCCCTATGTGTCCCTGTCTCCTTCTCTATCTCTCTCACCGTCTGTCTCCCTCCCTCTCTCCATCTCCCTTCCTCTGTCTCCCTCTGTCTCACTCCCTCCCTCTGTCTCCCTCTCTCCGTCTCCCTCCATCTGTCTCACTCTGTCTCACTCACTCTGTCTCCCTTTCTCTCTGTCTCCCTCTCTCTCTCCGTCTCCCTCCCTCTCTATCTCTGTCTCCCTCCCTCTCTATCTCCGTCTCCCTCCCTCTCTCTATCACTCTCTCTCTCCCCCTCTGTCTCACTCACTCTGTTTGTCTCCCTTTCTCTGTCTCCCTCTCTGTCTCCCTGTCTCCCTCTCTCTCTCTCTCTCTCTCTCCGTCTGTCTCCCTCCCTCTCTCCATCTTTCTCCCTCCGTCTGTCTCCCTCCCTCTGTCTCCCTCCCTCTCTCTGTCTCCCTCCCTCTCTCTGTCTCCCTCCCTCTGTCTCCCTCTCTCTCTCCGTCTCTCCCTCTCTCTCTCTCTGAATCACTGTTTGTCTCCCTTTCGCTCTCCCTCCCTCCCCTCTGTCTCCCTCCCTCTCCCCCTGTCTCCCTGTCTGTCTCCCTATCTGTCTCCCTCTGTCTTCCCCCTCTCCCACTCCCTCTGTCTTCCTCCCTCTGCGCACTCTGTCTTCCTCCCCCTGTCACCTCACCTGCTGCTCTCACTCCCTGCTGCCCTCCGTCACCTCACCCTGCTGTCCTCCTCACCCTTTGACACCTCACCCGCGCTGAGACAGCTTCCGAGAACACACACAGCCGCCGCCGCACCCAAGCACTTAACAGGTGTTTTAAAAACCATTCACTTGTTAATGAGGCTTTATTGTATTTCACCTCTTCTTAGCGCCCCTGCATCAGGGGCGCTAAGAAGAGGTGAAATTCAACAAAGCCTCATTTACAAGTTAATGGTCTTTAAAGGAAATCGCCCGGGCACCAGAAGCTCCACGCTGCTGCAACCGGCGATGTAAAAAACACACAGGTATGATGTCTGTAAGGTCCGCGGGCCGCCACGGAAGGCTTGCCGGGCCGCCGCCGGCCCGCGGGCCGTACTATGAGTACCCGTGGTTTAGAAAGACCAGTTTGAGAGATCTAAATATTAAAAGAGGTGTGAGATGGTGCAAGGAGGGGTAGAAAGGGTTATTTTGGGGATCATAGTTGTAGAATGGAGTTCGGGTGAGTCAGAGAGTGGACGTAGAGGTTATATTGAGAGAGGTATAGGGTGAGATAATAGGGTAGTACATTAGAGATGCTGAATTAGAAGTAAATTAATAAATATTTGTTTTTATAATTCATGTTTTTTGTATAGAAGTATGAATGCTATTTCTGAACTGTCAAGAAAAGGATGATTACTTCGGATTATTTTAAAAAGCGCAAACACTGAGGCATTGTAAGCAACTTAATGGGAAAAAATACCAAAACTGATATCCAGCACTAGAAATAATCAGTCTCAGACTCTGTGATATGATTGGTCACCACTTCGCGGTAGTTTTCCCCTTTATGAGTGCAGGACGCTGTGCGTGCTGCTATGGTGATCTACTGCCCGCCGTATGATCTGATTGGTCACCTTTTCGCGGTAGTTCTCCCACCAACGAGTGCAGGACCCGTGCGTGCGGCGCGCTGTGCGTGCTGCCATGGTGATACGCACGGCAGCGCGGCGTGGTTTGAAGGGTCCGTTTCCTGTTTCGGTGCGTTCGTTCCGGACTGGAAGATGTCGCCCGGACCAGATAGACACGTCCGCTGTGATGGCTCCCAGGGGCCCCCAGCGGTGAAACCCCGCACACTGCAGCTGGTGGTGAACCAGCAGGTCCTGGCGGAGCGTACCCAGGCCGTGAAGGCGGTCGGGGCTTGGGTGGAGAGCGGCTGGGACCGGTGGGAGGAAGAAGGAGAGAGCCGGGCTGTGCTGTCCGCGCTTTACGTGGAGGAGGAACTAAACAAGCAGGGGAAAGAGAAGCAGGAACGTCTGAGGCGATTCCAGAGTGAGGTGAAGCACAGGGTGAACCAGCATGCAAGGCTGAGGAAAGAGCAGCAGCTTCTGAAGTCCTATGCTGCGGCTGAAAAGGAAGGGATACTCGTGCAGCAGTCCTCAGATGCTGCTGGGCACCTGACCCCAAAAAGGAATACATGTCTGTACCGAAATAATGCAGACTTGGCCATATGCAGTCCTGGGGCCCAGTGGGTGAATGCACAACAGCTTGGGGGCCACATGGAGGAAGATGCAGAGGAAGAGGGCAGCCAAGATGGGAGGGAAGTATTTCAGCAGCAAGCCAGAGCTCTCAGCAAAACCATGAAGCATGTGCGGCGTAGCCTGGTGGCCTGCAAGACTGTACACGAAGGAGAAAGCCCATCAGAACTTCCTGGTGGGATATGGAAGGTTTCTCCAACCAGAGACAAACCTTTGTCTCGCACTTCTCCAGATCGCATTTGTCAAGAGGAGGATGTTGTGGAAGGACATCATGACCTGCCAGCTGAATTACAAAAACAGATTTCGATTAACAGCCAGGTGGGGAAGGAGGATCGTTGTCAAAGTAGAGCAGAGCCTGTAAAGATTTGTAATCGATTGTTGAAAAAACCCTACCCCACAGGCCCAGCACCAGCATTCAGCACTGATTATCGAGCTGCACTTGTACTGCGACCAAGCACAGATCTAGAAGATAACAAAAAACAACGTGAATATCAGTACTTGATGTACAGACGACTTTTTATGGACATTGAGCGGGAGCAGGTAAAGGAAATTCGCAGGCAAAAACGACATGAAAAGAGAATCGCTAAGATCAAGATAGAAAAAGAGCTTCATCGGCATGCAGAAGAGCAGGGGATCAGGACCCTTGCCAAACTGCAAGACACCCATTCTGGGGAGAGTGAAAGCAAAGCCGTAGCACAGCTGAAAGAGGAAGAGCGACAGTGGAAAGTAACCCAAGACAAAAAACGGAAAAACAAAGAAAACAGTCGATATATTGATGCACTAAGAGCTCAGACGAAAGAGAAGATACAGCAGCACAATATTGAATTGCCACCGCTGTGCTGCTGTGGGACAGATTTCTGGGATTCTCACCCAGATACCTGTGCCAACAACTGTAGTTTCTACAGGAATCATAAAGCATACACCCAAGCTCTTCAGTCGGTGATTGCCTCGTACAACTTATGTGAGGGAAATGCAGTAGCCAGATTCTCCACTCGGGCCATCTCTTCGGCGCGACTGGCCCACTCAATCGAGAAACCATAATCGACGTATTCATAAATTGCTGTCCGTTTGCAGAATTGTGGATCTAATTTATAGCGGCAGTTGTGACAGTAATGAAGCCGGAAATCTGGATCATTAAAGGACTGAAAAATGTGATGGAAGCCTGTAAAGAGGATGTTTCATTACTCTGGCGATTTAAAACACGATGACCAATCTTTCTATTATGGCATTGTAGTGGTTGAACGTGTGTTTTCATAAAGTTATTTTGTACTTTTTGTTGATTAAATGCAGTCTCTGCTATACTGATGTAATGGTGCCCAGTTTAATGGAAAACATATTTACAGAGTTTTGAAAAGTGAGTGGTTCGAAGAACCTAATTCCAGCAAAGACATTACCTTGGACTTGAGAAAAGCCTGCCCTCCTCATATCTTTTCAAACCCACCATACGTCGTTGAGTAAGGAATTGAACGAAAGATGTCTGATTTCGGGACTTTCTCCAGTCTTTAAAAAAAGTTTTTACTTTCATATCATTGTTTTTTCAAACGTTTTATTTAAAACAAAGTGACATAAAAATACACAAATAAATTAGCTTCAAGTACAGCAACACTTGAATGTCTGTGTTTTTTACACTACTGCCTTAAATCTCAATACATTATCTTCCTTATACATAGATACCCTTTCCATGCAGTCATGTATCTATACATGTATTACTTTACTCCTACTGTAGAAGAAAGAATAAATAAATAAAAAAGTGTACTCTCTCCAATGCACTACTCTCACACTATACCTCTCTCAATATATCCTCTACCTCCACTCTCTGACTCATCTCAACCTCATTCTACTTCTATGATCTCCAAAATAAGCCTTTCTAGACTTCCCACTTCGGCTTACCCAGAACATCCTCTTACTACTATGATCTCCCAACTAAACTTTTTTCTAAATTCTTCCATCATGTATCCCTTCTTTGACTTATCCCACACTTCATTTTACTACTATGATCTCATGATCTCCCTAATCCCTTTCTAGAGACTTTTCCCTCCTCCATCTCTCCTTTTTACTCAACCAAAACCCCATTTTACTACTATGATCTCCCAAATAAAATGTTCTAGACTCTCCCCTCTTCTACTCCTCCTTTATCCTATTCAATACAACTAACATTACATTACTCACATTTCTACAGCTCAAATAACCACCTATTTCCCTACACTAGTCTGCCATGAATCTTTTTGGGTTCCAGAGTAGCATGCTAGTCGCGGAAAAGCGCTGCCATGCCTCATCATAAGTAAGCGCTACATATACAATTACAACTATTGGTCTTTCTGGCTATTTATTTTGAACCTTTGAACTAATATCACCTCATACATTGCTCTGGGGTTTGCCCTTGCTATTGAGCCAGGCTACCAAAGGTGATCCAAGATTTCACTGTTTAACATAGTGTGTCCTGTTTAGGTATCATGGGAGCATCTTCAGAGCCCACAGCACAACAGTACTTTCTATTACCCAAGGCCTGAAAGTGCATATTCCCTACAGCTGTGGCATTATTGCAGACAATGACCTATGCACTGCCACACCCCTGTATGGTAGATCACTGTCTGCAATGTTTATGATATTCAAATGGACCACTGCCTCATCTCCACCCAACAAAAGTTAGAAAACTCCACGAATTCTCAAGATAACGATGTGTGGGGACAGCAGAGTTCTTTGTCTCTGCTGGGTTGCATCTGCTCTTAATAAATACCTAAAATGTCTCTTTTCCTTGGCAGGAGTGACTGCTCTATTCTGAGTTCTAGCATCGAACACGTAAATCTCTTTTCCTTGGTAGCAGCTCTAGATCTCTTCTGGGTTTTATCAGCTAACACTTAAATTCCTAACATGTCTCTTTCCCTCACAGGTTCCCTCCACGCCTCATAGAACATTTGATCAAGAACTTAAGCGTGCCCATCGCCTGCTTCTCACAGCCCCCCAAGTCGGCGGACCTTCTACTACGTACGTTTGTGAAATGTTCAATGAATGCTACAGCCATTGTATCCTTGGGTCCCAGGGTGGGGTGGACATCCCCCTTTTATCTGATTTCGTACATTATGGGGTGTAGTAAACGTGGCTCTCAGAGGGCGATGCTGGGAAGTTCTGTTAGTTTGCGCTCTGACTTAAAGAACTTCGCCACTGGTTCCTTTTTACATGTGCTCAGGTTAACTTTGGGTTTTTTGTTTATTGCAGTGTGCCACATATCTCTTCTGTGCCCATTTGTACCCATGTGTTGCTCTTTGTTTCCTAGAGCCCATGTGTGCCCCATCTCTACCCAGTTCCCATGTGTTTCCCATCTCGCACTGGTGCCCATATGTGTTTTATTGCACCCCTTAGCCCATGTGTTTCCCATCTCATTCTGGTGCCCAAGCATTCTTCATTGCACCCCTTAGCCCATGTGTTTTTCATCTCACTCCGGTGCCCATGAGTGCTTTATTGTACCCCTTAGCGCATGTGTTTTCCATCTCACTCCGGTGCCCATGCATTTTTCATTGCACCCCTTAGTCTGTCACCCTTCTCTCCCTGGTGCCCGTATATGTCACAGCTCTGCTCTGCCATCCCTGCTATGCTTTTCACCAGCCCCCATGTGTGTTTCATTGCACCCCTCAGCCCATATGTTGCACATCTCTCCCTGATGCCCATGTATACCTCATTTCTATCCACAACCATCTCGGCTATGTCTTTAACCAGTTCTCATGTTTCCCATTTTGTCCCCAGTACCATGTATGCACTGTCTCTCCCTTATCGCATATGTCACTAGTAACCACGTGTTCCCAGACTCTCCTTAGTGACGACGTGCGCTCTGACTCTCCCTGATCTTGTTTCTTGCCAGTGCCCACCTGGACTCTGCCATCGCTCTCTAGTGACTATTTGCTCTCAGACTCTCATCTCATAGCTCCCCAGTGACCACATGCACCCGGACCCTCCCCAGTGACCACATGCGCCCGGACTCACCCCCATCTCCCCAGTGACCACATGCAACCGGACTCTCCCGATCTATCTGCAGTGACTACACGCGCACTGAACGTTCCATGATCTTATCTCGCCCTGTTCGCCTGGACTCTTCCCCCAGCTCCCTAGTGACAACAAGTGCCTGAACTGCTCCTTGTCCCGAATGACCCCTTGTACCCAGACCCTCCCCCAATTCCACAGTGACCATATGCACCTAGACTCTCCTTTATCTAATTTCTCCCTAATCACCACATGCGACTCAACTTTCCCCCCATCTCCCCAGTGAGCACAATCGCCCGGACTCTCCCGTACCTCATCTCCCCAATGACCACAAGAGCCCGGACTCTCCCTTCTCATATTCCTACAGTGACCAGAAGCGCCCGTACTCTCCCCAGTGACCAAATATGCCAATACTCTCCCTAGTGATCACAAGCGCCTGGACTCTCCCTTATCTCATCTCTCCCCACTGACAACAGGTTCCCGGACTCTCCTCCTTCTCCTCAGTGACCACATGCGCCTGGTCTCTCCCTTTTCTCACTTCACCCCAGGTACCACATGCACCCAGATTCTCCCATATATCTTCTCCCCCCAGTGACCCCATGCTCCTGGATTCTCCCTTATATCATCTCTCCCCAGTGACCACAAGCTTCAGGACTCTCCTTCCCAGTGACCACATGTGCCCTGACTCTCCCTTATCGCATCTCTCCCCAGTGACCACATGTGCCCAGACTCTCCCATATTTCATCTCTCTCCAGTGACCACATACGCCCGGACCCTCCCTTATCTCTCCCAAGTGACTACATGCGCCCGGACTCTCCCCCTTCCCTGTGACCACAAGTGCCGGGACTCTCCCTTATCTCATCTCTCCCCATTGACCACAAGTGCCCAAACTCTCCCTTATATCATCTCTCCCCAGTGACCACAGGCTTCAGGACTCTCCTCCTTCCCAGTGACCACATGTGCCCTGACTCTCCCTTATCTCATCTCTCCCCATTGACCACAAGTGCCTAAACTCTCCCTTATCTCATCTCTCCCCAGTGACCACATGCGCCCAGACTCTCCCATATTTCATCTCTCTCCAGTGACCACATACGCCCGGACCCTCCCTTATCTCTCCCAAGTGACTACATGCGCCCGGACTCTCCCCCTTCCCTGTGACCACAAGTGCCGGGACTCTCCCTTATCTCATCTCTCCCCATTGACCACAAGTGCCCAAACTCTCCATTATATCATCTCTCCCCAGTGACCACAGGCTTCAGGACTCTCCTCCTTCCCAGTGACCACATGTGCCCTGACTCTCCCTTATCTCATCTCTCCCCATTGACCACAAGTGCCCAAACTCTCCCTTATCTCATCTCTCCCCAGTGACCACATGCGCTCATCTCTCCCCCATCTCCCCAGTGACAACAAGCTCCCGGACTCTCCCTTATCTCATCCCTCCCCAGGGACCACAAGCCCCTGAACTGCCTCGTCTCCCGAATGACCACATGCAACCAGACCCTCCCCAAATTCTTCAGTGACCATATGCACCTAGACTCTTCTTTATCTCAACTCTCCCTAATCACCACATGCGCCAGGACTCTTTCCACCCCCCCATCCCCCCATCTCTCTGACCACAAGTGCCCGGATTCTCCCGTATCTCATCTCTCCCCAGTAACCACAAGTGCCCAGACTCTCCCTTATCTCATATCCCCCCAGTGACCAGAAGCGCCTGGACTCTCCTATATCCCATCTCTCCCCAGTGACCACAAGTGCCTGGATTCTCCCGTATCTCATCTCTCCCCAGTAACCACAAGTGCCCAGACTCTCCCTTATCTCATATCCCCCCAGTGACCAGAAGCGCCTTTACTCTCCCATATTTCATCTTTCCCCAGTGACCTCATGTGCCCGGGCTCTCCCTAATCTCATCTCTTCCTAGTGACCAGATATGCCTGTACTCTCCCCAGTGACCACAAGCGCCTGGACTCTCCCTTATCTCATCTCTCATCACTGACCACAGGTTCTCAGACTCTCCTTCTCACCAGTGACCACGTGCGCCTGGTCTGTTCCTTATCTCATTTCGTCCCAGGTACTACATGCACCCAGATTCTCCCTTAGATAGTCTTTCCCCCCAGTGACCACATGCTCCCTGACTCTCCCTTATCTCATCTCTCCCCAATGACCACAAGCACTCTGACTCTCCCTTATATCATATCTCACCAGTCACCACAAGCGTCAGGACTCTCCTCCCCAGTGACCACATGCATCCGACTCTCCCTTATCGCATCTCCCCCCAGTAACCACATGCGCCCAGACTCTCCCATATCTCTCCAGTGACCACATGCGCCCGTACTCTCCCTTATCGCATTTCTCCCCAGTGACCACATGCGCCCAGATTCTCCCTTATCTCTCCCCAGTGACCACATGCGCCTGAACTCTTCCCCCTTCTTCCCCTTGACCACAACTGCCTGGTCTCTCCCTTATCTCATCTCTCCCCAGTGACCACAAGCACCCCAACTCTCCCTTATCTCATCTCTCCCCAGGGACCACATGCGCCCAGACTCTCCACCGTCTCCCAGGTGACCACATGCGCCTGGACTGCAAATGTCCAGAGTGACCGCATGTGCCCAGACTCTTCCCTCCCCCATCTTTCCCCAGTGACCACAAGTGCCTGGAGTCTCCCTAATGTTATCTTTCCACAGGGATCACAGGCACCTGGACTCTCCCTTATCTCTCCCCTATCTCTCCCCAGTGACCACATGTGCCCAAACTCTCCCTTATCTCATCTCTCTCCAGGGACCACATGCACCCAGACTCTCCCCCTTCTCCCAGGTGACCACAAGCGCCAGGACTCTCCCCCTTCTCCCAGGTGACCACAAGCGCTAGGACTCTCCCTTATCCCACCTCTCGCCAGTGACCACATGCGCCTGGATTGCCCCAATTTCCCCAGTCACCACATGCGCCCAGACTCTCCCATATCTCATCTCTTTCCAGTGACCACATGCGCCCGGACTCTCCCTTATCTCATTTCTCCCCAGAGACTGTCCCCTTCTCCACCGTGAGCACAAGTGCTCGTACTCTCCCTTGTATCATCTCTCCCACAGTGACCACAAGCGCCTGGAATCTCCTCCTCCCCAGTGACCACGAGGTCCTAGACTCTCCCTTATCTCTTCTCTCCCCAGGGACCACATGCGCCTGGACTGCCCCCATGTCCCCAGTGACCACATACGTCCCAACTCTACTCCCCAGTGACCACAGGCCCCCAAACTCTCCCTCATCGCTTCTCAGTGACCACAAGCACCCAGATACTCCCCAGGGACCACATAGTCCATACCCTCCCCAGTAACCACATGCGCCCAGAATCTCCCTTATCTCATTTCTCCCCAAAGACCACAGGTTCCTGGACTCTCCTCCTTCTCAGTGACCACATGTACCTGGCTTTTCCCTCATCTCTCGCCAGTGACCACATGTGCCGGGACTCTTCCCCCTTCTCCCCAGTGACCACAAGTGCCCGGACTCTCCCTTATCTCATCGCTCCCCAGTGACCACAAGCGCACGGGCTCTCCCTTATCTCATCTCATGCCAGTGACCACAAGTGCCTGGACTCTCCCTTATCTAATCTCCCCCCTTTGACCACAGGTTCCCGGACTCTTCCCTTATCTCATCTCTCACCAGTGACCACAGGTTCCCGGACCCTTCTCTATCTCACCAGTGACCACATGCGCCTGGTCTCTCCCTTATTTCATCTCTCCCCAGTGACCACAAGCGCCCGGACTCTCCCTTATCTCATCTCTTCCCCAGTGAGCACAGGCGTCCAGACTCTTGGAAAGTCGAGGTATGTATGCCCTTTCTGTCCCTGACACCTCCTGTCAGAGCCCTTAAAGCACCTCACTCCTGTTCCTAAAAGCGTTTAACTGGTTGGATGTTTCCCCTTCAAGACCCACCCCTCTGCGAAGGAGCCCATCCTGCTGGACAGGCCTTTAGTTCTCTGTGCCTGGCTGTGTTTTACAACTCACACAGCAACCCTTTCCTTCCTTTCTCAAGGGCCCCCCTGCGCTCAGGGTGCCCCACTCGGTGTCCCTGTTGATGTAGCTTTAACAGAGGCTTTCCTTCCCCGTCATTGGTTGTTACTTGTGGGTCTGGCCTGTGTGGGCTTAAACTGGCCCTGGGTGACCACAACACACATAACATGCCAGAGGCATGTGTAATGTGGAATGCCAGGTGTTCTAAAAAGGCTGTGGATCTGTGGAAGCTGAAAATATTTTTTGCAACATTTGCAAAGTCTATGGAAACTGCAACGTGACTAATTTTGAGAAGTGTATTCTGTTTTTTGATCTTTGCTTGAAATCGTGACTTTTGTGACTATGTATGCAGGATACGCCCCTTTTTAGTACTAAAAAGGTTCTGCGAAAATAGTCTTGACAGAAAGTAGCTGGTGTTCCATATCTTGGCAGTGCTGCTGTGCTTGAAAAGCTCTGAAACAGGTCCACTTACAAAGGGCAGGTCTGCATCGAATGATGCCACACACGGGAAGGCTGCGTGAATCCCACACGCAGGCTGTGTTTGGCTTGGCCCGGTCAGCCGGGGCATATTTCCACCGTGTGGAGGGAAAACGGCAGGGGCCAAGGCGAAGGAAAGCAGGAAACTGCAGGGGCCAAGGCGAAGGAAACCAGGGAACTGCAGGGGCCAAGGCGAAGGAAACCAGGGAACTGCAGGGGCCAAGGCGAAGGAAACCAGGGAACTGCAGGGGCCAAGGCGAAGGAAACCAGGGAACTGCAGGGGCCAAGGCGAAGGAAAGCAGGAAACTGCAGGGGCCAAGGCGAAGGAAACCAGGGAACTGCAGGGGCCAAGGCGAAGGAAACCAGGGAACTGCAGGGGCCAAGGCGAAGGAAACCAGGGAACTGCAGGGGCCAAGGCGAAGGAAACCAGGGAACTGCAGGGGCCAAGGCGAAGGAAAGCAGGAAACTGCAGGGGCCAAGGCGAAGGAAACCAGGGAACTGCAGGGGCCAAGGCGAAGGAAACCAGGGAACTGCAGGGGCCAAGGCGAAGGAAACCAGGAAACTGCAGGGGCCAAGGCGAAGGAAACCAGGGAACTGCAGGGGCCAAGGCGAAGGAAAGCAGGAAACTGCAGGGGCCAAGGCGAAGGAAACCAGGGAACTGCAGGGGCCAAGGCGAAGGAAACCAGGGAACTGCAGGGGCCAAGGCGAAGGAAACCAGGAAACTGCAGGGGCCAAGGCGAAGGAAACCAGGGAACTGCAGGGGCCAAGGCGAAGGAAACCAGGAAACTGCAGGGGCCAAGGCGAAGGAAAGCAGGAAACTGCAGGGGCCAAGGCGAAGGAAACCAGGGAACTGCAGGGGGCAAGGCGAAGGAAACCAGGGAACTGCAGGGGCCAAGGCGAAGGAAACCAGGAAACTGCAGGGGCCAAGGCGAAGGAAAGCAGGAAACTGCAGGGGCCAAGGCGAAGGAAACCAGGGAACTGCAGGGGCCAAGGCGAAGGAAACCAGGGAACTGCAGGGGCCAAGGCGAAGGAAACCAGGGAACTGCAGGGGCCAAGGCGAAGGAAACCAGGGAACTGCAGGGGCCAAGGCGAAGGAAACCAGGGAACTGCAGGGGCCAAGGCGAAGGAAACCAGGGAACTGCAGGGGCCAAGGCGAAGGAAAGCAGGGAACTGCAGGGGCCAAGGCGAAGGAAACCAGGGAACTGCAGGGGCCAAGGCGAAGGAAAGCAGGAAACTGCAGGGGCCAAGGCGAAGGAAACCAGGGAACTGCAGGGGCCAAGGCGAAGGAAACCAGGGAACTGCAGGGGCCAAGGCGAAGGAAACCAGGGAACTGCAGGGGCCAAGGCGAAGGAAACCAGGGAACTGCAGCTTTTGCGAAAGACAAAAATCCTGGTCTGTGTACAATCGGAGGCGGGCTGGGACAGAAAATGGGCCCCGGTCACCAAAATAAAAGTGGCCCCCATTAATGAATCCTACATCTAAAAATGTGGCCTATGGTTGCAAATCGCAGTTTTAAACTAATAAAGACACGCTCTATATGACTTTTGCAAATGTTGGAAGACTGCGTGCATTGTGCTTGTTACTGGCAATCTTTTGTGGTTGTAGGGAAATCAACTGTAAACAAGCATTGGCAAAGTCAGTAGGTGTCGCCTGTGTTAACCTATTGCCTTTTTCCAATGTTTTTTTTTTTAAGTCGTTGCATAGCATTGCAGGATGCTGTGCGATATCGCATTCAAAAAAAGAAACGCTATTATGCGGTCAGTGTTGACCACGTCATGGCGCTTTCTTTACTTCAAGCCACGTTGGACAGCATCGCAGGCTGCTGTGCAACATGGCGTAAAGCAGTGTTTCCCAAACTGTCGGTTCTGGGTCAAGAACTGATTTTTGGTGGGTCGTGAAACGCCAAGCAAGAAATAAAGATGCATTTGAATTCTGCATTTATCTTGCCACATTTTCTGTGCTTCAAAGACTGAGGTCAAATCTCGGCTGTGTCTTCTAACAAGCTGCTGCTTACTGTTTTAACACTGAGATTGGTGTTTACAAACTCCGCTCATTTTGCAGCTAGAGAAAGAAAATTAAAGTGAATTATGTGACAATCATGCTGGGGTGCAGAGAGTGTGAAAGGAGAGACTGTACAAGGCCGTTGTTTGTAACACACAACAAAATGTAAATATCCGTAAATGGACTGTACACATTAAGAGGTTAGGAAAGCACAAATGAAGCACAGTTTTTATAATTCTGAAGTGAGGGAAGCAATGAGTTATTAGGATCAAAACAAATCACGACACTTGACTCGGTGATGCACAAATGACAAATATTGACAAACACAATTTCCATTTGTATCTTTTATCAGTAAAGCTGGATGTCTGTGCAAATCTAGTGCCCTAATCAATAGAAGATGTGCTGTCTGTATATGACAGTGCGCTGCCTTACGATGCTGTCGTTAAATCAAAAAAAACTCTTGACTCTCGTCTAATAAAGCAAATTGTCATACTACAAAGTAGTTTGTGGTTCGAAACAGTTTAGAAAGCACTGGCCAACGTTGATTGCGCAATAGTTATTTTTTCTTTAAGCCATATTCCACAGCTGTGCTGTGCGGTATGTAAAACAAGCATTTACAATGCAATGGTCTCGGCATTGGTAAAGTTAGAGCTATTGGCATTGCTCATGACATTATTTTTGTTTGTTTTTGTTTTTAAAACATTTAAAGAAACGTCATTGTCATGAGCAATGCCAATAGCTCTAACTTTAACAATGCCGAGACCGTTGCATTGTAAATGCTTGTTGGCCGGGCTGCTGCTGTTTTTGGAGCCGCGCTGGGAGCTCTGGCATGGGCAGGGTGTGGACAGGCTCCTGCCTGGGTAAAGGGCTGGCGTGCCAGGCGTCAGAGGGGCCCCTCCGAGTAGGGACTCTGCTCTTGCTGGACGCCGAGGCCCTGATATGTGGCTGGTCAGGCCTTGCCAAGCTCCGCACCAGTGCTTACAGTCTGCAAGAGGGCGATGCGAGTTAAACGCTCGCTGCTGACATCTTCAGTGAGCTTAACTTGTGATTTTGCGCCTCAAAAATGGCAACTCAACTTTTCTTCATCCCGATGTCCTGTAAATTGAGGCTCATGATACTGGAAAATAGAAACCTCTTCTATTTAAATCACGAATGTCCTCGCTACGAGTGGTCCGGTGTTTGAGACATTAATAACTGTATCCATAAATTCCAATATCAAGTTTTTTTCGATTTATTGGATGCCAGGACTAACGCCCGTTACGAGTTTTGCCCCGAAATGTAACAGAATGTTGGTGACTCTTTCTGCAACAACATGTTAAGTGGATGAAACATTTATGGAAGCAGCGAGTATGTAACGGGTGCGAAAAGAGAGAGGAAAGTCATAACTCCGGCATGTGCGAGAACAGGATTTACCACGTCTGTAGTAATTATCCACTCGTCTATGAAGCGCTATATGAAAACAGGGTGTCATGTAGGCGCACCAGCCTGGCAGGGCTTTCCCTGCAGGTCAAAGCGCGTGCGGATTTCTGATGCTTCCAAGCGCATGCCTGGCTCTCAGCTCTGCCTCTCGCAACCCATATTGTCCCAGAAAACAAACATTTCTCCTTGGAGATTATAATGTTTATTTTACACTTGGCCTTCTCTAACCCCCCTCCGTCTGACTCGCTCCTTTACCACGCTCTGCGAAATGTTAACTTTAATTGCGCGCGCCCGGGATCGCAGCCCTTCATTTTAAATTTCTACGCTTCGAAAAACGTGGCTGCGTTTAAATGAGATTAAACATCTCTGCGAGAGCGTTGTGAATTGGATCAGAAACGGCTGAACGGGTGGGAGCCGGGGTGGGGGAGGTGCCTGCTGGAGCGGGGAGCGGAGCATCTCTGCGGTGGGGGGCGTGGATCAAGGAAAGTGTCGAAGAGTGGGGGGTGGGTGTGTGGTGGCGCCAGGACTTTGCAAGGCACGAATGAATTGCTAACCCATCCGTGCAGTTGGAACCCCCACAATGAACGCCTGCTATTCATTTAAATCAATTATTTTCGAATTTGGCACCTCTTCCATAAATGGTGTACATAAAAACATCAGTGTTAAAAGAGTTCACCCAGACTGTCCGTGTAAAAAGCAGATGTTTCCCACACCGCGTCGGCGTGATTTTTCCCATTTTAAAATTGGATTAAATCAATGCGTCGGTGTTTTCCATTAATCTAGTTACGGCTTGTTTGGCTGTTCTTCCGCGCATGTGATAGACGTTTACACTGTGTTCCGAAGTGACATTAGCAGCAACAAAAACTCGCCAGAATGCAGCGCGTCCAGTAAATTAAACTGTTTAACACATGTGGTTAAATAGAGAGCGTTGCAATGTTTTTCCTTCTTCTAAGAGAACCATGTGTTTAACATTTTGCCGGGTTAAATATAACAAGGCAGAGCAAAAGGCACACCACCGCCTTTCTCCGAGGCAGGCAGAGCAGAAATGCCTCGGAGAAAGGGAGCCTCATTTTCGGATTTGGGGGCGTGTTTTGCTGTTGTCTCCTCCCTGAGACTTCTCGCAAAAAACACGCCCCCCGATCCGAAAAAGACGGGGCTTCAACGGAGTGACTGGACCTCTTCTCCAGTGGCTGGCCAGCATTTAAGAGGCCAGCCAATGGAGAACAGGATAGAAGAGGGGCGGGTGCAAGCCCCTCTTCTCAATGACATTAAATCTCCGGACTTCCGGTCTGCCGACCGGATGGTCCCGAGACCTAAAAACCAAAAAAGCGTAAGGCCCAAGCCACACGAGTGAGGTGAGCTAAGGAGGGAGGAGCAGCAACAGCGGGAGGAGGGCAGAGGGGAAATAATACATGGGAGGGGCAGGGGGAGGAGGGGAGTGCACCAACAACGAACATGGGGGTGGAGGCAACACAAGGGAGGTGAGGGGGCTGGAGGAGCAGCAACAACAGACGGTGGGAAGAGGGCGAGGGAAGCAGCACGAGGGAGGGAAGCAGAGAAGGGAGGAGCGGCGGCAGCGGGAGGAGGGCAGGGGGAAAATAACTTATGGTATGGGGAGAAGGGAAGCGCATCAACAACGGACATAGGGGTGGAGCAACACAAGGGAGGTGAGGGGGCTGGAGGAGAAGCGACAACAGACGGTGGGAAGAGGGCGTGGGAAGCAGCACGAGGGAGGGAAGCAGAGAAGGGAGGAGCGGCAGCAGCGGGAGCAGGGCAGGGGGAAAATAACTTATGGTATGGGGAGAAGGGAAGCGCATCAACAACGGACATAGGGGTGGAGCAACACAAGGGAGGTGAGGGGGCTGGAGGAGAAGCGACAACAGACGGTGGGAAGAGGGCGTGGGAAGCAGCACGAGGGAGGGAAGCAGAGAAGGGAGGAGCGGCAGCAGCGGGAGCAGGGCAGGGGGAAAATAACTTATGGTATGGGGAGAAGGGAAGCGCATCAACAACGGACATAGGGGTGGAGGCAACACAAGGGAGGTGTGGGGGATGGAGGAGCAGCAACAACAGACGGTGGGAAGAGGACGAGGGAAGCAACACAAGGGAGTTGAGCATAGAAGGGAGGAGCGGCAGCAGCGGGAGGAGGGCAGGGGGAAAATAACACATGGTATGGGGAGGCGGGAAGCGCATCAGCAACCGACATAGGGGTGAAGGCAACACAAAGGAGGTGAGGGGAATGGAGGAGCAGCAACAACAGATGTGGGAAGAGGGCGAGGGAAACAACATGGAGGTGGGCAGAGGAGGGAGGAGCAGCAACAGTGGGCCGCGGGAGGAGGGCAGGGGGTAAATAAATGGTAGGAGCGGGGGGGAGGAGGGGAGCGCATCAACAACGGACATGGGGGTGGAGGCAACACAAGGCAGGTGAGGGGGATGGAGGAGCAGCAACAACAGACGGGAAGAAGGCGAGGGAAGCAACACGAGGGAGGTGAGCTGAGAAGGGAGGAGCTGCAACAACGGACAGCGGGAGGAAGGCAGGGGGAAATAACAGATGGGGAGGAGGGAGCGCACAAACAATGGACGGGGAGGCAACATGAGGGAGGTGAGGGGGTGGAGGAGCAGCAACAACAGACAGTGGGGGAGGGTGAGAGAAGCAACATGAGGGGGGTGCAGCATGAGGGGGGGGATGAGCACCAGCAAGGGACAGTGGGAGGAGGGCAGGTGGTCAAGCAACACGAAGGAGGTGCAGGAGAGAAGGTAGGGAGTAGCATACAATGGTCAGTGGGAGGAGGGTGGGGGACAAGCAACATGAAGGAGGTGCAGGAGAAGAGGTAGGGAGTAGCACACAATAGACAGTGAGAGGAGGGCAGGGGACAAGCAACACAAAGGAGGCGCAAGAGAGGAGGTAGGGAGTAGCACACAATGGACAGTGGGGGACCAGCAAAACGAGGGAGATGGGTTGGGTGAGGGAGACATGCGGACTCTTCTAGACTATGTCAAAAAGTAAAACAAAAGTACCTGAAGAGCCTGTGATCAGTGGAAAGATGCTGGCCACAGACAGGAACCTGTAGGAAGTTCATGCTCCACCACAGAGACAATAATGAAGCCCCAGGAGGAAGAAGGAAGGAGCAGGTGGCGCTAGCCAATCGAAAGCAAGGAAACAAGTGTCATCAAAGCCAACTAATGGTAAGTAATGGGTGTGCTATTTTTTTTTAGTTAACAATAAATTTCATTGACAGTGTCTGTCTGCTGTCTCCGGTGAAACATGAAATCAGACCATAACACAGGCCGGCAAACAGCCCAAAAAATGGTCCACACACTGACCTGTCAGACAAACTGTAGGAAGCTGGCTCTCTATATAGTGCACCCAAATGAGCACACTGTGCAGAGTGTCCAGGCAAACCCCAAAGGAATCACAGATGCACAAAGACATTCCAATTGCTTTCTTTTGTGGTAGTGTGGGCGAGCAGTAAAGCATGTTAGAGGTCAGTGCTAAGCATTTATAACACACAAAGGCAGTAAATGAGACACACACTCAACAAAAATATCCGACACCAATTTATAAAAATAACACTTACTTTTATATAAAATTATATACCAAGATCATCGGACTCGGGTAAGTACTTTTTCAGTTATGAATTTTTACAGTTTTCATAAATAAACCCTGCATTGTCTGGACCAACAAGGTTATCGTATGGAGAAAAGCATGTATTGCATTCGGTCATTTGCCAGAAACTTACGGGACTGTTCTGCTGTTCTTGAGGTGAGTATGGGGCAGGGTCCAAGGCCACTCCAACAGGTCACCTCGGGTGGCTCTAGGGCGTCCTGGTGCAGAGGTGTGTCACAGCGTCCGGTGTCTCATTCACTTCAATGGGAGAACGGTCCGGGTACAAAGAGGCTGCAAGCAGGGACTGGGACACCAGTCCGGGGGTACCCACAGAGGGGCTCGACCCTTGAGATCATCAGGAACAAAGGTTACACCCTTGGTTCACTTTTCATCCGGCTGTGGGGCTAGTGTGCATTGGTGTCGGATTCCGGTGCAGAAGTCTCTCATTGTTGGAGGAGGCCTATAGAAAGAGGCTGCAGGTGGTGGATGGCAGTCCAGTCTGGGCAAATCCAAGCATAGGCTTAGCTCTTGTGGGTCTGGGGACCCAGTTGGCACCTTCCCCTCCCTTGGACTCAGGTTCTGGAGCACGGGTGCTTAGGTGCTTTTAGGCATCGGGTGGTGAAATGAAATGAAAAGGTGATTTGTATAGCGCGGCTGCTGCCCGAGGGCGTCCAAGCGCTGAGTAGAGGGCAAAGTACTCTGAGGAGGGGGTGAGGTGCTTAGTTTCTGAAAAGGAGGGTTTTTAGTTCTTTGCGGAATGAGGAGAGAGTCTGATTGGATCTTAAAGAGGGGGGAAGGGAGTTCCAAAGCTTGGAGGCGTTGAGCTCGAAGGACCTGCCTCCGGCCCTAGATCTTTTGATTCGGGGAACTGTGGCAAGGCAGGCGTTAGATGATCGGAGCTGTTGCCGGGGTGGTATGGAGTGAGAAGGAGATGGTTGATCTGGGGGCCAGCTCTGTAGAAGGCTTGGTGGGAGATACAGAGGGCCTTGAATTTTATTCTTTCCCTGACAGGGAGCCAGTGGAGAGATCGAATCCCTGCCTTGACTGATTCTCTGCGGGGTATCTGTAATAGTGTCCTGGCTGCACAGTTCTGGGTCCGTTGAAGTTTTTCTAATACATATTCTGGTGCTCCTAGATAGAGGGCATTGTTGAAATCAAGCCTAGATTGAATGAGGCCCTGAATGACAATTTGTTTGGCTACGAGGGGTAGGATAGGGAGGATTTTTTTCAGCATCCGAATCAATCCGAAGCAAGTTGCTGAGGTCTTGATTGCCTGGGTATTAAGAGTCAGGGATTTTTCAAGCCAGACTCCTAAGCTCTTGATGTCCTCCTTTGGAGATGGGGGTGGGCCCAAACTGGGGGGCCATAGCTGTGCAATGGTAGTTGGGGAAGGGGGGCCGAGGAGCAAGATCTCGGTTTTGTCCCCATTCAGTTTTAGAGAGGATGCCGTCATCCAGCTTTTTATCTCTTCCATGCAGGATGCCATGTTGACTTGTGGGAGCCTGCTGTTCTTCTGTGCCAGGGAGACCACGAGCTGGGTATCGTCCGCATATGATATGATCTTGATACCATATTGACGAACGATCCCAGCCAGCGGTCTCATGTAGACATTAAACAGCGTGGGGCTCAGGGAGGAGCCCTGTGGCACCCTGCAGCTCAGAGGTTTGCTGGTAGAGCAGGAGTCGCCATCGAAGACCTGGAAGGTTCTTCCACTCAGGAAGGATCTTAACCATGCAAGAGCATTTCCAGAGACTCCAAGATCGAAAAGTCGATGCAATAGAGTTTTGTGGCATACCGTGTCGAATGCGGCGCTGAGGTCGAGGAGGACCACTGCCACTGATCCCCCTCGATCCAGGATCCTTCTTGATTCTTCTACCACGGCTAGGAGAGCTGTTTCCGTGCCATGTTTTGGGCAGAGTCCTGGTGGTGGTCACAGACTCACGTCTAAGTCTTTGTTTATCAGAAGAGAAGCAATCAGGACAGCTGGGCCACTCTTGATGTAGGTCTCAATGTCTCTGAATTCCCTTGATGTGCATATCATCTTCCTCGGTGTTGGTGTCCGGGCTGGGCACAACAAGCCTTGAATCCTGCCAAGGGTCCGGTACCCCGGGGATTTGTACTGTAAGGCTCCGGTCGTTCCTTGCTTTCCCACACTTGGAGGGAGGACAGATGTGGCCTGCATGAGCACTGCTACCTCTTTCTGGGTGGCTGCTGCCTTGGTAGCCCCCATGGACGGCAGGTCAGTATACCGGATCTTGCTTCTTTGGGCCTGCGGCTGCAGGAGAGTAGCTTCTCTACTCCATGGGAGTTCCTTGGGCAATTTGCGAAGCAGTGGCAGCCCTTCCGGTTTCTTGAGGTCTGCACAGGCAGGACAAATCAGTTTCTCGCCGAAGTTCAGGTGCAGCAGACAGGCCCGGTGGGGTTGGTGAGAAGTCAGTCTTGCTCCTCGGTTTTCAGGTCTACAGTCTTCTTACACTCCTTCTTTTGTATCCAACGAAATCTGAAGGTCTGTTATCCTGGGGACCGCTAAATACGAAGCGAAAGCCCAGTTACGTTCAAGCATTGGCAGATTGCCCCATAAAGCCAGTCTGACCCTGTATACAACGGAGTTCCCACACAAAGGGCCTGGCTAGAGGGTTCAGGTAACTTAAGCTCCTCCCAAAAGATCTTTGTAACCATGTGTTGCTCATTGTTTTCAGGTGCCCATGTGTGCTCTGTCTCCACTCAGTGTCCACATGTGTCCATCTCACCGGGCTGCCCATGTGTTCCTCATTGCACCTCTCAGCCCATATGTTTCCCATCTCTCCTTAAAGGCCATGTTAATCACATCTTTACCCAGTGCCTTCTCTGCTATTTTATTCGTGTCCATGTATGCCTATCTCACCCTGATGCCAATGTGTGTCACGTTTCTACCATGTACCATCTCTGCTAGGCCTTTTGCCAGTGCTGCTATGATTTCCATATCATATCAGCCCCTCGCTCCACAGTGCACTAATCTTTTTGAAATGTCTCAGCAGGCTGCTTCGTCTAACGGGCTGGGGCAGAGTCATTCATGTCAGGCTGTGGCTGGCATATGTCTTAATGAAGCAGCTCAATTCTCTAACAAAATGGTGTCTGTGCGGGGCTGGAGTGGTTGGGACTCACTGTAAGGAAATGCCTCTTTTTGTATTGTCATCCCCAAGTGTTTGACTGATGCTGCTGGTTTTTGACTCTGAGAAGGCACTGAGGCTGCTAACCAGACCTCTGTGCCAATGGCCTCGCCCTAAAACATGTATGTTGAATTGGTCTATACCCAATTGGCATAGCTAACTTACCTCTATGTACCCACTATATGGTACCAAGGGTACCCAGGGCATGGAACTTACAGGGTCACCCCAGAGATTGTAGCACTGGTTGTACTACTCTGGGTGTGACCCAGGTAAAACTAGTCGCCTAGTCCCTCATTGAACAGGAAGAGCAGTTTTTAAAAAAAAAATATTTTTATTAAGTTTGCAAACAAAAAAAGAAAATAAATACCACTCATCCAGTGTAAGGCTTAGCAGGATATTACTCCAAACGTATCCCAACAATTCAGCACAGGTACAGTATAGACACAAAGACATTCCAAATGCATCATACAGTAGTGCCCATCCCCAACCACTGTAGGGATAACTATTCTTGGTCACTGAGTTCAGATTCTGATGTATTGTGTGGGGGCTCACAGATGTTGCCTCTGTACACATTCCATCCACCACACACCTGGGACCATTTTTTGGGGCACCCTCTATGTACATATACAGTTTTTTCAACCACCATTACCTGGTCCATGTCCTAGATCCACTGCGCCAGGGTAGGCGCCTGCCCCGATCCCCATCGCTGGGCTATATTGCGTTTTGCCAGCATGAGCCCTAACGTCACCCAGAGCTGTGTCACTCTCTTGTGGTCCGTCTGTTCCCAGATATTGCGGAGACAGCGCCGAGGTTCCGGGAGCGTCAGGACACTGGTTACCTGGGAGAGCGTATGCAACACCCCCTCCCAATAAAGCGCTATGACAGGGCACTCCCATAAGGTATGAAGGAAGGTTCCCTCGTGGCCACAGTTCCTGAGACATTGCGGAGACTCCGCCCGTTGCAATTTGAATAGGAGTGTACGGGTGTAGTAGGTGCGGTGCAGAATTTTAAGTTGGACAAGCCTTAATTTGGACGATATGCCCACTTCTTTGGGGGATGACAGCGCGGACTGCCACTCCGTCTCATCTAAGTCTCCGAGTTCTGCCTCCCATTTACTCTTAAGGATCAAGAAAGGATCGGGGCGATTATTTATTATTTTCCGGTATGTTAGGGACGTCGCTCTTTGAGTCAGACGTTCCGTGAGGAGCCGGTCTTCCAGGGGCAATGACCCCGGGAGCCGTGTCCCAGGCGGAATCGCCGTCCGGAGTGCGTGGTGGATTTGTAAGTATCGGAAATGTTCGGTATCTGCCAAGTCGTAGTCTGCCTGCAATTGGGTAAAGGTGATCACCTCTCCCCGTTTCTAGAGGTCTCCGACACTGGAGATACCAATAAGATCCCACTGTTGGAATCCCTTGGTAGTGCGTAGTACCCCAAGCTGTTTCGTGTCCCTTAAAGGCGTAGCCCGGGTAATCCTCCCCGCCCAGCCCATTGTCCGCTGTGCCGCAAACCATATCCGGAGGGTGTGCGCTGCGGGCCCCGCCGGGACGTGACCTCTTTTCGGGTTATAGAGGGTTCCCATCACCCCTTCTGCCCCTAGCAGTTGCCTATCCATACGGTACGCAGGGTCGTCACCCGGCACATGGAGCCATTGGTTTATAATCATGAGTTGCGACGCCCAGTAATAGGTTTTAATATCTGGGAGGGCTATACCGCCATCGTACCAACCACTGGTAAGCTTGTGGAGAGCTATCCGCGGCGCCTTGTCCTCCCATAGGAGACGAGTGACCTCCGCGTTGATAGCCGTGAAATAAGAGGGCGCAACCGGGAAAGGGGTATTTTGTAGCACGTATAGGAATCTAGGGAGGGCAAGCATTTTGAAAAGCGAAGCCCTTCCCAGCAGCGTCAAGGAAGAGCAGTTTTATACTGCTAGCCCAACATTGCCATTTAAAGCAAGGGCAAAGCCATGCCACCCCCGGCAATATGAAAAGGTCTCCCCTATGGCAGACCTACCAAGCCCAAAGGCAGGGTACAGTATATGTCTTGGGCACAACATGTATTTTACGTGTCCTGACAGTGAAAATTTGAAACTGTCATTTTTAATGGGGAAAGACTTGGTCACCCAATTGGCTAGCACAGGGTTACACGCTTCCTCTCAGATGTGCCAACTCCTGAACAGTGAACCCAAAGTGGATACTCCAAGGTATCAAACGACTTTTACATTAAGCCCGTCTTGATTCTCTAGCCAAAATTAATTCAACTTGTTTGTGCAACTTTACCAAAGATGCCACTTTGTTGTTTAGTCTCCTGGGTCCTTAACTATTGTTCATGGGGGTTTGTCTCTGAAACAACTTTCTACCATCCTGAGGAGACATGAAAATGACTCCCTGGGCTCTACAGCTCGAGGGAGGCAGCATCATGCAGCTCAAACACATGAAGACCCTGCTCACCCCGCAGTGCACGTTCGTGGAAGGAGTTGGACATTGATTTTATTGATGAGCTTTTAAACGGAGGGGTCTATCCAAGGCAGAGCAGCGGAGGAGTCGCCTGAAATCTTTGCTGGAGGCTGTCACCTGAGGAAGAGAGTGTAAAGCGGGACTGCGAGGACCAGCAGCCCCGTGCCTGAACACAGCTGTGTCCTCTTCCCGTACTCCCGCCCTCCCGCCCTGACGCTATAACACTCCTCACGGCCCCCGCTTCGCGGGTGCCGTTCGTGGAAGGAGTTGGACATTGATTTTATTGATGAGCTTTTAAACGGAGGGGTCTATCCAAGGCAGAGCAGCGGAGGAGTCGCCTGAAATCTTTGCTGGAAGCTGTCACCTGAGGAAGAGAGTGTAAAGCGGGACTGCGAGGACCAGCAGCCCCGTGCCTGAACACAGCTGTGTCCTCTTCCCGTACTCCCGCCCTCCCGCCCTGACGCTATAACACTCCTCACGGCCCCCGCCTCGCGGGACGCGCGCGGGCGCGCGCCGGGCCAAGGGCGGGCCCGTCTGAGCCCGTCCGAGAACGCCAGAGAACGGAACGGGACCCCTCTCTAACACTTGCTGCTTGTAACTCTGGGAGCCTGGTAAGTGCAAGCCTATTACAGCTCCTTTGTAACTCAGAGAGACTTTGTTTTAAAACGTGGTGACCGGATGACAAAAATGGATAAAACGCAGAAAAGGGATGGTCCTATCTTGCAATCGACTGGGGGTGCCCTAATGGGAACATTGGACAATTTCTTGGTGAGAGTGCAGACAGTCCTTGCTAAGGACATTGAACTAACGGAGAAAAGACTTTCATTAGACATTCTCTGCGACAAGAGATCTTCTTTGGGGAGTATGGTCAATTCAAAATCACCTCCCTGTGGTCAGCCCGTAAGGTTGGATTCTTCGAGCCCAGTATCGCCCGTGTTGGAAGAACAAACCAACGAGTCAATGATATGCCCTACGTCTTTCATTGAAATACCGGACGATAATGTTGATAATGCAAATAAGGGTAACGGGGTCTCCATTTCAAAACCTTTGCTAGGTGTAAAAACTCGCTCAACCAGCAACCTAAATGCGGCTTCCGGCAAGCAACAACCAGCCACTACCCTGAAAAAAAACTGTAGGGGTAACCAAAAGAAAGCCGCTGGGAAGACCATTAATACCAAGGCTGGTCAATCCCTAGCCACAGCTCCACCGAAGGCTTTTGCCTCACATCCCAAACCCCAAACAACTGATTTAAGGTCACACCCATCACCATTGTTGGGGATGGCGGATGTGGAAGTAACTGGTACTGTACCTTTTTGGACTAAAATTGAAAGTATTCTTAAGAAATTATGTGATCCCATCTACGAAAGATTAGGCTCTATTGAGAGTAGACTTGTGTGTATGGAACTCTCACTCGCATCGGGGAATTCTCGGGGTGGCAAACAACACCAGAGCTCGTCAAAACAGCATTCTGGTATAACAGGCCAACGGATTGTGTCCAAATCTACAGTCAGTAATTTGACTAACTCCACACTAGATAAACGGCCTATCCCCCATGAGCCTGACCAGACCCCAGCAGTGGACATTAGGATAGCAGATGAACATCTCTCCCCACACCCGTTATCAGCCAGCCCTAGGGATAGTAGAGAAGTAACTGGCAGGCAGTTTCCATCCATTCAGTCCGGAGCACAGGCCTCTTCAGGCCTAATTGATTTACATCTACCCCCTGAAGCTGCCCCCTATGTGGTGATTTTAACTGGGGTTCCCAGCCTGGCGAAGGGGGCAAGGGAATCCTATTGGGATTTGAAGAACAAATGCACTCATTGGCTTAATGCCAAACGACCACTGCCGGCCCAGATGAGTGCTGAGATCTTATATGCAAGGCGTGTAAACTGGGTGGGCAGAAATACAAAATCATCTAAGGGGGATTGTGTGGTTGTTAATTTTAGGGATAGGCGGTGTGTGGAATACATTTGTTCCTGGCCCCAAAACGTTTCCGCTTCTTCCTCTGTGATAAGCACAATGCCACTGTCTTACTTTTATGTATCCAAGCCACAGTTTACAGGTGGGAATACATGCAGGGGCCCCTTGACTAACGGAACCTTCTTTGAGGATATAAGATCGATTAATAGATTCGATGTACTCTCTGGGTTAGCGGACTGTGACTGACTGTTTAGTGGTAGTATACACTCTAACGCTGCCATACCATGTGTATCCTTACTATCATCAGGCACATGTGGTAAAATAAATGTGCTCTTAATGCCAGATGAGGGTACGTGTGATAGTGATCCACCTAATGGTAGTGATGTTAATGCATCCCTTGTACAAGTAAACATGATTGGGACTAGTGTACAAGGCATGCATGTTGAACGTCAGAAGGAAATCTTAGGCATTAATTCCAGGCCTTGTCTTGGTCAAGATATAGTCCCTTCTCCTATACTAATCACAGGGAGTATGGAAGAGGGATCCAATTCTGCAAGCCACGTATTGTTTTTATCTTGGAACGTGGCGGGTATTAACTCTAAGCTAGCATCTCCCCTCTGGGTGGATTTTATCAGTAAGCATGACATCTGTCTTTTTCAAGAGACATGGTCAGTGGATCCGGTGTTCATGCTGGGATATTTGAACTATTTTGCTCCGGCAGTGAAAATGCCCAGGGGACGGGCATCAGGAGGCCTGATTATCTGGGTTAAAAAGAATTTGGAATGTAAATTTCAAATTATCCAAACACAGAACCCCGATATATTGGGAATTAGGCTGACCAGTCCGCAAAACCTCAAAATTGACATTTTCAATGTATATGCAAGGGGCTTACCAGGTGGGAAAAAATCTGAGGTGATAACTGCATTAAACACCATTGTAGAATCTAGCCCCTTTGATGTGCTCCCACTTATCGCTGGAGACTTTAACACGACCTTCGAGCCACTTGGGTCTCAAGACATGCTCCTGACAGAGGAAGAGGATGCAAAATGGGGTGTCCCACAGCTTGAGGCGAAGACTGTTAGCAAATGGACTGAGGCGGCCCTGTACCTGAAAGGGTTCTGCCTGGGTAACCAGCTGAGGGCAGCCAATGGCAGAACCAAATCAGATAGGATGTGTAATAAAACGTATAGCAATGGCACAAGGGCAAGCAATATAGATTATCTCTTAGTCCATTTGAGGATGTGGCATATGTTAGTGGATATGGTGGTTGAGCCACGGATTGAAAGTGATCACAATCCCCTAATAGCTGCGTTTGATTTGAGAATGGGAGCTAGCAAAGATCAAATACCCGATAAGAATGGTCCAGCGGTAGTCCTATCAAATAACGAACGCCACCTTAAATGGCGCCACGTAGAAGAACACCTAGACCTGTTGGATAGTATAGAGTCCCACGTTGAAGAGGCACTGTCGTCAATTACGGCAGTAGGTAATTTAGGACAACTCCCAGTAACATTTGAGGAAATCCATGGGAAGTTAGTTGGAAAACTAAAATCTTGTTTTTGCAAACCCCCCGTAGTGCTGAAAGCCCAAAGAAGTAAGCAGGAGGGGTGGTATAACGCCTCCTGCAAACATGCTCGCACCGAGCTGGGACTTGCTTTAACATCAAAAGATCCGAGCAAGATTAAATTTGCTCGTAATATTCATAAAAAAGCCCTATGGAAAGCAAAAAAGGAGTGGAATGAAAGTGAGTGGCAAGACTTAAAAGCAGCATGTGCTCATAAAGACCAGAAAAAATTCTGGAACATTTTTAAATGGAAAAAGGGCGAAATAGTTGACAGCCCTCAAAATCATGTACCACAGAGCTCTTGGGTAGATTTTTTTAAGTCTCAATATTCGATAGGCCCTGTGGAAGCTAGCGAGTCTTCTCAGGTAAGGCCTTTTTATGATACTCCAGTGTTTAGTGTCGGGGATGTTGACATTGCGCTCGACAAGGTGACTCCGGGTCGTGCACCCGGCATGGACTGTATCCCGGCCGACGTTTTTTTGTACAAAAGAGAGAGGTGGTCATTATATATTATGCACCTAGCAAATGCTATTGCACAGGGAATGCCGATCCCGTACTCTTGGAAAGGTGCGGAAATCGTCCCAATATATAAAAAAGGGGATAAATCGTTGGCTTGCAACTATAGACCCATTAGCCTGATAGATGCTTTACAAAAGATTTTGGGCAGGCTGGTCTTGGGCAAAATCCAGACCTGGATGGAATCAGGTAACGTGCTAAGTCCATTGCAGGCGGGGTTTCGCCCTAAAACCAGCACTATAGACCAGGTATTTAGGTTTATTGTCCTCTATTGGAGGACAGTGGTCCTGGAAAAAGGGGTTTTGTATGCCGTGTTCGTCGACCTGCGGGCGGCCTTCGACTTGGTCCCACGTGGCAAGCTGTGGCAAGTGCTGGAGGGTTTGGGGATGGCTCCGGAGTTGTTGGCATTAGTCGTCCGCCTGCACGAGGGCAATTTTGCTCGGGTCCGGTGGGGAAGGCAGGGCGAGGTTACGGAGTCTTTCCCCGTGGAGCGAGGAGTGCGGCAAGGCTGTGTTTTGGCACCGACCTTGTTCTCACTCTTCGTGAACGGGGTGGCCGAGTTCCTCTCCCGGGTCCCCTCAGATGCACCAGCAATGGCCGGTACCCGCATTCCTGTCCTTATGTTCGCGGACGACACTCTGCTGATTTCGAAAACCCCGAGTGGCCTACAGCTGACCCTCCGGCGCTTTGAAGAATTCTGCTTGCTACGTGGCTTGGAGATTAAGGTCTCCAAGACCAAGTTTATGGTTTTAAATGGCCCGAACCCGTGTAGATCGTACAAACCCTTTAGTGGCGTAATTGTAATGAATGGCTCCCCCCTGGAACAGGTGGACGCCTTTACCTATTTGGGAGTAACATTACAGAAGAATATGTACTGGAAAAGCCAAATAGACTCCTCTATTCTGAAGTTTAAACAGCAGACAGGTTTCCTTCTAAAAAGGTTCAAAACCTCGCAGACCCAGCCAATAGCCCCACTCCTCGAGGTCTATACGATGAAGGTACGCAGCTCATCCTTATATGGTTCTGAGCTATGGGGATATGGAAGTAACCCAAAGCGATTGATCGCCATGGAGAGTGAGTTCATAAGGAAAGTTGTTGGCGTACCGCAAAGTACTCCTTTGTCACCACTTTTTTGGGACTTAGGTCTGAAAACCATACAAGACACTGCCAATCTGCGACCATTGCTTTATTGGCGCAGGATCTGGTCAACTGAGGAGCTAAAACATTATGCGTTGGGACTAAAAGAAATAATGGAGAAAGATCACTTCCATAGAATAGACTGGTTGAGGTCCATTAAGGTGTTACTATACAAACTGGGTTGGAGCAACCTTTGGGACGATCCCCTAAATGCTGTTTTCCCCTCAAAGGAAATTGTCAAAACCAGATACTGGGAATTTATCGCCATAGAATCTGCTGCAAAGGGGTGTACTTCCCGGCTAACAGCTAGATACCTAGAGATCAAGGTTTATCCCAGTCAGGAACGTTATTGGGACTTGATAGAGGCACCAACTGATCGCAAACTTTATTTTCAGTTCAGGTTAGGCACTCTCCCTATTACTTCATTTACATCAAAATGGACAAGAGGGTCCTCGGACAAATGTCCAATATGTAGGGACAAGATCGAATCTATGAGCCACTTTGTTCTCTTTTGTCCCCTTTATGAGCTCCCACGGAAAAAATGGGTTTTACCTGTCTGTCGCCTCTTAGGCACCCGAAGATATGTCGAGGCATTAAGAATCTTGTGTTCTGACCCAAGCCCACTAATTGCAATTGCAATGGCAAAGTACATAAAGTGGGCCTGGATAATACGCTCTAGGCAGACAAATATCAATAGTGCCAATTTAGTAGCGCTGATTTGAAGTCATGTATAATGTATCTTTTATCTTTTAATTTCGGATTTATCTGTTTAATTTAAATTAAACTAGGAAGTTTTTTTTTTTACTAATTGCTTCACTAGATATTATTGTTGTTTACCTAAATTGTTGTTTAGTACAGGTGTAAGTCAGAAAATCATGTGTTTATGGAAATATGTTATGTCTTAACTTATGTTTTGGCTTGTGTATGAAGTTTGGCAAATGTATGATACTTTCATGACTTAATTGTCGAATAAAGTTTATTAAATCGACTCCCTGGGAAGGTTACAATAGAAGCCTGCACTGGAAAAAGGTGTTACCTCCAAGCTGCAGGAAGCCACACAGGAGTAGCCCAAAAGACAAGCTTCAAATTAGATATTGCCTTTGAATGGCAAATTAGAAACTCTTGGGAAAGGGGTTTCTCTGTTGTCTAGGTAGATAGGTTGGCACTAGGGACAGGGAAGGGGAAACCTGTTGCCAAACCGTTTTTTCAGGGGTGTGTGACCTGCCTCCTCCCCCCCGTTATAGCCACCCTCTGGGTTGGGCTAGGGAGCTCTGAAGGGGTTCTGCCATGCCATATTGGAAGTGGGCAGAATGGTGCATCTTGGAATAGCCAGGTGCCACACTTTGCAGGAAGTGGCCATCAGGAGGGTGATAACCTGGTAGCTCATTGGGTACCTACTGCATCCTACCCTGAGGCCATTTCCTGAGCATAAAAGGGCAACCTTGACACCCCGAACTCAGATCTCGACTGGAAAAAGAACCAAGAAGGACTGCCCTGCTGCACTGAGGAACTGGCAAAGAGAGGCTGCACCGGCACGGACTGCACCTGCTGAACCTGGTGGCTAGCAAAAGAGAAGGGACTCTGCTTACTGTGTCCTGCTTATGGAGAAGTTGTCTCCAGAGCCCAGCCGAAAGCAAAGACTGCGAGGGTCGCTTGGCTGATCTTTTGGCAGCACAGCGTCACAACAGATGAAGCAGCCTACTAGGATGACTTGGTAACCCAAATCTTAAAGTCACTGTTTTCTTGTCGCCATGCAGCACCAGAGTCCTAGATTTAATGCTCAAAGTTGCACCCGAGTCTACTAGACCCGGGAGAGTCAATGAAATGCAGCAAGATCACCCAGAAGGTGAATTGTTGTATGAGGAAGGATTCCCCTGTGACCGTGATACCAGGCGACTGGACTTCATCCAGGACCGAGAGGACTCCAAAGGACGTCAACCCTGTGGCCAGGACAGCCTCACCAAGTTCATGGACAGAGGAGTCGCTGCAGAGAGACCCTTGTCAACCGCATCGCATTCACAGCATCCGCGGGCATCTTCAGTATTCTGTATCCCTTGCATCAGGACCACCTCAATTGGAACCTACAGCGAAGGGTTAAAAGTGCCTGGAACTCACTGAAGACTATTCCTACCTTTGCGGTAACTGTTTTTGTGGAACTTGCTGGGCCACCTGACTGACTCCCTGCTGAAGTTGGTCGCCTAAAGTGACTCAAAGCAATCGCATTGATACTTGCCACGTTTTTCTTTAAAAAGATTATGACTCAAATTTGTGGAATTTCCAATGATTGTTCATGGTTCAGTAAAATGTGCACAATCACTATACCTTTTAAATTCTGTATCTCTGGAACCCTCTGATGGATTTTTTTTATTTCGGTGTCTAAAAATACACAAAAAGATCTATTTTTATAAATTGGTGTCGGATTTCTTGAGTGTCTTGTGTTCTTCAATTGTTTTGGTGCTGTTCAAATTATTCACACGTGTTCCTTTTGTGTAAACCTTGGGGTTAAGAGCCACAGCTACCCTGGGTTGAACAAAGGGTTTGACAAACAAAAGCTATTGGCCCTGAAGTGGTTGGTAAATGTATTACACGGTGAGGTCGAACAACCTCACTATACAATACACCCCATTTCCTCACACTCACACAGTCACGGTACGCAGAACCTAACGTGAATGACATCTAATGCTCTGTTCACAGGCTGGGGCCATATCATGTAAAGAGCGCCCTGTCCTGTGCCACGGCACACCTTTACCTGGGTGCGCATTCCCTCCATGCACGCTATCACAGTTAATGCTCTGTGCCCAGAGCAGCCACAAACTCATGCCTGTCCTTTGTCCACCATTTAAGATAGTTTACCACACTGGCACGAATAGATATCCGGGCTAAAAATATATGTTTCTTGAGTAAGAAAACGAAATAGAGCTATATGAAATGAATAGATCCTGTTAAAACACTATTCACTGGCAATAATGAGGGGGCAATTTCCAAACGCATTTCTGAGCCCTATGCCTGCTCCAAGGCATAAAGCTGCAACTGGAGTCACTGAACTGCATCTCGTGGGGGTTTACACACTGGCGTAGGCTTCATTTATGTGTTTGACGAACTCCGCCCCCACGATTTGCCTTTGTGAATTGGGCCAAATGGCCTGTATGGAAGGACCTAATGCCATATTATTAACACTGATATTAGCCTGTAGAACTAGATTGTGAGTAGGGTTGCTGTGGAAAAGTGTAATCCATTGTACAAAAGGAAAACCAGGAGAGTGTATCCAATCCAATCGAGTTATTTTCAGCGGTAGCCGTGGCACCACTCACATTATCCCCAAAGCCCTAGAGATGTCAAATAAAATGGTAATTCATTATCATTTTTTTTCACTTGCCGTCTCGAACAGAGCGTCGGGACGGGGGCGGGCCGGGTACGCGGCCACTGCTGAGTGAGAGCAGCAGGGAGGAGGGCGGGCTGCCTTTTGCACTAGTTTAAAGTGCGCATGTCTTTTTGGCCGGCCTTCTTGCGACGGCTAAGAAAACATGCACACCTTAAACCTCTCAACGCAGCCGTCTTAAGGCTGCTGGGTTGAGAGTAAGTGCCGGCCTCCAGTGTGCTGGGGAGCGCCCAGAGAGGTTGCTCCCACCAATCAGGGCACATGTGAGCAGCGACAGGATTGGGCGAGGGAGCTTCTTGTGGCTGGGCTGCTGTAAAAGGAAGAAGACGTCTGCACCGGAGGACGAGATGTTCATCTTTAGGTATGTTTTTTTTAATACATATTATTTTCGCCCCCGTAGATGCCAGCCAGGTCCGAGCGGCATCTCTGGGCGCTCCCCAGCACACTGGAGGCCTGCACTTACTCTCAACCCAGCAGCCTTAAGACAGCTGGGTTGAGGGGTTTAAAGCGTGCATGTTTTCTTAGGGCCCCTTCCTGCACAAAACAATATTGGTTCCAGGGTACCTGTGTTCTCGCTTGGCGGCCACCGGTGCAGCAGCACAGAGAGAGCAGAAATGTGCCATATGTGAATAAATATGGCGCATTACTGCCCACTCCATTTGACGCAGCGGAGCAAGTTGTCTTGCTGCGTTGCACCACTGTGCCAAGTCTTGATAAATCTGGCCATAGGTGCCTAGATGTTACTTTTCTTTGCCTTGGAATGGAGGAGAATCGAAGAGAGGGTTGTGCAGGGTGGTGGGAGGACAACATATGCTATCTTTCAATTTGTGCAGGAAGTGGAGGGTAAAAGCAGAGCATGGTCGGGGTAGACAGCAGGAGGCCAGTGAATACTTATTTTTATATTTAGCCATGGGGGGGAGGGGGGGGGGAGAAATTGGACTGGCGGTGATGTGTGTGGATGGACGGTTGCTCGTGGAGAGGCAGAGGGTGATGTGGGAGGGTGGCAGAAGGCCAGATCTCTATAAAATGTGGGTAGTTGAGGGTAGGAATGGGTTGTGAGTAGTGGGCTGAATCGCTGGATAACACATTTAATATGGACCAAAGGTGGACAGAGATGAGGCCATGTTATGTAGGGCCCTCCTTGACTCCTCTGCCCGTGCACAGCTGATATCAGCAGGGGGAGATGAAAAGATGGATGGAGCAGACATAGAATACATAGAGATGACTGTGAATAAATGGGATGCTTTCCCCTTTGGGATTCTGAGTGACATCACAGACAGCTCAAGCTTCTTTTTCCTTGGGATTCTGAGTGACATCACAGACAGCTCAAGCTTCTTTCTCCTTGTCTATGTTATGCTGCTCTAGGAAAAACATCCCCACCATGCACATTTTCCCATCAACAATTCTGTAAATTCTTTCCACGCCTCCCTAGACCCATGATAATGCATCTTTGAAAAGGGATGCAACCTGTTTGGAATGCAGCCTAAGCCCCCTCTTGAAATTACTGCTATTTTGAGAACCATGTCTGTGATGAAAAAGTGAATTTGGATAATTAATGAAACAAAACAATTAATTAACAAAGAAGAAATCATTCTTTCCACCTTGTTTGAATTACAATTAAGTAAACTTTTTGTGTCTTGCTGTCAACAAAAAAACTTCTGCCGGGGCAACTATTTTAGACGTTTAAACCAGTTGAGCAAGATTGTCATCGCTTTATTTTACTGAAAACAACAATTAACAGTTGAAAGGTTCCCTCTTAACGTTTGCAAAGTGTCTTGTGCTGCTTAACCCTCTATGTGCTGTGTTTTTGAGCCAAACTGGGGTGACATAGTGAGCAAAATAACAACGGATCAAACCCAGATCTGGGACTGGGGGTGTGTGTGTGAAAAGTTTCAACACTCCGTCCATCATTTTATTTTGTGATGTTGCTATGTGCACCCTATGTTGGCAGGGTATGCCCAGACATGGGTCCCTTGCTCACTGTGCCACTGGATTCAAGCTAGCCTGGAGGATGAGAGGTGATACCCCGGAACCTGTCCCAGGATGCTTGTTTCCAGTCCAGGGAGGATCTGGCTGGGCAGTTCGGGCTGGACTGTTCCCATTTGGCGCAGGGTCAAGACTGATTCGCGTATGGCTGGTGCCAAACTGGGGTGACGTCACTGACGTGTCGAGCAAAATACGGATTGATTAAACCCAGATCTGTGACTGGGGGGTGAGTGTTTGAAAAGTTTCAATCCTCCGTCCATCATTTTATTTTGTGATGTGATTTCGAGCTAGACATTACATTTTTCTTTTGTTAAGATCTGCAAATCTATCAAGCGTGGCAAATTCATATTTACATACAAAATGTATAATTGCGCAAAGCAACACGGCATGGTGATTTTTCAGTGGCCCTACCCTTAGTGGTATATTGTGTTGTCACTCAGCTCACATTAAGCCCCCTGCCACCCACTGAAGTGTGATTAGTGGGTCCTAGAGAATGGCCATTGAAGACAACAGCGCCCCCTGCTGTTTTTAAACCTGTCTTTGCTATTTCCAACTGCAGAGCTGGACACACTTCAGCTGACCATCCTGGGTCTCTTGACGGGCCTCACACTGATCTCTCTCATCATCTTCATCGAAGAAGCTCTTTACTTGACGCAGAAGGTCAGCGCCCCCCTGAAAAGTAACATCCTCATCTGGAGCAGCGCGGCACCCACGGTAAGTTCCTTTTAATCAGAAAATGTGTCATTTTGTGGAATGTCTCCAGTTTATAAACCCGCCTTTTGTGGAATTCATCTTCTTCCTGTATCACTGGTGCACTGGTCTACACTGTGCAGTTATGGCTGTGGAGCACACACATCAAAGTCTGTATTCCTGATTGAGTCCAGTTGGGAGGAAGCCCCTCCATGAACCCCATGGCAGGAAATGTAGCATCCTTTAATAAACGGTACCCTGCCAACATCCTGCCTCATTTCAGTGCACCCCACTCATGCGCCCTGCCTTTACGGAATCACCTTAGAAGGAACTCCATGCTCATTCGATACTGTATGAAAAGCAGTATCTTAAATTTCGCAAGAATCTAAAGACATGGCTTTTTAATCGGTAATTCCTGTTTAATCTTCTATGGCCCTGCCTCTGTCCTGCAGTGTCCCAGGCGCCGGGAAACCTCCCGGTAGCTGTGCGCCCATACAAATCCAATTTAATAATAATTAATAATAATAATTCAAGTTGAATAATGCGGGTTTTTGGGAACATTTCACATCTGCAGGTCACCAGTGGAGCTCTTGTGACAAGGAGGATGTAATGTAGGGGGAAATGTCAGATATCATCTACCTCCAGAGTATCACCGGCCAACTGTGTTCCAACCATAAATCCATCGCCCTTGCTACTGGCGGACTTTCTATGTTTTCTATGATATAATTTCATGTCTGTAGTGGTCACATAGTAATTCTTTCGTGTCTATGGGAACAACCATTTATATCCTCAGGGTTCCCATCTGTTATTTTTCACTTCATTTTTTTAGTTCGTTTGGTAGGACTACAACAGTGCACTGACGTATACTATGAAATGCTATTCACAAACCTATGTCTGGAGGACTCCACCTCTGCCTCTCCTGACTTTTATGTGCAGAGACCTCCGCCCGACTGGCGATCCTCGCACACACATGCCAACGGTTTGGTAGCAAATGATGGACGGACATAGGAGTGGCTAGAAAATGGGAATACTTACTACTAAATGAGGGGGGGTAGAGATGTGTAAGAGGTGTGGCGCCGTGGCCAGGGCGACTGACTCTGGAATCTGGGGATCACGGTTCGATCCCCGGCACAGGTGGCAGATTAGCCCAGCACCATGTGACTCTGGGCAACAGCTTGCTTAATCTTCCCGACGGCCCCCAGCGCCTAGAGACCCTTACGGGTGATTGTTTGCGCTTTACAAATGTGGATTATTATTATGTGTAGTTGTAGCAAGCAGTTAAAGGGGGTTTGAGGAGAGAGATGCAGCCACCCAAAAAAGAGTAAGCCCATTGCTATTCCCAAGCTGCATTTCTATAGTTATTTGTTTCAATTATTCTTCGAAAAACCATTTTAAGTTCATACTTTTAAAATCCTTAAATATTTAATTCAATTATTAAGTTGTTAGTGCTGCAACATTGTTTTCCATTTTGTTCTCCGTTTGAAATAGGTGTATAAAATTAATTTACATATATTTTAAAAAAGTTGAGAAACCTTTTTACTTTTCCCTATACTTTACAATCGGTGGTGGAGACCTCCGTGGTGCAAGGGTGCCTGCGTTGGCACTAGGCAGCCCATTGTGCGCCAGCGCATGGGAAAGGACAGGAGTGCACCGTATTGCATTAAGTATGTTGCTTTCCCTGTCATGCAGCGCAGCGCAGCGCAGCAAGGTGACGTGCTGCGCTGCGTGACTTCTTCATAAATAGAACTCTAAGTTTGTTAGCTAGGTACAGTGATACGGGGCACGCAGAGGGAGACATTGCAGACTCTTGAGACTTGATTTAGGTCTGACATACTTTTGTAGTCCTTTGATGATACAAGCAGAAGCAAGAAGAAAACGCTTAAGGGAAATTAGGTAAGTATCAGTGACGCCACCAAGCAGAGCTCCGCCACCTCCCAGGAAGGACAGGAACAGAGCTTGGACGGCAACGCTGAGGTACGTTGTGGACATCCAGGCTTGGATGGTGGCAAAGTGGTCAATGTCACAGCCAAATGAGATCTTCAGGTAGAGCCTGTGCCATCTGTGTCCTCTTGGGTATGAATGTTCTTGCCACCCAAAAGTTCTCCCAGAGGTTTCCTCCATGGGCCGAACACAACTGGTAGGGAATGGAGTCTATTGGGACATTGATGGACTCAGACGTGGAATTATTTAGCTGGACAAATTTGACTCTCAGGTCCAAATCCTATATCATTGGCACAACCACAATTTTAACTCCAAAGGATTGGAAAAGTCAATAAAGTTGTAATTTGTTTCACATGTCTATGTCACTGATTCACGCTCCCATGTCATTTTCTGCACAGGTGATCGCGGCCTGCTCATGTTTTGGCCTCTGGATACCACGTTCCATGATGTTTGTTGAATTGGGAATCAGTGTGTAAGTAACCTTTTAATGTTGCTGCCCATTTTTCCAAAGTCAGCACAAATTGTTGGGGTTTTAGCAAAAAATATAAAAATAAAAAAGGCAAAAAAGTAAAGAAAAAACCCCAGAAACAAGTGAGTTTACAATTAGAAAAAAATGGGTTGACATCCCTAAAAGGTGTAATGGGTAGTAGGTACAAAAACTATTTTTGCTTCCTGATCGATCAGGAGAAAAAGGGAAATAGAGGGTAAAATGTGTAAATTTCACAGGTACCGAACAATTTTACACGGATATTTGGACTGTCAGTTCAAAAAACGTTATGTATTGCTATGTCATTCAAAGACCAGTGCCATATTTGCCGGCAGATAGGAGCATTGTCGGCTCCCCCCTTCCCGTAGAAGGGGGTCAGGTGGGGGCTAGGGGTCAAGGCCAGGTTACATTTGTAATCTCAACCTATTGTGATTTTCCAGGCCTGGTTCTGTGCCCAGTACAACCAGGTTTGTGTAACTATTGCCGTGGTTACTGCGCCGCCCCTTATTCTTAATCAATATACCACAACAGTTGCCAATACTGATAACAATACAAAGTGTTATTCCCAACAATCACACGTGACACTCATAGTGATTGAAAAACTTAATTATAGAATGTTTTATTTTTCTTTATAGAGTTCAATATATTTTTTTCAAAGAACTAATTCATCTTATTCACATGAACATTACACATTTAACGGACCACAGAAAACAGTACATAAAATGACAATATTTACACATATAAATAAGACACTACGGTGCATGGAAAAAATTACAGTGCATAGAAAAAATTATCAACAGCCTTTATCACTGAGTTTGAGAAAGCTCAAATCCTATCCAAAACTAAACAAAAAGAAAAAAGGAAAGAATGAAAAAAACCCAAGGGAAAGATTTGAAAAGATACCCCAAAGTCAAACTTGTAATACTACACTATCCCAGGGGAGATGTCAGCCAAACAGTTGAGTATTCAGGTCGTGGGAATTGAAATTCATTAATTGCTGTACATTTTTAAATGGACCTGATACTCAGCATTTATTATTCGTACTCATTTGGACACAACAACAAGGTCTACGCGTTTCAAACCCAATATTGATTTGAGGGTTTTCCTCAGGACCTAGGAAATGAGCTTGTCTGTTCTTTTTTTGTCAGCACCTCTGTGCCTCACGACACTTCAGTCACCGTGCACGTAAAGACCGATTGCACTTTGGCAATCACAGTTCGTAGCCCAATAACGATTCTTCAAGAAGGACGCAAATTTTAACCTTCTCGGCCAGTTATATCTTAGTTGTTTTCATGCTGGCATTTAATTGAATGATTAAAGCTCCGTGGAGTCGCTCTTGCGTGTCTCGATTTCAAGCCGCGTAGGATCGTCCATTTGTCTTGGTCGCCCCTTATTCTTAGCAGTAAAACCAGGTCTGTTGTTAAGGCCACTTATAACCAGGTAAAGTGGTATCCCGCCCACGAATACCACTTAATCTGGAACTAAACTGAGTTTGAGTAACGGAAGAGCTCAAACAAGGCAAAACAGCAGTAAGTTGTGTTGTTTTTTAAAAAAATGCAGCCGTGCATAGCTGATAAAAAGGATTGGCAGGGAGGGAATGGAGATGTATTTTTTCAAGGCCATTTGGGCTAGGAACTGAATTGTCACCGACAAGTGAGTGCTTGGGAGCAAAATGTAGTAAATATTGCAATTGCCTGTTTGATGGCCTGCAAATTTATCACTGTATCCAGAGTTTATGGTGAAGCTCGGTTGGATGGTTATGGTTTGGAGTTAGTTGGATGATTATGGTTTGGAGTTAGTTGGATGGTTATGGTTTGAAGTTAGTTAGGGTCAGAGCTGGGATAAAGGTTGGACCTAGGAACTAAAAAAAATGTATGGTTATGGTCCAAGTTAGGGGCAGGTTTAGGAAGAGGGTCAGGACTTAGTTTAGTGTTAAGGCTAGAGTTAGGCTCAGGGTCATCGATAAGGCCAAAATTAGAATCAGATCTAAGGTTATGGTTTGGGTACAAGCTGGGGCCCGGTCATGGCCATCGATAGAGTGAGAATTAGGGTCAGATCTAAGGTCACGGTTAGAGTGCAGCTTGAGGTCGAGGTATCGGCTCTGGGTCACGGCCACTGTTAAGGATAGATTGGGGTACAGGCATATGGTCAATTTATTGGTTAGGTAAGGGCTAAAATTAGGGTTTAGGGATAGGTCGAATCACATGATTCTTTGAGAGCAGTGAATCAGCTTCGTTGCTGCGGGAGAGTGAAATACGTGTTGTGAATCGACATTACTTTTCAACCTTCAGCTAGTTAGAGTTAAATATCGCATAAACCGCCATTGAAGCGAAACAGCTTGCGATGAAGTATGAACCATGAGTAGGCATGTTGGCGGAAAGCACGTAGATGAAATGACATAGATCGTTCTCTGTCATGAGATGGATTCATATCATGACATTGATCCCTATCTATCACGATAGAGCTTTGTATCTTGACATAGGTCTGTATCTACCAGGCTTTCATATTAACCTCAGCATACGGGTCTCCTTCCACACTTGGCCATCTGTTTGCTGCTAAAATTATATTTGTGAATTCTGTAAATGTGCTTTAATGAATGCATTGTGGTAGGACAATTGCTTAGAAGTTAGTGAATTTGCAAAATTTACATTTGCACACATGCAAATTAGAAGTCTAACTACTTGTCAATCCACACTCTGGGAGGTTCAGGAAATCATGTAACTTCATGAACAGCAAATTGATAGTTTGGTCAGGCTGGGGGGGGGGTCATCCTGCTTGACATGTGACTGACCCTGCCCCAGAAGTACCGACTCTGTAGAGGTCACATGCCTTGTGAGAAGTTGCCTGATCTCTGGATTGCTCCATTGACCGGTGACCATCGGAGACCAGCCTCTGCTCTCTTGCGGGAGGCTGCCGGGACCACCACACATGCCGTGCTCAGCTCTGCTCTTCTTCCACAGGTATTTTTCAGTCTGTTTCTACCTGTTACTCATCATGATGATCCAGGGGTTCGGTGGGAAGGTGGCCCTAGTGGAAAGGCTGAAGGACAAACTGTTGCCGATCAACACTGGCCCGTGCTGCTGCTGCTGCCCCTGCCTGCCACCCACCAGGATGACCATGTAAGTGAGCACCTTCTCTAAGCCCAACAGAACCTCTTGAGAGCCCACATTGTCCTATTTCAGACTCGAGTGGTTCGTTCAGTCCTGCCTTTTTAAATATTTGTAGTAATGGAACTCTTTCATTTTATTATAGTATTTGTGGTGTGTTTCCTTTCTGGTTATTTTATTGTTGGTTTTATTCAGATAGTGGTAGCTTTTATTTCTGGTTACAACACTGTAGAAGTTCTTTGTGTTTTGATATTTGCTGCTTTTCTTTGTGTTTTGATATTTACAGTCTTTCTTTGAGTTATGGCCCCAGAAGTCTTTCTTAATGACAATATTTGCAGCAAGGGAAGCAGCTTTTCCTCCACAGGCCGTGATGCTGCAGGGGATACAAGTCACCACCTTCTTTGTCTGGAAGTCGTTGCTACATTTACTTTATTCTCTCGTCTGGAATTGTTCCCCTTTAATAATAGAGATATTTTGTTGGTTTTACAGTTACTTTAGAGGGCACTCTGGGTTGTTCTTGTAATCTCCTGTTTAATCCTTAATTTCTTCAGCCTTGGCTTTCTTCAGTCAATGTTAAATCAATCATTTAACCCTGAGTTTAGGCAATTATCTTCAAAAATAAAAGATGTGCATTTTCTTCTTTACTGCCACTCAAAGTTCATTGGTTGTTTGGCAAGATATTGATCTTAACAGCAGTAAAACAGAGTAGTGAGTGTGAGTGTACACATCTGTCACAGTGGACATGGTCTGGGTTTGTTCTCCAGTTGTGACCAAGGCCCTGATTACGACCTTGGCGAATGGGTTTCTCTGTCACAAACAGGACGGATATACCGTCCGCTGTTTTACAAGTTGCATAGGATATAATGGAATTGGAATGTGGCGTACGGGATATCCGTCATGCTTGTGACAGAGTTACCCTGTCCGCCAAGATCATAATCAGGCCCCAAGTTATTAGTGAGTTTTTGTTGAAGCAACTAACCTAAACCAATGAAATCATTGATTCTTCGAGCGGCACTACTGGTTGTAAAGTTTTCTGCTCTTTCGTGTCTTGTGGCATCTATTGCATTATCAAGGTTAATCACCTGTTAAGGATTTAGGGCCCAATTTAGAGCTTGGCGGAGAGGGTTCTGTGTCGCAACAGCAATGGAGTATCCTCTCCGCCAACGTATTCTGTGTTCCTAGATTTATAATGGAAAGTGCAAAGCTATAAGTATTAGAATGTAAAAAAAACGACAGGAATGCATTCGTTGTTCTCATCTGGTATGATATAACTTAAGAGGAACTGTATGAACATTTCACATGTTTACAAAATATGGGAAAAAGTTATTTTTCACAGTAGAATCCACATTTTTGCTGCATTAAAAATGTGAACTGTACATATTAAAACATTTAAGCATTTATGTAAAGAAAATTGAGAATTTATAACAATTCGACTTGAAAATGTATTTAAAGTGTGTAAAATATTTTGAGTTTAATAAATGTGTTTTAATGTATTACAACCAACTTAAAGGGTGTTTTAGGGATAAAGGGGTCTCATTCAGAGGTTGGTGGATGCGGGCCTCCATAAAAACTCCCAATTAATATCACAAATGGCGCTCGAGTGGGAAGAATTGTCCCATAGCAGAGTTTTTGTCTTAATTTTCCTTAATCAATAAAACCTGAAGAGATCCATAAGATATTGGAAAGGACACCTTACCCACGTACTCTGGCATGCTTCACCTGTGTCCTCTCCGTACCGAAGTAGGTGAATGCCACTACAGCAGACTCAAACTTGTATACAGAGTTCCTCAATAATTGTTTGCGTGAACTGTAGCAGAGATCCAGGGGGTAAGTAAAAATAGCTAAGTGTGAACCCTAGGAGTTCGCTTTATTGGTGTATACCCTTGGTATAGTTGAAATATTGTCTAGATGGATTTACGATGAAGTGCTGTAGTTCATTAAACGACTTCTTTTGCCAACATGTTTCGAGCGATATCTAACCCCAAAAGGGTCAACGGTTTTCTACAAGTTCTAACAACTCCCTGCCTAACTCCTGCATACATTCCATTCATAATCATGAGATGTAAGACTCACATACATGCCTTGTGCTTTCCATTTAGACACCCTAATCTGAGAAATCTCTGTTAAATAGCATTGTAAGAGCATCTGCGATACAGCAAACTGGGGGAACTATAGGTGTTGAAAGCGGAACTGACTCTTTGACAAGTGTGTGATCCCAGTTATGATTATGATGCTAACATCCACATATGCAGGTTCTCAGGACTTGCTGTTGGGACTGAATGTGTGGGATGTGGTCCCCAGAAGAGGCCGTCCTGGAAGATTGAGGGGGGCCATGGAAACAGTTTTTCTAGTCTCCTCATGCTTCACTTTCCAGTCAGAGATCCTGCATCGTTTCCATGCCTTGCCCTGCTTGTGATTCCATGCAGTTCAAGCAAGCTGCATGAAGGCGTTGGCTTAGGGTTTCTCACTCACAAAACTATTCCCACAAAGAATCAACTGTTGTGTTACCCTTCTGAACTATTCATAAAACTACTGCAAATGGTGTTTTAACCACATCAATTATTTTTTCCTCTTATGTGGATTGTCAATGAGGCCAGGATGGATATGGCATCATGTTTTGGTTGTTTGGCCACATAGGGAAGCACCAGACCCTACAGAACATGTGGTTACTGGGATTGCACGATCCATGTGAAACTGTTTGCCTTCCAGAAGCCTAATAGTCATATATTTATCTTCACAGGTGGAAGCTCAGGCTCTTCATCGTCGGCGTTTTCCAGTTCTCCTTTCTGAAACCCCTCTGTGCCTTTATCGGTCTAATACTGTGGACAGACGGAATCTACGATGTAGAAGATGTAAGTGCGGTCTTAAAACACAAGTATTTAACAATGGCAGGATGACGGGATAAAGTAGGAGGGAGCATGGCTAATAATTTTGACCACTTCCCTTTATTCCATTTTGGCCACTGACCAAGAAAAATGTGCACAACTTTGCTGAGTAATATTACTTTCGTTCTCAAAAATCTTCAGAGGAACATGCCTGTTTTCAGATACTGAATTAATTTGACCATAAAGTGTAATATTATTATTGAAATAAATGGAATATAGATACCCCTTTGAATGCAACTTATCCGTGCCTACCAAGTGTAAAAAGCCAAAAAATGCAGCACCCTTCTAGCTGAAAGTTGTTTTAAAGAATGCATAAATTAAAACATCAGACAGTTTAACTTACAGATGAGGTACTTTGTGTAATAACTAAATGTTAGGCATATAATTACAATATGCAATAAGGAATGCTGCAGAAGTACAAGCCAATATCTTCCAAAAATCTATATATCAAGAAATTCTATTAACAAAGAATATGTCTACATGCCTGAGGATTTGAATGAAATATTGCAGCTTCTTCTGTAATTAATGATATTTCAATGTTTCAACATTCTCATCCCCAGGCCTTTTACCATAACTGTATTGTGCTAAAATCTCACATATCTATACATATATTATATATATATATATGACCAACATATAAATATATTATGAGACACTATTTAAAAAATATTTTCTACTTCATATTTAATTTAAAAACATAATTTGACAAAAATCATATTCCCGGGGGGGGGGGGGGGGGGTTGGGGCGTGGCGTGGCCGGGCAAGATGGTCGATCGGACGTGAACCGTTTCGGCTCCTGGTCCACGCGCTATCCCGGTGCAGGTTCTGGCAGCTGTCTAGGGCTCTGGGCGCCGCAAACGGTTCCTACCTGTGGCGGAAGATGTGAGACATCGGCGAGATTGGTGTTGCTGCCCCCGGAGTGACTATATCGGCTCTATTCTGCCTCGCTCTCCCTGCTCTGTGGGGGACGACCTGCGGGAGCTAAGATGGCAGCTGGAGCTCTGCTGCGTGGGAGGTGACCCGGTTCGTCTTCTGGAAGTACTGGCAGCGAGCTCCCACCGGGAGTATTGAGCTTTGACCCTCGCAGCGGTAAACCTGCTGATGCTTGCGGGAGCCAGCTTTTGGGAGCGGGAGAGAGCGCAACATTATTTACCTCGGCTGCCTGACCCTAAGATGGCGGTCGCGCTCCACCAAATGGTGGTGAGCGCGGTCATCTGAAGCCCTAGACAAGCGGCCCCTGCGTTTCTTGTCCCAAGGGGTGCGTCTGGGAAGGCGTGTTGTGGCTCCCCATTTATAATAGCCGCAGGACTATTACCAGCGATTTCTGGGGGCATGTGCATAGTACCCCGCTCTATTGAACACCTATCCTCCCGCTTGCATGGAGAAGGGGTCCTCAGTATGATGCCATCTCACATCAGCTGCTCCTCCGCCTGCCACCCTCATTGCGGCTACTCTGTATTGAAGTGCGCCTGCTCCTTCTGGAGACTTCTCCCTTCCTGCTCTCCTTGAATGGGCTGGTTGCATCCCACGACTTTCATCATACCCAGCCTACGAATTGCTGGCATGGCACCCTCCTTTTTATACTGCGCTGCCACCACCATTGGGATGCTGAATAACCCACCTCGCTGGTGACCTGAGGTGGCACCACCACTGCCTTGACAGAGTCTCTCCTTAGTGCTGTGCGGCCTTCTCTTGTTCCATCTGTTGCGACCCCCTTGAGGCCGGACCTGGAGTGCCTCTAACATCCTTGACAGAGCTTCGGGGGCTTGTGGAGTCTCATCCTTATGCCGCCAAAGAAGGGAACGAGCAAGACGCCCAGTAAACTGTCGGACTTCTTCTCGGCTGTAGACAAACGCCCGACGCTGCGAGGAGATACAGGTGAGGTGGCCATGGCCCTCACGAAAGTAAACCTACTAAATATGTTCAAGGACTTTAAAACTGAATTGTGTAACGAACTTAGTCAAGACATCAAATCCTCAATAGATCAGCTGCGCACCGACCTAACGGACCGTCTGACCTCCCTCCAACACGATGTGGACTCTGTAGGCACTAGAGTGCTGGATTTGGAGGCGCAACATCAGGAGCCAGAACAACCTCCTACCGAACTCCGCGAAGAGGTCCGTGCGCTTAAGGAGCAGCTGCAGCAGACGCAGCTTAAGGCAGAGGATCTTGAAAATAGAGCACGGAGGGAGAACATTCGTGTCCGAGACCTGGAGGAAGGCGCGGAGGGGACGGACTTAGAGGCCTTCCTGGAAGGACTCTTCGTGGAGATTCCGAGCCCCCAGACCCTTAAGATAAAGTTAGACAGAGTGCATCATGTTGGGAACGTACAGAATGGAGAGAAGAAGAGACCTCGAGACATCTTAGCGAAGTTCCACTCATACAAAGTTAAAGAGGCGGTACTCCAGGTGGCCAGATCGAAGGACTCCTTCCAAGGTCACTCCTGCGCCATTTATCAAGATGTCTCGCCGTCTACACTAGCACGGAGACAAATGTTCAGGCCTGTCACTACTAAACTACGAACTGACAACATCAGATATAGGTGGACCTACCCGTTTGGGCTCAGTTTTAACTTCCAGAATAAGCTACGCCACGTTACTGAGCTAAAGGAAGGGTTAGACCTCATGGGCCTCCCTTCCGAGGAAGGTGGTCCCGTCCAAGGCAAAACTGGAGATCCCTCCCGGGGCTCACGATCAGCTTCCACCTGGAGGTCGGGTGTGCACAGAGGGCGCTGATGATTACTGACAGACTACTTCGCGGCGCCTATCTGAGGTCGCGAGACCTATCTTCTGCAACAGGCCTGAGCTGCACGGCTCTACGTTCCATCGACGTCGAGGTTGCCACCTCTGGCTACCTCCAGTATCAGACGATATAGTGCTCCAATTCTACTTTGACTTTGAATCCCCAGCATCGGACTCCTCTTTGGCTCCTATCTTTGGGGTCATGGTCCCCTACTTGAGACGTGGGGATGTCACGTACTACGATGGCTCCCTATCTAAGACCAATGTTGTCTCCTTTTTTTTACAACAAGGCAGGTTTGAAGCCTAGTACTATGTTGGCTTTTAGTCCTATTCTGTTAACTTAGACCCGGCTCAAACCTTATTCCTTACTATAGAGGCCTTGCCTTTGGTGCTCTCCCAGTCATGGATCTATGCGGTGGCCCGCATTTCAGCCGCACAAAGATGACTTTCTTGTGAGACACTTACCGGGGTGGGCGTGGACTGGGTCCTCAGACCTGTTGTACCCCCTGGTCCCTGTGGGGGCATCTTAGCCCGCCAGGAGGACCTAGCAGTGGTGTTTGTATTGTTCTTTTGTTCAAAGTTGTTTTCCTTCTTTTGGGGGTTTTGGGGTGGGAATGGGAGGGTCGTGGTGGCGGCTTTTTAATGGATGAGTGCGAGGGGCTCTTTGATACCGGGCAGTGCACAGTTGGCACGCACTGGTACAGCACACCCTTTGGGGACAGGCTAGGCTCACGGCAATGGTGGGGCTGCTGGAGCTCTTAGAGAGGGGTCGTTCTTTCCTATAATATCATGCCGATCACTGTTGGAACCTGGAACGTTAAGGGTCTGAATTCTCCCCAAAAGCACCAAAAAGTATGGAAGTACATCATCGACCATCACCTCGACATAGTGGCCTTGCAAGAGACCCATTTAGCCAGGGCTGAGGACACGTGCCTTAGACATAAACACTTTCCTCTCATCTATAGGTCCTCGGCTCACACAAAACACAGGGGGGTGGCACCCATCTTTCGTTCCTCCATACAGTTCCAACCATGGGGAGTCCAAAGCGATAAAGATGGCCATTGGGTTATGGTCAAGGGGCGCCTGAAAGGGACATTGTGCACCTTTGTAGCGGTATATGCACCCAGTGCTGGTCAGACGGTCTTTTTACACACTCTGTTGGGGAAATTAACAGACTTTGTGGAAGATCCAATGCTTTTTATGGGGGACTTCATCCTGATATGGCAGAAAGAGCTGGACAGTATGCATTCACAGCGCTCGGATATCGGCTCTTTTACTATGGACACACAGCGGCGCATACAGGAGGATATGGGTCTCATAGACACTTGGCGCACCCTTTATCCACAGACCCGAGACTACACGTTTTATTCCCATGTTCATCGTACATATTCCCGACTTGATTACATTTTTATTAGCCAAACCCTGCAAGGTGCCCTGTAAGAGGCCAAGATATTTCCCCTGTCAGTGTCAGACCATAGCTTATTTTCTGTCTGTCTCACTTGGGATGGGAGCGCCTCGACTTCTCCCCGGTGGTATTTCCCGGCGTCGCTAGCTCGGGATAAGGTATCTTATACCACATTAAGAGAAACCATTACTGAATTCTTCGCGGTCAATAGGCCGGAGGACACTTCGGAGTATAACACCTGGGACATGTTTAAGGCTGTCTTCAGAGGGAAATGTATTGCCCTTAATGCAACACTGAATACTCAACGCACTAGAGAAAGAGACCACCTAGTGATGGAGCTGTCTACTCTTGAACGTGCTCATAAACTGAATCCCACTAGACAAACCCTCCGCAACTTGACAGCGCTTCGAGGTAAACTCCGGGCTATTTATAACAATAGAGCGGAGTTCATGCTGCTCAAACTGCGGCATCTTTCATATACCTAGGGCAACAAGATTGGTAAACGCCTTGCCAGACAGCTAAAAGATAAACGTGAGAGTACATAGGTGGCATTAGGGGGCCCTCTTGGGACATTCACCATAAAGACGAAGATCAGGCTGAAATCTTTGGTTCCTTTTACCAAACTCTCTACTCTGGGGAGGCTCTTGATTCGGATGCCCAACAGACTTATCTCCAGTTGTTGCCCCTGCCTCAGGTGTCTGCTGACTGGAATTAATTACTTACCGCCCCAATTACCCTGGATGAGGTTACCACTGCTATTAAAGCGTTGAAGCCCCACAAAGCTCCTGGAACGGACGGATTTACCGCCCTCTTTTAAAAGACCTTTCCCCCCCGATATCAGCCCTCACCTCGTGCGACTATGTAACAAGATGGCAGAGCAGAGAGAGACCACGGGCACTATGTCCGAGGCCATGATCTCGGTTATACCTAAACCGGGGAAGGACCCTCATTGCTGTGCCTCTTATAGGCCTATTGCCCTATTAAACCTCGACGCAAAATTGTACTCCTCTATAAAAGCCAAACGCCTGAATGATCTCATGCCTGACCTCATTCACCCTGACCAGTCAGGATTTATTAAGGGATGGCAAACACACGACAACGCCCGTTGAATTGTACACTTGATTGAGAAGGCCAACAGACGCAAGATCCCGGCGGTTTTAGTAGGTTTGGACGCCGAGAAGGCATTCGATAGGGTTGATTGGGTATTCCTATTCCACACACTTACAGCATTCGGATTTTCACCTAAATTCTTAACTATGATTCGAGCTAATTATCTTCATCCCCGTTCCAGGGTAGTGGTCAATGGGGTAAAATCTTCCGCCTTTATCCACTCTAGAGGAACTAGACAGGGGTGCCCCCTCTCACCCTTGCTATTTGCTCTTAGTATTGAACCATTAGCGTTAGCGGTTAGGGATAATCCTTGAATCAAGGGTTTACCATTCACAGGGTAATCACATAAAATTTCTCTATTCGCGGATGACGTCCTCTTGTCCCTTTCTGAACCACCACGTCCCTTCCACACTTACAATCGGAGCTTGAACGTTTTGAAGCCGTAGCAGGCTTTAAAATAAACTTAGACAAATCGTACATCCTCAATCTCACCCTCCCGCAGGCGGAGGTTCACAGGCTCCAGTTCCTTACACCTCTGCAGTGGGCTACTTCCTCTATTCAATACTTGGGAGTTCAGCTAACACCGACAGTAGGGAAGCTATATACTGCTAATTTTACCCCCATTCTTACTCGCATCCAATCAGATCTCACGAGGTGGAAACCACATTTTTTGTCCTGGCTAGGCCGAGTCCACGCCATGAAAATGACTCTTCCTCCTAAGCTCCTTTATCTATTTCAGGCCTTACCCATAGAGTTGGAGGGGGACTTCTTTCAGCGAGTGAAGGCTATGATCCTACGCTTTGTCTGGCAGGGGGGGCGTGCACGCTTCTCTTTCTCCCTACTACGTCGCTCTCGCAAGATGGGGGGGGGGTCGGTCTTCCAGATATTCACTTATACTATAAAGCAGCACAGCTAAGAGTCTTGGTGGAATGGTCAAAGCCAGCCTCTGATAAACATTGGATGCATATGGACCGCAGTGTGACTGGGAGGACCATATGAGACCTGATTCGGCGACCCAAAAACGATCGGCCTAAGAACACGTACATCAGCACCCCCACGCGTACCACCTTAAGAGTATGGGATTCAGTTGCAGGGGATGACAGGTGGACTTCGTTCCCCTCTCCATTTACGCCACTCCACTTTAACCCGGCATTCCCCCCGGCCCTACATGAAGGGCCCTTCGAGGCCTGGAGAGAGGGAGGCTGCCTCGCCTTGACACATCTGTTCCATAATTTTGACCCCCTCACTTTTGATAATTGTAAACATGAATATGGACTAGGGAATGCAGAAAGGTACCATTATGTTCAATTACTGCACTGGGCACTCACGCCCCAGGTACGAAAAGCAGCCACCCATCCTCTCACAAAATTTGAGGCTTTTCTCACCAAGACCTCCTCTATGAAAGGGGTGATTTCATTCATATATAACTTTCTACTTAATACCACACTTTCCCCACGCCCACGCTACATGTCCATGTGGGAAGATATGTTGCCGCGAGCTATCACTGATGACGAGTGGTCACATTTATGGTCCGACATCATGAGATTCAATCACTCCACAGAACTCCGTGAAGCCCACCTGAAGACCATGATGGACTGGTACCTACACCCGTCCAAGCTTAGGCAGATCTTCCCCAATACCTCTGATAGATGCTGGAGAGGGTGCAGATTACTTGGGGACTTTCAGCATATATGGTGGGATTGCCCAACTATCCGTCCTTTCTGGGAAGAAATTCTGGCACATATAAAGGATATACTGGGATATCCCATTCCCACTACCATGGCGGGTGTTCTCTTGGGGCTTCGTGACTCCTCTCTGGAACATCAGACCCGAGCTGATAAAATGATTATGTGGCTTTGTATCGGTGCAGCTAAAATCACTCTGGCAGCCGCTTGGAAGAGGAGGGAGGCGCCAGCTATCTCCCTCTGGCACTCTCGTCTTTGGAAGCTGGTCAGTCTAGAACGCATGTCCGACATTTTCAGAGATAACTATAAGAACTTTGAATTCAGATGCGGCCCTCTAATCACCTTTCTTTCACGGGGACTTTTATCGGCTGTCTGCCCTTCCACCATTAGGGCCCTTCATCTCTTTCAATTTTGAATGGAGCTCTAACATTGTAAGTCAATTCAACTGTGTGAATGTTGCCGCCACCTCGGTAGGGGTGGTGGGTGGGAACTGGGGGGGGGGGGTGTTCTTTTTCGTTTTTCATTCAGTTCACTCCCGTGTGGGGGCTCTTTGTAAGTGGTCATTTGTTCGCTACTTGTAACGCCTTCCAGTTGGGAGGCATGGGACAGTTATCATCGCAGAAAGAAGTTGACATATATGTAGAATTGATGCTCGAATTTACGCTTGAAAGTCTGCTCTCCTAGCTCCGTTATCATTAGAAGCTGTATCTTTTATTTGAGCTACTCTTTGCAACAGGAGTTAGATCTAGGCTGGGCATCGCGCCCTGTCAAGTTATTTGTTTTTCTGCCAAATTATGCTGCTCCCCTGCGAGGGTTGCGTTGTTGGTTCTGTTTTGGATTATTTGCTGGAAACTTCAATAAAAATAGCTTTGAAAAAAAAAATATATCATATTCCTTGATCATATTCACATACATTGCTCAACTCATACAGTCATTTATACTCTAGGTATATCTCCGGTGGGCGACAAGTTAAACCTCTTACTGTATTAATCATACCTTTCAAAGATACCTTGATTAATTCATTCGTATCTCCACACTTGACATAGGTCGTCACTACATTATTTATTGACTTTAAATTCAGATTTTCAGCTTGTCAAAATTGTTCACCTTCATTGTGATATGAATACATCTTTTGGCTTGGTTTAAAATGTAATTGTAATCTTCAGTATATGCATTTGTCTATAAAATCAGTGTGTTTGTTCTTTACAAATCCCCTCCACGTGGAGTTTGTTTAATCACATTTGCTTACCGGAAAGTCCACTCTTTTCAGGACTTTGGTTCCTCTGTTTAACCTGTCTTGTGTCTGAATGAAAATCTTCTGGCAGGACAGTTACACCAAAGAGTGGGTACCAGGACCTGCCTAGATGTTCCAGGCATGGGCACTCCAGAATATCCTGAAGACACGGAAGTGTCTGAGAAGTAAGCTAGGCAGCTCAGACCAACCATGTTCAATCTTTTATTTACTTATTTTGTAAAAGGATAACCTCTGATGGCTCGCCACACTGCATCACTGATGATGACACAAGAGTTCTTGAAGATTACTAACATGGTTGAAACAACATCTGATGTAATAGTGGATCGGGTCAAGCAGGTGGAAGTTTCAGATCCGATCTTCAGCAGGTGTCAAAGTGTGCACACAAGTCCTTGTTCCTAATTGGTGGGGGGCCGAACCAGTAGGATTCCTGAAAGGTTGGGAAGGTCTCCTTCAACAAGCTGGTTTTCAGTCTTTTTTAACAAAATATGCAAGGTTACACACATTCTTCAATTTTAGGCAGAAAGTTTTCCAACCCAAAGACTCACAATCCCATTGTGGAGCAAACACCATTTTAGATCTATTGCTTTGAACAGTTGTGGCATATGTGTTCGCACTCAAAATCGTTCCAAAAAGATGGGTTCTCTATTCCCATGGTTACCAGTTCTAAAACCCCAAATGAATAATATAAATCACAACAAAGGGGATGGGATTGGACACCTCATAGTTACTGCACCAAAACAGAGTCCGTTCTCATTAATATCCAGCAGATCAAGTTTGAAATTCAAGAGTCCCAAAGACCGCGTGTGGCTCCAAAACTATTGTTTATTTCATATGACAAAATGATGGAAAGCACACCTTTTGATTAAATTACTTGTGGCTTCGTTTTTCCATGCAGGGACTCATACCAGTGTGAACATTGTATTGTATTGTATACGGTACTTATAGAGCGCAGCTATCACCCAACGGGTATCTTGGCGCTATAGCACATGAATCCTCATCAGGCAGTGGAGGGAAGAAACGGGCATAAACTGACAGGGCAGCTCCAGAGTTTGGCAAACTCTGGGAAACAGCCATGTTTTGATCTTCTTCCTAAACTGTAGAAGATCATGTAGCTGTCTAAATCCCAGAGGGAGGCTGTTCCAGAGCTTGGCAGCGGCCGAGCTGAACGCTCTTCCTCCTGACTTAGCTCTTTAAATTTCCGAAACTTTCACCAAACAGGCGGTGGCAGAGTGGAGACACCTTGATGGAGTGTACCATGTGAAGATCCCTCGAAGAGGTATGGGTCCCAGGCCATGAAGAGCCTTAAAGACCAAACACAAAGACTTAAACTGGACCCTCTGCATTATAGGCAGCCAATGAAGCTCTGCAAGGGCCAGTGAACCAGACGAGCGTCGTGGTTTCATCAATGCCAATTTGGCTGCCACGGTTTGGACTCTTTGGAGGTGCCCAATCAAGAATTTAGGGGCCTCCAACAGTAGGGCATTACAGTAGTCAAGTCTACTGAGAATGATGCTACCAACAACCAACGCTCTGGCCGTCTTTGGTAGCAACGGGAGAATCTTCCTTAGTGCTTTAATTAGTGAGAAACAATTGCCCACCACCTTATTTACCTGCATTTCCATGGTCAAATTCACATGAAGCATCACTCCCAAATTATGTACTGCTCTAGCCGGAACATGAGCAGACGTGGTTGGGGAAGGCCAGAAGTTGTCCGGAAAAAGGGGAGGGACCTTCCCCACAGCGCAATATAACACTTCAGTCTTGTCTGAGTTAAATTGAAGAGAATTAGTTCTTAACCAGTGGGCAGTATCCTGCATGCAGTCATGAAAAGTTGCTAAAGAAATCGACTGATCTCCCTCTAAGGAGAAGAAGAGTTGGGTGTCGTCGGCATAATTTACCACTTTCACACCATGCGCCTTCATAATTCCAATCAAGGGTCTCATATAGATATTAAAAAGAATAGGGCTTATAGCCGAGCCCTGAGGAACGCCATGGTGGATGTTGGAAAATTTAGACTGGTACGGCGGAAGGGAGACCGCTTGACATCTGTCAGCTAGATAAGAGCGAAACCACTCTAAGGCCATCCCTGACACCCCGACTTCTTCCAGCCTGGTCAGCAAAATACAGTGATCCACTGTATCGAATGCGGCAGACAGGTCGAGCAAAATAAGAATGCCCGATTGTCCCCTGTCTGCCCGCAATCGAAGGTCGTCTAGCACGGTCACTAGGGCAGTCTCAGTTCCATGGCCAGGTCGAAAGCCGAACTGAACGTCGTCCAACCTGGAGTTAGATTCCAGGAACTGAGACAAAGTATTGCTGACCAGTCATTCAATGATTTTAATCGGGTAAGGTAAGAGAGAGATTGGCCTATAATTCCCAGCACATATCTGGTCAAGAGTCATTTTTTTCAACAGCGGAGTAACCACCGCCCGTTTCCAACAAGCTGGCACTGAACCAGAAGTTAAAGAGCGATTGCACATCTGGCGCAGAGTAGGAAAAAGCTCAGGGCCCAGCTCCTTCCAAATCTTGTGAGGGAGAGGGTCTAAAGGGGACCCCGAAGATACACATAGCAATTCTGTTAAAAATTTCCTCCGAAGGTGGCTCAAAATAACTCAGAGAGGTCAATCAACCTGACTCTGCCCTATTATCCTTCATAACATAACACAATGACGTCTATTTGCCACATTTTGAGGTGACAATGTGATGTGCTTTTCGAAATTTAGAAAGGGGACTGCTGGATTTGTGATTTTTTTTTTCCTGAAATGATGAAAGTTAACTGTTGTTGAAGAGCTTACTTTAGCCCTGAAGAAGTCCCACTTGTTCTCTAGGACAGAAACGCGTTGGCTGTGTTTTCCATCGTTTTGGGATATGAAATAAAGAATACTTTAAGAATCACGTGTGGTCTTCTGGACTCATAGATTTCAAACTTGATCTGCTGGATAATAATGAGAACAGACTTTGTTTTTGTCCAGTAAATGTGTTTTGTGCCCCCCCTCCCCCCTTTGTTGTGATCCCTATGTGGAGGAATTGGTTAGATTGACGTATACCAACTGCTTATAACAGAGCATGACATACTACATCCACCTTCTTGTGTTCCAGGTCTCGTCAACAAGTACCGCACTGTGGATTAACACGTCCCTGGGCGTGAGTACCATGTTCGCCCTCTGGCCCCTCGGTATCCTGTTCCGAGAAGCAAAATTACATCTGACTGAGCAAAACATAGGGGCAAAGTTTGCTTGTTTTCAGGTACAAAAGATTACGTTACCTGTCAAATGTCAGTGAAGAACCTAAGAAACTGAAACTATAGTACTAGGTCCATATTGTAGAAACTGTCAATGCCTTAAGAATCCTGGGGAAGACTAAAGGGGTTCTTGAGTTTATCCAAGGATGAGTTGCCCAGAAGCACATTGTGTAGGAAAGGAATTAAAAAAGTAAAATACCTAAAAGTGTTTGGTGCGAAAATGGGCCCATCCTAAAATAGGTGGATGAGGTAGCGACGAACATGAGTTGCTGCTGGAGGAGGCGAATGCACAAGACGGTGAATAATCCAGTGGGTCGGCATAAAGAATGGTGGCGTGATCAGCTGGGTTGCTCTGAAGTTTGTAATCTCTGGAGTGAGTGGCTGCTTTTGAAGTTATTGGGCACTGAACGAGGACATGCGTTAAGTTGGGTCAATGCTGTGGTAAGTCGACTTCTAAGACGGTGGAAGTGGATGAGTGCTGAAGTGGGTAACTGCATTATGTGTTGAATATTCAAGTGGGTGAACAGGGAGATTGGTTTTGTCAAGGTCTCTCTCATTCTCTTCATGACTGCCTGTGGAAAAGGCTACTCCTCCCGATCGCCATGATGCCACTCTGCTCTTAATATTCATTTGAAAGGTGTTGCCTGTCTATTTAGGTGGGTCTCAGGAGGAAAAGGCGACAACTGGCAGAAAATCTTACAGAATTTTGAAAGCAAGGCACCAGATCTGCTGGGAGACACAGTAGAGAATAGTCTTACAAAATACTCTTCCTGGCACAAGAACATAATAGAAATCCAGCTCCAGAAATAAAACAGAGAACATCAATGCCAGAAAGCATTTAAGTTGGGAGATAAACACAATGAAAAATAGAAGATTTGAAAGTAATCGTGATGGATCGTTCTCAGACCAAAGCCACCTTCGAGGCGGTAAACAGGAAGTTATTTCACTGGAAAATGGTTGAGGGCCATCTTGGAAAGGCAAGCTTTAGCAACGCAAACCATCTGGGGTAAGGACTAGATCTGAGGCCACACACCCTCACCTTCCCAGGAACATGGCATTGCCCATATATGAATGCCCCTGAAGGAAACCAGGGTCCAGATTTACTGAAAGTCATTGCAACGCAATGCACTCCCTTAAGTGGAATTTACTGAGCCATGCAAAGCCCTTTTGTGTGACTTTGTGTAATTTTGTAAATTAAAAGTAGCAAAAGGTATCGCTGCCTTGCGTTACCTTCCACCAGGTAGGCATTCCATGTGTGGGGTATGGGCATTATCATGCATCCACCCATGGATTTTGGCGCATTCCAGATTTACAAAGACCTGGGAATGCATCAAAATGGTGGGCCTCCCAGACCCAGGTGTAACAAGGAGAAATATCTTTATATATCCTTGTTACTTCCTTTTTCTATGTGTGATGCAGAAAGCATGACACGTAGAAAAAGGAAAATGCCTTTAAGGATTGTTTTTGTGCAGGAAGGTGTCCAGTCCCTTTGTGTACAAACAAAATCCTGTTCGTAACACTGACACTCTTGAAGCATGTCGCAAGGGTGCCTGTGTTGCCGCTGGGTTGCGCTCAGTGCGCCAGCTCTAGGAGTAAGCAGAAGGATGCATTTCTTCTTCCTTTCACGCAGTAAGTTTCCTCGCTGCATTGCTTTGCGCGAAAGATCAGTAAATCTGGTCCCAAATGTGTGACATTCTGCAACTCTTATCCTCTTTATCCATATGCTCCTTCTCCTGACTTTCCAGCCCTTCCTCCTAGACTGTGGGCTGAGCCAGCCGCCACCAAAGGGAAACCACCAAGGTTTCCTGCTGATAGTGGGATGTGGGCATGAAATGCTGGTTCATGGTCCTGGGAGAACCAGATGGGAGTCCTTTCTTCACCCAGGAATGAGGACCTCTCAGAGGTCATAGAAAACAGGCGAGGCAAACTGCCCGTCTGGCTACTGGTGTGTGGTTATCAGACCACGCAGCCGCCATGGAACCAAAACCACTCTCCAGAGACTTCAGTTTCTGCTGGGTTAACTATACGCCCCCTGTGGATGCTCCGGGTGTAGCGTGAGCATGTTGGAAGAAAGAACAAACCAACATGGGGCATGGTCTGAAGAAGTATCTCCCAAAGAGCGTTCACTGGATGGATATCCTGTCCAATTAATCAAAAGTTGAAGGGGATAGATTCTTGTATCGCCTGAAACAAGCAAGAAAGCAACACTTCTTTTTGTTATGAAGCTTTTCTTGAAGTCTATATTCAATTAACAGGGTCATAAGAATGAGTTCAGAAAAGGAAGCGGGACGATGAGATCGGATTGACTCATTTTTGATAACTTCATTTAATCCATCTCAAGATAATGTCCTTCGGGTCCTCTCGACCACAGCGATCTAGGCTGCCGATAGGCCACAATGAGTGATGTTAGCACCGCCGAACTATCTTGCTGGATATCGCAAAGAGCCTCCTCTGTGGATTTCTCAATATCAGGGCGTTCACACATTTTCTTGACGGTGCGTAGAAATGTTGCCTAACTCACCAGGCGTGGATCTGAAGGTGGGACTAAAGTTAAAAGAATTCCCCTCATGTCAGGAGTTCACCAGTAAAATGTGAGGCTCTGGAAGGTTGTACTGGGATCTCAGTATAACATAATGCTAGGGTATGTTTAAGCGCTGTATTTTAATGGCGAAGGTGTTTTGACTCTTAAACCACGTCTTGGAAGGATCCATGGCTTAAACCGAGACCTAAAGAGTTGTTGGCATTGAGGTCTGTGAAAGAATAAAAAGAATTAGGGTTTCTCTCACTCTCTTCTTTATTGCCTGAGAAAAGAGAGATTCCTCCCTGTACTCATGGAGCCACATGAAGGGTGTCACGTGTCTCCTTAAGAGTGCCCTTAGTAGGGGGAATTAGCACAAATGGCAGAGACAACTCCTCAGCAATATTGGTAGTTCTTTAAAGAAGATGATGAGTTTTGCAAAAGATGAAAAGCAATGCAGCAAAGCTACCCTGAGACAGATAAGAGTCCAGTGCAACAAATATTCTGCCAGGCAAGAGAGTAGGATATACAGCTGCAGAAAAAGAGCAAAAACTCACGAACACAAAAGGGCTAATTTATTGAGATTTGGTGTAGGGCAGCGCAGCAAGTCATCTTGCCGCACTGCGTCAAAGTGAAAGGGCAGAAATGCGCTGTATTTATGATATACGGTGCATTCCTGACCTTTCTCCCCGCACTGGCGCCGTTTTGGCAGCCTAGCGCCAACGCTGGCACCCTTGCACCATGAAGCAAGGGTGCCTGCGTTGTTGGCAGGATTGTTTTTGTGCAGGAAGGGGCACCGTCCTGCACACAAACAATCCTGGGAGGCTTTCTCCTCGTTCCATGTGAGCTTCAGAATGCAGTACATGTAGAAAGAGGAAACAAGGAGGAGAAATAAAGTTATTTTGCCTCATTATGCCTCACTTCAGGAGCCTTAAGGTTTTGGTGCATCCACAAGTTTGCATGGTCTTGTAAATCTGGGAATGCATCAAAATCCATGGGTGTTTGGTGGAAACACCCATCGCAACACCCAGGGAATGCCTCCCGAGCGCAGAGTAAGGCAACGCAGCCATTTGCGCTGCTTTTCCTTACTCCATATCTAAGACTCTATCCAAAGCTACAAAAAGCGTCCCTACGGTGGCACATGGGGCACGTAAATATGCCACAAAGTGTCCAAGGTGAGCGATGAAAAGTAGGGGATGTGACAGGATTGTAACACATCCTTCTCAGACCAAAGCCTCTTCTGTGAGTCAGGCAGGATAGGAAATCTTAAGAAGATGGTGGGCACCATCTTTGAGGGGGGAGTTCTAGTCGAACAAACTATAATGACAAGCATCTTGGTTAGGAGTGGAAATATGGCTAAATCACCCCCTGCCCCCTTCTTAGGGACATAGGATTGCCATTGTAGGGCATGTGCAAGAGGGCAAATAAAATAATGAGTTCCTGCCACTGACCCATGTTACATTCCTGAACATCCATAGCTTGTGTTCCTTCCTCTGACTCTTCAAGCTGGTGTCATGGACCTCCTGTCGAGCAGCCCACTATCCGCAGGAATCTCTTGAGGTTCCTGCAGTCGTGGCAGACCGAGTCCTCCCTGCACGCCAGGTGAAAGTAACTATTCACGATAGACAAAGTACACAAGAGTTGTGCTACCGTCCATTTTTCAAAAGAAGTTTTGTACTGGAAAGTAAAAAAAGATTTTGCATCAATTTTCATAACTTTTGTGACACAAACACAGCGCTAAATCTTGGTAAATATATCCCTGAAGTGTTGAGTCCCACTCGTGGTGAGCATTGATAGCTGACAGATCAGGTGTGTGAATGCCGAGGTGGGTGGGTGTGGATAGGGGCAAGGGTATAAGGTGGTGGATCTGGAAGGTGGTGGTGGCGGGACCTCACAAATGCTCCATGGGGTTGATATTGAGGTTGGCCGACAGTGTAAGCAGGTCAGCCTCTGGGCAGATAGATGGTGCGTTAAAAAAATGTTGCTGTGGGTGGATGATGGCAATAGATGTAGAAGCATGTGCTGTAGTTAGTGAGTGGTGTATTAGGTGGCTATTAAAGTTGATTGGTATGAAGAGGGCAGGAGCTGAAGTGAACCTGTGTTGAATTTGCTGGGTTTTGAAATGGGTGGGTGCTGAAGGAAGCTTGGGGCTATAGAAAGTGGGTGAGTAAGGTGGTAGATTTTGAAGGAGGCAGCCCCGAAAAGAGTATGAGCTGGCATTGGAGGATACTGACCAGGGTGCAAGAGGTTATATTAACAGATTTGCAGATGAATGCGAGGTTGGATGGGTTCTCAAATGAGTGATCACTTATGGTGGAAATGGTGCATTGAGTGAATGCTGAAGTAATCTAAACTGATGCATGAAGTGATCCTATATTTATATTCTTTTTTAACCTTTTTTGACCCTATAGATTCTACTCATTCTCAGTGCTTTGCAGACCTCCATCCTTTCCATCTTGGCCAACACCGGCACAGTGGCCTGCGCCCCTCCGTACTCCTCCAAAGCAAGGTCACAGCGTGAGTATACGGAAGGGGCAAGTCTAAGCGTGATCCAGGCATAATTGTCTGAAATTGTATCATACACCAGTCTTAGATGAATCACTGAGGCGGGTTAAAAGGTAAATATATGGATCAAGAAAATGACTTTTTCTGCAAACATTTGGGATAAAAAGAAGTCCATCTTTGCCATGTGTGGATGCATTTGTCAAGGCCTGGATGCAGGGAAGGTCTTGCTAGTTCCTCCACTGACTGCCCGAGGAAAGGGCTCGTCCTATTGCATGCCACGGTGTTAGCCCGCACAGTGCCCTATATGTGCAAGGAGTTAAGTGCCTCCAGAAGAGGGTCTCAGTCAAGAGGAAAAAACAACAAAAAACGCATTGTAGATATAGGTAATTCTGGATTGTCCTTGATAGTTACTGCAGAGCTTGAAAAGCAAAGCACCTAAATCTACCTGAATCAGGGTTGAGGAAAAGCCCAGCATTAGGTCTTACAGAAGGAAAAATCCAAGGGAATCCCGCTGAAGGAAAAAAGAGCAGGAAATTAGGGACAAAAATGTATTTGAATCTGCAACAAATGTTGTGAAAAACAGGGGAAAGAATGTGTTGTGATGCATCCTTCTCTCTCAAAAGACTCCTGTATGCAAAAAGCAGGAAATGACATCACAGAGAAAAAGGGCTGGCACCATCTTGGATTGGAAACTTCAAGGAGCAAACACTGGAACCGTGGCCATCTTGGATAGACATTGATATAGCTCTAGTTGCACCTACTCCTCCGGAAGGTTGGCATTTCCAAGAAATGAGGAATACAAAACAGTGATGGAGAAAATGCTTGAATTAATCTCAGCTGCTGATAATTACTCAGGGCCGCATCTCAGTCCATCGTTATTTTGCACATGATGGAACCTCAGTTTGGACCCAGCCATATTCAAATCAGTCTTGACCCTGCTCCAGTGGGAACAGTCCAGCCCGAACCTAAAGGCCAGGTCCTCCCTGAACCAAAACACATGCAACCCAAAACCGGTTTTGCCCTTATTAGGGCTCATCAGTCAGGTTTAGCTTGGTTCCAGTGGCACGGTGTGCAGGTCTGCACAGGGCCAACATCTGGTCTTATATATCCCACTTAGGGCATCACACTGAAGTATACAAAAAAGTGATGGTTGGAAAGCTAGAATCAATCTCAGCCACTGCTATTCACTCAGGGTCTGCATCCCAGTCCATTGATTGATCCGGTGGAACCAGCGAGCCCATTGTGCGCTAGCGCTGGGGAAAGGACAGGTATGTGCCGTAATAGGATACATTATTCACATTCCTGCCCATTCCTTAAAACGCAGCGCAGCAAGGTGACTTGCTGCACTGCGCTGTGCCACTTGGCCATAAATATGGCCCCTTATTTCTAGTGCACCAGGTGTCAGGCAGAGAATAGCAAGTGCAGGATTAGATTCTTGCTTTTTTGGAAAGCCAGATTTGATGTATACCTGTCCTCGACCAGTGTGTGTGCATTCTTTGCTCACTAAGAGTCTCTCCTCCACCCACAGCCAGGTACAGCTATTTGTATTTTGGTAGAGGTGAGATAGGCATGCTTATCTAGGGGCAGTGGCCACCTTTCCTCTGCCACGTGCACTGCCGGTCCCCCAGAGCATGAGAGGTGCATGAGGGCTCCACCAGTGTGGAGGCATACAAGGTCACACTCACAACCCATCAACCCCCAAACATAGCAGCTTTGCAAGACTGGGAAACTAAAACAGCCCGTACAAAAATGTCCAATCCAGCCCACATAGTGCTGGGAGAGGGAGCATAAGGGGAGCATTCCCCTGTTACAATTCCAGCACCAGGCCTTCGAATTTGTCCGTCCGTCCGTCCGTCCGTCCGTCCGTCCGTCCATCCATCCATCCATCCATCCATCCATCCATCCATCCGTCCATCCATCCATCCACCCACCCACCCACCCATTTACCCATCCATCCATCGTTTTTCTCCTCCCATTCTGATTTCACTCTCCATACCCTCCCTCTCTCTCTTTCCACCCCCACTCACTCTCACTTCTATCTCTTTCTCTCCTCTCTCTTGTCTTTTGTCCCAGCTTTACTTCCTCTTCATGTGTTTGGTTTTTGTTTGTCCCTCTCCTGGAGCATGGCCAAAGTACTGCTTCCTTCACCAGTGTGTGTCCTTCCACTGGTTGTGCTTTTGAAGGTACTTATTTTTTTCTTTTAGCTGTCCCCGGTTGTTGGTTCTTTGACATTGCTTGCTTTAAGTGTCGCCTGTGGGAGGAATGTTGCTCCTGTAAGACCTGAAGAAGTCATGTAATTGACGCAAACCCTCCTCAGGTCATGCCATGTCTGGTACAGTCTAATTTCGAGCATTGCCCTCCTTCAATGTTGCTTACTGTATCTCCCAGAAATAAAAAATACACTATTACGCTTCCATCGCTGGCTGCGTCATTGCACTTTCATTTTTACATTTCAGCCATGCTGCACAGAAGCAGCACTTCTGTACAACAAGTCTAAAAACATTGATACAGCCAAGACCTATTGTAGGCGAGACCAACTGGTTTTGCCAATGCTTGTTTTTATAAACTACAATGTGTTACCAAGTGATCATATCAGCCTAACCAGGTGAAGTCATTCTTCACTCCAGACTACTCAGGTATTTTCAATGGTCACACCGGTGGCATCGGAACAGCCTCTTATGTCACGTATTACATACCATAGGTTGCAAGAGAGCCCACACTACTCAGACAATAGTGTCGGCTTATCCATTTTATGGACTTAAACTCCTAAATTCTGCACAGAAGTGCGCCTCCTCACGTCCCACGTTGTTGGCAATAGATTGAGCCTCCCCCTTAGCTGCAGTCTGTCTCTTGCCCATTATAGCTTTCATTACAAGTTTGGCGGAATAGGGTTGGGTATTTCCCACTTAGGGTAATTGCCACCACCCCTGGGTGAGGTATTTACCACATAGGGTAACTACTTCATATTGTGGATTTCTGACTTGAAAATGGGGCATAACATGCAGAGTCGGTATTTAACTCATCACATTTTCATATTTTGTCTTTTTGGTGAACCTTTTTTGCCAGTAAATTTCAGCATCTTTCTGAATCATAAACAAGCAGTGGCAAAACCAACATCTATGGCTTTATGGAAAGACACATGCAAACACAGGAAGGCCTTGTGTTGTCTGCATATGTCATCACATTAAAGCCAATGGTTGGAAATATTACTTTTTTGGATGGGGATGTCCCATGCATGATGAACGAGTATGTACTCCTGCCCAGAGTGCCCAACTGCATGTGAAACTGCTATCCTGGCCTTTTGTTTGACTATGGCGTCATGCTAAGCCGGTGCTTTCAAGGAAGCCTGGACCTCCTTCTGTGTCAGAAAAGAGCGCGATCTACTGAGCCTTTTCATCTAAAGTTCTGCTTTGAATAGGAACCCATATCTTTCACTGACATTCTGTGTTCTGTGTCTATGTTGAGTGTGTGTGTGTGTAACAGGTGCTTGACACGTGTGAGAGTAGGAGTATTAGGGCCAATGGGACCTAGTTTGAATGGCGTCTGGTTTATCATGGCTCAAGATGGAGGTACACGGACAGCTTCCCCCAGGCAGTGAAACTGTGTTTGCATTCCAGTAGCGGCAGGGTGAAGATCTAGACGCTTAAGTGAAGAGTTGAGACAGTGCTGCCATTAGAAATTCGATGAGGGCCTTGTTATCAAGGAGCTGCTGAAAGTTCTTGCCTTCCTCGTCATTCCGTAGATGGTACGGGCAAGAGGGGAGACTGCAGTTTCTGTTGTTCAAGGCGATGACGTTTCTAGGCAGGACCTTCCCTTTTGCCTGTCCATGATTTCTGATTCAGGAAGGCTGATGACCGCTAGTGCAAGAGATCTCACACTCCATAGTGCCATTGTTTTAGATATCAAACTAAACAAACAATAGAAGGAGTACACCCTCAAAGGTAACTCAATACCTCAGAGATAGGGAGCGGTGCACTAAAAGGATAGATTTGTCCTTTTTTATAGAAGACCCCTCACTCACCAACCTAGTTGGTGACATGCTTCATCATCGGGGTCCCACCCGGATAGCCGAGTGCCATCCGGGTGTGCTGCGACACCTGATTACAGTGGAGCTGGTATTGTTTTCTTTTTTAGTGGTGCAGGTGAAGGAAGTGAAATAAAAATTGGTCAGATTTAACTCTCTATGAAAAATTATTTAATCCTGGAGCAACTGAACAATATTAAAAAGATCAGGAGATACCGTGTAAGGTTAGATTGACCTGAGGTATCAAAAAAAATGAGGTGAAGGAAAAAAGTGAAATAGGTCTACATGTTTCAACCTTGTGGGACAACTATCCAGGTTTTCGTCAGGACCGATGTTGATAACCAGGGCGGTCTACACACGCTAAGGTGTACCCTACCCTTGGTTAGAATAAAAAAACCCTCATGTACTTACAATGGGGTAATCCTTACTTAAATTCCTTAAGGAAAGTTACCTGTAAAGAAAAAGAAGGAAACAATATACACAAAACATAATCCGTTCTGTAAACAACAGTCGTTTCAGGCTCCTCTCAGTCGTCATCAAATTATTAATTAGAATGTGGTTGCTAGTGACTAAATATACAGTCATACTATTTAGCCATCTAAAGTGAATTTGTGCAACCGTGCTCCATTGTGAGTTACAAACTCAAACAATCCACCGGGCTTAAATTCACCCGTGATCACTCAATATAACTCATTGAAACAGGCGTGTGATTGTGTGCACTCACATAGAAATACTGGGGTGCACATTTTAGGTGACGAGTGGTCAAGTGACTAGCACGAGTGCCATTCGTCCCACGGTAGAAACACACTGCCTCCAACTAATTCGTTCCCACATGGGTGTCTGTTTTTACTACTAAATGAGTCAAATCTAAACAACATACAAGAGCAACTCAAAAAGCATACATGCGAGAAAACGCGGGAAATCAAGGAAAGAAAAAAGGAAAAAAGCCGTAAGGGCCAGCCTTACTAGCAATGCGGTAAAAGCGTGCCTCGAGGGTGCCGAGGTCACGTTGCAAGATCCTACCACGATCTACGGGTAAAAGATGCAAGGTAGTCGGTTAAATAGAACGGCGTTTGACCAGGGGACAGGCTCAGTGGTGCCCACCCATCAGGAGTCTAAGAACTTACTTAGTGTAGAAATGGCTCCGCTATTCTGCCTATACCGTGACCCGCATCGACGTCCCGTAAGTGAACGAGATCAGGTCGATGCCGAGGCGGAAGTAAGTATATCCGGATTGAAGACCATAGGAGGAAGGGGCCCAATGAGTGGAGTCGGGCTCTCGGGGGGGAAGAACCAATCACAGACGCTCACCCAGAAAGGGGCGTGAAGGAAGGTGTGGCCCAAAATCAATCGCTGTGATTGGAGGAGCAGGAGCGCGCTGGGTATCCAAGGACGCTGCTGAATGGAAACCACTACAAGAAAAAAAGGGGGGGGGGTGTTTGGTTGTAAATAAATAGCGCACGCCTCAAGATAACGTGAAGGGGGACAGTCCCAACATAAATCAATGTATTCAAAGGGGCGCGCTAGGGAACAACGGGCAGATATTACACATTAAAAGGAAAAGGAAAGAAAACAGGGGTAGAGCAAAGATCGCAGGCTCAGAATGAATGCACGTTTATGAAGGGCACGGTACCCTAGTAACCAAAATCGGCACAAAAGGACTGACAATTCAAAGAAAAACACACACACTGATCCATTACTCGAATGCGGTGATGGTAACAAGGATCAATCACAACAGCAAATGGGCATGGTATCCCAGTGACCAAACTCAGCACAGAGGGACTGATAATTAGGAGACCATCCAGGTTGATTACTCAAATGAGTCACAACAGCAGATGTTTAGTAGTTAGCCAGATAGAAAGTAGTCTATTTCGAAAGGGCAGAGTTCCATGGAATGTTATCATTCAATCCACTTTTGTGAGTGGAAAGTCTATACACCCAGCGTTGTTCTTTTTCAAATAAGCGTTCTTGCATCCTCTCTCCTGTCTTTATTTGCTCAATGACGGTCCATCTCAGGTCGTTAGTTGTATGGCCCTTCACGAGGAAGTGTTCCGTGAGTTTCGTCATTGATTTCTTACACCTGATAGTGCTGCGATGTTCACAAATTCTCTGTTTGATTTTTCTGCTCGTCATGCCCACATATTGGAGTTTGCAAGGGCAGATAATCCTGTGAACTACATTTGTACTATTGCAGTTAGTGTGTGTTCTTAGGGTCCACACTTTGCCTGGTTCCAGTTCCAATGTTTTTACGTTGTCAGTAAGACAATTGCCACATTTGTAGTGTCCAGTGATGTCCGGTAAGCCCCACGCATTGAGGACAGTAGTTTGTTTTCCTTGAGCTGTCACTTTAGGACGCGTGTTAACTAAAGAGTCCTGAGGCTTCTAGATTTTTTGAACGAGAACAATGGTTTCTCCCATTTAAGGTTACCAGTGTTTAGAATAGTCCAATGTTTGTTAATCGATTTGGTAACCAAATTGGATGCCGTATTATATGTAGTTACGCAAGTCAATGGTAAGGTAGCCTCTGTGGTGACTCTGTTCTCCAGAAGTGCCGCTCTTGGTTGGTTTCGTGCTTGTTGCTGGCACTTGGTGAGAATTCTCTCAGGATAGCCTCTTTCTGATAGCCTTTTTGTGAGATCAAGAGCTTGTTTTTTGTAATACGTGGTTTTGCTGCAATTACGGCGTAATCTTAAGTATTGGCCATAGGGAAGATTTTCTCTCAATGGCCTGGGATGGAAGCTTTCAAACCTCAATAGGTTGTTCTTTGCTGTGGGTTTGTAATGAGTTCTAGTTTCAAGACGATCATTTTCCTTGGTGATCACAACATCCAAAAAGACCATGGTGTTCTGATCTTTAGTGTGGGTGAATCTCAGATTATGATCACAAGTGTTGATCCACTGGCAGAATTCTGAAAGGATGTCTTCCGGTCCTTGCCAGATGATTGTTTCAGATATACCTGCTTGAAGCCAGTGGCATTGTTACCTCCTGTGAGAACCATTACCCATCACAAAGGCTCTGTCTGAGGGCCAATCAGGGCAGAACCGGTCTTGGGATGCTTGTGTTCTGGTTCAGAGAGGTCCTGGCCAGGCATACTTCGAGCTGGACTGTTCAAGACTGATTTGCATATGGCTGGGTCCAAACTGAGGTGGCACTGTGGGCAAAAGTATAATCGGTTGCAACATGGCCCGAACGATTGACAGTGGTTAGAAAAATTGTGAGCATTCCTCCCATCACCTTTTGTTTATCTGGAACATCCAGAAATGACATATCAAAGACAACCAACCCAAACTGGTTCTGAAGCCTTAGACAGTGGATCCAACTCCCAGGTCTGGAAAACAAGTTTAGACGGTGCCTTCACCTCCCCTGTTTGGAAAATGAGTAAATCTAGAAACGCTGAAATAAGAAAGCAATGGAGTCTCAGACGTGGGATTCAAACTACCCTTCTTTGTTCCAGTTCCACAGTTTTCTTCACCAAGGAAAGGAACTCTCCTCAGAGTGCTGTGTGATCAGTCTGTTATTCTCATGACAACTGTCTCCTAGAAGTGAAGTGGCATCAACTCTACTCTGCCACTTTCTGGAGAAGCTGAGGTTCTGCCTAAGTTTCCGGACGTCTGCCTGCCCGTCTCTTCAGAAGGAAGGAGAGTGCCTGGCCCTGCAAGAGGAGAGACTGCCCCGGAGCAGAACCCCTGCACATTCTCATAGTGTGGGACATCCAGAAGTAGCTGAGTAGGGACCGGGAGTGTAGCAGGTACTAACCAGAGGTGTGCGGGGTCTCCTGATCTCCAGGTGCAGTTTATGCCATGAGCTGCATAATAGGTTGAAAGGGAAATTGTTCCTGTCTCTTCAAAGGCTTTTTAATTACTCCCAATTTCAAAATCAGACCCTAAGTGCTTTGCAATGAGTTGTGTCTGTTTTGGGAAATGTTAGACAACTGTGCCCACTGCTGTGGGTTTCTAGTTGTGTGTTCTTCTTGGGTATGTTTTCTTTGGAGGGCCTAGGTTAGCTGAATGGAATCACAATTGCTATGAATATGTTTTTGATGATATACCATTGATGGAGAAATCTGACTTTGTGTCATTTCTATTCTTCTCTCAGTTATGAACAACCATCTGCTCATCGTGGAGATGTTCATTGTGTCTGTCGTGGTGAGGGTGTACTACAGAAGTCACAGCAACAACACATCCTACGCAGCAGTACCCAAGCCCGGGTCAGATCACGCTCGCCAAGAACAGACCGTCTGACCATGATCACACTTGGATTGTAAATAAACCTGGATAAAGGGAATCATAACTTAAGGAGCTCATACATTAAAAGAATATCCCCTACTTTGGCTGACAAACTGTTTCTCTGCACCTGGTTTGAAAGGCATAATCGAGAACGTAGTGTCATACGTTTTTCTGCAATTACCCGCCTTAAATTCTTTAGCAACGTTTTTGACATTCACATTTCCTTATTAGGTTATGCTTGATAAAATATTAAAAGTCATTTCTTTAAATGCCCAGAATGTGATTATTTTGCTGATGGGTTCATATAAAGAATCATTATATTTGAGTATGTGAGCACATTCCAGAGAAGTAGAATTAAAGTAACATGGATAGAGCTTGCTTGATGCCTTATACCCAAAAGTGTCAGGTGACCACGTCCACCTCTAAGCCCTACAGCTGACATGTCTGTCCGCTGACCACATACCTTTTTGATAAGCGCCTGTCCCATGAACCGGCTCCTCCAGGCCCTCCACGGTCCCACCGACAACATCATCCTGGCAGTGTCAAACCCAAATCCAACTCCAATCTGCTTGAAGTCCATGCCCAAAGTGATGATGGACCACACCCTGTCCCATGCCAGTTTGATGCAAACTACGTCAAGACCTTTAATACATTCAGTTTCTTTACATATTGGAGCAGTAATGGTTTTATAAGCACATGCACGCCCTCCAAGTCCTTTGATTTGGCAAAATTCATCCAATTTAACAAACAATGGGCCAGATGTAGGAAGGCAATTTGCGCTCGCAAACGCTGAAATTCACAGAATTTCAGCATTTGCAATCGCAAATTGGCAGTGTGCAATGTACCACACAACGAGCCCCTCGCAAAATAAGGAATCGCATAATTTGCGATTCCCTATTTTGCGATTGCATTTAAGGAATCGCAAATTGCGATTCCTTAAATGCAATGTAAGTAGCACAAATGAAAGTGCAATTTAGCCTTAAGGAATCGCTAATTACCACCATCTTCAAGTTGGTGGTAGTTAGCGATTTCCTTTGAAAAAACACTTTTTTTAAAGTACCATGTGGCACACATTCATGCCCTTAGGACATGTAAGTGCGCCATATGTGCACACATGCACATTTCAGGGGTGCAACAGGGTGTCCCTCTTGAACCCTTGCACCCTTGAAATTGCGCACACAATTTGCGAGTACCTATTGGGTACTCGGAAATTGCATGCGCAATTCTCATTCATTCCTATGGGCCTCTAGGCCCATAGGAATGAATGGGAAGGTATTCCTTGATTGTGATTCGCAATTAAGGAATATTAAGGAATCGCAAAAAATATTGTGATTCCTACCTACATGGCATTTTGCGAGTCCTTAATAGCGATTCCCTAAAAATCGCTATTAAGGAATCGCAAAAATGCCTTTACCTACATCTGGCCCAATATTGGCAAAATCGTATAGATTTTTACTCAGTTATATTCATTACAAATGACTCACAGAGGTGAAACTTAAAATTCACTTCGTCCACCCGACACGTGATTCGTCCATTGTAATATCACAGACCTTATGAAGGCTGTTTTCGTGTAAAACCATTGTTTTAGATATAAAAATATATAGTATACACTATAACATTCATTTTTAACCTACCCCATTACTATTTAAAATACCACAAGAAGCAGAGCATCCATGACAAATATAAAATGTGGTACGAGTCAAAAAGGGGCCCTAGGTTTTTCCTATAGAATATCTTACGTACTCACTAATCTAGCTCACGCAATATATGTATGTATTAGTATTTATATAGTGCACACCTACATCAACTTGGGATTTACATCTTTTATTATATTAAACATATTTACATTTGTATTCTGGGAGTGGTGTGGCGCAGTGGCCAGGGCGGCTGACTCTGGAGCACGGGGATCACGGTTCGATCCCCAGCGCCGGTGGCATATTAGCCCGGCACCATGTGACTCTGGGCAATAGCTCGCTTAATCTCCCCGATGGCCCCCAGCGCCTTGAGACGCTTAGGGGTGATTAGTTTGCACTTTACAAATACCGGGTTATTATTATTTACATTTTTAGTCACAGTTAGAGTAAATTATTTACCCAGGATCACATGATTTTCTGGCACCTGCCAAGCCCAGAAGACGAAGATATATGGTAAGTATTATACGGCTTTGCAGAGAAATTCAGGGCCTCATTTATGAGGTTTTGCCATAGGGCAGTGCAGCAGGACTTCCTGCTGCGCTGTCCTACGGCAAGAGAAAAGGGCAGGCATGCACTGTATCCATCAGATACGGCGCATTCCTGACCTCTTCCCCTGCGCCGGCGCACAACTGGCTGCCGTGCGCCATGTTGCAAGGGTATCTGCGTTGCAGAGATGATTATTAAAAACAACCACAAGAGGCTTTTTCCACTTTCTGTGTCTAATGTGTTAAAAATTCTTAATTAAAAGATGAACAGCAAAAACAATTTAGAGGTGCACGGTCCACAAGACAGGGAAACGAGGGATACTCCCTGTGTTACAGAGGTGTGAGTTATTTGCACATAGCAAACTTTAAGTGGTGTTCAGCAGTCACAAAAGAGTGCAAGTCTGTGGGCTGATGCAATATTTTGTATTTATGTGTAGAGAAAGGAGACACAACATTTGGAAGAAGGGGGAAAACTCAGGGTATGAATGTGGGTTGACAGTGGCAGGAGAGATGAAACGATGCCTGTTGGCAAACGCAGTTGTTGCTCGGGCAAGGAGAGGAGGCGGGAACAGACCTCCTGGTAGTGTGAAGGCCGATGAAAAGTCAATGACAGCAGATTCAGTGTCAGTCACCCTGGAGCACATATACAACAAACATCAAAATATTCAACCGCAACATTAGAGAAACCGAACATATCCTCAGATGTTTCAGACGACTAAAAGATTAATTTGAGTGGTGACTTTAGAACAAACATACCTGTAACAAGAGGGTGTCTGAGGTGAAGGTATATTTTGCAGAGAGGGTTTCACAGTTTGCATTGGCCAGCAACGAGGCACTACAGGAAGAGCAAATTGTGCGACGCTTTTTCAATACAGTCTAAATCTGCTAATGTCTCTTGGGAGCATATCATCAAGGACCAGCGATAATGATCGCTAAGCGCACTTAGCGCTAGCATAATTATCGCCGGGTAACGTGAAATGTTATCGCTGAGATAGCGTGCTATTAGCAACGCTTATCTCAAAAGCGATAAAATTCCAAGCGCTAACTGCCAAATGTGAAATTATCGCTGGAAATCCAGCGATAATCTCACGAAGTTTGGTGATAGCTTGCTGATAGGGCCTCACATACTTAGCCATGATATCCACCTTCCATAGGATATCATGGCTAAGTCAGTCTTGAAGCAGGCGTAAGGAAAGTAGCGATAACAGAGGTTATCGCTACTTTGCTTTTCGCTCTGCAGGTTAGCGTGCCCATTGATAATTGGAGAAATGTCGCTTATCGACATTTCTCCAGTTATGTCAGTTCAGGAACGCCCACTTTGCATCTCATTAGAGATGCCAACCTGGGCGTTCAGAATACAGGCGGTAATGTAAGGTTTCACGCGATAGCGTGACCTTGCTGATTAGGCGATAAAATTATCGCCGCTTTTCGTCCAAAAACGGATGCAAAAGCAGCGATAATTTTTGTATCACCTCGTTGATGATATGCCCCTCAGTCTATTTGAGCTCGAAGCAAACCTGCAAATGTTTTTCAAAAACAGAAATGACGATAGGGTGCTTTGCAAAAATGACCTACTGAGGCAAAAAAAATAAGTAGAACAGAATGTCTGTTTAGCCCAAAAAAAGAAATGGGAAATGCTGTTTTATTTCTTAGTAAATCAACCAATGCATTATGTGCGCAGGAAAATATTTCTTAAGCAAACTTTAACAACGACAAAAAACTATTTTAAGGTTTAGAAAAATACAAATAAAATACATTTGCAACTTTGGAGATAATACATTTTACGAAGTGTAGGGACGAAAGGTCTTCTGTAAAGACAACTGTAAGGTGCAGTTGGGATGATATGTAAAGATTTCAGAAGCTGAAGGACATTAGATGGAGCTGGTTTCACAAGATCCAGATGTGGAGGGGGGACATCACAGGCTTTTCTGACTTGACCCGGAAAAGGTCTCGCTCTATGCAGGTGATATCTTATTCTGACGCTCTAATCCGATCTCCTCGCTGGCAGTGGTACAGTGGTATTTCGCAATTTTGAAAAATGTGCCGGCTACAGGATCAACAGGGATAAATCATTATTTTACAAATTGGGGAGTTGGAGTGAAGGAATTCTGATCCCACCCAAGATAAGGATGTTGACACAGAGGGTTTACGCTACTTGGGCATGGAGGTGAAACCTGGTCAGTCCCGATCCATGGAGAGAAACCTAGAGACGGTCCACCATGGCTTCCAGGCATACTTCGTTTGCCATCTGGGTAGTGAAGTATTGCTCAAGATGATCACTTTGCCCAAATTCTTGTACGGCCTGCAGAATACTCCCTGGCCTGTCCCCGAGTTATTCTTTAACTAAATAGATGGTCTGATGCTCTCCCTTCTTGGGGATCCAGTAGATAGCACTGGAAACGCTGCAGCACTTTGGGGCATATCAGTAACGAGGCGATATAAAATTATCGCCGCTTTTGCGTCCGTTTTCGGGCGAAAAGCGGTGATAAGTTTATCTCCTAATTAGCAAGGTCACGCTATCGCGTCAAACCTTGCATTAGCGCCCGGATTATTAACGCCCAGGTTTGCATCTCTAATGAGATGCAAAGTGGGCGTTCCTGACCTGACATGACTGGAGAAATGTCGCCAAGTGACATTTCTCCTATCATCAAGCCCCACGCTATGAAGCATAGCGGCAAGAAAAGTAGCGATAACCTCTGTTATCACTACTTTCCTTATGCCTGCTTCAGGACTGACTTAGCCATGGTATCCTATGGAGGGTGGATATCATGGCTAAGTATGCCTTGCCCTATCAGCAAGCTAACGCCAAACTTTGTGAGATTATCACTGGGTTTCCAGCGATAATCTCACGTTTGGCAGTTAGCGCTAGGATTTTTATCGCTTTTGAGATAAGCGTTGCTAATAGCACGCTATCTCAGCAATAAAAATCCACGTTAGCCTGCGATAATTATCCTAGCGCCTAGTGCGCTTAGTGATAATTATCGCCGGTTATTGCTGATATGGCCCTTTGTCTCCAAGGGGGGCATCTCCCAATCTGACTTCAGGGCATACTACTGGGCCGCCCATCTACAATTTGTAAATGAGTGGGGATTTGCCCCCAGAAATGATCCGGCGACGAGATTAGAAAGATCCCTGATGGAGCCAAACACATGCATACATTACTTCTACTGCAGGCCCTTTCGATCTGCATTGCTGGTACCCACTAAGGTTTCATTAGAGGCTTCGGACAAGGCCACACAATACGCCGGGTGGCAGGGTAGGCTCTCCGAGTGACCCCCTTCTCGAATAGCTACATGTTGAGGGAAATGCGGATACTTTCAAGTCTGAAACAATGGGACTGAGTAGGGATATCCACCCTGGAAGATCTAGCAAGGGCGGATGGGATGAAGTCTTTTGGGGAGTTGCAGGGAGAATATGATCTTCGCCCATCACATGTTTTCAAAAACTTGCATAAAGTGAAAGCAGAACTCAGAGTAGAAGGCCCTGGAGGAGATTAACCCTATTGTATAGAATATTGCTGGGAGAGATGGCCAGTAAAGTGGTCTCCTGCACATATCGCACACACCTAAACAATAGAACAGACTTAGTGCTCGATGGGAACCGAATGCGGGCAGTGTGGATGATATAGACTGGGAGGCGGTCCTAATGCACCCTTGTGAGGTGGTGATCAAAGCCACCCTGCAGCTCGTCCAACTTAACATTTAGCATAAAGTCTTCTATAGTAGGCATAGTCTATTCAGGATGGGTAGATCGCCATCCCCGGAGTGCCAGAGGTACTGCGCATGAGTAGGTTCCTTCTTCCACAAGATCTGGAAATGCCCAGAGATCCAAACATTTTGGAGAACGGTTCTCTCAGAGCACTCTCAGATTTTAGAGGTCGCATTCACGAAGTCTCCATAATTTGTCTTACTGGGGATACCCACCGATGTAGACCTCCCTATAAAACAATTGTTCTTCTGCTCACTGGGGGTTAATTCTGGCAAAGCAAGACATAATTTTGGAATGGGGGAGTTCAGTGGTCCCTTCCAAGGACATGTGGGTACTGGGAATGATCCATTGTATGGAAGATGAGGGGGTGATATGCGAGGTAAGGTGGTGCCGTGGAAATTTTGGGAAAATATTGGGGGCTTGGAGGGATTCCAGGGCCTAGATTGTGGGGTTGGCTAGCCCTGAACCTGCTTCAGGAGGATAAAGTCATTGATGTTGCGGGGGAAGATCCGAGAACTGCTTCTCCAGATGGGGAACCGTAACATCAGTGGCATAACATAGGGCCCGCAGCCCACATGGTGCGGGGTACCCCGAGCTCCAGGGGGCCCCCTCATCACAGTACCCTGGCCTGAAACATCTTGACTGAGTCCAGAGGGGAAATCTTCCCTGCACTTTGCAGGGGGGGCCCTCAAGTTTCGATGGAGCGGGTGGCTGTGACTTGTATTGTTGTGGTTGAAGCGAACTGACCTACCCCGCTGTGGTGAATGTTTCATGACCTGCACATCATGTATGTACAATGGAATGTGGTATGTTACGTGTTGTTTCTTGTAACAATAAAAATAGATGAAAAATAAAAGACTCTTAATCTGATGGGTACGAAAGAGCGGCAGACTCATGACTGGATATTAGTAGACATTACAAATGTAGACAACAGGCTCCACATAGTGGGGGCAGCACATGTCCATAACCATAGAGAGCCTCTTAAAGAACACAAAAAAAAGGACTCCCCAACAGGACAGCTGCCAAGGCTGGGTGGGGCAACCATAATATACCAGGGAAGATATTTACACATCACAGCCGACCTATAAAAGCTGAAATAAGAAAGCGCTGGAGGCTAGGAAGAAATACAGCTCTACAACAGTTCCCAAAAATCCAAATGGACAGTTTCTCTCTTAAGAGAGCGGAGGGGAAATTTACTAACACTGCGCTGGGTAGAGTCACGAAAGTGAGGCCAATGCCAATGCAGCGCAGTGTTGTGTTGGGATTTACTATCCAAGTCAAATCATAATTTGTGTTGGAAGGTTGCATTAAGTAACACAAAGTTGCGCTTGGCACTACTTTGTCTCAAGGGCTGTCCAATCGATGATATATGGGCGTTACCAGGCAACCACATATCGGTTGTAATGTAAATCCCCATCCGCTAACATTTGTACACAGGGCTTTGCGTCAAAAAATGTAGTCTCCGTGAGCCAGGTGTAACACTGGAGCAACTTTTAAGTCTCTACACTTTTACAACTTTGCATGCTTGTGTGCTGCACTGTACCAAACACATACAAAATGGAAAAAGCATAGTTTTTGCACTGTATCATTCCAGTACAAACCTATGATTGGCAGAACGCACACACGCTTGTACCATGCTGCATGGGGTAGTGCATTGACATTTGGCAGCCTAAAGTGTGCCAGTGTTGGGGATGAGAAAAACATTTCCATATGTTAGTATACAAGACATTTTTTCTCTCTTCTCGACGCAGTGCAACACCGCTGCGTTGCGCCAAAAGTAAGTTCATTTGCCCCACTTGATTAAGGAGTCCAGCCATGTATGTGCTGTTTCTGGGGTTTCAGTGATCCGGGGTCTTCAAAGCAATCTATACTTACAACAGCTGCAAATATGTTGAATTTGTGTCAGCCTGCTCAAGAGTCTGTTACTGGTTTGTTTCCAATGCATGATTTGTTTAAGCCTTCTCATTGGTTTAAAAACAGCAATTCATGAATATGACATCATTTCAGTAAGATACAGGTTTTGAAAAGACTTGTTTCTAAAATGACATCAGCCAAACGTATATTGTGTGTGGTAGAGGACCATTAAAAACCTAATCAAAATGTCCTCACCAGTCCTTTTTGCTCCTCTAACTCAGGGCCCTGCCAGTCAGGAGCAGGCTTGGAAACCAACCCCCACTTCCGGCAGACCTGTATTTCAGAAGCCACACTGAGAGTCAGCCCTTACAGCAGACACAACCAACAAGACCATGTGTGATGAATTTAGCCCCCAGGGCACGTCGAGGGTGCCACCCGAGAGCACCAGGAGCCAAAGGCAGGGCCGCCGGAGCTGAGTGCAACTTCCTGATGCCGAGCAGGCGTCACGCAGCCTGCGTCGGCGCGGGGCAGTGACGTCACGGTTCGGCGGGAGAGCGCGTGGGCCTCAAAGGACACCATTAGGAGAGCTGTGAATTCAAGGGAGAAACACTTCTCTTGCAGGAAAGATGACATTTTAGCAGGGCTTGTGCCCGAAGAGGAGCCAGCTGTGTCAAAACAGGAAGCCTTTTCCGGGTGCTGCCCGTGGCAGACAGACCCCTTTGTATCCTGAAAGAGAGATATGGGAGTTTGCATTCTAAGTGAATTCAAAACTTGTCTAGATATGCGGCAAACCCATGCCCTTGGCAGTGCCCGCAGCCCCTCCTAATACAATCTTCAGGCATCACATTATGTTTTATTCAAAGTGCACTCTGCCCCGCCCACTTTGGCAGCAGTATGCATGATGTGCAGCTAAGTGTACCTGCCAGGAACAGGAAAGGCGTGTTTATGTCTGCGGACGTGCAGGTGCTCACAGCCGTCACCAGAGTTCACTTTCACTAGAAGCCCGAGGGTGTGTGAGGACATGCATTATTTATTTCACTGGGAGCGTACGTGAGACGTGTCACTGTGCACAGAAGAGTGTCTCCTTCTAACCACAGAAGTCTTCTGCTCGTGACTGTAGAAAATGTGAATTTATTTCACAGGCGCTTTCGGCATTAGAAACCGCCTTTTGCACAAGAGAGCACAACTATGAATATGTAAAGCGAAAAAAGTGAAAACACAAGAAAGAAAGTAAACATGCACAACTAAAAAACACATTCACCTTCCCACTCATTTGTGCTTGAAACGATCACTGTTAGCGTTGGCTGCCAGCTAGCATTTAGAAATGGTTGTATGCAGGCCCGGCTCCAGGAATTTTTATTTGGGTGGGCCAAGGGTGCATTTGGGTGGGCCACTGCAGGCTCGATTTGTCGCATATATGTCTGGGCAGGCCTGCTTCAGGGCCCTCCTTTATCTTTTCTTAGTCTTACAAGGCCCAGTAAAACACTCTTTTCCAAATCTCTTTCTAAATATTATCACTCTTAAAAAGTTTTTTTTCCATGTAATGTTCCTCATGCCACAAGTGCCCCTCATCTCCCCATAGTCCCTCCCCCTCATGACCTCCTCCTCGGACTCCCTCACTGCCACCATCCACCAGTGCCCCTTATCTCTCTGTAGCCCCTCCCCCTCATGGCCTCCTCCTCAGACTCCCTCACTACCACCCTCCACCAGGGCCCCTCATCTCTCCCTAGCTCCCCCTCCACCTCGGATTCCCTCACTGTCACCCAGGGCACAAGTCCTAAAAAAAGAAGTGGGGGGACGCTGACGTCACGACAGGCAGTGACGTCACGAAAGGTGGCTTGCACCATCAGACTAATTGCCTACCCTCGCTCACCCCTTAGATGCCATTGCATCAGAGAAGCCAGCGCGTGAGCAGCGTTCTGAATGAGCTCCGATCTTGCCCCAGAGAGGCCAAAGAGAGAATGACTGACTCCATTTGCTCCAGTTATCGAGCTCCCGGTAAAATAAGTGGGGGGACGCCGTCCACCCGCGTGGTACCCCGACTCGAGCCCTGCTGTCACCCTCCACCAGTGCCCCTCATCGCTCCGTAGCCCCTCTCTCATATGCATTTCATTTGTTGTATAGTGCTACTCATATCAGTGTAGTGTGTGTCAGCACTTTACACCACGCACACATTATACAGAGACAATGAATCATACGTATGTAAATCAGTCTACAGGGAATGTCACATAAACCAATGAGGATTACAAGGTGAATGAATCACATGTCATCCATACTGGTGGGCAGTATATTTTGAGAAGGTTTGGTCTGGGGAAACACAACCTTAGGATTTAAAGAGTATTCCATGGGGGTCAGCTTTACTGATAAAAATGAATATCTGCCCAAACATACTCATTATAGCAACATTAGAATAATGAAAGACTGAGGAAGTTCTAACTATATCACAAAACAAAAAAAGCGAAGTTCTACCATTCATACCATTCTTGTTTGCATGCAGCTCTTTGATGACAGTTCATTGGTCACTGTCCTATGTTGGGATTGTAACTTCTGAACTGCAAGTAACACAATGATCTCTGTGACAAAGGCAGTAACCCACTGAGCTTCCACATAAAATACAGTTCATCTGCATTTAAAAACTACTAACAGACAAATGATTGCTCTCCAGCAGGATCATTAATCACCAGCGGTATCTGGGCATTTTGTATCGTCTTACTGTTGTCTTGCATCAGCCATGATAATGATAAACACTGTGTCAATGAAGCACACAGGAAGTATGTGCCCTGCTGGGCCTGTGCAGATTTAAAAAAGAAAAACAAATAGTCACATATTTTCTTACCTACTCCACTAGTCAAACACAGTGTCCCAGCCTGATGTGATAAGCAGCTGCAGGGGTCGGGAAAGGTGAATCGGAATAAACAAACTTCTTTTCTCTGCTGCATAGAAAAAGAAATATCCACGCAGCAGAACAGTAGGCAAAGGTTACCCTTGTCAAAGAAAGGATTTGTCGCCTTTCGCCATGTGGAGATGAAGGGGTGAAAAAACAAAGCCTCGTTAACATGTGAATGGTCTTTAAAAGACCTGTGAAGTACTCGGGTGCGGCTGAGATAATCTCTAAAACTGTCTGTGTGTGTGTGCGCACCGGGAAGCTGTCTCAGCCCGGGCGCACACACGACAGGGGGAGTGGGGAGGGGGGTTGAAGCACTTTGAGCCCAATGCCGTTGCGCGCCTGCCTTCAAGCCCTCACTGCGAGGGCCAAGGCTCCTGTTTGGGTGGGCCAGGCGCATGTTTGGGTAGGCCTGGTCCACCCGGCCCACCCGCTAGAACCGGGCCTGGTTGTATGTCATTACAACGCATTCCGTTGCAACGCATGCCTTTACTACGCATGCGTTACAACGCGAATGCCGTTACCACGAATAACATTCACCACGAAAATGCTTTTACCACGCATATCGGTAAAGGCATTTTCGTGGTAAATGTTATTTTTTTTTTTAATAATACCCCTGTGTCCCCCTCATTAATTCCTAAAACTAAATTCCCCCTTACCTCGCTACATCCTCTTCTCTGGAAGCTCTTCCGATCTGCGTCGCACGTAGTAAAGAGGAAGCAGAAGTGTATTTTCGTTTCCTCTAACGACGGTACGACGCCGATTGCCTCCACATCGATGGAATCAGATTTGGTTTTTTTTTGGGGGGGGGGGGGGGGGGGGAGACCCCCCAACCCCCCTTTTTTAATATTACCTTTAGCACACATGCCTTTACTACGTATCTCGTAGTAAAGGTATGCGTGGTAAAGGCAATCGTGGTAACCACGCATGCGTTGTAATGCATGCGTGGTTACTGTTATGCATGGAAACGGCCGCGTTGTAGTCGCCGTTTCCCTTAGAAATCTGTTTATATCTTCTGTGCTGCTGCCTCGCCAGGAATGTTCTGTGTTGCTATAGGGACATCATTTTAAAAGTTCTAAAGCCCCAACTTCTTACAACCAATCTTAATGTCTGTTCCTGGTATCTGGAGATGGTGGCTATCTTTCTTTTAATTAGGAGAGAGGCAGCTTGCCACTTCTGGCTCGTGAAAAGAGTTTCTTTATTGTTTGTTGACACCAGGAGGGGGTATCTGGAGATGTTAGCTTTCTTTTCTTTAAAAGAGAGGCAGCTTGCCACTTCTGGCTCGTGCAAAGACTTTCTTTCTCTATAGTTTGTTGACACCAGGAGGGGGTATCTGGAGATGTTGGCTTTCTTTTCTTTAAAAGAGAGGCAGCTTGCCACTTCTGGCTCGTGCAAAGAGTTTCTTTCTCTATAGTTTGTTGACACCAGGACGGGGTATCTGGAGATGTTGGCTTTCTTTTCTTTAAAAGAGAGGCAGCTTGCCACTTCTGGCTCGTGCAAAGAGTTTCTTTAGAGTTTGTTGACACCAGGAGGGGGTATCTGGAGATGTTGGCTTTCTTTTCTTTAAAAGAGAGGCAGCTTGCCACTTCTGGCTCGTGCAAAGACTTTCTTTCTCTATAGTTTGTTGACACCAGGAGGGGGTATCTGGAGATGCTGGCTTTCTTTTCTTTAAAAGAGAGGCAGCTTGCCACTTCTGGCTCGTGCAAAGAGTTTCTTTATAGTTTGTTGACACCAGGAGGGGGTATCTGGAGATGTTGGCTTTCTTTTCTTTAAAAGAGAGGCAGCTTGCCACTTCTGGCTCGTGCAAAGACTCTCTTTCTCTATAGTTTGTTGACACCAGGAGGGGGTATCTGGAGATGGTAGCTTTCTTTTCTTTAAAAGAGAGGCAGCTTGCCACTTCTGGCTCGTGCAAAGACTCTTTCTCTATAGTTTGTTGACACCAGGAGGGGGTATCAGGAGATGTTGGCTTTCTTTTCTTTAAAAGAGAGGCAGCTTGCCACTTCTTCTGGCTCGTGCAAAGACTCACTTTCTCTAGAGTTCGTTAGATTCACCCGGTAAGACAGGGCATACTGGGAAGGATCGTAGAGGTCTGCGTGGCCCACTGGTCGAGAGCTCTCAAGGGCCTCCAGTTTCTTCTCCATTTGTAGTTTCAGGGCCTGTTTACAGATGGCGCTGCTGTGCTGATCTGTTTTGTTGGCATACTCCTTGGGGCACCATCTTCAGGAGTTAGGACCCGTCCTGCCTCGCGGCTTCTTTTACCCAGGAGGTTGGCTGTTAAAGACCGACAGGATGGAAGGATGTCGGCTGAGCCTGGAGAGGCAGGGAGTTAGGGAGGGGCTCGAGGTGGGCTTCTGTGTGACTCCTGACCCCTGGTGTGACCCTGAAGGGTGGTTGAGATCACCCATGTACAACTCTTCGTCATCTCGCAATAAAGGCGCATTTGTACAACGTGCTCTGCAGCCGCTGTCATGAAGTAAAGTGGATCAGAACACGGTGGGACTATAAAGGGCACAGAGTGGGCATTTGGGGCACAGTGACCCCTTTCAAAGGCCACAGTTAGACAGATAGTGCTTCCTCTCTGGGACTGGTATATGTTACTTATTCTTTTCTGTTCTGTAGTGTCTCTAGCTTCACACGTGCTTATTTTAAATGAATGTTATAGAACAGCGAGTTCCCTGCAGAGTAACCTTTGTACTCCCAGCCATAAAGGCTCTCTTTGCAAAATATGCAAGAACAGCACCCTCTAGTGGACGGAACCGGAATGGGTGCAAAATAGGATGGCAGTGAGGTTAACTGCGCATGCGCATGCTCTGCACTTGTTTGAGCGCACATACACGCTTCGAAAACATCCTCCTTTTGGGCAACCATGGGCACGGAAAGTCTCTGGGCAGTTGTGAATGCAAAGACAGAATGTACTGAGCCAGCAAGTCAAGTCTGCAGAGAGAGATATTTGTAATTCTGCAGTGGAAAGGATGCCTCCTTTTTATGTGGTTCATTTTGTGAGGTCACTGATTCCTGGGACCTGCGGCCGAGACCTCAAACTGTGTTTGTGTAGATGTACAGACCCTGGTGGGCGCCGTGGAAGTGTGCCAGCGTGGACGTATGCCGCGAACACCCTAAACATCTGATCGATTACCCCAGATCTAAGCAAACAGCAAATCACTGAACCTGCAAGACACCGAATGCACCCCCAGGACAATGTTGACCTGGGAGGAGTCTGTAAGAAACTTGAGATGGACTCTGTGCTGGAACATCTGCATTGGCGAGTCATGTGGTTTTTAAGCCTTCATTACACCTGTTGCTGACCATACAGCCAGTATAATGAAGTGTAAAGATGCCCCTACACACTCAAAGGATGGCCTTATTGCAAGAGGAGATGGCAGACAGAAGACATTTCGGTGAATCTGTGAGTCCCAGTCTGCTGCCTCCCTCCTTCACAAAGGTTCTATCCCCCCGACCCCCCCCCCCCCCCCCCCCCACCACCCCCCACCACCATGTAGTGGTCTCATAGTTATTACGTCCCACGAAACTCTCTCTTGCACGTCACCAGACTGCTATCTCTCTGAAAATGGGTATTCTGCCACTTTCAGGTCCTAGATTGTCATGCCTACTATTGTAATATCTTGACTTCTATTTTTACTTATGGTTTATATTATTATCAGGATTTTTTTTGCCTTATGCTGTGTTTTATGCTGTGTTCTAGCCTTCTTTTCCTTATGCTGAGTTGAGCATTTTTGTACAAGAGATTATTCACTTTACCTGCCTTTTCGAACATGTGTTTTGCATTGCTGTATCATGGCAACTTTGGCATTTGTATAAAATCCAATAAAGTTCTTTCAAATACAAAAAATAATATGTTTTTAAGCAAGGATGTTTAAAACTCACATCGTAATTACTTGGAGTTGAGCTTTTTATCTAGACTTGTGAATGAGCAGAACCCCTCTTTGGAGGGTGTGGCTCTTTGGGAGATCTTCAAAAGGGAACACCCAGGGGTATCCCTCAAACAAAAATTGCACATGCAAGTCCAACAAATTATGAGAGGTCATAATTTTCAGAAGCAAGAAGTTAATTAATAGAATAAAAGACAATATAACTTCAGAAGTTGATTGGTTTAGTGAGAATTGATTGTATGTACCGTCTAAACCCCGATTGGGCACTTTCATCCAATAGAAGGTAGGTTTGGGGCGATCCCGATGCCTGGCTTTTGTAAGTAATCCCCAAATGCAGCAATTTCTACTTATTCTGCATTATGCGGCACAGTTGCAAATCCTTGCACTTAGTTGAGTGCGGCCACCTTGAGTAGCTTCGCTCCTTGCACACATGCAAAAAAAAAAAAAAAAGGTAAGTGTCCCCTTTTGTGATCAACGTGCCCAGGCAGTGCTAAAAACAGATGCAAAGCTTCCTGGCACTCCTCGGTCACTAACAATATGGACGCTTAACACAAGACCAGAGGCTCAAAGAACCTGTAGGGCTTCATTCTTTCCAGATACAATTACAAATCTCCAGAAATATTCAAGGTGTACAATGCTTGTGAAATATTTTACCAATCAAAGAGATCTGTAGTGTAGACTAGAAGACAGAGAATAATCTCTTGACTTAAATGAAAGTTAAAACCCTTGGTATAAAGGACCCATCTCAAAAACAACCTTGTTCTTATTGAAGCCAAGAGCAGGTTTTTCAAATTAACCTCGCTCCGCCTCTTCTCTTCACATGAAACTCGCTCCGCCTTCTCTCTTCACGTGAAACTCACCCATCCTTCTCTCTTCATGTGAAACTCACCCATCCTTATCCCTTCACGTGAAACTCGCCCAGCCTTTTCCCTTCACGTGAAACTCACCCAGCCTTTTCCCTTCACATGAAACTCGCCCAACCTTCTCTTTTCAGATACAACTCGTCCGGCCTTTTCCCTTCACATGAAACTCGCCCGGCCTTTTCCCTTCACATGAAACTCGCCCAGCCTTTTCCCTTCACATGAAACTCGCCCGGCCTTTTCCCTTCACATGAAACTCGCCCGGCCTTTTCCCTTCACATGAAACTCGCCCATCCTTCTCTCTTCACATGAAACTCGCCCATCCTTCTCTCTTCACATGAAACTCACCCACCCATCTCTCTTCACATGAAACTCACCCATCCTTATCCCTTTGCATGAAACTCGCCCAGCCTTATCCCTTCATATGAAACTTGCCAATCCTTCTCTCGTCACATGAAGGTTGCCAAACCTGCTCTCGTCACATGAAACTCTCCCATCCTTCTCTCTTCACGTGTAACTCACCCATCCTTATCTCGTCACACGTTCAACTCACCCATCCTTCTCTCATGTGCAACTCACCCATCCTTTACTCTTCACATGAACCTCAAAACTGCCTCCTTCCTTCACATGAAACTCACCCACCCTTCTCTCCTCACATTAAACTCACCCATCCTTCTCTCTTCACATGAAACTCGCTCATCCATCTCTCTTGACATGAAACTCACCCATCTTTCTCTCTTCACATGAAACTCACCCATCCTTCTCGCTTCAAATGAAACACCTATCCTTCTCTCTGCACAGAAAACTCACCTATCTATCGCTCTTTTTATAACTCTCACCCATCATTTTCTCTTCAGATGAAACTCGCCCATCCTTCTCTCTTCAGATGAAACTCGCCCATCCTTCTCTCTTCAGATGAAACTCGCCCATCCTTCTCTCTTCAGATGAAACTCACCTATCCTCCTGTCTTCACATGAAAATTGCTCATCCTTCCCTCTTCACACAAAACTCGCCGATTCTTCTTGCTTCATATGAACCTCGCCCATCATGCTCTCTTCAGATGAAACTGTCCCATCTTTCTCTTCAAATGAAACTCTGCCATCCTTCTCGCTTTATATGAAACTCGCCCATACTTCTCCCTTCAGGTAAAACTCACCCGTCCTCCTCTCTTAAGGTGAAACTTACCCAACCTTCTCTCTTCACATGAAATTCACCCATCTTTCTCTCTTCACAGAAACTCATCCTTCCCTCTTCACACAAAACTAACCGATTCTTCTTGCTTCATATGAACCTCGCCCATCATGCTCTCTTCAGATGAAACTGGCCCATCTTTCTCTCTTCAAATGAAACTCTGCCATCCTTCTCGCTTTATATGAAACTCGCCCATACTTCTCTCTTCAGGTGAAACTCACCCGTCCTCCTCTCTTAAGGTGAAACTTACCCAACCTTCTCTCTTCACATGAAATTCACTCATCCTTCTCTCTTCAGATGAAATTCACTTATCTTTCTCTCCTCACATGGAACTCACCCATCTTTCTCTCTTCACATGAAACTCACCCATTTTTCTCTCTTCACATAAACTCATCCTTCCCGCCTTACACAAAACTCGCCGATTCTTCTGGCTTCATATGAACCTCGCCCATCATGCTCTCTTCAGATGAAACTGGCCCATCTTTCTCTCTTCAAATGAAACTCTGCCATCCTTCTCGCTTTATATGAAACTCGCACATACTTCTCTCTTCAGGTGAAACTCACCCGTCCTCTCTTAAGGTGAAACTTACCCAACCTTCTCTCTTCACATGAAATTCACTCATCCTTCTCTCTTCAGATGAAATTCACTTATCTTTCTCTCCTCACATGGAACTCGCCCATCTTTCTCTCTTCACATGAAACTCACCCATCCTTCTCTCTTCATATGAAACTCTATCATCCTTACCCCTTCACACAAAACTCGCCCACAACTCGCCCATTCTTCTCGCTTCATATGAAACTCGCTCAGCCTTCTCTCATCACATAGATCTCACTCACCCTCATCTCTTCAGATGAAACTCACCGATCCTTATCTTGCCACATGAAAGTCGGCCATCCTTCTCCCTTCGTATGAAAGTCGGGCATTCTTCTTCCTTCGTATGAAACTCGCCCATCCTTCTCTTTTCACATGAAACTCGGCCATACTTCTCTCTGCACATGAAACTCACCCATCCTTCTCTCGTCATATAAAACTCACCAATCCTTCTCTCTTCACATGAAGCTCACCAATCTTTCTCTCTTCATATAAGAAGGCACCCATCCTTCTAGCAGACTGAAACACCACTAAGAAAGTGGTATTCTAAGCGAACAGAAACATCCTAAGCAGCCGCTGCCTCAAATGGATTGTGCTCTATCGAATGAGGAGCAAAATCCTTAATCAGGGACAGTGATGCTGAAGATGACTCACTACCTCATTTATCAAAAAACCTATATCTTAGAGCATTCATGTAAACTGCCATGGTTGACAAAAAATAATTCTCAAGTAACCAGTTTTAATCCCTGTACCAGAAAATAGCTACTGGTCGCTAAACCTTCATTCAGAGAAGCATTTAAAGGATTTCAGTTTCTCTGCATGGCCTCTTCAGGCATTTGTTTCGTTATTGCCTCCTGGTAGAAATCTTCCTATCCATACACATGCCGGGCATTCTGTCTTCTCATATGCACTAAAGTGTGTAAGTTACTTTCTCAGGAACAAGACCTTACAATTCAGCAACGCAAGAGATGAAGAAGCAGCCAACACTGCCGGATTATACGTACTGGAACAGGAGGAAGTAACCGAAAAGCTTTCTTACTCAAATTAATAATGTGTTCAGAGTAGATCATCATTTCACACTTGTTGCACATCTTCATTACTTCTTACATAGGATTTATTACTATTTATATAGTAATAAAAGGCACATATTAAGTGCGAGGCTGTAGCCGGAGAAGCATGCATCAAGAAGTTGGTTGACTTCGTTAAAGAATCAATAGGACTATGAATAGTGCAGCAGGTGCAGTGGCACCAGGCCCCAAGGGTGTGATGGGCCCTCTTGACCCCAATTAGGGCTGGGAGCCCTAATCCTTGTTTGTATGGGGACCCATGGCACCCTAGCTTAAGCCACTTTATGATTGAGGCTTGGCTTGTAACCTACCCTTCCTAGAAGCTGTGGGGTTTCCCTTTAGATTGCTACATGTCCTTTAAAAGCCTTAAAACCTTGGGGCAGCTGATAAGAAAGCTGCCTCTGCAGAACCCAAAGATTCAGTAGTGACAACCTCAGCCCTCGTATGCTGTGGAACTTTATTCCATTATAAACTCTGGGTATTCCTGCCATCTAGTGGCAGGGCCAGACACTGCAGCCAGAGTCGATTTTATTAGAGCTTTGCAGACCTGCTTAGGATACTTACATGAAAGGCAGCATGCCTGCAACCCCAAGCTTTTTATTACCCTTCCTTCTGCAGAAAGCTGGGCATAGAATCTTCCCTCACAACTAGATATTTTCCTACATGGTCCCTGCTGCAAAATCTTTAATCTTTGTGAGCCATTTATTTGTTTTCTTCCCTCCATTTCCTTCTTTTTTCCAGACCGGATGGATTATCTTTGCATTTTGTGCTTGGGGAACCGTTGCACGTCTGTGCTCAGTGGGCCATCGCCTGTGCGGGGTCCCCTGGAACCACCAGTCGTGGGAGCAGAGCAAGGGTGCACTGATCCCAAAGGAGACACTGGACATGATCACCAGGGAGAGGGATCAGAGGAACCACAGGTTCTCATTCACCAGAGGGTACCCAGGATTCCTCACGCCGATGAGGTCCCCTCATGGACAAGCCGTCACTAGGAGGCAAGCGTGGGTCCCAGCCAGGTCTGCTGGCTCTTCCAGAATGTACAATTCCACTATGGCTCCTCCTTCCGGCTCCTCTCCCTCAATAGGGGTTCGCCTGGGGGTGCCAGGCACCAATCCTGTTCTAGATCCCTTCAACCAGGAGTAGCTGCATCCAATGAGATTCTACCAAGGTATCAAGACACTGTCCTTCAAGAGAGTACTAAAAAAAAGATTTGCCTTTCATCTCCCCAGACATGCAGAAAATGCTTATTGTAGCTCTTGTCCTATCGAAAACAGAGGACTTCAATGTGCTATATCTAGAAATCCAGACGCACCTGCAATCGAAGCTTCAATCTCCCCGAAATGTGGCAGCTCGTCTGCTTTTAAAAATACCTACATTCAGTCCCATCTCAAAGAAGATCCGCGCCCTCATTGATTTGTGAGGGGGTCACGTTCAAGGCTCTTCGCCTTGTCCATAAGGCACTGCTCAGAACTGGTCCCTCTAATTTTCAGAAGATTGTTTCCTGGCTTGTTCCCAACCGCAACCTGAGATCAGGTCTGCCCACATAAGTGGTCACCCAGAAAATAAAGAAAGCCAGATGGGAGGCAGACGCTTTTCCTACATAGTAAGCAAGTTCTGGAATATTATGCCTTTTTCTTTAAGACTCCAACCAAACAGGGTACTTTTTGAAAAAATTGAAAACGTGTCTCTTCACTTCCTGTTCAAATTAAATATGTTGCCTCTCTTATAGGAAGCTGGCATCAAGATGCCACGGCATTCACACGCTTTAGAAGCGTACAAAGAACAGCGCTCATGCTGGAAACTGAGGGCACCTACGACTTTGTACCTATGTTGGCCTGTATGGCTGTAAATCCCAGGTTTCAGTAACATACCCGTTGCTTACACACTAATGTGTCCTAAGCCAGAGAAGTGGTAAAAAAACATAGAATTTAGAACAAAGTGAGGGGTGTCATGTGTCTTCTAGGTTTCGTCTAATGTGACAGAAACAGTTTTTCTGTGTGCAACGATGCAATTCCCGTTGTTGTGTTAGGGTTGGACACGTAGCTTGTTTTTCCAGGTCTCTGGTTCTGGAGCGGTGGTGCTGCAAACTTGATTGGAATGGATGGAAGGCATTGCGGATACATTTGACAAAACCGAGAACCCTCAACATTTTTGGCCTATCCTATGGAACTGCACAGATTGGTCAAGGGAGTTATATGGATGGCAACCTTGATTTCTCCATTTTAATGTCAGTAGTGAATTTATAGTCAAAGCTACAGAAGTTAATACTCAAAAGTACACCACAAATATGTGTCTGTTTTATTTGCTATAAATGTGATCTGTGGCCCATAAACTTGGTTCAAGTAAGTTAGTGATATCTACGCTTTACATTATGAACCTGAATTCAGAATATGATTGATTGTGAAAAGAGGGTTATTTATGAAGTCTACAAAGCTATAGGAAATTTGGGGACCTCATTGTTTAAAGTTTTTGAGGGACATGAAGGGCATGGTGGTGGTCCCTATCACAAAGGAGGGACAGTGTAGAAGACAGAGTTCTCCATCGATGACCGCGCCCTCTCCCCAGTAGTCGCTGATAGCGATACAATATGTGTGTTGAATGTAGCCACTGAAAAATGGAATGCTTGCAACTTTGGCCCTGTATGAGGAATTCAAATAAACCCTTTAAAAATCACAAGAAGCCTTAAATTTAATTTTGGAGAATTGCATGCAACCGGATGAAAGGGGCGAGCGTGGTTAGAAGCGTATCTCAAAAGCTGCAATTTCCAAGGAAATTCCCATAGGCAAGCGTCGATAGCCAAAATCATGCTGACCACAGCACTGACTGAGGGGTGCTGGACAAACAGTGGCGGAAAGACACCTCATGTGCCAATGTCCATGAAGCTGCACTGCAGGCTGTGGAGCACGGGTGGGTCCTGGGAGAAGGGCGTGGCCAACAGTGCTATATTAGGAAACGTCATTAGTGTTATTGATTACGACACTAGTGATGTCATCTGTTGTTAAGGGTGAAACCATGAGAAGTTTGGGGGGCTGAGTTGCTCTCTACAATTGGCGACACATGCATGCCATCCACCAACCCAACAGGCCCACCGACCCTGTGCAGTAGTGAGCTGTAAACTGATATTCAAAAGAACACTGATGCAAGCTGGAACACAGCCGCGCATTCAGTCTTTTATAGTGCACGGAGGAGCGCATCTCCATTGAGGTTCATTCAACTATACAACCACCAGCCAATCACTGATGTACTCAGAATGTCCAGGCGTGATGAACGCCCATGTTCTTCCCAGCACAACCCTCAATTGAGTGGAGCAGGGTGGCTGTGATGTCAGTGCATTCCCAAACACTGCTATGTGGGCAGAGGCGTTTTAAGGCTCTAGCAAAGGGGGCCAGGGCCACGACCATCCAAGGCCCCACCTCCACCTCCCCCAGGGAAATCATCTTTCTCTTTATATCACCTCTGCCTTTTTTTCCTTTCTCAACTCTTTTCCTTCTCTCTGCCTCCCTTTACCCCTGACTCTGTCTCTCATCTTGAGGGAATTCAGGTCCCAACAAAGGCATATTTTAGCCATTTGTGTGACCTCGTTCTTGAAGGTACAAAGTATAATTCACTATGGTTTTGTACCACCCAGACTTGAAATAACAAAATATGGCCAATAAAATTCAGAGTAGCTTTTAACAGGGGGCCCCAAAATAGGTCTTGCCCAGAGCCCTAAAATTCTTTAGGATGAACTGCAAATGGGTGTTCTCTAAACTGAGGAGCTTTATACCTGGGCCCTCAAGCTTTTTTTTAAAGAAATTTGGTAGAACATGCATAGAAATGGATGAATTTGTGGTAAATTAATCTTTTTCTAACCAGGGACCTCTTGAGGATTTCCTGGTCAAATATAATTGAGGCCCCCTGCGCACAACATCTCTGGATTGATTATCCATTTTTAGCTCCTTCATGCCCATGGCAACTATGGTCGGATCATTGGCAGCCCTCTTCCTTGGCCAGCTGCCATCTGGCCCAACCCTTGAACAAACCGTCTTTGTCTGGCCAGCAACTGAGAAGCCAAAAGACTCCGGGCCGTATTTATCAAAATGTCACGCAACACAACCCACCAAGACAACTTGCAGCGCTGCATGCCAGGAAGAGAGAGCAGGAACGCAGCACATCTACTAAGAGATGATGTATTCCTGCGCTGGTGCACTGAGTGCTGCCCACCGCCAACGCAGGCACTCATCGCCATGTTGTAAGGGTGCCTGTGTTACGTGCAGGATTATCTTTCGGAAGGAAGGGACACCTTCCTGCATAAAAACAATCCTTAGAGGCAATTTCCTCTTTTGTGTTGTGATGCAGAATGCAACACGTAGAAAGAGGAAATTACGAGAAGGAATAAAGATATTTCTCCTTGTTACACCTCTGTTTGGAAGGTGTACCATTTTGTTGCAATCCCAAGTTTATAACCCTGAGTAAATCTGGGATTGCATCAGAGTCCATGGGTGGATGCATGGGAACGCTCATGCTCCACCAATGGAACGTCTTCCCAACGCAGAGTAACGAAAGGCAGCGATTTTGGCTCTGGATTTACTAAGCCTCACAGAGTCCCGCAAGGTGGCTTTGTAAATCTCCCTAAAGCTCTTGCCGTGCATGGCACAAGAGCTTAGAACTCTGGCCCCTGATGTGTAGACAAGATAGCTGCATGTGGACTAGGGTCTCACTTTTGGGCCTGTGCCTACTGAGGGGGTTTTCTCATGTTGACTGTACTCTTGTTTCGGCTCAATGAGGAACAAGGACTCTGCATCAGGTCGCACTGGACTGTGATCGCACCTTTCAGGCATACAGTGGTAAGCACTGCTTTTGTTTGCTGCACCGCCTGAGCTGAGTGGGACTAGGATTCGGAGTCAGGTAGCGATAGGCTGTGAGTGCACCAGTCAGGCAGCAGCTCTACGAGGGCGATACTGATACGAAGGAAGCACAAAAGGACTATTTCCACTGCACAGTAAGCAGAGTATGCTGGATAAATGCAAACACCTGTGCAGGTGAACTGGGGCTATTAACTCTAAAGGCTTAAAGTGCTTGCTGAATCTAATCGGAATCAGCCCACACTGAGTGGCATCAAGTAAAAAAAACTGATTTGCAACCTCTAGACAGTCTGGTACTATTACAAAAGCCTAACGTGGGGTCCTTGAAAAGTGAGGGTACAGGGGCAAAGCCCTCTTTGCCCATGCCTTAAACACACATCCGCCAAGGTCCTGATACAACATTTACGCTGGCACGTTCACAAGATATTTAAGGGTTAGGGCTAGAAAAGAGAATAAATAGACTAACCACTCCACAAGGGAGCCTCTCGTGTGCAGTGCAGATCTCTAGGTGGTGACTGTCAGTGCGTGTACACACACAACACACAAAGCGCTTGCACACAAAATCTATATCCATTTCAGCAAAAAATATTTTGACAACGTATGAATCGGTTTGGTCAATTTTCAGATTAGTGAGGGGACATGCAAAATTAAAGGCAGAGTGGCCCCTAAATGTGTTTTATTTTTAAATACTATTATTTTCATAGGAATATTTTCTCAGCTGAACACCTTTCGCCAAACTTTGCAAGAGAACAGTGCCAGGCCTACCTTGAAGATCTTTTGTGACTTGTTGTAAGTGTGTGCAACAGTCTTTGGAACAGAAACATTTGCAGAGATCCAAGAACTTGCACTGCCCCTTCAAGAACCTGCCTGAGAAGAGAGGACTTCTTCTCTGTCGACCATTACTATTTGAGAACCGTTTGCTGGTATTTGAACCACGTTGCAGTCTTGTGTCAAACATCTGTGCCACGAGCCTCCTTGCAGGTGCTCTCCGAGCCGTTCAGGGCGCTAGACTCTGATGCATGGAGGGGTATATACCAAGGTCTTCTCATCATGCGTGACTTCGACCCACTAGGCCTGCCGGTGCCAGGACTAATGGCTGGTGGCGGTTGATCCACAGTTGTGGGGCACAAGCCTCCTTACCTGCACTGCAAAGCGGGGAGACTTCCTAATGTGTCAGCTGATACCATCTGTGTAGTCAGTCACATACCCAGCATTAAAGGGGTGAGCGAGTGGTACTTCAGTAGATTCAAGGTTGGGGGTGCCAGTTTGGTGTCCCACTGCATATACGCACCCCCCCGGTTTGTGTAGTGCATCCTAGTCTTAATGGTGGGCTGAAGGTATTCTGGCGCCCTTTTCCTGCATGTCCTCTTGAGCTGCTCTCCAAACTCCCTCTCCCACCCCACACACACTTCTCTGCAGCATCCACAGTAGCCATCAAGATGATGATTTGTGGCAGAGAAGCTCTCCTTGGCTCCCTTAAAGTGTGCAAGAACCGATGCTCAACTCTACTTGCAGGTGAGAGCAGGAAAAGTTCAAGAATTTCCGGGGTGGGCTGCTTTATAGTCACAGCCTGCCCACAGTGACTCTTCTTGACCCTGTGCACAGCCCATTCCTCCACTGTGGTGTGACCACAGTCTCAATGTCTACATTTTTGTGTGACTCCTGCATGCAGGTGTGCCCGCCACCAACGAGTTTGGCGCTCTCTAGACCTGCGGCTGTGTGGCTCCCAAACTGCTGATCCTATGGGTAAGAACTGTGGTCCTCTCTGTACACACAGGTCCCACCTGTGTGATGCTGTGTGATCCATATGCCTTTCCACCCCCAGCACAGGTACACTTCACTGTAGCTGGGACCACTCCGTAACACACCCAAGCTAGTACCCAGGACATGCACTAGCCCACGAGCTGCTGCAAGACAGAGACACTAGCAAACAAGCGACAACCAAGGACGCAGACAGAGTGTACCGGCATTGCGACGAAGGCCATGTCTGGCACTTCCGCTGCATTGCTGCCATAATGCTGTTGGCTCAGGCCTGATGTGTGCTGCAGAGAACTTATTTGACACCCGTCCCTCCTCGACTGCACTCGATTATAAGCAACTGCACAAACTAAGAATAAAAACCTTTATTTTTAATAAAATAAAACAACGCTGAGTGGACAATGTCATTATCGCATGTTATCTCTACATTCACTGTATCGGAGATTCCATCCCACACGCCCTCATAGGGTACCCCATGGCTTCTTTCGGTGGTATATATGGTTTATCTTTCAGTTTTTTTTTTTTAAAGAAGACGTGCTTTCAAGAGGTCTCACTTAAAGGCACTTGGTACATTGCTTACTAAAGAAGCTTGGAATTCATGAAAGCACACTACATTAATATGTTTTCAGAAGGAATTTTTATTTCCTACTCGGGTTAACATATACACATTGAAAAATGACAAACATTACACTGCACTGTCAAGAGGCAACTGGTGCTTTTCCTTCTGTCCTCAACAGGAGACACAGGAGACAGAAGCGACGACACACTGCACCCAAAACCCAAGTGCTTGCAATCTTCAGTGGGCGCCACCTGAGTGCAAGGAAAGTGCGCGCTCCGGCTCTTCGTGGCTGGCGGGACACTGGAGACGATACGGCGACCCACCCTCCAGAGTGTTCAGAGCCAGGCTCCATTTTGTGACACGAGTGGCACCCGTCTGTGACAACTCCCCCCTGCACTTTTGGAGGTGCACAGTGGTTCTGTTGTGCGGACCCAGCCCGCTATGAGGCACATAGGGTCCCACATACTTGTACCAGTTTCGAGTTCCCAATAGGACTGAGACACACCACTAATAGAACCCACGGCCCCGCTCCTCCTTGCTTTCATATGGCCACGTTTGTATGCGTTCGTTACTTGCTTTTGGTTTTACGGGCATTGCCCTCATCCAATCCCCAGCTTGCTCCTTATGGCAACATCCACAAATTGGGCTGCTTAGCTCCGAAAGAACCTGAAATCTCGAAAGTGGAAAGGAAATGGAATGGGGCCATTCATACAAGCAACTAAACTTTGTGTCCATTCAATAAATTTAGTGGTGTCCAGGAAAGGAAGAAAAAAACCCCCATAAAATCAGGATAAAAGCCCGAGGGATAAGTGAGGCCAAAAACCCTGAATTTTCGAGTGCCCAAATTATAAAACTACGTTTCAATTAAAACCACAGTTTTGTAAGATGAAAAGAAGGAAACGAGAGAATCCACAGCTAAATAAGGTTTAACAAAAGCTGGTTATTTTCTAGGGACACAAGTCCATGTTAAAGAGATGACAGCAACTACCCCAGTTCTCACTGGGTGTTTCATCCAAAGCTAATCCTTTCTTTTCTGGTTTCACTGTTGGCGAAGATAGTTCTTAGACGCCTCTGTTTCACTTCTCCTTTGGGCTTAGTGCAAGGCTACAAAGACCGAGTGAAGGCAGGCCACCCCGGCAGCTTAGTCCTCTTCGTCCTCGCTGATGTCGTAGGCAGCCGCCCCTTTGGACCGAGGAAGGTTGAGGGGTGAGGAGGATGGCGACATCTTAGTGGCGAACGGCCAGCGGAAGGCGGGCGAGGGGGAGCGCTCCCGCACAGGGCTGCTGCTGGGGCTCTGTTTGGGGCTGATTGCTTGGAGCATACGGCCTTTTCCCTCCTTAAGCATGTGTTTCTGAAAATTGAGAAAGGCAGAGCTCATGAGGCAAAAGAATCAGGAGATCTGAAAGGATCACACAAACATTGCAATAAACTGTTGACAAGGACCAACCCCAGGGTGCAGCTATGATTATGGGTAACTTTAGAGGTAAGAAAAGGAAAATGCTACTTACCACTATGCATCTGTTCTTGGCATGTAGAGCTGCAGATCCACATACTTTAGCATAGATCGCCATCTGGTGTTGGGCCCGGATGTTTGCACTTGTTTTTGTCTTAGAAAAGTCTTTGGAAGTCACAAGATAGGTGACTCCTCCTCTGGATGATAGTGCGCATGGGCATCGGCTCCATCTTCAGATTGTTTTTTCGCCAGCAGGGAAATTATGGAGTTTTGTGAGAAAAAGAAAAAGATGCCCATGTGTGCTGTATCTAAATAAGATAATACTGGAACTGATAAAGGTAGCCGGGGAGGTGGGTGGGCGTATGTGGATCTGCAGCTCTACACGCCAAGAACAGATGCATACTGGTAAGTAGCATTTTCCGTTTGAAGCATATGAGCTGCAGATCACATACTTTAGCATAGCTTATATAGCAGTACTCCTCCTTAGTGGTGATCACCAGTATCTGTTGCAGTAATTTGAAATAGTGTTTTGAGTACAGCCTGGCCCACACTAGCTTGTTGTTGCGTTTGCACATCTACACAATAATGTTTTGTGAATGTGTGCGGTGTAGACCATGTAGCTGCTTTGCAGATGTCATCTAAGGGAATGTTCCCTAAAAATGCCATGGGAGCCCCTATCTTTCAGGTAGAGTGGGCTTTAGGAGCAATGGATAATGTGCATTTTGCTTTGTGATAGCAAATTTGTATGTATTTGACGATCCATCTTGCAATACCAGATTTTGATATGGGATTGCCTTTATGTGATGGTGAGAAGGACACGAAAAGCTGTTTTGTGTTGCGAAAAGGCTTTGTTCTTTCAATATAATAAAGGAGTGCTCTCTTTGAAACTAGAGTATGAAGAGCTCTTTCTGCGACTGACTGTGGTTGCGAGAAGAATACTGGCAACTCTACAGACTGAGTGAGATGAAATGAAGAAATAACTTTAGGTAGGAATTTGGGATTTGTCCTGAGTACCACTTTGTTGTGATGGAGTTGAAAAAATGGTTCTTGAATAGTTAGTGCCTGTAATTCACTGACTCTAAGGGAAGTAATGGCTACAAGGAAAGCAACTTTCCATGTAAGAATTTGCAACTCGCATTTATGTAGAGGTTCAAATGGAGGGCCCATTAATCTTGTGAGAATGATATTTAAGTTCCACACTGGTGAGGGTGGTACCCTTGGAGGAATTAATCTTTTCAGGCCTTCCATAAATGCTTTGATGGCAGGTACTCTAAACAGTGATAGATGTTGTCTATTTTGTAAGTAGGCGGCTATTGCAGTGAGGTGTAACCTAATAGATGTGTATGCCAGATTACACCGTTGAAGATGTAGTAAGTAACATATGGTGTGTTGAATAGACACATCTAATGGGTTGATAGTGTTGATGGTACAATATATCACAAATCTTTTCCACTTGGCTGCGTAGCAGGCCCCAGTGGTGGGTCGTCTAGTTTCTTTTATAACATTGATACATTCAGGGGGTAGGTTAAGGTAACCAATATCTATGACCTCAGGAGCCAGATCGCTAGGTTGAGCTGTGCTGGGTCCGGGTGGCTGATCTCTCCATGGCTCTGGGTTAAGAGATGTGGGGAGAGATGTAGTTTTTGGTGCGGGACTACAGATAGTTCCAGTAACGTGGTGTACCACGGTTGTCTGGTCCATGTTGGAGCAACTAGGATGAGAGTCAGTGAGTGTCGCTGCAGTTTTCGCACCACTAGTGAAATGAGTGGGAGAGGTGGAAAGGTGTACGCAAATTTGCATGACCAATTCATCCATATCGCATTGCCTCTGGACAATGGGTGTGGATATCTGGCGGTGAAGCTTGGGCATTTGGCGTTTTCTTATGTGGCGAACAGATCCATCTCTGGTTGCCCCCACGTTAGGAAAAATGGTTGAAGAATTTGCGGATGAAGTTCCCACTCGTGCATCTGTTGCGTCTGATGACTTAACAGATCTGCTATGCTATTTTGAACTCCTGGAATGTGTTGGGCTAAGAGAAAAATGTTCTGTGGAATAGCCCATCTCCAAATGCTTTGTGCTAGTTGGGAGAGTTGCAGGGAGTGTGTCCCGCCTTGTTTCTGTATGTAATACATTGCTGTCATATTGTCGGTGCGGACTAGGACAGCTTTGCCCAGAATGTGTTTCTGGAAGGACTTTAATGCTAGAAATATGGCTAGTAACTCCAGGTAATTGATGTGGAGTAAACTTTTTTGAGGTGTCCACCTGTCCTGCATGGTGTGATGTAATAGATGAGCTCCCCAGCCAGAGAGCGATGCGTCCGCTGTTAGCACAATCTGTGGACCAGGCCCGATGAACGGTTGCCCTTTGGAAAGGTTTTTGGTGTTCCACCACTGCAGAGAGCGATGCATGCGACAGTCCACCAACACCAGATCTGTTAGCGGACCTTGAGCCTGGTTCCACTGACGTGCTAAACATTCCTGTAGCGGACGCATCTGGAGTCTTGCATGCGCATCGGAAGTTGTATTGTTCACGGTACCGAACTGGAGCGCGAGAAACACATCCGAGCCTGATAGCGGAAAAAAACGTTCTGAAGATGGAGCCAATGCCCATGCGCACTATCATCCAGTGGAGGAGTCACCTATCTCGTGACTTCCATAGACTTTTCTAAGACACAAACAAGTGGAAACATCCTGGCCCAACACCAGATGGCGATCTATGCTAAAGTATGTGATCTGCAGCTCATATGCCTCGAACATATAGATCTGTGCGGTTTTCATAGCCTCTGAAGCAACAGCATTGCTTCGAAGAAGGGTACTTAATAATAAGGGTATACAACATTACGCCACGAGTACAAGGGCTAGATCCAATTTTTAGATTTATTAGTGACTATGTAAATGATTCCCACTTGTGGACAATTTTTTTTAATGTATTCCATTCACACAGCCTCATAGTTTAGCAGAAACCCAGCTCTTTTGGACAAGGGTGGATGATGGACACCGAGAGCAGGTTTACCAATCCCTGCATCCATACCCGGCTCAGAATAGGGAGATAGGACTTCACACCAAGTGAAGGAAGGAACAGAATGAGATGTTGACGGCGAAAGGGACCGTCAGCCATTTTAAGAACACGCCCTAGGGCCACCTCAGGAAGCGCAGTACACTGCAATCTATGGAAGTCTTTCAATAGCTCGCTTCTAATTTTGGAGATTTGTTTGGATTCTTTGAGTCTAAGAAAGACCATAAAGATTTACCTGAAGGACTGCTAACACCATGGGGCTCCCTTTCACACAAACATGGAGGGGCTGAAGTTAGGGTCAGCATTCAGGCCATGTATGCTCAAAAGAAGGGAAAAGCGATCAAAAGCGCAGCAGGCTGCGACCCCCTGTTCAGAATCCCAGTAAAAGACTTACCAGGGCCCCTTCAGGTCCAAACATCTCCAGGAAGTTACCGATGAATTCCCGCGACTTCTCCTCCCACTTTTGAATGAGGTCGATGCTTTTCTCCTCCACCTTCTGGACAAACTCCTTGGACTTCTCCTCCACGTCCTTCACCTTCTTCTTCACCTTATCCACCCTCTCTTGTAAGTTGTATTTCTTCTCCTTTAGGAAACAGAAGACAATAGAAGACAGTGGCTCAAGTAAATAACCAAACCCAAAAACCATCAAACAATTCTGAATATTCCACGGTGATTCCACTACTGGTGGAAGCTCATATGATCTGCTCATGTGGTCTGTCAAAGCATTAATGCACGTTCTAAAGGGCTTTAACATGAGCTAATTGCCCACCGCCATAGTTATGCATCCCAATCCAAAAGTTAATATGCATAACAAGGTGAAAACAATTGTCCCAATGGAAATTAATGCTATTAGAACATACTCACCAGGAACAGTAGCTGTTCAGAAAAGTCCAGAAGGCTTTCTTTAAAGAAGCTAAGACTAATTGTGTGCTTTTGCTTCGTGACCTTGTTAAGCCATTTCTGTGAAGTGACATCATGAGTACCCTGAGCAGCATTACAAAGCACCAGAATCTTCTGAAAAAGCTTGGAGTTCGTACACTGTTTTATCGGCTTAGCAATCAGACACCACAAGCTTCAGAGTTGTGTAAGGGAGGTCTAAGTTAACAATGGGAGCTCTCGCTGTGAGCCTTCTTATAGGTCAGTTGATGGACAGTACATTATAAAGTGAAATACTACTCCAGGGGCAATCCCGCATCTAGCTGTAAGCGACATCTGATTCATCGAACAAATCTTGGACACAGTACCCTCAATAGTGATACTTTATTTATGAAACAGCTCTGCCCGCACCGCTACCCGGAGAATCCCTGCTTAAGAGAAGCAGATGATACTGAGAGAACAGCGGTCGGTGGGGAGGATGAGCTTTACTGGAGAGTCTCAGTCACTGCACGCCTCAGTATGGAGGCTAGGAGCGTGGGGTGACTTCGCGGAAGTTTTATTGGTCCGAAGAGCTGGAGGTAGAACGAGGAGGGATGTTAACGGATTACCTGAGGCTGAAGAGAAGGGTGTTCCAGGGGGCAGAGCTCAACGACGACAAACACAATTCACTATTTAAATGCAAAGAGGCCATAAGGGGATATTGAGTGATCGTCTGAGTCAGATAGACGTGGTAAGATAGTGATGGATTAAACACCCAGCAACGTGTTGACTCTTAGTGCATCCAACCAGGAGTTGAAGGAGGCAATGGAGCTCAAGAGCTTTAACAGGGTATTGGTAGAGAAGATGTGGACTTTCCAGGACATTTATAAGGCTTTTTGAACGCTTTGACAAGGAGTACGTTTCGCAGGTGACCAGAAAATGGCTTATGGCAGAGCTGGATGTGGGAGACAAAAGAGGGCCGTAGGATCTTATGTTGTGAGTCAAAAGGATCGCGAGTTTAGGGCACAGAGGTAAGGAAGAATAACATCTGTGATGCTAGAGGAATGGTAAAATAGTGGCCCTTGGAGTACTGGAAAGCAGACAAACAGGCAAGTATAAGCAACACCCGCTCCACCAAAGAACAAGCAGGAATCAGCTCTGCTCAATCACACACAAACCAGAAGTCTGGCAATCCGGTTGGGTTAAACCCTGTACCACATGGCTGTTTAAGGATCCCACCTAGGGAATTGGAAAGCGATGTCAACCTCGTAGTGAAAAAAAAAAAATACGTTTTCTTTTAAATAACCCTCACACAACAGGGTTACCCCTTGGTGGCATGCTTCACCATGGGGTTCTTCCCTAACCTGCTATGGAAAGGGGCGTGCTACAACCGATGCTGCGGGGCTCGCGAGTGCCATTGGGTAGGAGGCACCAGCAGGCTGCACAAGACCAAGTAACAAAGAAGACTCAGAAAACATCCATGCAACAGGAATGAGCCCCAAACATCGGTTTGATGCACTGAATATCGCAGACTCCCTAAAGGGGTGGTATGTACTTGTATGCCACCGTATCTAGAACGGCCTCTATAACGAAAATCCTCTGCACGGACTGAAGGAGGGGTTTCAGCACATTGACAAAGAACCCCAAAGAGGACAGCAGGGAGACAGTTGTCTGCAGGCGGTCCACAAATGACTGGGGGAGTCCACATTGAAAAATCAATCATCCATCAAGGTACAAGAATACATGTGCCCCAACCTGCGAAGAAGAGCCATGACCACCGTCAGCAGCTTTGTACATACCTAGGGGGGGTTGAGGTCAGGCTGAAATGCAGGGTGGTAAACAGGCAATGTTCTGACCCCACCATGAAGTGGAGGTAACGCCTGTGGAATGAAAGGACAGATACATGAAAGTAATCCTCCTGCCAGTCGAAGGAGACCATCCTATCCCCAAGATCTAGGGCAAAGACAACTTGGGCAAGGGTTAATATCTTTAATTTGCCCTTTCAAAAGCAGGCACTCAGGAACTGACGGTCCAAAATCAGCCTGAGACTTTGAAAAACCTGCAGGACCTGCCCACTGACTGAGGTAACAATACACCAGCCAGGGAGACAAAAACATTCTGCAGCATAGCGGCTGCAGAAGGCCCTCCAAGGGGGAATCAGAGAATCTTGGCATATGTCAGAGCAAGTGAAGAGACACAGGAGGACAGACCTCACTGGTGGCCACGGTCGCTGCCATCATCACGCCCCAAGCACCTAGAAAGGGACAGCCTCTGAAAAGAGTGAGATGGCTGCCTCTAGCAGCCATCTCTAGGAGTAACTTTTAAACTTATGTTAATGTTGGTGGAACTGGCAGGCCAGAGATAGCACGCCAAGACGCAGGCCAATGACAACTACCTTCTAATCACTCCAATGCAGAATTTGCCTGGAGCCATCAAACGGCAGATCAATAAGGCATGCCTGCACATCCCTGAAAAAAGTAGTATCGCACATCCAGGCATGATAGTGAAAAAAAAGTTATTTACCTTCGGTAACGCCTTATCTGGTAGAGCCTCTATCCAGTCACAGATTTCTTACCTTAGAATGTTGCCCAGGCATCAGACTGGATCCGGACGATTTTCGAGCACTACCCCTGCGTGACCACATGCCCTGTGGGCATCAGCTTCCAGCTGGGGGATGGGTTTGGAGTGAGACAACTGGCGAGAAGTCAGGCCCTTAGATTGCAGACTGTACGATCTGTCTCTGGAGTGATAAGGAGAGATCAGCTGCCTGGAAATCTTGTGCTTCTGCTAAGACTTTTTTCAACTTCATCTTGGTCTTGCTGGAAGATGGTGATCTGCCCCAGGACTTGAATCACAACCAACTTCATTTCATGTGTTCGGCAACATACAGATTTGCGTCCCGTTTCCTTGGTCATCGGAAGCGACAAGGGGCATTTGCCACATGACTTCTAATCATGCTTGGAACCAACACACCAAAGATAGACAACATGCAGGTCTGCACCCAGCATCTGCCTCCTGTATGTGTGGCACAGCATGAAGCCAGTGGTCTTTGGGTGTGGGCGGCAGCATTACATAACCTCTATCACACTGTCCATAAATGTTTTGGAGGTTTGTAAAGCACTGAGAAAAGTTTAGGAAGAGCGCTGCAGATTTCCAAAGGGCATGGAAGAAAAGGTACAGTAACTTCACAGTAGGAACGTGGCTTTCGCAGAGACCGATCACAGTGCGGGGCAATTTCTAAAAAGAATTTTTGGATTCAGTCTGGTATCTGGGGGATTTCAAAAGGTGATGAATCTGCCTTTAGAAGTATTATCCATCAAAAGAAAGATCACAATGGCACATACAATCTTTCTGAGCGCAAGTCCACAGTGAATCCTGTCAACCCAACCTTCATGAATAACTGAACAACCCAGTTCAGAAAGACAAGACTGTACATGCTAGCTAATATTTCTCAGGTGTTGTTTTTTTATGCAGTGTTTTTTTCAAACCAAATGTATTTTCTTAAAAAATAACCACATATTAGAGTGCATTTACACCTTATGTTGCATCATAAGTCAAGTAAGGAAGTATTTATAAATACAGAGCGTGCTGCTGGCATCTATCTTCTGCCTGGCACAACAGTATAGATGGAGTTTATGCACAAACAATTAACTTTTGCCCATAGACTTTCCGGTTTTCTGTGCTCTCGTGTGTCAGCCCTCAAAATCTTCTGCAGAGGTGCCTCTGGCAGGGTGTCTAAAGTAGTCCATCATCGATTGTGCCTGCAGAGATGAAGTGCAGCGACAGTGTTCGAAGCTTCTTCATCTCCTGCTGCGCCAATAGCGCCCGAGTCCAGACAGTGATCATCGGCACACCGCTCTGTCAGCAGCCCTTCTCTAGGTCTGGCTTGGCAGTACGTCTACCAGAGCTTTTACCGCTTTCCTTTCAAAAATATAAATATAGTGGCCTTCAAATGAGTAAACATATCACGTCTCATGATGTTGTCTTTTAGATGTGTCCTTCTGTCCACTAAGAAGTGTGTCCATTGCAGTGCTTGAGGTGAGGAGTTTAGCACATATGACGGGGACTTTTTGGGGAATGTACAAGCCATCTTGAGCAGGAAGGCTTTTCCTCGTCTAAAAACACTAATCTCTGTTGCTAGAGACAGATTGCACCTCAATAAGGTTAGCCTGTACCAGACAAAAGGTTAAGGCAGTGTGCCGTACCCCCTCTGCTTTCTGTTCGAGTGAGTCAGGGTTCATGGGGCACTGTGGGAAGCCAATCTGGAAGCCTATGAAACAGCTTGTAGGCAGGGGTGTGGAATTCCTATTGCCCGACGCCCAGGACATATTGTTGGGGTCAAGGACAACAAGTTTTCATGTGTATTTTGTCCTTGGGATAAGTAGGCCCAACCCCCTGCAGCACAAACTCTTTGGCTGCCAGTTTATAGTACCGCATTATGGATCAGGGATCGGCATTGTCTGCAGTTAAGGTAACATTTGTGTGTTCATATGTTAATGCTGTTCAAACTTTTATTTAAGGTTCATTAATGCAAAGCCTTTATTATTAGGGTGCGCGTAAGGAAATGTTGCAAGCTCGGACTGAACTACTGACAGCGATTACAGCATAAACATGTGTAAACACGCTATCAAAGTTTAGCAGTATGAGGCTATACATAATGCTCCCACAATGCTCTTGGATTAGATGCAAATATTTGCAGAAGCTTGAAAGCAAGATGGATAATGTTTTGCTTTTAAAATAAAATGATCACAAAACAATTATACTAGGGAACAAACATTTTGCTAAACTGCTGTAACATTTTAGGTACCATTGCTTTGCAGCATCATTTATAAAATCTGTTGATGCATGGTAGTATTTCCCAAAAATATTCCTAATGGAAAATCAGTGTAACCAGTTTCAACAAGATTATGGGAAACATCAAAATAAACAAGCACTGGCAAAGTCAGTGGGTCTGACATTGGTGGTCAGCCTTTTAGTTTTGTCAATGTGTGTCTTGTTTTTGTAAAACCTTATTGGTGTGGGAGCTGCCGGGCCCTCACCTTTGTTACAAGCATTGGCAAAAAGCACACATTGCCACATTAGTTTCTGCCACTGAACAAAACTACTTTGCGTGCCAATATGCTCCTTGTGAAACAGCAAAATGCGGTCACTAATAGTAAAGCCAGCCGATCGAGAGATAAAATAATAACAAATACAAAAGGTCTTGGTTAACGCCAGACCTAATTAGGGGCCCAATTATTAAAGAAACCTCAAAAGTGCACCCATAGTATATCTCCTTGCAGATGTACGGCTTTCATGAACTCACAATAATTTACAGAAGTTGGTCAAGAAATCGTAGTAATAGAAAATATTTGTAAACTGCATTTTAGCATGAGCAAACATGCATGTGTAGATTTTCTCATGCGAAAATCTGTTGAGCGTTTGCAAGTTCACTTTCCCTCCATTCACATTTTTCCCAACCCTGGAAGATGTTTTACGTCTGCCATTGTCAGGAGTAAATTTCCAACCTTTCTCAGTATGGGAAAAAATAAAAGAAGCGTTGGTGAAAACCCTTAAAACATGCAAGTTAGTAGGTTTGTACAGACTCAAAAGGGCATTCCAATCCTAGGACTATTGCTTACCACTACCTTCAGCCCCAGTATGTAGATCTGCGGACACGTGGCAATATAGTAGAACTGCTAGTATACAAACACTACTATGGTAGGAGCTGTGTCATAATAAGAGAGGCTATATCAGAGCTCTTATATAATGAGATTGCTGCCATAATTTGTCGCTACACTACATGGCACAAAAGGGACAGGTGGATTTTGTTACAGGACAAGCAGATTTATGAAGCAACCTGCCCCATGGACAAGTAAATAGTTTTATTAAATTCCACACCCATGTTGAAGGAATTCTATGCACTACCAGTCTGCAGGGAGGTGGGCAGAGAGTTAAGTAGTCGCAGCACATAATGCTGCTACTGCCATCTTCACATCCTGAAAAGCTATAAAAACTAACTGCTGAGACAAAGTATTGTATGAACTCTGGTACTGCCTCTGCAGTAGTAGGTGAAGGAACTTAAAGCACCAATGTAGAAACCGGTCCTAGGAAGCTTGTTTCCGGTCCAGGGAAGGCATGGCTTGGCAGTTCGGGCTGGACTGTTCCCATGAGGCACAGGGTCAGACTGATTTGCATATGGCCATGTCTGAACTGGGGTGGCAGAGTGGGCTAAAGAACGGTGATGGATCAAACCCAGATCTGTTGACTGGGTGTGAGTGTTTGATTGGTTCTGATGCTCCGTCCATCACCACCCCCTTTTGTACCGCCAAGTCAACATAATGTTATTTGTTTTTATAACCAGGGCTGCTGCCCCCATTGCTGCATTCCGTAGCCAACGTGCTTGATAGATCAACCATAATAACTCATCGAGTGGCAAAGAGGGGTGTTTGGATAAATTACCATGGGACATTTATGGGAAAATCTGAAAGAGGGCTACAGGATCTAACCGGTTATTGCCAGAACAAGGGAACCTTTGGAAGGTAAAAGGCACATGGTAATTAAAGGAACTAATACATACAATGATTCTAACATCTGGCTTGATTTATTTGAACAGAATAATACAATTGTTGTCCATATAGAGATTTACATAATGATTCTACATTGTATTCTATATAGATAGTGTCACAGCTTTTAGGTGCCAACATCCAAGACAGAAAAGAGCGGAAGAAAAAAAGTTGATGGGACGGAATGCGGAACAATGCAAACATTCACCCCGAGTCACAGATCTGGATTTAATCCATTGTTCTTTTGCTCACCAAGCCACCCCAGTTTGGACCCAGCCATATGCAAATCAGCCTTGACCCCGTTCCTCATGGGGCAGTCCAGCCTGAACAGCCAGGCAGGGTCTTCCCTGGACAGGAAATAAGCATCCTAGGACTGGTTTCGGGGCATCACCCCATATCAGCCAGGCTAGCTTAACTCCAGTGGTGCAGTGAGCTGATTGGTTCTGATGCTCCGTCCATCACCACCCCCTTTTGTACCGCTTTGTTTGCCATAAGTTGGCAGGGTATGCTCAGACGTGAGTCCCTTGCTCACTTTGCCTCTGGATTCAAGCAAGCCTGGCTGAAGACGGCTGAAATGCCAGAAACCGGTCCTAGGATGCTTGTTTCCGGTCCAGGGAAGACATGGCTTGGCAGTTTGGGCTGGACTGTTCCCATGAGGCACAGTGTCAGACTGATTTGCATATGGTCATGTCTGAACTGGGGTGGCAGAGTGGGCTAAAGAACGGTGATGGATAAAACCCAGATCTGTTGACTGGGTGTGAGTGTTTGATTGGTTCTGATGCTCCGTCCATCACCACCCCCTTTTGTACCGCTCGGGACTCACGTCAGGGCAAGATGGAAGCACACATAACACTACTGCAAGAAATTGCGGACTTTGTGGCAGAAAGTGCACTTGTTCTGTTGGAATACATTTTGACTACATTTGGTACTAATTAGGCAGAACTGGTGATAGTATTAGGGAAGGCAGTCTGAAGGCTCCGAATGACTTTGTAGGCGAACGTTGTTGACATAAACGATCAATTGCCTGTCAACCCCAGAGGTACAGTCATCTGACTGGCAGGGAACAGGCTGGTAAGACTCAAACAGGAGAAGCTGGTGACTTTACACATGGTATTCCTACCAGTCTTTAGGAAGGGCATTATTCATAACAAAAAGAGCGTGCGACAGCATCGTAATTCTGGGTAAGTGGTACATAAGGTGGAACCAAGAGGAAAAATGGGCTCAAAAGTACCAGGGATCGCAAGTCAGAAGACGACTGCCCTCAAGGTAACCGGCACAAGTGTGTTAGGATGACTTACATTATAGCCAAAGAGAGTTGAGATTAGGGCAAACTAAAAGAGTTTCAACAACAGATTTGATCAACTGAAATTCACATTTAGAGACAATATTTGTATATGAAATGAGGAGGAGTTGTGGAAATTGCCCTTAAGTAAAACAGCAAACACAAATGAGAAACAGTCATTTGGCGAACTCTACTAGTCCTCTGCTGCGAAGAGCTGGACTGGATTAGGATTTCAATGAGACCAAGGACTGAGATGAACTGACCGTAGGGCTAGCCACGCTGATCCTGATAATTACTCAGACTCCACAGTGCACCACATTTATATTATGAAACCTTGTTAGTTACAATGCACAAGTTATTAGTTCCGATGTACTTTGAGTTGACTTTGCTTCAGGCATCTTGGCACATCCGCAAATGTTCCAGAAATGGTGTTTGAACAGAAAGCTATGAGATCAGCCAAGGGGAAGGAGGCATCTCTTGCTTTGTGCCACTAGTTGCAGTGTTGAAGGCGATGAATGATTGGAGCACGTGACTGTATATTGGTAAACAGATCCGCTTTGCGGATGCCCATTAATCCGGGTCACATGATGCTCTGGCATGTAGACCCGCCTCTTCTAAGGCAAGCGTCCTGGAGCCACCATGTCTTAATTGCATTGGTGTGGAGTCATTTGAACTGATATATATATATCCTGATACTTTGGCAATACGTTTTCATAACTGAATATTGAGCAGACGTGGCTAACTACCCCCAATAAAAATATTAATCATACAATAAATGGACACAAAAGAAAGGTAACCAATCACAGCAATATGGCAGACATAGGATTACAGAGGATTATAAAGCGGAACTCCGTGACTGAGAAAAAGGTTACGAGGTGGTACGAGATGTCAATCTCGACGATTACGGAGGAAACTCAAGAGCGGATTAAGAAGGATTAGTGGTCGGCTTCCACCAGTGGGTCCACTCAGGTGGCCAAGCCATGGAGCCATGGCTCCGCCTCAGTACAGAGGACAATACAGTTAACAAGAGGGAGTCACAAGTAGTCAAGCACCAAAGGCATGTAGCAAGTCCAAAACTTACAAGTAGCATCTGCAATATTAATCTGTGAAGTCCATATAAACCCAGATGAAATTAATTTGGAGAGTAAGCTGCAAAATAGTGCGCGATGTGGAGAAATCTTTTATAGACAAATCGTAGTAGGATGTATCTGCCCCATTGAGCAGATGAGCTTCACTGCCAGGACAAGCAACGTGGACAATGTACTGTCTCTCTGCACACTATAACATTTTTTTTAAATAGAATAATAAAAACATCTACACTCTGAGCAGCCCTGAGACTCTATAGTTATTTGTATCAATGGTCTTTGATAAGGTCGGCTGAAAACTGCTGCCAGAAACAGTTGTCCATATAGCAATCGACCAACCACTGCTAACTAGCACTCGTGCTAAACTTTTTATCTTGAGGGTAAAGGTTTGCCTCAGCAGAGATGGGCCTCAATCTCGTGAAATCAATATAGTGAATGATGGGAAACAAGAACGGGTGCACACAACAATGTTGTGTCATATGTATTTATCAAATATAGTCATTGTTGGGGTCTGTAGAGTGCAAACAATCACACACTAGATGTACATTGGTGCTAGAAAACACAAAGGTCACAAAACTACAGAGTCACTTGCTACAGAGAACAGCAAATAAGGGCATCAGAAAAAGAGCCAGGATTTTAGAAGTTTGTGAAATTTGGCCTCGTCCGCTCTTAGGGTTTAAACGAAACTTGGGAATCCTGAGTGAGAATTTGCCTTTGGATAGGAGACCTCTGATAGGACGATAGTGCTGAAAGTGCCTAGTAAATTGAGAACAACAGAAGCGAACACTACCTTATGGATTAGGCATACTGACTTGAAGAGCATACTTTCATTACAGACAGTCAATGCAAGGAAACAAGTAGTGTTTAACCGCACAACACGTGTAATGATGCCGATAGGATCCGCCATCCTATTTAGTAGTGTTTGACGGCACACCACGTGTAATGCTGCCGATAGGATCCGCCATCCTATTTAGTAGTGTTTAACCGCACACCACGTGTAATGTTGCCGATAGGATCCGCCATCCTATTTAGTAGTGTTTGACGGCACACTACGTGTAATGCTGCCGATAGGATCCGCCATCCTATTTAGTAGTGTTTGATGGCACACCACGTGTAATGTTGCCGATAGGATCCGCCATTCTATTTAGTAGTGTTTAACCGCACACCATGTGTAATGCTGCCGATAGGATCCGCCATCCTATTTAGTAGTGTTTGACGGCACACCACGTGTAATGCTGCCGATAGGATCCGCCATTCTATTTAGTAGTGTTTGACGGCACACCACGTGTAATGCTGCCGATAGGATCCGCCATCCTATTTAGTAGCGTTTGACGGCACACCACGTGTAATGCTGCCGATAGGATCCGCCATTCTATTTAGTAGCGTTTGACGGCACACCACGTGTAATGTTGCCGATAGGATCCGCCATTCTATTTAGTAGTGTTTGACGGCACACCACGTGTAATGTTGCCGATAGGACCCACCATCCTATTTAGTAGCGTTTGACGGCACACCACATGTAATGTTGCCGATAGGATCCGCCATTCTATTTAGTAGTGTTCGACGGCACACCACGCGTAATGCTGCCGATAGGATCCGCCATTCTATTTAGTAGCGTTTGACGGCACACCACGTGTAATGCTGCCGATAGGATCCGCCATTCTATTTAGTAGCGTTTGACGGCACACCACGTGTAATGCTGCCGATAGGATCCGCCATTCTATTTAGTAGTGTTTGACGGCACACCACGTGTAATGTTGCCGATAGGATCCGCCATCCTATTTAGTAGTGTTTGACGGCACACCACGTGTAATGTTGCCGATAGGATCTGCCATTCTATTTAGTAGCGTTTGACGGCACACCACGTGTAATGTTGCCGATAGGATCCGCCATTCTATTTAGTAGTGTTTGACGGCACACCACGTGTAATGTTGCCGATAGGACCCACCATCCTATTTAGTAGCGTTTGACGGCACACCACGTGTAATGTTGCCGATAGGATCCGCCATTCTATTTAGTAGCGTTCGACGGCACACCACGTGTAATGCTGCCGATAGGATCCGCCATTCTATTTAGTAGCGTTTGACGGCACACCACGTGTAATGCTGCCGATAGGATCCGCCATTCTATTTAGTAGTGTTTGACGGCACACCACGTGTAAAGCTGCCGATAGGATCTGCCATCCTATTTAGTAGTGTTTGAGGGCACACCACGTGTAATGCTGCCGATAGGATCCGCCATCCTATTTAGTAGTGTTTAACCGCACACCACGTGTAATGTTGCCGATAGGATCCGCCATCCTATTTAGTAGTGTTTGACGGCACACTACGTGTAATGCTGCCGATAGGATCCGCCATCCTATTTAGTAGTGTTTGATGGCACACCACGTGTAATGTTGCCGATAGGATCCGCCATTCTATTTAGTAGTGTTTAACCGCACACCATGTGTAATGCTGCCGATAGGATCCGCCATCCTATTTAGTAGTGTTTGACGGCACACCACGTGTAATTTTGCCGATAGGACCCACCATCCTATTTAGTAGCGTTTGACGGCACACCACGTGTAATGTTGCCGATAGGATCCGCCATTCTATTTAGTAGCGTTTGACGGCACACCACGTGTAATGTTGCCGATAGGATCCGCCATTCTATTTAGTAGTGTTCGACGGCACACCACGTGTAATGCTGCCGATAGGATCCGCCATCCTATTTAGTAGCGTTTGACGGCATACCACGTGTAATGCTGCCGATAGGATCCGCCATTCTATTTAGTAGCGTTTGACGGCACACCACGTGTAATGCTGCCGATAGGATCCGCCATTCTATTTAGTAGCGTTTGACGGCACACCACGTGTAATGCTGCCGATAGGATCCGCCATTCTATTTAGTAGTGTTTGACGGCACACCACGTGTAATGTTGCCGATAGGACCCACCATCCTATTTAGTAGTGTTTGACGGCACACCACGTGTAATCTTGCCGATAGGATCCGCCATCCTATTTAGTAGTGTTTGACGGCACACCACGTGTATGGCTGCCGATAGGATCCGCCATTCTATGTAGTAGTGTTTGACGGCACACCACGTGTATGGCTGCCGATAGGATCCGCCATTCTATTTAGTAGTGTTCAACGGCACACCACGTGTAATGCTGCCGATAGGACCCACCATCCTATTTAGTTGCGTTTGACGGCACACCACGTGTATGGCTGCCGATAGGATCCGCCATTCTATTTAGTAGTGTTTGACGGCACACCATGTGTAAAGCTGCCGATAGGATCTGCCATCCTATTTAGTAGTGTTTGAGGGCACACCACGTGTAATGCTGCCGATAGGATCCGCCATCCTATTTAGTAGTGTTTGACGGCACACCACGTGTAATGCTGCCGATAGGATCTGCCATTCTATTTAGTAGCGTTTGACGGCACACCACGTGTAATGTTGCCGATAGGATCCGCCATTCTATTTAGTAGTGTTTGACAGCACACCACGTGTAATGCTGCCGATAGGATCCGCCATCCTATTTAGTAGTGTTTGACGGCACACCACGTGTAATGCTGCCGATAGGATCTGCCATCCTATTTAGTAGTGTTTGAGGGCACACCACGTGTAATGCTGCCGATAGGATCCGCCATCCTATTTAGTAGTGTTTGAGGGCACACCACGTGTAATGCTGCCGATAGGATCCGCCATCCTATTTAGTAGTGTTTGACGGCACACCACGTGTAATGCTGCCGATAGGATCCGCCATTCTATTTAGTAGCGTTTGACGGCACACCACGTGTAATGTTGCCGATAGTATCTGCCATCCTATTTAGTAGTGTTTGAGGGCACACCACGTGTAATGCTGCCGATAGGATCCGCCATCCTATTTAGTAGTGTTTGATGGCACACCACGTGTAATGCTGCCGATAGGATCCGCCATCCTATTTAGTAGCGTTTGACGGCACACCACGTGTAATGTTGCCGATAGGATCCGCCATCCTATTTAGTAGTGTTTGACAACACACCACGTGTAATGTTGCCGATAGGATCCGCCATCCTATTTAGTAGTGTTTGACGGCACACCACGTGTATGGCTGCCGATAGGATCCGCCATCCTATTTAGTAGTGTTTGACGGCACACCACGTGTATGGCTGCCGATAGGATCCGCCATCCTATTTAGTAGTGTTTGACGGCACGCCCCGTGTAATGCTGCCGATAGGATCCGCCATCCTATTTAGTAGTGTTTGACGGCACACCACATGTAATGCTGCCGATAGGATCCGCCATCCTATTTAGTAGTGTTGGACGTCACACCACGTGTAATGTTGCCGATAGGATCCGCCATCCTATTTAGTAGTGTTTGACGGCACACCACGTGTAATGTTGCCGATAGGATCCGCCATCCTATTTAGTAGTGTTTGACGGCACACCACGTGTGTGGCTGCCGATAGGATCCACCATCCTATTTAGTAGCGTTTGACGGCACGCCCCGTGTAATGCTGCCGATAGGATTCCGCCATCCTATTTAGTAGTGTTTGACGGCACACCACGTGTAATGCTGCCGATAGGATCCGCCATCCTATTTAGTAGTGTTGGACGTCACACCACGTGTAATGTTGCCGATAGGATCCGCCATCCTATTTAGTAGTGTTTGACGGCACGCTCCGTGTAATGTTGCCGATAGGATCCGCCATCCTATTTAGTAGTGTTTGACGGCACACCACGTGTAATGCTGGCGATAGGATCCGCCATCCTATTTAGTAGTGTTGGACGTCACACCACGTGTAATGTTGCCGATAGGATCCGCCATCCTATTTAGTAGTGTTTGACGGCACGCCCCGTGTAATGTTGCCGATAGGATCCGCCATCCTATTTAGTAGTGTTGGACGGGACACCACGTGTAATGCTGCCGATAGGATCCGCCATCCTATTTAGTAGTGTTGGACGGGACACCACGTGTAATGCTGCCGATAGGATCCGCCATCCTATTTAGTAGTGTTGGACGGGACACCACGTGTAATGCTGCCGATAGGATCCGCCATCCTATTTAGTAGCGTTTGACGGCACACCATGTGTAATGTTGCCGATAGGATCCGCCATTCTATTTAGTAGTGTTGGACGGGACACCACGTGTAATGCTGCCGATAGGATCCGCCATTCTATTTAGTAGTGTTGGACGGGACACCACGTGTAATGCTGCCGATAGGATCCGCCATTCTATTTAGTAGTGTTCGACGGCACACCACGTGTAATGCTGCCGATAGGATCCGCCATTCTATTTAGTAGTGTTGGACGGGACACCACGTGTAATGCTGCCGATAGGATCCGCCATTCTATTTAGTAGTGTTCGACGGCACACCACGTGTATGGCTGCCGATAGGATCCGCCATTCTATTTAGTAGTGTTCGACGGCACACCACGTGTAATGCTGCCGATAGGACCCACCATCCTATTTAGTTGCGTTTGACGGCACACCACGTGTAATGCTGCCGATAGGATCCGCCATCCTATTTAGTAGTGTTGGTCGTCACACCACGTGTAATGTTGCCGATAGGATCCGCCATCCTATTTAGTAGTGTTTGACGGCACACCACGTGTGTGGCTGCCGATAGGATCCGCCATCCTATTTAGTAGCGTTTGACGGCACGCCCCGTGTAATGCTGCCGATAGGATCCGCCATCCTATTTAGTAGTGTTTGACGGCACACCACGTGTAATGCTGCCGATAGGATCCGCCATCCTATTTAGTAGTGTGGGACGTCACACCACGTGTAATGTTGCCGATAGGATCCGCCATCCTATTTAGTAGTGTTTGACGGCACACCACATGTAATGCTGGCGATAGGATCCGCCATCCTATTTAGTAGTGTTGGACGTCACACCACGTGTAATGCTGCCGATAGGATCCGCCATTCTATTTAGTAGTGTTGGACGGGACACCACGTGTAATGCTGCCGATAGGATCCGCCATTCTATTTAGTAGTGTTGGACGGGACACCATGTGTAATGCTGGCGATAGGATCCGCCATCCTATTTAGTAGTGTTGGACAGGACACCACGTGTAATGCTGCCGATAGGACCCACCATCCTATTTAGTAGTGTTTGACGGCACACCACGTGTATGGCTGCCGATAGGATCCGCCATTCTATTTAGCAGTGTTTGACGGCACACCACGTGTAATCTTGCCGATAGGATCCGCCATCCTATTTAGTAGTGTTTGACGGCACACCACGTGTATGGCTGCCGATAGGATCCGCCATTCTATGTAGTAGTGTTTGACGGCACACCACGTGTATGGCTGCCGATAGGATCCGCCATTCTATTTAGTAGTGTTCGACGGCACACCACGTGTAATGCTGCCGATAGGACCCACCATCCTATTTAGTTTCGTTTGACGGCACACCACGTGTATGGCTGCCGATAGGATCCGCCATTCTATTTAGTAGTGTTTGACGGCACACCATGTGTAAAGCTGCCGATAGGATCTGCCATCCTATTTAGTAGTGTTTGAGGGCACACCACGTGTAATGCTGCCGATAGGATCCGCCATCCTATTTAGTAGTGTTTGACGGCACACCACGTGTAATGCTGCCGATAGGATCTGCCATTCTATTTAGTAGCGTTTGACGGCACACCACGTGTAATGTTGCCGATAGGATCCGCCATTCTATTTAGTAGTGTTTGACAGCACACCACGTGTAATGCTGCCGATAGGATCCGCCATCCTATTTAGTAGTGTTTGACGGCACACCACGTGTAATGCTGCCGATAGGATCTGCCATCCTATTTAGTAGTGTTTGAGGGCACACCACGTGTAATGCTGCCGATAGGATCCGCCATCCTATTTAGTAGTGTTTGACGGCACACCACGTGTAATGCTGCCGATAGGATCCGCCATCCTATTTAGTAGTGTTTGACGGCACACCACGTGTAATGCTGCCGATAGGATCCGCCATTCTATTTAGTAGCGTTTGACGGCACACCACGTGTAATGTTGCCGATAGTATCTGCCATCCTATTTAGTAGTGTTTGAGGGCACAACACGTGTAATGCTGCCGATAGGATCCGCCATCCTATTTAGTAGTGTTTGACGGCACACCACGTGTAATGCTGCCGATAGGATCCGCCATTCTATTTAGTAGCGTTTGACGGCACACCACGTGTAATGTTGCCGATAGTATCTGCCATCCTATTTAGTAGTGTTTGAGGGCACACCACGTGTAATGCTGCCGATAGGATCCGCCATCCTATTTAGTAGCGTTTGACGGCACACCACGTGTAATGTTGCCGATAGGATCCGCCATCCTATTTAGTAGTGTTTGACAGCACACCACGTGTAATGTTGCCGATAGGATCCGCCATCCTATTTAGTAGTGTTTGACGGCACACAACGTGTATGGCTGCCGATAGGATCCGCCATCCTATTTAGTAGTGTTTGACGGCACACCACGTGTAATGCTGCCGATAGGATCCACCATCCTATTTAGTAGTGTTTGACGGCACACCACGTGTAATGCTGCCGATAGGATCCGCCATCCTATTTAGTAGTGTTGGACGTCACACCACGTGTAATGTTGCCGATAGGATCCGCCATCCTATTTAGTAGTGTTTGACGGCACACCACGTGTAATGTTGCCGATAGGATCCGCCATCCTATTTAGTAGTGTTTGACGGCACGCCCCGTGTAATGCTGCCGATAGGATCCGCCATCCTATTTAGTAGTGTTTGACGGCACACCACGTGTAATGCTGCCGATAGGATCCGCCATCCTATTTAGTAGTGTTGGACGTCACACCACGTGTAATGTTGCCGATAGGATCCGCCATCCTATTTAGTAGTGTTTGACGGCACGCCCCGTGTAATGTTGCCGATAGGATCCGCCATCCTATTTAGTAGTGTTTGACGGCACACCACGTGTAATGCTGGCGATAGGATCCGCCATCCTATTTAGTAGTGTTGGACGTCACACCACGTGTAATGTTGCCGATAGGATCCGCCATCCTATTTAGTAGTGTTTGACGGCACGCCCCGTGTAATGTTGCCGATAGGATGGCGGATCCTATTTAGTAGTGTTTGACGGCACACCACGTGTAATACTGGCGATAGGATCCGCCATCCTATTTAGTAGTGTTGGACGGGACACCACGTGTAATGCTGCCGATAGGATCCGCCATCCTATTTAGTAGTGTTGGACGGGACACCACGTGTAATGCTGCCGATAGGATCCGCCATTCTATTTAGTAGTGTTGGACGGGACACCACGTGTAATGCTGCCGATAGGATCCGCCATTCTATTTAGTAGTGTTCGACGGCACACCACGTGTAATGCTGCCGATAGGATCCGCCATTCTATTTAGTTGCGTTAGAAGGCACACCACGTGTATGGCTGCCGATAGGATCCGCCATTCTAATTAGTAGTGTTTGACGGCACACCACGTGTAATGTTGCCGATAGGATCCGCCATTCTATTTAGTAGCGTTTGACGGCACGCCCCGTGTAATGCTGCCGATAGGATCCGCCATTCTATTTAGTAGTGTTCGACGGCACACCACGTGTAATGCTGCCGATAGGACCCACCATCCTATTTAGTTGCGTTTGACGGCACACCACGTGTATGGCTGCCGATAGGATCCGCCATTCTATTTAGTAGTGTTTGACGGCACACCATGTGTAAAGCTGCCGATAGGATCCACCATCCTATTTAGTAGTGTTGGACGTCACACCACGTGTAATGCTGCCGATAGGATCCGCCATCCTATTTAGTAGTGTTTGACGGCACACCACGTGTAATGCTGCCGATAGGATCCGCCATCCTATTTAGTAGTGTTTGACGGCACACCACGTGTAATGTTGCCGATAGGATCCGCCATCCTATTTAGTAGTGTTGGACGGCACACCACGTGTAATGTTGCCGATAGGATCCGCCATTCTATTTAGTAGCGTTTGACGGCACACCACATGTAATGTTGCCTATAGGATCCGCCATCCTATTTAGTAGTGTTGGACGGGACAGCATGTGGAGCGCAGCCGATGGATCCTGAAAGATCAAAGCAGCAGAGATGGTGTTGTCGCCACAGCAGTGCAAGTCATCAAGAGATGGAGCGACAGTGAGCTTGGTGCAGAAATCAGGAGGAAAGTCCATTTGTACCGGATGTAAAAGAGCAGTTTTTAGTGATAACCAATAACAAGTTAAAAACAGCCTCCTCTTACAGGTTGGCCTGATAAGGCAGCTGCAAAATGGGCTGATTTGATAGGATTTTGTGATCAGATGCTTACCTCTGTGGCCAAGATGTTGAAGCCCTCATGCTGCACTGCATCGAGAACTATTACTGTTGCGACTCAAACTAGGCCTCATCTATTTACGCATGTAAGTAGAGGTAGTTTATTTACTGCAAACCTAGCTCGAAGTAGAGGGGCCCTGTACAAGGTGGAAAGGTACCTTACACTACTGAGAAGGGGGGGTGGGGGGGAGGGTGGCTATAAAGTGGTGAGGTGAATGTTCTTAGAAGAAGCGAACCTTTAAATATTTTTTTATTGAAGCAGGAGAACTGATGTGTTCCTGAGTTCACTTAATTCTCTAATTGCCCTACCTACCCCTGTGGAGAAATGCTGTTTACCAAACAGACTTGAGGAGCTTTCTAGCTCTACGCAGCGATCCATGCTCCCAAATCAGCTGGATAAAAAACAAATAAACATACAGGCTACTTGTGTTTAACTGTGAGATCCAGGTACAGCGCCGATTTACTGCTCAAAGACAATGTAGATTTTAGGTTCAAATCAATACACAACAAGGTTTTCAAATAGTTATCTGATCTATAAGTGGGATAGCAATTGGCTATGCCCCCCAATACCTCGACCCCCCTAAAAACATGCTTAAGTTACCTTGTGGGTGAATCACAAGACTTCACTCCGCAGGTAAGCGCTATTTTACATCAGGCACCTCGCAAGACGGAAACGGTGTAGGTTAATTCTTTATTTTATTTCAACTGTTGTCGCTGTGTTTTTGCATAAGCATGCTAACCACCGCATTTTTAGAAAACGTACCTATGCGCATGAAGTTGAGCATGTGTATACGAGGTTGCCATGGTTGCATATAAGTATGCCTATCATGTGTGGAACACATTTGCTGACATCATGACTGATCACCGCTGATGGAGTACGGCCACTGTTTCACCACAGTCTAACAGAGGGGTAACGCAGAGACTCTAGGATTCTTTTGAATTGATTTGGTATTGGTATGAGAGGCAGTGATGAACCCACACTGACGTAGAGCGTGGTGCTGATTTTGTTTCACGGTAACGCTGAAGCAAAGCGTGGATTCACATGTTAAGCGGGTTATTTTCAGGAGTTCCCCTCAGTCACGCCGTACCTTTGTTGTGCCTTCCCAAGAATTCCATATAAAAAGATCTTTTTTTGTTTCAGGAGCCCCCTGAAGAATGACCACATGGTCCAAAATGCATTGGAGCAAATAAGGGAGCTTACCGTTTGATTCGAACAGAAATTATTCTTTACAAATGAGCACTGCATGTAGATTTTCAATATGGACGACGTATTCCAGCACTATTATTGGGAGTTGAAACTCTCATCCAGACATGGGACAATTCCGATGGATGAATGCAGGTGTTGAAAAAAGTATTCAATACATTTGTTTTGAGTTTTTCATGAACAGTGTAAGCGTGGTAAAATAACAGCCTATAAGTTGTGCCCCTCGGGACTTCTCCCAGTTTCAGGAGCAGCTATTCAGTGTAATTACCATGTAAGCCAGGAGGCTTGCATAGGACAGCAGATGATTCTCCAGAGCTGGGCCATGTATTAGCAGGTAAAATGCTCAGTCAAATAAAAAATCAAGTGTATGTTTTTAAGATAACAGATCTTTCCACTAAAAGAAATTTAATTTCCTTAGCTTCTCGCATACTAGCGTATCATTTTAAGGTTTACTCTTTGTTTTACAGCGAGTCAATGGAGTGATTTGAGGGCCAGAGTGATGTGGTCATGTTTCATATCAAACAAGTGGGCAAACTGAGTTTTAAGAGAGATACATTAGTAAGTTGTTGGAGTAATCCAAGCATGCAATGACCACAGTGAGGATCAAGAAGATCTTCTGAGAGCAGAGTTGCGAAGGCGGTAGCCCTTTCAGCAGTCGAAGATGATGGAATGCGCTTTTGGAGACTGTATTCAATTGGCGTTTACACAACAGGTCACACTCCAAGTTGCAAATTCTGTCCCCAGGGGTTAGGGGAAGACAATACCTCAGACAACACAAAGGGAAGAAGGAAGGGTTGACAGGGCTAAGAAGCAAGATTTGAGTTTCGACACCACAAAGACCGAATCAATTTTCCTGCATCAAAAGGTGGAGCACTGACTGGGATGGGTCGTGGAGGTTGTCAGGTTCATCGTTGAGCCTGGATGATCATCCGCCCAGATATGCTAGTTGGTCTTGGAGGAATCCAAGATGTCAGCAAGGGCAGCCTGGTGGACAATGAATGGTATTGGTGACAAGGTAGAACCCTGAGAAACACCATAATCAAATTAAACTATTCTAGGGAGAAATCAGCACAATTTGACCCGATGGGAGGGAAGAAGTGAGGCCCAGACCAAGTCCATTCCAATCCTTTGATGTAGGCCAAGGTGGACAACGTTCTCACTGCTGGAGCCGGCGTGGAGCGTATTTATAGCATAACAGAAATAAACGCTGCACTCCAGGAACTCAGTAACTTAAATTTAAAATGCAGATATTCTGACAAAAACCGGCTTGCTATTATATATCGGGGGGGGGGATAGGTTGCTCAGGGTGTGTGTGTGTGTGTGTGTGTGTGTGTGAGCATGATTTGAACATGGGCAGGAACAGATGAGACGACTATGCAGTGAAGGTGCACAAGTAACTTAGCAGTTCGTGTGTTTGAGGATCTATCGGAGAGGCTCCCATGCACCCGCTTATTGCGTCATTTCCTGCTGTAGGAGACACACATGGGTTAGAGAGGCAGTGTGCATTGCAGACAACAGCAAACTTCCTTGTTCAGTTTTCCCGATTCCTGCTTTATGAGCTCAGACAAGTCTCCTTTCATAAACACTTAAAATATATATTTTTTAAACGTTTAGGTTTGTGAGCTACAGTAACATATACAATTGTCTTCTAGGTTTATGCCAAAACCTCCTCAGCAGACTTGTTACGGATGTTCACATGCTGCTGTCACAAGAGCGGTTATGAAGGCCACAGCTACAATTTTCCACCATATAGAACATTTCTCTTCGACAGACAAAGGACAACATCCCGCAGGGAAAATCAACTGCTGGAACATCACCAATGTGGAAATGGGTGGAGAATCAGATGACTTGGACAACCACTTCAGTTCACGCTCTTCACTGAGGACACTTGTTCTCAACATGTGCTGTATAACAGCTTTAAAATCAAATGTGTGAGACACGGTTCTTGACTTTTTTACATAGCATTTCTCTTACACTTTTGCATTTTGAAGAATAAACATTTCGTTTGCCATCGTCACCAATCAGATCAATTGGCGATGTCAAGTCTCCCTTCTGCCATCACTTGAGTCCTTAGAGGCAATGGACATCGCGGATTGGTCAGAACGATGAAAACTACCACACAAGTCTACAGCCAAATATAACCTTGTTCTAAATATGAAAGTATAAGAGAAACAAATAAAAAACAGACTAATTCATCATATAACCACATATGTGTCTTAAATGAAAAATTCAGAAGTACTCTTTTCTTCAAGAACGAACGTGACTCAAATACAGATTAGCAATAGGTAGTTACATCCAGAAGACAGAGAAAACTCACATTTATGAAGCTGACGTTAAGTTCTTTGGCTGTGTAACCCCGCTGCAGGTTCCGCCTGGCGTACACATCATAGTCCCTCACAATCCTCGTGATGATATCAGAAGTCGAGATGCCTTCAGTCCTCTGAGTCGGTGCAAACATGCCTGTGTTCACCAAACGAAGGGGGAGAGAAAGCAGGCATCAGTCTGAGTGATGATGTTTACACAAACTTAAAAACCCTAACCTAGTGGAATTACAGCTCTATATAATCTGCCACCTTGCTTCGCGATGACGGGCAGAACACCATCATCGTCCGTGGTGAGACGGAATTTCAGTTCCCTCGCTGAAGACAACTGGCTTCTTGTCAGTGAACGTAAAGGATTTTGATGGCGATTACAAGCAAGATAAGTCGGTTGCGCCACTCAACTGAGTGGAGTCCCCCGGGCTCCAATGCCCCTCAATTGGGTTTCAATAAAGTAGTCAAAAATTCTACATAGGTTTTTTGTTTACATTATAGAAACGTTTCCCCTGATGAAAGCATGTTATGTTAATGCCGAAATGCATTGGACTCCGCATCGGAATAATGCTAAAAGAAAACTTTAAAGAAACTTGTGTGTGAATAAAACACCATGAAACATCAACCTATGTAGAACTTTTGACTACTTTATTGAAACCCAATTGAGGGGCATTGGAGCCTGGGGGACTCCACTCAGTTGAGTGGCGCAACCGACTTATTGTAACACATTACGCTCTTTGGTCACAGAGCGATTCCCCGAGGACCCGACAACTATACAAACATTTGAACTTTCAAATAGCAGTGCGTCCAGCTAAATACCCCTAAGTGATTACAAGCAAGATGACATTCACCAGGATGCTCCATTGGAAAGAACTCAAGCAGAGGGACACATAGAATGACTCCGGAGGACCATGGGATGCTGCATCCAAGGCCATAAAAGACTAGGCTGGAAAAATGTTTGTAAGAGCTCATTCCGGAGAGCTGATTAGCCGACTGAAGGGGGTAAAGTACCAAAACAAACAGGCATTCAGCGGACTTTGGAGAACATGACCTCAGTTAACCATCTCATTGACTGCTCACCTCCATCCATGTTGAGGAACATGGAACACATTACCAACACACATAGCCTGAGCGGTCTTCAATGAAACCCAGTTCTGAAGCTTGTGGCTCCCAAAACTGTGCTCAGGCGCCTACTGCTGTGGTCTTAAAAGTTTACCTGCTGGGTTTAACAATTACGAGTGGGAATGGTGTACTCACCGAAGCTCCCCCTACATGTATAGTCCCCCCAGCCTTCACTACGTTCAGGTACTGAATGCCTGCTCTTACCAACACCCACCGAGATACAGATGGTTTTCATTTCCCTGGTTTTAGTCTCCTACCTGACTTGACAAACAATAACTGCTGCAGTGCACATCCAGGATGCTGGCTATGCTGTGTGGAGGTGATAATGCTGTTCACTGGGGTAACCCAACTCATACTTGTAAAGGTTCGGATATTAGCTTAGCAAACATTTTTCTCTGCAACAACAAGCAGGAAGGTGGCACACCCCTAAACAGTGGCAAACAAGACACCCTTTTTTAAGTGAAAGGAACCCAGAAACTAAGCGTAAGAATTGTTCAAGGGATAGGATGGGAAATTTTTCAATGTTCCGCTAGGCTGCGCATCTGGCAAGGTGGCATGGACCTTTTTATGATAGCCTTAAAGGTAACATACCAAACCAGAGGCTGCCCTTGTACATTTTATAAAATATGGGGCTTCTGGTTGAATTATGATGGTTTGGATGATTCACCGGGAGGGGGAGGGGATCCGGGTTAGGGTCGAGTTGAAACACCCAAATACAGAGGAGGAATAAGATCTTGTGATCCTCAGAGACTCAACGCCACTGGTTCCAAAGGAAGGATCTAATGTGTACACGCTGTAGTCAGGCCGATACCTGCAAATTTATAACCAATGCGCTACAGTGCTGGGAATTATTGTGACGCTCTCTTTTGTGTTGTAGAAATTGAAAAACAAAGACTTAGAATAAAAAAACTATTTAAATAAAAAATGTTACATTAGCTCTATTTCAGATCGACATGCTTGATCGATGCTGCTCCAGGACGCGGGCCCCCAGGGAAGCGAGGAGCACCAATACACTGCTGGTGCCGGCACAGAGATCTAGATACACGCCCCTCTGCAGCCTCCGATGTCAGTAGTTTTCCGACTGCTGTGATCTTCCACTCTTACATTGCTTCAGGGAAAAGATTACAGAACTAAGCATCTCAAAGTCCAAGAACAGGCGTTTGCGGTCACGCAGCCTCCATGAAAACAAAACTAAGGGTGCCCAGTTTGAGAAAGACGCTCAATCTGCAGTGTTGAAATAGGCAACATCTGGAAACAAACACAAAGGTAAGGTTCCCAAAATTCAAGATACAGCATATACAGAGTTTTAAGTGAGTCCTACTACTAGCAGGGGGGCTGGCGGACCTGTGCCAGTGTTTAGAGGTGCTCTTGGGAAGGGTGCTATCACTTCATTACCATTTCAATGCGTCACAGTCTAGTGATGGTACACGATGGAAGTCGATCTACACTGCTCTGCAGCAAGGGTCTTGGTAGGCCAACTCAAGGAGGTGCATTTTTTTGCTGGACACACTTCTGGATGTTATGGAAGTTATAGAAGCTATAAACTACCTATGACTCATTCCTTCTCATGGTTAGGTCGGAGTCCAGGTACACTGCAAGGATCTTTTTTTTTTTTGCTTTTAACACCTGCTGACTGGCTTGCCCCAAACTGCAGGCCATCCCAAAGCACGTATGCTGGTGCCTCGCCGTTGGACACAACCAGAAATTCGTGTTTCCAAATGAATCTTCCATCAACAAGAAAGACAGACATTAAATGAACACAATCCACAACAGGGACGGTGACAATGCGGAAACTGTGCTGAGGAGGCGGGTTGAGTAGAAAACAGCTCACAATAGGTTAAAAAAAATAAACGCCAACGCTTGCCAGGCTTCATTCCAACACTGCAAGAAGCCTCTTTAGTGGAATGTGTCAAACCAGTTCGGCTGATGTGTCTCAATGGCCCACAGGGTGGGGAGAGCACTGAATGAGGGGGAGAGACAATGTTACACAATAACAGACAAGTAGGCAACAAAAGGGGAACAGAACAGGGAGGAGAGTCTCAATACTGCAAACAGTACAGACTGTAGCTCTGGGTGACCTCAAAGACCTGGTAACTGGGACCTTTAAACACAGGACACGCAGCTGACCATAAATACATAAAGCCCGGTGATGAGCGGCACCCGAGTCAAGTAAACCTTGCTACTTTTCTATATTTTCATTCCAGGGAACAGTCCTAAAGTAATTTATATTGTGCTACACCCATGTAGGTGAAGTGTACCTAAATCATAAAAAGAAACATTTATTACTTCAAGAATTGCAGAACAGTGTAATATGATTTTCTTAGCAGCAGGATAGGTGTAAAGATATCCATGGATCATATAGATTTATTCAAACATACCATAGAGACAACACTTGTCTGCACACCAGGGACCGCAGAATAAATAATTAGCACTTCACAATTTATATTTATTTTAAGTGCACACTTGCACCTCATGATAAGAAACAAAACAGCAAAGGCCAATAAAACACTCCTGAGCCTTTTTGCAATATCAGCTTCATGTAACAAAATAATATCGAATATTAATAATCTTCTGTCCATGTAAATAAATTACATTTACAGAAAATAAACCTAAATGGACCTTGTGGATACCTTAAAAATCTGGATTCAGCCCTGGCAGACCTACAATGGAAACCCTGCCGTAGAGTACAAGAAAACCAAAAACAATCCAGCACATAAGTTCAGTCACATTGTGGTAGACGCGAAAATTCTTGATGACCTACAAATAAAAGTCTTCAAATCAGTTTTTAGGATCCCCAGGTATATAGGACATGCTAATGTCAGATTAGAATTTGGTCTGACAAGGCAATCTCTGGTACGGCAATCTGCCTTTTCAAAAATGCTATATTCGTTATATCGCTCAGAACAAGGTACCCTTGCAAACCAGTGCTGGCAGGAGATAACGAGGTATGTACATGCTAGCAGCTGGTGACCCTTTTTAAGTGAAAGTTTACATAATTTTGAATGCCCAACCTTTGAAGAAGAAGTTAGGAGCAAAGCTGTTTTTAAACAAACAATAAATCGATCAGTCACTCGACTATCAAGTCTTCTAGATAAAGATGAGCTCAGAAAAAAGTATCATTCCTGGCCAGTTACCAACTCATTTATTAAATTAGAACCTCAATCATACTTGATGACCCACTTAAAATCATTCTTAATGAACAAATTTATGTTATTGCGGTTTGGAAGATATCCTAATAAGGACGGAATACCCAAATAGGAAAAAAATGGTCCACTAAAAGTTGTAGGTTATGTGGCTCCAATGATGAAACTTTAATACATATTGTAACTACATGCCCCCAAATGCTAGAAGAGCGGAAGACTCGGTTAAGACCTATTTTTAATGAATTGGGGGTGAGAACATGTCGACATGCCATCATTACCTGTCTCACTGGGACTATGCCCCGCTTGATTTCTCAATTTGTAAAGTTTATTTTTATTGCCGAAAAAAAAAACTATTAACCAAAACTGATACGGATTGTTAATACAGTAACATGTCATTAATGACTTTAATGCAAACATGAAATGGAAATGAAAAATCTGCTTTTAAAATCTGCTCCTAAAAGTTCAGCATATAAATTTACATCATAGTTACTAAAAGTTTCAAACCGTTACAGGATTTGTTAATCAAATTTAAGACTAAAAACAAATCGTTTTAAAATTTTAATTATAGTGTTTGGATATTGTCCTCTAGCCATTAGCACAAACACACTTTATTTATTGCTGCTCTTTATTATTGTTGCTAAAGTTTTCAGTGTAAAGCTGTATACATATTTTATGGGCAAAAATAATGTTTCTATCCTATTGTGAATTATTTCTGATTGTAACGATTTTTATTAATCAACAAATAAAGTAATTACTACTACTACAGTCACATTATTCAGAGTACGTGTTTGCTCAACACCTGCACACTTGGCACTGCCTAAAGCAGTGTTTTCTGGATCTCAGAAGAACAAGTTACTTACCTTGGATAATGCATGATCTGGTAGACACTCGATCTAGCTGCAGATTCCTTACCTTTGAATTCTGAATCCAGTCTGACACCTGGGGAAGTCAAAGGTAAGGAATCTGCAGCTAGAAGTCTCGATCAGATTCCATGGCAAGAGCGTACATACAAAAACCCTTCTTAGAGGACATACATAGTTCGGCAATGGTAGCCTGAAACACCCTTCTTAGAAGTTATACAGAGGTCAGCGTTGGTACCCATACATTCCTGCTTAGAGTTTATACAGAGGTCAGGATCATCACCTAAAAATCATGCTTCTTAGAGGTTTTACAGAGGTCAGCAACAGCACCTAGAAACACCCTTCTTAGGGGTTATACCAAGGTCAGCAACATCACCAAAAAAGCACCCTTCTTAGAGGTTTTACAGAGTTCAGCAACTTCACCTAAAACACCCCTTACAGAGGTCAGCAATATCACCTAAAAAGCAGCCTTCATGGAGTTTATACAGAGGTCAGCGAAGGAGGTGCAAACACCCTACTTAGAGGTCTTATAGAAGTCAGCAAATTGACCTAATCATACCCTACCTGGAGGTCATACAGAGGTCAGCAACAACATCTAAAACAACACCCTTCTTAGAAGTTATACAGAGCTCCGCAATGGCACCTAAAAAACACCCTTTTTAGAAGTTGTACAGAGCGTAGCAAAGGTACCTACAAACATCGTTCTAAGAGTTTATACAGAGGTCAGCGTTGGTACCTATACATTCCCTTCTCAGAGGTTATACAGAGGTCAGCAACAGCACCTAAAAACACCCTTCTCAGAGGTTATACAGAGGTCAGCAACAGCACCCAAAAACACCCTTCTTAGAGGTTATATAGAGGTTAGCAACAGCACCCAAAAACACCCTTCTCAGAGGTTTTACAGAGGTTAGCAACAGCACCCCAAAACACCCTTCTCAGAGGTTATACAGAGGTCAGCAACAGCACCCAAAAACACCCTTGTCAGAGGTTATCCAGAGGTCAGCAAAAGCACCCAAAAACACCCTTCTCAGAGGTTATATAGAGGTCAGCAACAGCACCTAAAAACACCCTTCTCAGCGGTTTTACAGAGGTCAGCAACAGCACCTAAAAACACCCTTCTCAGAGGTTATAGAGGTCAGCAACAGCACCCCAAAACACCATTCTCAGAGGTTATACAGAGGTCAGCAACAGCACCTACAAACACCCTTCTCAGAGGTTATATAGAGGTCAGCAACATCACCTAAAAACACCCTTCTCAGAGGTTATATAGATGTTAGCGAGAGTACCTTCAATCATCGTTTTTAGAGGTTATACAGAGGTCAGCGAAGGATGTGAAAATACCCTTCTCAGAGGTTATACAGAGGTCAGCAACAGCACCTACAGAGGTCAGCGATGGTAGCTACAAACACCCTTCTTAGAGGTTATATAGAGGTTAGCAACGGTACCTTCAAACATCGTTCTTAGAGGTTATACAGAGGTCAGCGAAGGGGGTGCAAACACCCTTCTCAGAGGTTATAGAGAGGTTAGCGACGGTACCTTCAAACATCGTTCTTAGAGGTTATACAGAGGTCAGCGAAGGAGGTGCAAACACCCTTCTCAGGTTATATAGAGGTTAGCGACGGTACCTTCAATCATCGTTCTAAGAGGTTATACAGAGGTCAGCGAAGGAGGTGCAAACACCCTTCTCAGAGGTTATATAGAGGTCAGCAACAGCACCTACAGAGGTCAGCGATGGTAGCTACAAACACCCTTCTTAGAGGTTATATAGAGGTTAGCGACGGTACCTTCAAACATCGTTCTTAGAGGTTATACAGAGGTCAGTGAAGGGGGTGCAAACACCCTTCTCAGAGGTTATAGAGAGGTTAGCGACGGTACCTTCAAACATCGTTCTTAGAGGTTATACAGAGGTCAGCGAAGGAGGTGCAAACACCCTTCTCAGAGGTTATATAGAGGTTAGCGACAGTACCTTCAAACATCGTTCTTAGAGGTTATACTGAGGTCAGCGAAGGAGGTGCAAACACCCTTCTCAGAGGTTATATAGAGGTTAGCGACGGTACCTTCAAACATCGTTCTTAGAGGTTATACAGAGAGGTGCAAACACCCTTCTTAGAGGTTATATAGAGGTTAGCGACGGTACCTTCAATCATCGTTCTTAGAGGTTATACAGAGGTCAGTGAAGGAGGTGCAAATACCCTTCTCAGAGGTTATATAGAGGTTAGCGACGGTACCTTCAAACATCGTTCTTAGAGGTTATACAGAGGTCAGCGAAGGAGGTGCAAACACCCTTCTCAGAGGTTATACAGAGGTCAGCGAAGGTAGCTACAAACACCCTTTTTATTGGTTATACAGGGGTCAGTGACGGCAGGGGCATCTCCTCCACGTGGGCGTCGGAGCGTCGTACCACTGCTTTCTCGCACTGCAAGATGCACGTTTATGCTTCTCGCACTGCGAGAAAGCAGAAGAAGAGTATGCCTTGTTGGGCGTGGGTGAGTCGGGGAAGTGACTAGCCCAATGTTATGGGTGTTGACTATTTGTTCGACCCCAGGGTCGACCAAACCAGTCATAGCACTTTTCTCCATGCAGGCTACTGCTCAGCCTGCATGGAGAAAACGGCTTCCCCATAGACACCTGTTAGGACGGCGTCCTAGCTAATCATAACGCTGCCATTGCAGTGTTGGGATTGGCTTAGGGGAGGAGGGAGGCTGCCTGCTTCTGCTGCTTCCTGTGTGCAGAGAGAGCAGGAGACGCAACGCGGGAGTCCGTGACCGGAGGCGAAGGTAAGTTTGTTTTTCTTTATTTAAATTTTATTAAATTAACCCTCCCCGCACGACCCCCCGACCCCTACCCGCGAGTCATGAAGCTGCGACTGTGACGGTACCTACAACAACCCTTCTTACAGGTTTTACAGAGGTCAGCGATATGAACCACCATCCCTTGAGCAACTTCATTCTAACGGTACTATGCAACAGGTCTGTAATTAGGGTTGTCACCTTTCGCAGAGAAAAATACCAGCCATCTGTTCACGTTTTAATATTTCGTAAAAAACCCGGACAGGATTCTTAGGTAGAACTTTGAAGTTGTCTTTATTCATTTTTAAAATGGCTTTTCTGTGTGTGCTTGGTAACTCCTTCTATGCAGTATCAGGTTTCCGTTGCCCATACAATTACCTTTAGAATACTGAAATAGCCACGACATAGTTCCAGACAGGACTGCAGGGTGTAACTTAGGGACATGTGTTACACCCTATTGTTCCTTGGGTTTTGATAAATGTCAAGGTGAATGATGACATGAACAAACTCCAATTCGCAGGCTTATGACCACTGCAGGACCGTCTGCAGTAACTTACGCCATCAGAGAAACAGCAAGAACCCCGCCGGTACAGTCGAGAGACACCCACCTGCTTCCTTTATGTGCTTGTAAACGTCGTCACTGCCTGCAGAAGAGTACGGGATGTCGTCATGCGCAACAAAGTCAATCTGCAAACGTGAGAGAATGTTGATCAGGAGGGTTATTAGCCGGAACATGCACTGCTACAATTGGCTAGTCTTAGTTATACTCGTCACTCTTTAAAAACATCCAAATACACCAGTGATACAAAGAAAGTCAAATTACAACTCAACACCAGGCAAGGCAGCAACAAACATTGGGCAGCAACAAACAAGGGGCAGCAACAAACCTGAAGAAAGCACCAATCAATGGCAGAACGGATATCTCCCAAGAAGCTCTCAGAGTATCCTGCAGGAAGATCACAGTCTGCAGGGCCAGCATGTAAGGGGGAACTCACGAGGATGCTAGAGCGGAGCATGCAAGGGGGAACTCACGAGTATGCTAGAGCGGAGCATGGGAACTCACGAGTATGCTAGAGCAGAGCATGTAAGGGGGAACTCACGAGTATGCTAGAGCCGAGGTAACGGACGCAGATTGACCTCAGAGCTCTGCTTTTTCAATAGACTGGCTGAGCACCTCGGTAGTTTTACACTTCACAAGAGAGATGACAACACTGTATAGATCATCATCTAAGAGCGTTTTATCAGGGTGGGGGTCATCCCTTGTGAATATGCTGGTAAATGCATACTATGGAATGCAGAGATTAGCAAGTATATTTCACACTGATAGGTAGAGATGATTCGAGGTCCTGAATTTAATTTTTTTTAATCCTTTTTCCAAGGTTTCTTGCTGTGCTAATGTATATTTTATCCTGTTCTACCATACTCTTCTGCACCCGTCACCTCCATTCTACATCCTTTACCACAAATTTAAATCGAAACATTCCTTCGGGATAACATATTATGAAATGTATTGTGATTAACAACACTTGGGCAATATTGATGAACTCATTTTAGCTGGCAACTATTACATATTGTTTAAAACTGGTTGTAAGTACAAGCAGTCTTACATAAGTTTATATTTTCTAAGAAGATTAAACAGTCGAACCACTTACCCAAGACATCAGACCCTCACCATCACTCCTAACCTTTCTACAACATGCTGACATCATGCCTGTAGTACATGGTGCTGACTGCAAGCCACCATGAGCAATGCATACTACAATACGTCTGTAGCCGCTGTAAACGGATGTGAGCTATTCTCCACCAGAGCATATCCCATAATGCAGGCGTGGGGTCCACAGCTAGAATCACTGACTTTAGCCTCTGTCAACCATCTAAGTTTAATTACAATGGCCATTCTGTCTAGCATAAAGATGGTTCCCAGACACAGGAGGCACACAAGTGGAAAGCGGGGAGTACAGTGAAAGATTAAATGCTTTGAATACAGAATTTTAACAGTTTAAATAAAAGGATAGGTAATAAACTACTTTTGCAACCCCAGCCGACATCTTGGTTAGTATTGTATACTTTGGTTTTTATATGCATTTGTTTTGCTGGCTCTTTGTGATATAGGATTGGACGAGGTAATGCTGGGTTGATTACCGCTAAACATGCACTTGATTTATTTCAGCAGGCCTCTATGGAGAGATGAAATTTGGGGATCTAAACAACATACAAGGTAACTTGATGTAAAAGCTGGATCGCAAAGAGGAGCATAGAGACTGAGCAGAGGTCGGATACTGGCCCCGCAGCGGATTAAACCAGCTCAACGTGGTTAGTGAAATTTATAACCCAAGTCTTATCAGTTTAAACCCTTATAGATTTCATCATGTTATCAGGGCATTGACTACACCAAAAGGCCACATGTCCCTCCCCAAGCATCCATGCCCCCTAGAATGAATTTAGGAAGCCATTCAGAAGAGGTCCAACAATATGGAGGCACACATACATAAAGTGGATGGGTCACAAAACACAATTATTTCAGACTTTTTTTTTTTTTTTTTTAAATCTCATGAAAAGTCTGGAATTAGTCAAACAAGTTTTCATTTAGCTTCTGTGCTAAAAAGCAAGAAGCAACTACAATGAAATGTAGTACCAGCCACAACATTGGCCTCTTATTCAAAGAACTACCATTGAGACTAGGAGTAGGTTCCTCCCACCAGTGGAACTAGAGGAAGAACCAGGGACCTTCAACTCCCCTTGGGAACTAATACCTTGAAGTGAGTTGTGTTTTTCTGTGCCACTTAAAAACACAGATCTATTGACACACACACACACAAGCGATTAAAATATCACCACAAACCTTACCCGATGCTCCGCTAGGAACTCCGGCGTTAGCGTCCATGGCGCGTTTCTCACCACTTCATCCACGTAGCGACAATGCTGCACGGCATCATAGCGCTCCGCCTCATTCATCACCGTGAAGCCCTTCAAGGTGTGCGTCAGCTCGTCACTGCATACTTAACACAAATTAGTGTTGTCAGGTAACAAGCAGAATGCCCCATAGCATAAAAACATATTTCTTTTAAAAGCTCCGACACTGCTGAGGCAAAGACAACTTGGCAGTTGGGGATGTAGGCAAATCCATTAGTAGACGATTAAACACTGGGCTTTTCTGACCCAACTTCCAGTGCTCGCTCTAGGTAGTCGACAGGTTGCTCTTCCTGAGTGACATATGTATTCTTTCATCAGGCGGGTACTGCATGCGCTGCAGATTGTGGATCTTTGATGGGGACCCAGTATGGAGAACACTCATACAGAGGGGCCACAGATCAGCAAAAACAAGCAACATGAAATGTGCTGGCCACGGATCTTCCAACCAGGGCTATAGCTCTGGCATCTGCATCATTGCGTCAAGGTCGAACAAGAAGACCAAGTTGTGCCTTGCATCCCCCCCCCACACCCCCACAAAACTCCTCCCCAACAAATGCAGCAGTGGCGTCACTGCCCCAGGTAAGGGAAGAAACTATTTCCATCAGGCAGACTGCTGCGGCTATCTCCTAGCATTAGCCACCTTGTAACTGTCCGCTCTGTGAAAGCCACACCATTGGGAGCACTGCCAGGGGCAAACAAACTGTGCATCCACCCACACTGGTCAACCTGGAAATAAAATACCTGCGCGCCCACTCGGATTCTGGCTGTGTTCATTCTCCTCACCCTTAATGGGTGCAGTGGTGGCAAGAAGGCGACACCTGAATAGATGTGCGTCAATAAACAATGGAGTTCGACACCGGTGTGGGGTTGCTAGTTTTCCCATCTTGAGTGGACATGGCCTTGCAGATGGCTCTGGACTGTTCCTATAACAGGGCCAAGAATGCTTTTTATATAGCTAGTCACTAGCCACAGTGGTAGGAAGATGAAAAACAATGGACTGGAAAGCGGCCGTGTGATCACCAGAGGCTGCAATAAAGTCAAGCATTCCTTCCATCACTTTGTTGTTTGTGCCTGACTTGACTTCAGCTGTTTCCCACCAAGACAAACATACGTGTGTTTTCAGCAAAGCCATTAACATGCATCCACTGCTCCAGTCTTTCTACTTCAAACACTTGTGACTTTGACTTTTGGTCCAACTGGTAGCGCATGCGCCCCTCGTCAGGGCTCTGTTGCCCTGTGAGTGGTCACCCAGTCATTTCCACTGAAGTATCTTTGTTATGAGAACACAATGAGCCTTCTTAAGTTTGAGCCGCTCTAGCGTAAGCTCCCACTGGGCTCCTGCCGGAGTCTGCAAGCTCTGTACGAGGCGCCTCTGGGGGACATGCTTTACCGTGCTCCCTGGGTCTTGGCACAGCACAACAGATCCACTTTACACCACAGGCAAGATTAGTTCACGGTCACCACTGCATGTCATCAGCCTGCACACGAGCACGGCACAGGCAGAAGTGCCCATGCACTGCGGATGCCCGCTGCACCACAAGGGCAAAGCTGCTGCCTGGGGTCACAGTGCACAACATGATGCTGTCTCCCTGGACAGGCCAGATGAACAATGCAGAAGAGGTAACCCCACCAACAAGGTGAAACAGAAGTCAGGAGATTTGAGTCATTGGCTCTCCAACTGTGACTCGCCTGGCACAAATCTGGTTTCCTCGCCTCACACAAGTGTCCATTTCATTACCCCCTCCCACCTCCGCCCCCCTAGGTTTGGTAAAAGGGAGAAGAGAAACCAGACCATGGGAAAAGGAAGAGAGGGTGCGAGTGAGAGAGTGAACACCACACCATAACCTGCCTATGCTGCACACTGACCCTCACTTACGGTCACAGGAAATTAGCAGTCAAATGACAAGCCTGTGTCAGACTACTGTATGTAGGCCCCAACTCCATCTTCAATAATGGAATTTGCAATCTTTCCTGACTTTTGCAGAATCATTGTCATGTCTGCCCTTTGACGCAGATGTCATCTGATCTTATCTTTTTAAGAACTATGAGAGTGTCAAGTCATTCAACGAATGGCATAGAAGTAACACCTGACTCGACACCTGTCTGGGTCAAATGGGTACTTTTCACCAGGTCATGGTTAAATAAGAACACATACAGACATATAAACACAATAATATAGTCTACATCAACTCCCTTTTACCTTATATGTTAATAAGAAAACATCAGGAATGCACACGTTGATGCACAAAATCTTTGTCAGACGTTTCTATCTTATGTAAGGAATTCCAATTCCTGATAAGATTTAATGTACAAGGTCTGCTACTTGAACACATGTCAGGAGAGGTCTATCACCCAGATTATCGCCCGAAATTCTGCAAGAGACGGTCTCACCTACTGACAGCACACTTTGCAGATGCTATATCTTGCCTGAAGCCGATAAAGCAGAGTCCCGGAGGAAGAGCGCAGTGTGTGCTTGCCCTTCGCAGAGAACACATCTTCACGCCTCTGCTGATAAAGACGGTCTTTGCTGTCAACAAGGTAAGCAGCAAGTCTCTTCTCCCCATGACGCTCTAGACTGCAAGTTTATCTGCCTTCCATGCTCTTAGTGTAGTGCAGTGCGTAGAAATAGGCATTAGGGTGTTAGGTTTTGTTTTAGATGACATTTTAAAACATGCTAGAAATGTTTATTTTATTCCTGTTATTTATAACGTGCCTTCTTGTTGTGCTTATAATATTCTGTATAGCTGTTTTACATGTCCTGAGAAACAGATTGCTCCTGTAGTAATAAATACTTGTTCTTTAAAGTGTTCATTCTTCTTAATACAGCGTGTGTGTGTGTGAGTGAGTGAGTGAGAGAGAGAGACATAGAATAGGTTTGTTACTGTTATCATGGTGCCCCTGATCCCTTCCTTAGGGATTGTTAATAACCCAAAAAGCAACATCTCTGCTTCAATTACACATTACATAGTGTTTTGCGGGACTACAATAACCTTTCTTTCCATGCTTCCTTGGAGCATTGAACCCAGTTCACCAGTGCCACCTGTGTGTGGGAAAGCACACCTTGTAGACCTACACCATAGTTACAGCTTAAGCATCACTCAGGGCCCGAAGACAAGCTGCTATTCATCAGCGGGGGCCTCAACCTTTTCCATGCCTCTTCCAGCAGTAGGGAGGCCATTTCATGCCAGTCCCCGCTAGAAGCAGGAGGTTCCCCAGCCTCGGGAACCAGAGGGAAGAGCAAGGATTGCTCTCAGCAGGAGGACATACCGGTACGTGCAGAGACAAGAAGGAGTATTAGATGCAGGAAGGTTCTCTCGCAGTTACTCCTTCCTGTGTCTGCAAGGAAGAAACATGGAGGCACCTTCCTCATGCACTTCTTGGAGGTCAATATCTGATCAGCAGCCCATCGCAGTGTAAAATTCACTTCAGTTTCTTTGAACACTTAACGCAAGCCATTTAAACACCGGAAAGACAAGGGATAAAGTGAGTACAAGAGTTCTTCCTACCTCCTACGATGAGGTAAGTATTCGGGAAGAGACATTTTGCCTGCATCAAGGCCCGAGCATGTCCAGAGTGGAACAGATCGAAGATTCCATCGGCGTACACTCTCACCGGCCGGTCCACTAGGACAAAGAGGGGCAAAGGCATCAGTGGTGGGCAGTCTTACACAGCCAATCCAAACGCAGCCTCTAGTAGGGCGCGCCAACACAAAAAATATGTATGACCCAGATACAAAATGTGATTCAACCACTCACAGACAATTGTATATGATTTGCTGCATCTCACAGAAGGTATCAACTATTAACTGGCCCTTCGCTCTTTCCCAACTACCAGCCCCCACTGTGCTATCTGCCACAAGCTCATACAATTTGCAACAGTTGCCGTGTGGCTGAACACGGTCAGTTCCATTTTTCATAACTGTGCTGCAAGCATGGGAGACCAGTCCAGGCCAGGACAGAGGATCTCCTGCACTTAAAATAAACACCTAGGGAGAGACACAAGGCTTCTGGTAGAATCGTTGATTACCTGGGGTGCCCATCTTCGCCTCCTCTAGCGTCAACCTTTTGTAGGGCCGGCTGTAGTCCATCTCAAGCTCGTCCGAGAAGGGTGCCGGCTGACTCAGGCCCTGGGCAGAAAAGAACAAAAAGGCGTGAATGGAAAGAACAAAAACTGAAAAACCCATGAGTGACTGGGCAGGAGCATCCAGGGGGCTATCAAACTCATCCCACCCTGCCATGTCATGATTATTAAGAGTTCTTTCACTCCAACGGGGGACAGCGGTGGGGGCCCACAGGAACAACTGGTTGTATCCACGGCTCTTTAGTACAACTCTAGAGCACTCATCCCATGGAATCCCTGTCTAGGTCAGGCCAAGACTTCAGGTTTGCGACAGTAAACGTGTGATGGTGGCACGGGCGTGCCATGGTGTCAACCCTGATATCCCTGCACTTAGGAGAATGAAATGCCAGACTGGGCACGGTTAGGGGTGATGGAAATCCACCACTATTTAACCAAAACCTATGGGCAATGTTTAACGATGTTTACAAGCCTCTTGCCGGCTGTTAGTGTTTCAATACACTCTCTCTACGTTGGTATCCAACACTTGTGATAATATACGGTGTAAGGTACCCCAAATTGTGCGTCATCAGGGTACTGCGAATCATTGACATCTATGGGATGTGCACGGACAAGACCACAGTGAGAGAGAGTATGTATAAAGTAATGGAACTGCGAGGAGGCCTTCAGTAAGCTCACTGTTAATTTGGGGGGGATTTTATCTCTTATAATGCACGAGTCTTCAATGATTTGTATAGCTAAAAAGAAACATCATCACACGTACAATATCCCATACCTTAAACATGCACACATTTTAGAACGAGTATGATTCCCTCTTATGAGCATTTCAAATATCAAAACCAGGCATTTTCAAAGAAAACGTTACAGGAAACTTGCTGTGAATATGAACATAAGGAGAAGTGGCAATGTGGTGAAAGTGCTTATTAGTATGGTGATACGGAGGACTCACCTGGGTAGAGGAATGCTAAAATGACTGTGCAGCACTTCACAGAGGAGTATAGCAGCAGTGCCCTGAGCAGAAACCATACAGAGCCTGCCAGAAAAATCACGATTCAGGAGGTGCGCCACCAGGCGCGCACTAGAAGGGGGGAGGGACTTTAATACGCGTCAAGTTAGCCTACCGGGCAGGATGTGGAATTTCGTGCTAAAGATCTTGCGTGGAACAGAGATTAACATAGCTTTTAAAAGGATCTATAATAACTCCGGCTCAGCCAAGATGGTGGCCAGGGTTGCAGTTTAAGGACTTTTCTATAATTCTCTTCTGCGCCTACCACTTTTACAGGTGCACGATCCCTTTACATTGCAGACAGCACACCAGTAGATGAGACACCCTGCTGTCCTGGGAGGGGGCCTGGTGTACAGGTTCTATTTAGCACAGTAAATCTCTGCACTCCCTGGTACTACATGGTAATACTCCATCTTGGGTCTCATCAAATATTCTTGATTCTGCTGCGATCAGGCACTCCGAAAGTGTGAACTCCAAGAAGGGAGACAAGCGAGGGCCTGAGGAGGCACCCACGCGGGGGCCTGAGGAGGCAGCCACGCGGGGGCCTGAGGAGGCAGCCACGCGGGGGCCTGAGGAGGCAGCCACGCGGGGGCCTGAGGAGGCAGACACGCGGGGGCCTGAGGAGGCAGACACGCGGGGGCCTGAGGAGGCGCCCACGCGGGGGCCTGAGGAGGCGCCCACGCGGGGGCCTGAGGAGGCGCCCACGCGGGGGCCTGAGGAGGCGCCCACGCGGGGGCCTGAGGAGGCGCCCACGCGGGGGCCTGAGGAGGCGCCCACGCGGGGGCCTGAGGTGGCGCCCACGCGGGGGCCTGAGGTGGCGCCCACGCGGGGGCCTGAGGTGGCGCCCACGCGGGGGCCTGAGGTGGCGCCCACGCGGGGGCCTGAGGTGGCGCCCACGCGGGGGCCTGAGGTGGCGCCCACGCGGGGGCCTGAGGTGGCGCCCACGCGGGGGCCTGAGGTGGCAGACACGCGGGGGCCTGAGGTGGCAGACACGCGGGGGCCTGAGGAGGCAGACACGCGGGGGCCTGAGGAGGCAGACACGCGGGGGCCTGAGGAGGCAGACACGCGGGGGCCTGAGGAGGCAGACACGCGGGGGCCTGAGGAGGCAGACACGCGGGGGCCTGAGGAGGCAGACACGCGGGGGCCTGAGGAGGCAGACACGCGGGGGCCTGAGGAGGCAGACACGCGGGGGCCTGAGGAGGCAGACACGTGGGGGCCTGAGGAGGCAGACACGCGAGGGGCCCGAGGAGGCAGACACGCGAGGGTCTACTTTGTTGCATCAAGCGGGCGGAGTGGGGACAAAATAGGCCCAGCAATTCAAATTCCAACCTGATCAGAGATGGAGGACCATCTCTTCTCATACTGAGCAGCTGCTCTTGGACAGCTAATACCTGCACTTAGTATCTTCCATTCCAACACTGCTCTCCTGCTAATGTTACCTTCTTCCTCTACTAATCTCAAACCACTATCAAATCTCGGATTACTCCATCCAATGATCTATGTCCTTCCAGAAGCCCAGCTCCCCCTCCCTCCCTATAATTTGAAAGTGTAAGTCATAGGGAGAGGACAAGGTGTGGTCTCACTGTTGACACTGAAGTAGGTGAACAGCCACCTGGAGTTTGTAAGCTCCCTTTTTCTTCCCTACTATCTCTGCGATCATAATCCCGCTCACTGTTAACCCACATATCATTCCCTCTCCTGTTCGCCATTAGTACTACTTTTCCTTCCCTCCCTACCAGTTGGTCAGACACTCTGGTCTGGCTACCCATGTTTCTCCCTCCTCTCCATTCTCAAGACTTCTTTCTCTTTTGTTCTATTGTGTCTCCTCCCTTCCTTCCTTCTGGTCAGTGCTTAATTTGTTCGAAAATAAGCGCCAGGGCTCTCTTCAGGAGGCCACTGCTGCTTGCACCACACATTGCCCCGGCCAGTGCTGTCGAGGATATTTACATCACAACTTCTCACCATCTCACTCCTACAAGATTGACAGTTCGGGCTATTTCAGGCCTCCAAAGCTATAAAGATGGCTTGGGTGGCAGGTAACAGTCATTTTTATATATATTGTATTTATAATTCGCTGTTGTTGCGGTTATCTCTAAATTAGCCAGACAGCACCACCTCGTGGCAGATTGTCACAAGCGCCGGTGTTGACAATTAAGTGCTGGTGCCGAGCACCGGAAACCACCGACTCAAATTAAGCACTGCTTCTGGTCGATCATTTCTATTTCTCCTGCCCTTTTCCACGGCTCTCACTGCTTTGAAGTGACCTTACATTTGCTTAAAGAACATTATTATTGATTGGTTTATTGTTAAAATCATGTATGTGATCTCCACAGAGAACCAAACAACCATGTAGTAGAGCGGGTCTTAAACTGCGGGGGTCCGCAACGCCTACTCAGGGAGTCGACAACTGCTTCAAAAATTAGATAATATTAACAGATTAGTAAAGTGTATATAAGCAAAGAAGCAAAATGTAAAACAAACTTCAAAAAAGTTATGTAAACTTGTGGGAGTAATGCAAGTGCATCAAACAGAATAATAGCATGGACAACGGGGGCCGCAACTGAATTTAGAAAAGCTCCGTCTTCTAAAAAAATTAAAAAAAATTGATTAACATTTGTTTGTCAATTAAATATTTCCTCATTTGTACATCAGTTTCATAAATGCACGTGCTTGTATTTTTTGCATTGTTTTGTGCTTCATATTATCAAAACCGCTTAGGCAGTGGTCCCTGGGTTCAGCATATGACTCTGTGGGGGTCTTTAAATTCCACCAGTGGTTCAGTTGGGGTCCCTGGATTCCAGTAATGATTAAATAGGGTTCCACAGAAGTCCAGCACCACTGATGTAGTATAATACAAATATATTTCCAGTCATATCAAATGCACTTCAAATGCTCATAGGACAGCAGATTTTACACGTGCGCTACAATCCGCTTTTGCGTCCGACATGCCCCACAAAATCAGAGGATTGGTCACCCTAACTGGATGAGGGGCAGTTAGGTCACCATGCCCACTAATAGCAGCAAGTACAGAGTTCCATGGCTCTCTGGCCCTGGGCTACAGACACACGGTGCCAGATGAGAGCAGTCCACTTAGTCCCATGCGGCAGGGATACCCATGTGCTCATGGCCAAAGATGCCGACGGACAGTGGTCATTCCATAGCTGCATGGCTCTCTCACGGGGTATCAGGGCCCATGATGTCCCCTGCCCTAGTCAGCTCAGAGCTGCACAACTGTCTGGGGGGGCAGGGGGCACTCAGGCTCATGATGTCTGCTGCCAAGAGTCAGCTCAGAGATGCACGGCTCTCCGTGTGTGGGGCAGCGGGGAATCTGGACCTGTGGTGCCTACAAACAGACCCACTACCTATATGGCAATGCTGTTCCAAATGGATGCTACCTAGAATAGTTAACGTTACCAAAGGCCTCCATTTTAATGTGGGGGAGGGGGGAGGGAAGGGGTAGGGGGTCTCTATCATCAGATTTTGTAATATGGTGCTGTTGGCACAAGAATGTCCCCTGCATGGTATACAGGCGTGCACACTTGCCCCGGTGACCAGAATGCCTGTGAATCAAGTACCTGAACTTTTTACTGGCCCAGCTGGCACAATAATCTGGTGTATGCTGAGGCCGAGGCCTGTCCGTGCTAAAGCCTGGGTCCAAAGCCTGCGCTCTGACCCAGAGTGGTACAACAAAGGTTCCATCTTTTGTCAACATTGAACTACTGTCCATGACCTGGGTCGTTGACATGAATTGGGGGCGGCAGAATCATAGTTTTTGTGAATAATAATGAACTAACCATGTTCTTCATCAGAGGGGAGTGCAGCCCACCGGCCCCACTCATGTGAACTTCCATTTCCGCGAAACACCCTGACCCTTGCACTGGCATTCGGTGTGCGTGTTGCAAGCATCTATGCATGTGAAGGTATAACTAGATTCCAAATCTATGCATATATGCATGTGGTGTAACTAGATTCCAACTGAGATCACCGTAGGATTGCTAGGGGCGGTGGGATCTGTTCTGGATCACCCCAGGGCTCGCCTGGGTGGACACAGCTTCTCCTCATAGCAGTAGTGTATCGCCTGCATTCCCGTGGCTGAAGAGCCAGACACTGAAGTGAGGAAGGACTGGTTTATTCTTACCCAACTCAATGACACTCATTTTATCGACCTCAGAAGGATTAGGGTGACCAACCGTCCGCAAATTTCACGGACTGCCTGTAATTTGGGCCTCTTGTCCGTGAGGAATTCTTACACGGACGCCTTTTGTCCGTAATAAGATAAGACAATGGAGCGAGCTGCCCCCCTGCAAGCAGCCTGAGAGTTCTGTAACTCACAGCAGGGGCAGCGCGCGCTCCTGCTGTGAGAGCATCGATAAGAACATCAAAGGTTTATTTTGCTACCAGCCAAACCCTGAAAAATAATCAATTTGATCTCTGGGCCTTCTCTCACGTTTTAGACGTATCCTCATTATATTACGACTCTTTGCCATTAATAATGTATCTGTTCTGTTCATAAATGTAACAAATCTTACAGTCACAGGAGCAAATTCTCCTCTCATACAGAAAATAATTCCTTGGTGACACGTTCTGATGCCATATTGATTAAAAACATTACGAAGGCACTATCTACGCTCATTCACTAGGAAGAGGTAAGTGTAGAGTAAGAGAATTAGCGATAATTTTTGATGCAAGCACAATCAATTCCTGAATGAGGTGTCGGTCTATTTTGGCAATATATATTAGGGAGAAAATAGCCCAGAATGTAATTGTAATAGGCTCATTTTAAAATAGCCTTCAAGTGTTTGAGCCAATAGGGCGCCTATTGGGTGATATTTTAATGTCGTCATTGTGACATTTTATGAGGAATAGAGCTAAGAAGTTCTACCAATGAAGCAAGATAACTGAACACTTAGAACAATACAATGGTTTGGAGATAGCCCTTAAGTAGCTCATGATGCAAAGTGAGTTTGTATTAAAAAAAAAAACTTTACAGCTTTCCGTTTCCAATCACGCTTCCTGCGCGGCCACACACACACACTCTCTCTCTCTCATATATTGCAAAGTTTTCATTTTTGTGTAGGTTTGCAAAGTGCAGGGCCTGTAAACTTAAATGTATTATTAACGAATCCACCACATTCTAGTATATTTATAGAGCGATTGAAGTGAACCAAAACTACAATTCCCAAAATTAATTATGTTTTTGAATGACTACTCTACACTGCTCCAAACATTTCGCAGTAACCACAAAAGGGGACTTATAATCAATGGCCATAGTTCTCTTCAGTTTGAAGGGTTGAATGGTTGAGCAAGTCCCTGTTACCATTTTAACCTTTGACCTTTATGTTAGTGTTAGAAGGTGGTTCTGACACTATGGGTCGCCCGGATTTTTCGCTTTTTGAGCACCTAATTGTTGAGCTTTTAGTGTGAGGGAGCCTCATAAGTTGGGACCCACCCACAGTGAACTCAGGATGTAAGAGACTGCATGGGGACTTTACTGGTGTTCCCCTGACTCGACCAGGCCACTGCACAGCAGCTGGAGTAAGGGACACCGGGCTGGTTACATGCAGACACATGTGTACATGTGTGTGCACAAGTGTACGGGCTGCGCAGGGGAGATTACTAGCGTGCGCAGTCCAGGAGCAGCTACAAAGTGAATGGTGTGGCAGAACTTAAGCAGTATTGGGTGGTGACATGGAATAGGCTTTATACACTGGAAAGAAACATGCCAGGGAAATTCAGTGTGTTTTACTGTGTTTTCACTTCATTATTCCCCTATGGGGATGTGGGGCCCTTGGCTAGATTAACTTCCATCAGGCCTACAGATTCCAGACACGCACTTAAGTCCAAGGTAGCAAATGTGAAAATATGTATTCTGCAGAGTCCAAAGTCATATTTGTACTGCTTTTGGGTCATCCAGAATTGTCATATTTCTCTGAGCCAGCCATGACCAGACCCAGGCTGAGGGCTGACCTCAGCTGGATGGATTGATAACCTTTCTTCCACAAGCGAGGGCCTCCTCTCCACGAAGAGAAGATGGGAGGGGCTACAGGCCAATCCATCACTAAGTGCCAGGCACCAGGCGGCACCAAGGAGGGAAGGAGTTGGGCTTCAGAGACATGTGGCCAGAAACCCTAGACGATGCCATTTTGAACAAGCCCAGAGGCTGGACAAGGAGGAGGGAGCAGGGGCAGGAAAGTGATGTGTCGCTGTTTGATAGGACCAACAGAGACTTCCTGCCAGCCCCCTACTCAACTTTTAAAAAGTGCTTGCATAGGAGGAGAAGCTCTCTGGGGTGTGGTCTGCTGAGGCTGAAGGTGCTGGAGCCTGGCGCAATGGGCAGTTGGAAGGAGAGACCCCCTGACTGCCCCCAGGACCCTAACAGCACCAGAAGAAGAGCCCAGGACCGGAGCGCAGGAGCAGAGGCCTCTGCGCAGGGAGAAGAGAGGCCAAGGAGGAGAGACAGGCGAAAAGCTGGCGCAGGGAGCCAGTGAAGATAGCCCCCTGCTGAATCAGAGACCCTGAGGGCGGAGGAGAGTGTTCCCAGTGGCTGGGGTTGGTAAAGAGGAGCATGAAGCGCCCCATAATGCCTCGCCAGGCATTTGGAAATCTGCCGTTTTGGGGCTTTGTGGCCCCCAGAGGGGGGGGGGGGGGGGGTCACCCTCACTTGTGAAAAGGTGCTGGGGGAGCTGCTGGAGAAGCGCAGTCTCCCCCATCGCACGAAGAAATCTGCAGTTTTGGTTCTTCGTGGCCCCCAGAGGAGGGGGTTCACCCTCACCTGTCAAAAGGTGCTGGGGAAGCTGCTGGAGAAGCGCAGTCTTACACCCCCCCCCCAGCACGAAGAAAAGTCCCACCCTCAGTGTCATGGGGACCTAAAGGAAACTACCCCTCAAGGGCTCAGCTAGCATTTAAACACATTCTAGGCTGGAACTTATGTTCCACAGCTGAGGGTGTGTGGAGAAGTGCATCATGAAGCGAAGGGCTGAGTTGGGGATGTGTGAAGAAGTGCAAAGAAGTGCATCCCCTGGAGGTGAAGTGGTGTAATTGCACCGAAATGCATTTACTAGTGGTTTTTTCTTCTTAGGTGGACTGAAAGTCATATGTGTAAAGTGAAGTACCTGCGTAAGGTGATGTTAAGCTAAATGGAGTTATGTTGCTGGACCTTCCTGCTAGGGGGTCTGGCTGTATTTACGTAATCCCATGCTTCTACCTGTGATTGCTTTTAAAGTGAAGAGACACACTGCAGGAGAAGTGTAGTTACCAGGAGTACTTCTTTTGAAGGGACTGTAAATCACATGTGTATGGAGATGTCATAAGCCAAGTGGGGTTATGTTGCTAGACAGTCCTGCTAGGGTGTCTGGCTGTATATGCGCAATCCTGTGATTTCATCTGTGATGCCTTTAGGGGCTGTAATTGCAATGCATTCAAATGATCAACCAAGGTGATGAGTACTGTCATTCTAAAGTGTGCGTAAACATGGATTCTTTCTGCTAGGCTTAGGTGAAGACCCCAGACTGCTAGCCCTTAAGATATAGAGGTGCATACTTTATGGAAAGTAGGAGATGCTCAGTCAGGGCCATGTGTCACCAAGGCAGGTTTACCCCTTTTTAATGCTTGTCGAGGTAATGGGGTGGGTCGCCACTGGGATGGTGCCAGTGCGCAGGCCCTCGCTCCAGGTTATGTTCAACTAACTGCATTGGGGGCAAGTTGATGTACATACATGCGAGTGGTGGTACTAGACCCCCCCCTGCGGGAGGGGTGGAGATGTTATGCAATGTCACAAAGTAATTCCAACAGCTTATGTATATTTGTAAATTGGTGCATAGTATTGAGTGGTGTGTGTGTTTAATAAATGTACTCTTACTTTTATAAAGCAAAGTACAGACTGGGCAATCAATTATTGTTATTTTTGTGCACCTGCAAATGGCGATTACTAGCCCACACCACCTCCCTTGAGTAAGCCTCAGACTGCTCTGCAACGCTACCCTCTGAGAGTCAGGCGCTACAATTGGGTGCTTGGTTCCCAGTGAAGGACAAATGTAGTCATGTTATTTGTGCAGGCCTCACAGATGCTGCCTCGTTTTCCAACAGTTAGGTACTGGTCTTGGCTGCAGGGGCTCAAAGTACTGAGCTACCTTACCGTAAATGAAGATCATGTCATTATATCTGGAACAGAATACAGCCCCTCAAGATCTCTTAAGTGACAGGAATTAAAATAATCCCTCAGTGATAGAGACTTGAATATTGAGATGAAGGAGCCAGACTGGAATGTCCTCGTGAGGTGAGGCATGTAATTTGGCCCCCCGAGAAGTACCATAAACGGTCACATTTAATTTTCATGTAAACTTTGCACTTAAGTTTTCTCATGTCCAAAGAAAAAAAAATAGGTGTAATATGATCATATTCACGAAACACTACAGTTGCAAAACCTCCAAATGGATCACAGATTCATAAAGACTTTTTAAACCGGGTATAGATTAAATGAAAGCATTATGTTTTGATATTTTACCTTTTTTTTTTTTTTTTAAGTATATAGGCTTTCCTCTAGGCCAGCATCTTTGAATTGATAAACTGAAGACACTGACAAAATACATTGGAGCCTCGTGGCGGTGCTTGTAGCTACAGGACTGTACCCCTCAAACACCGGAGCCTGGGGGGAGGTTGTAACTACAGGACTGTACTTCTCACACACCAGAGCCTGGGGGGAGGTTGTAACTACAGGACTGTACTCCTCACACACCAGAGCCTGGGGGAGGTTGTAACTACAGGACTGTACTCCTCACACACAAGAGCCTGGGGGGAAGGCTGCAACTACAGGGCTGTACTCCTCACACCCCAGAGCCTGGGGGGAGGTTGTAACTACAGGACTGTACTCCACACACCAGAGCCTGGGGGGAGGTTGTATCTACAGGACTGTACTCCTCACACACAAGAGCCTGGGGGTGTTTGTAACTACAGGACTGTACTCCTCACACACCAGAGCCTGGGGGAGGTTGTAACTACAGGACTGTACTCCTCACACACCAGAGCCTGGGGGGAGGTTGTAACTACAGGACTGTACTCCTCACATAGAGGAGCCTGGGGGGGAGGTTGTAACTACAGGACTGTACTCCTCACACACCAGAGCCTGGGGGAGGTTGTAACTACAGGACTGTACTCCTCACACACCAGAGCCTGGGGGAGGTTGTAACTACAGGACTGTACTCCTCACACACCAGAGCCTGGGGGGAGGTTGTAACTACAGGACTGTACTCCTCACATAGAGGAGCCTGGGGGGAGGTTGTAACTACAGGACTGTACTCCTCACATAGAGGAGCCTGGGGGGGGAGGTTGTAACTACAGGACTGTACTCCTCACATAGAGGAGCCTGGGGGGGGAGGTTGTAACTACAGGACTGTACTCCTCACACACCAGAGCCTGGGGGAGGTTGTAACTACAGGACTGTACTCCTCACACACCAGAGCCTGGGGGGAGGTTGTAACTACAGGACTGTACTCCTCACATAGAGGAGCCTGGGGGGGGGGGAGGTTGTAACTACAGGACTGTACTCCTCACACACCGGAGCCTGGGGGAGGTTGTAACTACAGGACTGTACTCCTCACATAGAGGAGCCTGGGGGAGGTTGTAACTACAGGACTGTACTCCTCACACACAAGAGCCTGGGGGGGAGGTTGTAACTACAGGACTGTACACCTCACACACCAGAGCCTGGGGGAGGTTGTAACTACAGGACTGTACTCCTCACACACCAAAGCCTGGGGGAGGTTGTAACTACAGGACTGTACTCCTCACACACCAGAGCCTGGGGGAGGTTGTAACTACAGGACTGTACTCCTCACACACCAGAGCCTGGGGGAGGTTGTAACTACAGGACTGTACTCCTCACACACCAGAGCCTGGGGGGAGGTTGTAACTACAGGACTGTACTCCTCACATAGAGGAGCCTGGGGGGGGGAGGTTGTAACTACAGGACTGTACTCCTCACACACCGGAGCCTGGGGGAGGTTGTAACTACAGGACTGTACACCTCACACATAGGAGCCTGGGGGAGGTTGTAACTAAGATGACCAACTGTCCGTAAATTTCACGGATTTCCCGTTATTTGGGCCTCTTGTCCGTGAGGAAATCTTTCACAGACACCTTCTGTCCGTAATTCCAGACATTGGAGCGAGCTGTCCCCCTGCAAGCAGCCTGAGAGTTCTGTAAGTGTCACAGCGGGGGCAGCTCGCACTCCTGCTGTGATCAGTGGCCTGCAGCAGCCCTCCGCGACGTGGCACAGACTGCGATCAGACATGATCATTCTGTAGGTCGGCCTAATTATCACATACAGAATGATAATGGGCACTCTGCTCAGTGACCGCATTTGCTGGGCCTCCTCCTGACCTTCTGTCCTGAATTTTTGTCCTGAATTTTGATCCTTTGTCCTGAATTTTTACACTCACTGGCCTGAATTTTCACCCATGCCAGTTGGTCACCCTAAGAAGGATGAAAGGATGAGTGGGCCCGCTGGGATGTGAACCTGGACCATGAGGTCAAACACAGGCCACATTAGTCCACTGAGCCCCCAGTCCCGACTTACTGCAGTTTTAACAGCAGGGCAGGGCCCACGCCCAGGGCGCCATCTTAGCAAAGATGGGTGCATCTATAAAAAGACTACATCAAATAAAACGTGTGATTAGGCCGGGGTTTTTTCTTTCAAAACTTGTAACTGCTCACCTATTTTTTTCACTTTAACCAGGACCCAAAGTCCCAGAATTCAAGGAAAACCCGTGGACTGGATGGGCTGGGGCCCTCGCCAGCTCCGATGCCCTCCAGTTAAAGGAGGGGGGCGGGGGGGGGGGTGACTGGTGCGCCATGGTATGTATGCACAGCACATGCCTGGCGCATGCTTAACTTTGGTTTGAAAGCTGTAACTCTACACAGAGCCCGGCCTGACCACGGTCAGAGGTGCAGTGTGGCTGCGCTGTAGAAGAGCTCTCCTTCCACGTGTAACAAAACAAGGAAACACGATACTTTCATCAAGACACGTACAGGAAGCTGTAAATGACTCCTCACCCAGTATGCAAACTAGTGCGGGACGCTCAGCGGGAAACTGGGATCGTTATGAGTTATAGGGCGGTTTCCACAGCTGTGAGCAAACAGCAGCGTGGCCTACATGCCTCCCGTGACGGGTGGGGCTGTGTCTGCCCTGCCTCAGTGGAGCTGCATGCCCCAGAGGGCACGACCTGCAGGGCATCCTTGCAAAGATGAGCCGCTGCCGCCACCTAGTGGCCTACAGTGACGTTCCCAGTGAGAGTCAGGGCTGGCAGCACACACCCTCCAGGATGGGGCTGTGTCTGCCCTGCCTCAGTGGAGCTCCATGCCCCAGAGGGGCCGTCCTGGGAGGAATCCTTGCCAGGAATGAGCCGCTGCCGCCACCTAGTGGCCTACAAGGATGGGACAGTGTCCGCCCTGCTTCAGTGGAGCTGCACGTCCTGCAGTGTGTCTATGGAAGAGATGAGCCGCTGCCGCCACCTAGTGGCCTACAAGGGACGCTCCCCGTGAGGGGCAGGGCTGGTGGCACACACCCTCCAGGGTGGGGGCTTTTCTGCTCTGCCTCAGTTGAGCTGCATGGATTCCCCGGAGGGCCCGTCCTGCAGGGCCTCCTTGGCAAAGATGAGGCGCTGCCGCCACCTAGTGGCTTTCAAGGGACGCTCGGTTGGATGGGCTGGTGGCACACACCCCCCAGGGTGGGGGCTTTTTCTGCTCTGCCTCAGTTGAGCTGCATGGATTCCCCGGAGGGCTCGTCCTGCAGGGCCTCCTTGACATAGATGAGCCGCTGCCGCCACCTAGTGGCCTGCTAGATGCACGTCAGTCGGAGACTCTACAAGGCAGGACCAGGGCTGGAAACGTGGGGAAACCTCCAAACTGCAGGCGCAGGGGGGGGGGGGGGGGGGGGGGGGTTGCAACAGTCCACTCAGGAGTTAGTGCGCAGTGGAGATACACACTGTTTTTCAGCACAGTGTCCACACACATACGCAGCAACAAACCGTGCCATGTTCCTGGTTACAAACAAGGTATGTGGACGTGGCCTGAAGAACACACCTGTCAGGGGGCAGAGTCCAGGCGCCCGTTCAGAACCCACATATGTGCCCATGAGGCCGCCATGGAGAAGCGTGCACTCACCGGGGGTGCCCGTGGGCAGGGGTCTTGGAACAGGGAGACACTGTCCGGTAAACCATGTAACCAGGACAAGGCGCTGGCACAGGGGACCTTCACAACCCCCATCCGACGGTAAGAGCAGCTGCCCCCCTCTTATCGAGGGTGTGGTGCTGGGGGGGTCGCAGCGGAAACACTGGGTGATCATCAACTTATCTTAACTAGAGCCTTGCTCTGTGGTCACCGTAACAAGGTCATGGAAAGCGCGGGTTGTTTCGGTTCTGCACGGGGACCAGAGATGTGCCAGCAGCCATCAGGACACATGACAGACAGTGAACAAACGGTTGACCCCTTGGGGGGCGGAGGGTGGGGGTCTCCTGCCGCTGCCAACCACATGCAATACAAGGCACAAACCAGTATCAAACAGAACACAATTCCCTCGCACGGCAAACTCAGCACAAATGTGCAACATCGCTTCCTATCGCCGCCTTTACAGCACACTAAGGTTTGTGAGCGCACAGGTTGATTCAAAAAGATTTTGACCTCATCCAAGATCCTCTATTACATCACCTCAAAGATAAAACAAGTAAAATGATGCTATACAACCGTTATACATTGTAAGAAAAAAAAACCACAATCCAGTATAGACAATATCAATACTTCATAACACTGCTGAAAAACGCCTAAAAATGTAAACACTGTAAGACACACTGGTTCATTCGGAGGGCGCACAGAGAGTTGAATCAATGGACCTGTTGAAAATCCTGTTGCTCCCTTTTAGAGCCCACAGAGCGTCCGGACAGAGATATCTCGTCTCCAGATTTACTCATTGCACCCCCGCCCGGACCCGGAGGCCTCCTCAAACCTCCAGCCAAAGGTGGCAGATCTCTGGCTGCCGTGGGGACCCGGGCCTGGAATCAGCTCCCCAGACCTCTGAGATGGACTCCGACCTGCTTTTCATGAAACATTTGGAAACCTGGCTCTTCACAGCCTCTAAGCCATTATCCCACTCTCTTTTGTGGGGTCCTCGCTCATGTTCAGTCTTGCCGCTGTGAACTCTGTGCTTCTCCACTCAGCGCCAGGAGGATATACTTGGAGTGACAGCTGCGCTCTACAAATGCAATATTCATTCATTCATATGTTTCTGTATTACACAATTGATGGATCTAAAAGATGCATTCTAGCCTCCTTTAGTCCTGGCTACAATTGTAACACGCTGAACATATTCTGGGTTCCTACTTGTCAAAGATTACAGATCCTTCTTAGTATCAGTCGAGTTGTTCCTCCATCTCACTCTTTCACAGCACACTCAAACAAACATCACACAAAAACCACTACAGGAAGCTCCTGTGATACAGCCACGCTACAGTGGTTTGTTACAGCACACCAACAACACCTGCTGCGATGAAGATGGATACACAAATGGTAAAGCATTTCCAGAGTCACCGCCTTCACACCCATCGCTCAATGACTGATACACAATCACATAACTGAGGCAAGCACCAGGACACAATGGCTGTAACACAATCTCACAAGGTGGCACAGAGCCTGGTCGGTAACGACACCCTCAGCTTCTCTCACATAGATGGACGCAACAAACATGTCCTTACTTATTAGAGGATGTGAATCTTTGTATTGTGAACTAACATCACACAGAGTTCACACTTTGAGTACTACTCGTGACTAAAAGAACAAACTCTACAACAGTGGTTCCCAACCTGTGGTCCGCAAAGCCTCCTCTGGAGGTCCGCAACCACTTGGAAAATGAAATAATATCAGCAGATTAATAAAACGTATATAAATAAAGAAGCTAAATGTACAATTGAAATGGTAAAACGGACTGCAAATGTGAAAGAATCTGAAATTGGAGGCTAAACTCTTAATTAGTACCCTCGGAATGACTTGTGGGGGCAGAGCAGGCGCAGCAAACAGAATATAGCATGGACGATGAGGGGCCGCAGATGCATTTAGAAAAGCTCCAACCTTTCGATTAAAATTTGTATTTTTTATTTATGTGTTTGCGAATTGAATAAAATGTATCATCAATTATGTATTTGTTTGATGAATGCTTTTTTCTATTTTTTGTGCGTTGTTTTGCAGTTCAACTCATCGACAATACTTAGGCCAGGGTCCCGGCTTTCAGTAATAACTTAGTGGGGGGGGGGGGGTACTCGGATTCTAATGTTGTTTCAGTGGGGGTCTTTGGGTTCCAGTAATGAGTACGTGGGGGTCCCCAGAAGTCAAAAGGTTAAGAACCACTGCTCTAGAAGTTTACATTAACATCTGGATTGAGAGCCACTGTGGCCAAGAGTCACTTGAAAACATGCACCACAAAGGCGATGGGTGGAATGCACACAAAAGGTTCAGCCTCAGGCGACTAGTCACTACTACATCACTGATTATAATTTAATCACTCACTATCCCCCAGCAGAACGGGGCAAACCTATGCAAATGGCACCTGAACTTGCTGTAACACGAACAGCTCAGGAAGAAACTGTCTGGTCAGGTCAGCTCCGAAAGAAGCACAAGCAACTCCAAACTGATGTGCACCATGTTGGGCCTCTACAGTGAGACACAGCTCGAGTCTTGTGGCACAGTAAGCACAGAACCCACGTACGGCATAGTCATCGAACTTATGACATTACACTGAGTGCATGAGAGAGGTATATGTCAACACAAAATACGCCAAAAAGCTTCATGGCGCTAGACCATGGATACAAAAGTACAGCCCTCCTGCCCTTTACATGTGTCTGCCTGGTGAACAGCAGCTCTAGGCTGGTGCTTACTCACTCAGCAATAACATTCAGAAAACTGTTGACCAAGCAAGAATGTATTTACATGTTAACTCAAGTAAAGGAAAAGAAGTAAAGATGTCCTGCACCGCTCACCTTTATAAACACCTTCAGTGTGTTCCCTCAACACACAGAAGCACTTCACTCTAGTACATCAGATGATATCACTGCTTTGAAAGGCATTTATTCAAAGTGATAGTTTTCAAACATAAACTCAGAAACATTTATGCTTCTCCATGAGCTGACAACAAAGCCATCAGTAAACCAACAGGAAAGTCAGTTGTCGTGTGCACCTTCGGGGTGGCCCAAGTTGTTATTATACATACAATACTACCCCTTATTAAATCCAAAACAAGAGATTTGTTATTGTGCACATCCTGAACTCATGCACTTCAAGGTGTTCTCATATGTGATAATGAACAGGAGGCAAAATGGAATATAATGATTGCCTAAGATCACACAATTTGGTCAAGTATGGTCCCTGGTTTTCTGGTTTCACATTGTGCAATTTGGACACTATATGGACATCTATTGCTCTCTCTGGCTTTATATCAAAAGTGAATGCTTTGCCTATAATTCTTGGTGCATTAGGTTAGAATGTGGTTGGCAGACAGAGCTCGCAAGAAGGCTCGGCTGCGTTTGGGCAGGTGGATCCGGGCAAACTCCAAGCAGAGCCAGGCATCTGGAATCAGCTTGGCTCCAGCCTTCAGTGGCTCGCCCACATCTGTCACATATGCCAGTTAAGAAGACAAGGCACAGGAATGATGGGATTGGACTTTCATCAAACAGTTTGTGAAGCAGGGGTACCAGCGGCACAGCGCAGGACTCCTCGTTTCAAGAGTCACAACTTTCTACCGAGACCACGTTTGAGGGAGGGGACGATGAGGCTGGGTGTTCTCTCCCCCATGGGTAAAATCAAATGACAGTTTGGATACAGTCCGGTCATCTTATCACATACGGACTACCTGTGTTTGGTTTTATTTAACGTTTTTCCTATCTCCTTTAAGATAAAAAAAGGAGCAGAGAGACATGCCCAGCAAATGATTACACAACTATGCACAAGTTGTCACAAGGGGAGGCCTAGGTTAATAAAAACAAATGCATGCCTCCTGATTCTATGGTTCCCTTCTTGCTCGTTATACAACGGTGGTGTGAGTGGTTCCGATGGGGAGACTCGGATTACCTTAGGAAAGAAGGGTATGCCGTTCCTCCTGGTCAGGGGAGTTAGTGTGAAATGTACACTCTACCCCAAGATAGAGACAAAGTGAGGGATAATGTCTGGACAGCCTAGGGACTTAAAGCATGTGATGGGTAGGGGAACCCACACTGGTGGAACTAAAACCCTCACACACCCAGCAAGCTAGGTGTCATGCTTCATCATCTGGGTTTTGCTCCTCGTCGGGTCGGCGCTGCAATTCCCAACGGGCACCCAAAGATGGGGCTCTTTAATGGAGATCTTTTGTTCCTCGCCGAAGGTTGAGTGCAAGTGAGGGCCAGGTAAGTGTAGACGTTAGTGAGTGTATTTTAAAACAGGGTCGGTTAGTCTGAATAAAAAATTTATTGGGTCAGTAAACCACCCTATTAAAAACAATATGAGTGGCGGTAGTCTGGACACAATGAGTCAAGGACTACTCCGCTCTACTCAGATGGTCAACCTGTTTCTCGCCTCATGGTCCGGGGGATCCAGCGGCAATTCATCAGGACCAATGAAATGTGAACTATCTACAAAACGTGAGGGTGTAAGACAGGATATTGAAGTATTGTGTTAGTGCCTGGATAAAACTACCCTATGGAAGTGTGGAAAAAAAACTTAACACTTCCGCATAGGAATGGCCTAAAGGAAAAGGAGAAAAGAAGCATAACAGGCCAAAACAGAACATTAAAATACACTTAGTCGTTCATATACATAGTAATCTGGAGCCAAGGACTCCTCGTATGCATGTCCAATACACAAAGCAATTGCGCTCGAAAGGAGTGATCATGCATAAGTGGATGCAGTGTAAAACACGTGTCTAGTGATCCAAAAGACAAAAATCCAAAACAATCTGAATTATCGTCGCAAGGTCTGACAACGCTCACCTAAGGTTTGAGCTAGTGCCGCTCCAATCGGTGCGTGGCGAGCCTCTTGGGATGGCGTAGTAGCCTGCTTAAATTTGTATCTAAAACAAGATACTCAACTAGGTAGGTGTATACACAACAATACACCTGCTTGGTGCTAGGTGTTGTCAAAGGAACTGGTAAGCAAGGTCCCCCGGAACCCCGGTCACCGGGAACCACCGCTCGAGGAGCGAGCCAACCCCAAGCCTGGAGCACCGCCCAAGGTGGTCCGCGGTGCAAGACAGCGTTGGGGTCGGCCAGTCACAAAAGCAGCGGTCAGCCGTCCACCGGCGTCTAGGGGATCCCAGACCGTTCGATCAAAGTGATGCTAACCAGGTGGTAGTTACTTACGGTTCTGCTGCCCAAGGGTGGTTTGCAAACCTACCCCGCTCCGCCGAAACCGGGAAGTGTGATTCACTTTCCAATGCTCCAATAAGAACTGGTCAGGTCAAGTGTAGGCGAGCTCTGATTGGGCGTCTAATGTCAGATGACTGGTGTCGGAAGCCCCACCCAAGTAAATTGACTATGGGCGCCATCTTTAAATGGGGTGCTGCTACAGCATCAGGTCGTGAATGGTGTCTCTCAGTAGCTAGGGGTGGACCCCAAGAGGATGATGATCTCTATTTCGCTCCGGTCCTATATTAAGTAGTTAATCGGGTAAATGTCTGCTTGACAGAGTGTATAACTGGGTTATACGCATCGTGCAAGGTCATTGACGGGGTTACTATTGTGTTGGTCACGTATCAGGGGATTCCAGAAATTGGTGTAAGATATACGGGGAACACTGCCGTATCAATAAGTAACTGAGTCCGCCCCTGGTCTATCAGGGGTGGTAAGGTCATTGACAATATAGGGGAAGAGTGTAAAAATACAAAAAATATCAGTGTGTTAGTGTACCCCACGGTATATCGTCATTCAAACCTCTCGTATCGGATGAGAGTCTGTGCACCCATCTCTGTTCGAGTCTGAACAAAGCTTGTGTTGTAATTCTTGGATGTGACTCCAAAACCACCCATCTCAGGGAGTCTGGTGTATGGTGAAGACTCTTGAAGTGTGAATACAGTTTTGTGGTCTCCTTCAAGCATCTTTTGTTACTTTTATGCTCAGTGATGCGTGTTTTAATAGCCCGTGTCGTCATCCCTATATAGTTTAATGTACAGGGGCACTGTAATAGATAAATGCAGTTGGTGGAATTGCAATTAGTGTGGCGTGCCAGTGACCAGGTTAGGGTGTCGGACAAAATCACCTCCTTGGTAGTAATCGTCTGTTTACAGGACGTGCAATTACCACAGGGAAAATGTCCAACAACTGGTGGAAGCCCCCATAGAGTACCCTGGGGGTTCTGTGTTTCTTTTCTGGCAGGTCTGAGCATAAAAGTAACAGAAGATGCTTGAAGGAGACCACAAAACTGTATTCACACTTCAAGAGTCTTCACCATACACCAGACTCCCTGAGATGGGTGGTTTTGGAGTCACATCCAAGAATTACAACACAAGCTTTGTTCAGACTCGAACAAAGATGGGTGCACAGACTCTTATCCGATACGAGAGGTTTGAATGACGATATACCGTGGGGTACACTAACACACTGATATTTTTTGTATTTTTACACTCTTCCCCTATATTGTCAATGACCTTACCACCCCTGATAGACCAGGGGCGGACTCAGTTACTTATTGATACGGCAGTGTTCCCCGTATATCTTACACCAATTTCTGGAATCCTCTGATATGTGACCAACACAATAGTAACCCCGTCAATGACCTTACCACCCCTGATAGACAAGGGGCGGACTCAGTTACTCACTGATACGGCAGTGATCCCCGAATATTTTACACCATTATCTGAATTCTACTGACACGTGACCAATACAACAATAACCCCGTAGGTAGTTTGGCTCAACTCGCATTACCTGATCCTTTGCACGATGCGTATAACCCAGTTATATACTCTGTCAAGCAGACATTTACCCGATTAACTACTTAATATAGGACCGGAGCGAAATAGATATCATCATCCTCTTGGGGTCCACCCCTAGCTACTGAGAGACACCATTCACGACCTGATGCTGTAGCAGCACCCCATTCAAAGATGGCGCCCATAGTCACTCTACTTGGGTGGGGCTTCCGACACCAGTCATCTGACATTAGACGCCCAATCAGAGCTCGCCTACACTTGACCGGACCAGTTCTTATTGGAGCATTGGAAAGTGAATCACACTTCCCGGTTTCGGCGGAGCGGGGTAGGTTTGCAAACCACCCTTGGGCAGCAGAACCGTAAGTAACTACCACCTGGTTAGCATCACTTTGATTGAATGGTCTGGGATCCCCTAGACGCCGGTGGACGGCTGACCGCTGCTTTTGTGACTGGCCGACCCCAACGCTGTCTTGCACCGCGGACCACCTTCGGCGGTGCTCCAGGCTTGGGGTTGGCTCGCTCCCCGAGCGGTGGTTCCCGGTGACCGGGGGACCTTGCTTATCAGTTCCTTTGACAACACCTAGCACCAAGCAGGTGTATTGTTGTGTATACACCTACCTAGTTGAGTATCTTGTTTTAGATACAAATTTAAGCAGGCTACTACGCCATCCCAAGAGGCTCGCCACGCACCGATTGGAGCGGCACTAGCTAAAACCTTAGGTGAGCGTTGTCAGACCTTGTGACGATAATTCAGATTGTTTTGGATTTTTGTCTTTTGGATCACTAGACACGTGTTTTACACTGCATCCACTTATGCATGATCACTCCTTTCGAGCGCAATTGCTTTGTGTATTGGACATGCATACGAGGAGTCCTTGGCTCCAGATTACTATGTATATGAACGACTAAGTGTATTTTAATGTTCTGTGTTGGCCTGTTATGCTTCTTTTCTCCTTTTCCTTTAGGCCATTCCTATGCGGAAGTGTTAAGTTTTTTTTCCACACTTCCATAGGGTAGTTTTATCCAGGCACTAACACAATACTTCAATATCCTGTCTTACACCCTCACGTTTTGTAGATAGTTCACATTTCATTGGTCCTGATGAATTGCCGCTGGATCCCCCGGACCATGAGGCGAGAAACAGGTTGACCATCTGAGTAGAGCGGAGTAGTCCTTGACTCATTGTGTCCAGACTACCGCCACTCATATTGTTTTTAATAGGGTGGTTTACTGACCCAATAAATTTTTTATTCAGACTAACCGACCCTGTTTTAAAATACACTCACTAACGTCTACACTTACCTGGCCCTCACTTGCACTCAACCTTCGGCGAGGAACAAAAGATCTCCGTTAAAGAGCCCCATCTTTGGGTGCCCGTTGGGAATTGCAGCGCCGACCCGACGAGGAGCAAAACCCAGATGATGAAGCATGACACCTAGCTTGCTGGGTGTGTGAGGGTTTTAGTTCCACCAGTGTGGGTTCCCCTACCCATCACATGCTTTAAGTCCCTAGGCTGTCCAGACATTATCCCTCACTTTGTCTCTATCTTGGGGTAGAGTGTACATTTCACACTAACTCCCCTGACCAGGAGGAACGGCATACCCTTCTTTCCTAAATTACCTCAGGGCTTGTATGCTGGACCTCGTTAAATATAGCCCACCCGATTTAATTTCCTTCTCTTGATTGAGACTCGGACTACCCTCACCAAAGAAATGCCGCAATTTGTGGGACCTGCCCAGACTTTAAATACAGAGTTCACATCAGCACATTTTAGGAAAGTGGTAAAGTAAGGATTACATGTCAAGTCTCCTGGTGCCATGGCTAAAGCCTTCCCGCTGTCCCATGCCCAGGAGTGGAAGTGGCGTGTTAGTATCTGCCAAACTCACTTAAATGCACACCTTGGTGGGGGTAGGGGTGGGGTCTTGGTCAAGTATTTTTATAGCACTCAGTTCCTTAAGGGAACGGGTTTCTAAGCACTCCTAATGTTTACAGCTAAAAGAATAAAGGCGTAAGGAGACTGAGCCCTAATGTTGTATTTCATCCCAAGTCAATAATCAAGTTCCCTCCTTTCTGCACTGGACTCGCTCATGTTTGCTCTGGAAAGAGGTAGGTTCCAGACCATAGTATGTTCCACTGAACTTGAGCCGCTGACTAGCAGGAAGCCAAGCTAACGCCTAAGAAAACTGGCCAACTTCACATAAATTATGAACCAGCCCAAAAGCCACATTTGGAACATCCGCACCTTCTGGACGGTGCCACCAGGAAGCCCTAGATAACAAGCATTGCCATAGTCAAAATAGGGATAGAATCACTGTGCCCACAACTGGCACTCTGAATTATTGGACCAACTATAAGATCCTGGAAATATATGTGGCAAAATCAAAAGATACTTTCCGTGTAGAGCCCTACACTCACCTACCCATAACATGCTCTGCATTCCTAAGATAAAAAAATAAATAAAAAAAAAAGGCAGGCAGGCGTTCCTTCTCTTTCTTGGCCCGAAGGTCTGGACCAACTACCGGATCACATCAGAGAGACTAAATAAGAGAGTCCCTTCAAGAGCCTTTGAAAGACCCACCTATTCATGGAGACCTAATGCTGGACGGCCCGTCCCGTTGTCCGGCCCTCTATCGTAACTGTCTTACTCTAACCCAGCGCAGAGACGCTCCTTGTTGAAGCAGCTGTTTGCGATACTGGTCTTTTTTGAATTCATTCATTCAACCTTATCTGATGGCAGCAAGTGGAAACCCCCAAATGAACCTCCTCAACTCCTTATCTGAAAGAAACCAAGAGTTCTGAACTGAAGCACAGTGGGAGGTGAGGCTATCCTAACTTGGGCGAGGTATCTTGTAGCAGGGGACTCCTCTTTTTCAAATAGGAGGCCGTTCTAGCTGGCCAGAGGAAGAGAAGCCACGGGTTACCCAGATCTAGAAGCAGCACGTTTGCCCTGAGGACACCGAGCTTCAGGAGGTTGCTATGTATCCAAGCCAAGATGGAAGAGATATAAATCAGGAAGCGCCGCCTGAAGCTTGGACAGGAGCTACTCAAGTAGATGAGAAACTGAGCACCATTAGTCAATGAACCAGGCTCCACCGAAAAAGGTCTAACAGTACTGGACTAGATGCAAGTGCATGTTGAAAAGGATGGGGAGACTCCACGAGAGACCATTATCTTTTGGAGTGAAAGGGGGAAGCAGGCTTTCCCAAGAAATCCAGGCAGGAACCATGTGCTGCTTAGAGGGCTTGTGAAAGGGTGTGGGAGAAGAGCAAACCAAGCAAGAATTATCACCTGCATGCCAACCCCCGTTAGATGGTGAAAAAGGGGAAAGGATCCACCATATCGTAGACGGTAGGCAGGTCACGTAGGATGCGGCCTGTAGGGTGCCCACTATGCAGGCACATCCTGAAATCGCCCACTACTGTCACAAAGGTTGGTTCAATATCCATCCTGGGCCTGAAGGCCACCTGACGTATGTTCAGATGTTGCTCTTTGAAGTAGCAGGACGGCCACTAAAACAAGATATCTTTCTCAAAGCTTAGCTATAACAGGTAGTTGGAGGATGGATCAGTATTTGGACTAAACATTGGGATTTTTCAGAAGAGGATTGACGATTCCTTCTTCCAGATTTGTGTCGCAGTCGTGGTGGAAAAGGAGGCATCACCCTGACACAAAAGGGCAGGACAGGAGGCTGCCAGTGGCTGATAATTTTGTTAGCATCCATTCATCATCTTAGTGGTTTCAAGCAACACTTGAAAAATCCCTATTAGTGTTTATAGAAATAATGCTCAATTGGGGGGCAGGTTTGAATCCATATACATGAACCATACTCTACATCATTATCAATCTGAGATAGTAGATGGGGGGGGTCACACCCTAGTGCTTATGATTCATTAAGTTTTATTGATATTGAGCCATGGACTGTTGATAAAGTAAAGAAAATAATAAACAAGATTAGATCTAATGGAGCGCCTGGACCGAATGGTATTCCAAATGCCATTTTTAAGGCTAAGATAAAGAACTGGCCAGAGTTATTAACGCTCCTGTTTAATGATGTGCTTATAACAGGCCTTATTCCAGAATCATGGCAGGGAAGTATTATCCAACCAATTTATAAAAGTGGCCCCCGGGATAATCCCGCAAACTATCGCTTAATAACATTAACAGATGTAGATGCGAAAATATTTGCTAGTTGTCTACTGGATGAATTGGAATCATGGGCTATAACAGAGGATTTGATTCCAAATTTACAAACTGGTTTTAGAAAGGGAGAATCAACTTATACTAATTTGATTTTATTGACATTATTAGGCGAAAGAGCCAAGTGTAGGAAACAAAAATTGTATATTTGTTTCATAGATTTAAAAGCCGCTTTTGATTCTGTGCCCCGAAACGTTCTTTGGTCGAAGTTAATTAATTGGGGTATATCTGAAACACTTTTAAAAATGATTACATTATTATACTCAGATACTTGGGTACAGATCAAAGTTGGCGACTGAAGACATACGACCCGTCGCGTAGAAGCTAAAGTAGGTTTAAAACAATGATGTATCCTGGCTTCTTGCCTTTTTAATCTTTTTATGTCTGATCTCCCAGCCCATTTTAATAATGTTAACTCTCATTCCCCTTTTGTGTCGGATAAAGAGATAAAATATTTACAATATGCAGATGACACCATTTTATTAAGCCAAACTGTTATAGGGTTGAAAAGATTAATCTACTCTTTTAATATATATGTTACACAAAATGGACTATCAATAAATACAAAAAAAACCAAAAATAATGACAGTGGGAAAAGGCAAATTGGGAGTAAAAGAATGGAATATTAATGGTTTGGTTATCGAGAGTGTAAAGTCATACAAATATGATGATGGTTTATTATTTAGGCAGCATTTTAATAATCTTGAAGCAAAGGGTGCTTCGCTCGCATTTGCCTTTAGAAAACTGAGGGATAAGTTAGTATGTCCTAATTACGATCACTTGCTGAAGGTCATGAGAGCAAAGTTAATTCTATCTTTGGACTACGGTTCTACTATCTTTCGGGGCAAGGATGCGAAACTGCTCGATGATATAGAAGTAAGGACGTATAAATCTGTTTTTAGGGTTCCCAGATATATTAGTCGTGCTAATTTAAGACTCGAATTTGGTATAAAAAAAAAAAACAGTTATTGGCCAGACAATCTACATGTTACATTTATGGTCAATAGTTAATTCTTTTGGCAAATTGTTGTCACAACCGTATTTGCTCTTTCATTTAAAACCTTTGATTAAAAATAAATTCATGTTATTAAGATTTGGGATATATCCAACTAAAGATGGAACCCCAAAATGGGAGAATAAATGGCCATCGAGTATTTGTAGGCTATGTGGGCTGTGTGACGAAACCTTATTGCACATAGTAACTCTATGCCCAAATCTGTTAAAAGAGAGGAAGACCATTTTGAAGCCTATTTTTAAGGAATTGGGGGTTAGATCATGTAGGACTGCAATTATTTTATGTGTAAGTGGTGTTAACATTCATATTATTTACCAATTTGTTAAGTTTGTTTTTATGGCTGAAAAGAAACTTTGTAAAGCAGACATTCTAAGTAAAAGAAATACTAGTTATGAAAGTTAATAGAAAAAGGGTAACGATATAATGTTTTTAAGTGTCTTTTGGGAGTATTGGGCTATTAATGTATTTTAGACTTATTTTGATTATGTGTAATTGTCGTGGTTTGTATTTGTTATTTTAATGTTGTAGTTTACCCCTTGAAATGCTGCAACTTTTTGCTGCTAGCATAATGGCACTTTCGTTCTGGAGTTGAAATTGTAATGCACGTTGTCTCTGTGGCTAATTGTTATTGGCATATTGTTTAAATTGTTTACATTTGCTGCTATTATAAGGCACTTTAGTTTTGGTGTTGTAAGTAAATCTCATTGTATTTGTATATGTATATGTTTAGTTAAATGTTGTTGTGGATATTCACTATTTTTTATTTTATTTTTCCCTTTTTAATGATTTTAATTAATCAACAAATAAATCAACAAACAAACACATGAACCAGTGCATTCTGTATGTTTTGCTTTTAAAATATAATGCGCTTTTTAAAGATCTATTTAAAAAAAGTCTTACATGTCACAAATGTTGTTGGGACTGTTTTTATCCCGTTAGGAAGATGTATGTATTTACCATGAGTGATATTATTACAATATGTAGGATATGAACAAGGAAAAGTTTCTTTCTTCACTGCTGATAAAGCTTTGTTTTTTCATATCGATTCCACCTAGCGCTGCTGTCAACATGTCCTTGTGATTCCTGCTTCTTTGATTTGTGCAAAAAGAACAACTGTAGACGGAATGCTGAACAGCGTCAAACACTCACCCCCAGTACAGAGATCTGGGCCTCAATCCATCATTTTTTGGACTCAGCGATATGCAAACCAGTCTTGACCCTTGATTTATGAACAGTGGTCACTGCTGAAATATTGTTGCCAACTCTTTGAAAATCCCTTTAAATCTTCTCAAAATTTTCCAGGCACATTACTAAATCTGTTTACTCTCTACTGATTATTTCCTCACATATATTAGTTTGTCACGTTTTCGTTTCTCTTTCTTTTTAAATATTGTTTCTCGTGTAAGGTATACACTTCTGTCATGGCTGCTGGGAGGGTGTCCCCCAAATATCACAGGTTTAAATTTATTTTTCAAAATCTCTCAGTCACCATTTGTGTGTGAAAGATCAATCGGTTTAACAAATAATATCAATATTTGGTCTGGTGTAAACATTTGTCACCCATTTGTTTACATCAAATTTAATTTGACCTTCCAAAAACGTAAGGGTGTGTGTGTGTGTGTATGGGTGGTGTGTGTGTGTGTTTTTTTCTTCAGACTGTCTTGAAGACGTTAGCATAGCCCTCTGGCGGGAAGGACATCACAAAAGTGCTCAAAACCTGCAAAAATAAACTATTTTGACAACTGGAATAATTATAAAACAATAGAACATATAGTAAAAGAAAAAAAAGTATTTACTACTGTTAAACCTTCTTTAAATACCAGCAATTCAACAGGCATTAGACCATCATGTAGAATCAATGTACAAAGGGTTGTCACATCCCAAGTGTGTAAAATTGTTTTCTTTTGCTTTAATTTCAACATTATTAATCTTAACTACCTTGCACATGTGTAGCAATCTCAAAAACAGTTTCAGCAGAAAATATTCAATGTGTTGGCCTCGAATTTGCCGTAGCAATCTGTCCCAAAGACCACTGGTCAGTAAGAGGAATCGCATACATGCTTTTAGACTTACGGTAACAAATAAATAATTTGAGTATCTGGATAGGTTGTATCAAAAACCCTGTTTTACCTGTAATTCACCGTTACTGACCGCTTTTTCCAAGAATCTTTTCATAGTAATAAACTCAAATTAAACATTTCGACCCATTGATAAATATGAGATTACATCTGGCGGCTCTTTCCCCCGTCTATGTGATGGTGTCTCCCCTCAATCCAATTTGCATACTCTGTTTTTCTGTGGATTTTATGATCAATACAGACAACATTTCGTACCCCTCTTTTTTAGAGATTTGAAATTCAGACACTGGAGTCTGGCCTTACTGTTTCTGCAACAATTGCATAATCATCCAGTTTGTAGCACAATGGTCTCTTTTTTATGGCAAATTTTAAAAATTGAGAATCGTGCTAGGAGAGCATGATGTATTAGACAAATCTTTTTTTAAGTATATATTGATTTTAAGATTTTTAGTTAGAAGGTCAAGGTTTTGTAATGTTGTGCTATATTTATTTGAGATTTGTTTTTTATTTTGTGCTTTTATACTGATAAGTATCAAATAAAGCTTACAGACTAATGTGATTACATGATTTATTTAATTTTGAGATTTTCTTCCGAATGATGCTCGTCTAGAATTACTTCCTTTATCAGCTCTCATAGTCCTCACTCTACAAAAGATATATAAAATCGTCATTAACACCCTTGCTTTATGGTCACATGAAATCCTTCTGAATTTCATCTTTGACCTCTCTTAAGTCTGATTTTACCATCTTTTCAAAGAAATCAAGAGGCGTACAGGTCAATAGTGGAGTGAAATGTGACTTTAGTTTAAAGTCTACAGAACCAAATTGTGCAAATATGTCCAAGTCTACTACAGTGTGAAACATAAAATCCAAACAGATCAGTCTCATAAATTAGAAAAATAAAATGTGTATCAATAAAAAGTTGTTCCATACATATATCCAAAGATATTTTTTTGCAATAACTTTCTGTCTTTGCCTAACAATGAGAACTTTTGAAATATTGCTCATAAATTCCCCACCTGGGTCTTAGGAATTGTTTTTCTAATACCTCTCCTTGTTTTACGCTTCTACGTTGGCCTTCACCAACAAAAATAAAGGGCTGCTTTGTCCCTGGGGAGCTTCTGCTTTAATTATTAGTAATTTAGTTTGTCCTGTGACTGCTGTCTAGTAACCTCACAAACTAACCCTGAGCTCCCAAGGAGTAGCATGGTAACCTGTTCACAAAGCACTTCAAAGCTGCGACAGAAGTAGTAAGCACTATACAATAGAACGTGTGGCTTTTGAGACAGTCTCGTGTAGAACCTCTGAAAAGACGACAGTGGATTTTGCATAAATATATTTCAGATGGTTTCTTACTGCTAACCTTTTGGAATGCTAAGCCTCTATTTGTCATATTTTAACTTGATTAAAAGAGTAAACAAACATTGCCGTTCACTTACTTTCAACCATACAAAGGCAGAATATTGACACTTGCTTAACTGACCATTGGTCATAGGGACAGCGTAAAGTTGAAAGTAAGCTTAGGTCACAACTTCTGAAGAGTCTAAGCCAAGAAACCAGTCTACTGCCTCCATGCAGATTGATTTCATCAAACCATGAACTACATTAAAGCAGTTTTAGCTGCAAATTCACTACAATTCAAAAGATCTTTTCCAGTGCAACTTTACGGCTATCTATGTCTAATGAGCATGCTAAATACCTAAGAACTCAAGAGTGATTCAAATGAAGAGGACAAGCTGGGTACGACATCCCCTGCCCGCCCCGGAATCACCTTACTCGACAGATACCAGACCATAAAGGACAATACGAACACTAGTCTAGGTATTTCAAAAATGCTTGGCTACCCCAAATGGGCCTCCCTGCGCTGTGCTCAAATATCCAGACCATTTTAACCCCAGACTCAAACGAATAGTAAAGGTTTTCAGTTTCTTTCTAAACCTCAGCTCCTCGTCGCTCTTGTGTATCTTCACAGGTAAGGAGTTCCATAATCTGGGGACAGATAGGCTAAGGACCTTACCCTACTTCTAGCGTTCAGGACCTTAGGGGGTCATCGACTGAGAGCAGGCAGTTGATTGCAAAGTCCTGTTTGGGGTACAAGGGCGTAACAGATGGTGGTGTAGCAGAAGGCACTTGTCATATAGAGCTCGATGAGCCGTACAAAGAACTTTAAAATGGATGCTCTGTTCAACGGGCAGCCAGCGAAGGGAAACTAATGAGTGTTTTGAAATCTTTAGCAGGTGAGCCACCATAATTTGTACCACCTGCAAACTTCTCACCGCGAACTGGGGACTTCCAAGATATAGAGAATTACCATAGTACAGACAGGAACGAAACAGTGCCTGGACCACAAGTCTTCTCGAAGAGAAAAGGTGGATACACAAAGATTTTTGAGCATTATCACAATTTCAAAACAACTGGCTGCTAATGTCTGCACTTGTACTTCTACGATGAGTATGTTGTCCAGTCTAATACCGAGGTCTTTTACTGTATTTTTGGTAGTGGGGTGCTACCCAGACATTCTGGCCAGCACATCATCGCCCTGCGATTGACATCGTTACCGATCACCATCACGTCTGAGTTATCCCAGTTAAGCTTCAGACAGCTAATTGACATTCCTTCTGCTACGTTTTATAAACAGGATTTTAGCTGATCAGAGGCAGATGTGTCAGGTGTGAGGGCGATAACAATCGCAGTGTTGTCAGTAAACATAGGTCATAAGATTGTACGATCTCCGCCAAAGGGCGTACATATAGATTAAATAGCAGAGAGCTCAGAGACTGACCCTGCGGTACTCCACACTTCAGAGAATAGACCTTAGAATCAAACGGCTTCTCATAAACCTGAAAACTTTGTCCCTCTAAAAATTATATACAAGCCAATCCAAAGCAATATTGACGACACCTGCCGGCTTCGACCTGTGCAGTAAGACTGGATGTGATACAGTGTCAAAGGCCGCACTCAGATCCAGCAATATCACTGCAGCCGAGCTGCCCTGATCGAGAATTTTTCTCCGTTCTTCCATAACAGCTAATAACGCCGTTTCTGTCCCATGTCCAGCCTGGAACCCGTAGGAGTAAAATGGAATCTACCATGGTTTTAAAAAGATAATTATAGGGGATGGTTGACATGTTTTTCTAAGATTTTGCTTACTGCAGGCAATAAGGATAAAGGCTTGTAGCTTTCCATTAATGTAGGATCTAACAATGTATTTGGTTTTCAGTAAAGGCCTTAAACCGCGCATTTACAGGCGGGGGGGGGGGGGGCAAGGGGGTGGGGGTGACTACACCTCTCCCACTCTATAGGGAGAGATTAAACGACGATTACCAATACAGTGTAAATTGAGTCTGCATCTTGCCAAACACTGAACAGTGTAGCAGGGTTCAACAGGGAACCGGATTTAACTGTTTTTATTAATCCAGATAAATCTTCTTTACTAATAAGAGGAACAGCAGTAAGGGTTTCACAGGGCAGCACCTGTTGGCAGCCGGAAATCGGGGCCTTTAATGGTAACATCTTAAACCGTGAATACATAATCAGTGATTTTTTTTAAAAATAAAAAGTAAACCCGTTCATTACATCGGCTCTCTGACTGCACTGGCAAAATGCCCTTATCCGCTGGATTTGTAAAGGATTTAACAACCCTAAATATCTCTGTAGTGAGTTAGATGACTTGTGTATTTGAGACGCATATGTTGAGCGAGCGCCTCTACAAGTTCTGTGATATATCTGGTGGTCTCTTCCACCCCACACCCTGAGAAATAGGAAGATACACAGATAGGAACATATTGGGGAGGGGCGGATAAACACACAATCTTACTCCCACACATCAGCCCACTTTCCTTGATTTCCACACTGCTACCCTAAAAACCCTGTCGGGTTTTTGAGGTTTTCTCCTCTTCAAAAATCCAAAATGCCACAGGAGCCATTAACAGAATATACAAGTCTTCCACCATGTGAATAGAATAATTCACGAGAGAGGGAGAGGTAAAAGTGTTAAAGAGTGACTGTTCACACCATCAGGACCACCAGTGGAGTTCGCGTGGAGGATACCTCTTCGTACCTATGATGCTGGAGAAAGAACTATACATAAGGGTATGTGTTGCAATGAAAACTATTACAATCAATGATGTTTAAATAAAAAAAATCCAGAGATTTGTAGGAGAAGACCAAAAACATAATGCACACGTACAGAGTGCTCTGCACAGCACTGCAAGGAATGCGGCGCTATCAGGGCTGGGGTCTGCTCTGCTTGATGGGGAAGCTGAGGGTCTGCCTAGCACCGAGAAGCCTGCTGCCAGCCTGATCAGAAAGGGAAGGAAAGGAAAGGGTCTGGCCCTGCAGGAGGAGAAACTGTCCAGAGGAAGTCAGCTGTGGTCCCAGCCGGCAGAGCACCCAGAAGTTGCAGACTGCCTTTGAGATCAAGGCAGGGCCAACCTCTTCAATCATGGGTTTCCTAGTCTGACTGTCGCCTCCAGTGGCGGCTGGTGACATTTGAAAGTGGTGGGGCGTCAAACGTGTGGTGGAACGCACCGCGGCGAGCGAGCGCGCCCGATCAGCATAAGGAGGGTTCGGGGGGGTCCCCCCCCGAGAAAATGTGGAAAAAGAGTGGGCAAATGGTGCATTTTCAAGCAAATTTGAGAAAGCAAGATGGTTAAAAAAGCAATTGTGAAAGTTCAGTTATTACATTAATAAAGAGATGTCAATGTCATATTAATAACATAGGTAGTTCTTTATTCAGTATAATCACAGAACTGCATAGCAGACTTCGAGATAACAATGCTGAGTACCATTCATACATAGCACATTTGCCATCAAAATGTTCTTTTTTTGAAGCATTCACCTTAACTGTTTGAGCTCGTAAAATAAGTAAAGCAGTGGCAGCTGGTGATTTTTCAAAGTGTAAAAAAGTTAGAACCAACTGAGCCCAACTGATATAAGTCAAGATCAGGGGGAGGGGGTTCTTCATCTAAGAAGTTTTTGAAAGAAAAAAAGGGCAAATAGTGCATTTTAAGCTAATTTAGACAAAAAAATGAAAAAGCAATAAGAATCTAGACCACACATAGGGTGCACGACAACTGAGCTGCCTCTTTGTTAATGGCATTATTGTAAGGAGGGAGGCTGAACACTTCTAGTAAAGTACACCTGCACCTCAGTAAGCAGTCTAGGGACATAGTGTTGGACTAAACCTGACTTGTATTTTTATTTGTCACAAATCTAACAAAAAATAAAAACATAAGTTGGCAGTGTAAGGCACAAGACCCACCATGAAAGCTTTAATGTGAAAACACACTTCCTTCTGTAATTACTAAAACATACACAGCGACAGTCCTATTCTGCCTCAGCATTGTGGCTTTTATTGAAAAAAGGACACTAGATGGAATACATAATCTCCCAAATACATTCTGTAACTATTTCTCACAGCGAAACATCGATCACATGCATCAGTGTACACTGTTGTTGCTCTATAAAATATAAAAGCCAACAGTTGAAAAACTGCTGAAAAAAATATTTAAAAATCATAACAAAGCACAACAGTGCATTACTGCTGCATAATCAGTAGTTTTGCCTGTAAATTGGACAGTCACCCGAGGTCAGCTCTGTACCCCCAGAAACATCAAAGTCCAAGTTCATATAGGTGTTTTGCAAGGTATAGGAGATTGCATGCACTTTACTTGCTGCAGACAATGTTTGTGGTAGTACCAGAGAAATAAACAGTAAAAGCAGCCTTCCAGACCATAAAACAGGAGCACAAACATAACAAAAAAAACTGCCTACTCTTTCCCATTATTAAACGTTACCTCACTGTGTTAGTGATGACTTCACTCGGCCTCAGGAGTCTGCTGAGAGAAGGGTTCCCACTTCACCTCTACTCTCGCCTTCTGTCAGCAGAATCTGTTGCGCAAATTGCACTGCATTTTACGCTACTAAGTTAAAGGCATCAAATGGCGTGCCAGCCACCTAGCTTAGGCGGCAAGGAGCCTTTGATGTGGTTTCTAACACTTGCAACAATGTGAAACTCTATGTAGGTATTCTGGGTTTGCAGACCTCTTTACAGCACTAAAGTGAAATAACATGCGCTCTCTGACATACTTTGGGTGCTCTCATACACCAATCTATAAATAGAAGCAGATCGGCTTAGTTTGGCACACATGTATCCATGTCAAAAAGTTGTGGCGGAACCTGCCATTGAGCAGCACTGATACTTGGACCTGAATCCAAAAGTGGACCCAGCTTTAATTTTAAGAACCCTGAGTGAAAGTGCACCCTGCTTTAATTTGAAGAACCCTGAGTGCTTTCTGCCCTCTTACTCTCCCTGCTCTGCCAGTGGCTCTCTAATTACCCATCTGCCTCCTTCTACCCCTCTCTGACTCTGCCCTGCTCCGTGCTCTCTCTCGCCGCTCTGAGTGCCCCTCTGTCTCTGCCCTCTTACAGTCAGAGCTCTCTCTCTGGCCCAACTGCCTCTCTCCTACCTCCTGCCACTCTCTGTCTCTGCCCCACTGCTCTCTCTGCCTCCCAGGCTCTCCCCCCTCTCACTCTCCCATCTCTGACTGCGATTCTTGAACTGCCTCTCTTTCTCTGCCCTCCTACTCTCCCCGCTCTGCCTGTCCTCTAACTGCCCCTCTGTCTCTTCCCTGCTCCTCTGTCCCTGCCCTGCTCCACACTCTTTCTCTCGCCGCTCTGACTGCCCCTCTGTCTCTGCCCTTCTCTGCCCTCTTACACTCAGAGCTCTGTCTCTGGCCCAACTGCCCCTCTCCCTCCTCCTGCCACTCTCTGCCTTCGAGGCTCTTCCCCCTCTTACTCTCCCCGCTCTGCCTGTCCTTTGACTGCCCCTTTGTCTCTTCCCTGCTCCTCTGTCCCTGCCCTGCTCCACGCTCTATCTCACGCCACTCTGATTGCCCCAAAAAACCACAAACATACTTTAATTTTATTCTAAACCAAAGGAATGTTACCACTTTTCTGTGATATACAAGCTGATGAATATACTATAACAGAATTGTCGGTATATGTATTCAGTATTTCTTATATATAAATATATCACACTCGTGTAAAATCCAATATTTACAGTCATAAACATGTAGTGATTAAATACATTCTTTAGTTGTTTCTAAGTATAACTATAATAAAGAAACTTTGAACATAACCTAAGGGAAATCCCATCCTACAGCCAGTCAGATGGAGCCATAAAATACAAATCACTCACCTCGTGAGACAGGGTTGAGAGTCTGCAGAGCACCATCTGGACTCTGCAAGCAGTGACGCAGCCACGAGTCCCAGACAACTGAAGTGGGCACCTAAGCAACCTTCCCTTCATGCTGCCATCGTGTCCAGGGGTCTTCTGCTGGCTGCCAGACAGTCCATCACTGTGTAGTGCTGTAGACGTGTGATGCACCTACAATTCAACACCGGAAACAGAAAACTCGAGTCTGCGCAGTGTGTCTTCAGGAATCATGTGGATACACTGCACAGAATCAATTTCTACGCTTCCTGTCTGCCTGGAGCCTCTACCCCACCCCTTGCCAACTCCTCACAGGGTGGGACCAACCCACCGTGACGAGTTGGAAATGGGTGGGGTAGCCATGCTCTTCACTCCCTGATTGACGTGAAGCCCCTGCACTACAGGGCTTAAGCCTGAAGCGCCCGGGGCTAACTTTACCCCCACGTCATCAGGGGGTGGAGACTGATCCTTTGAGCTATGTGTTTGCCGAGCTGATGACCTCACAGACCTCAGGTCGGTGAGCTCTTCAGCCCGGCAAATAGTTTGCCCAACGTCACTCAGCGTCAGTGACTCAGGCTGGCATTGTGCATTACTTATGGCCCCATTCACAGAAAACAAGGATGGCATGTATACTATTTACCGACCGAATTTAGGTGAGTGCAGCAGCCTGCATTTTTAATAACATAAACTGCAAACTGTTTTTATTGTGGAGATGGACGGTGATGATGGGGACAAAAGTAAAGGGGGCGGAGCCCCGACGCCCGGTACGAGAAACCGCCACTGGTCGCCTCCCCAGTGGTCCTTGTAGGAAAATCAAGTCAAGAAGTCATCCCAAGCTGTTCTGAACTTCCACAGCACTGAAGGCTGGATGATGATGCTGCTGCAGCTGCCCATCACACCTACCTCAATGAATCTGGAGGAGGAGCAGATACCACCACCGGAGCAGGAGCTGATCCCAGCCTGGAGACTGCAACTGTCCAACCCCTCCACCATGTGTGAACCGTACAATGAGCAAGCACTGGATGCCGGTCTGGAGGCTGCATCTCCTTGGATGGGCACCCAACGAGCAGTCCAACCCTGTTGCTCACTGACCACAGATCCAGCCCCTAGGGAAACCGCTGATGCGGTTCTGTGTCAACAGCAATGCCACTGAAAGCGCCAGCCCAACAACACAACAACATAGACAGGTAAAATGTTAGGCCTCACACTAAGACTAAAACCGACGAGCAACCAAGTCCTGCAGCAGGAGCGGTGACTGTTACCTAAATAACCCCTTCAATTTGGGTACAAACTCCTGACCTGAAATGCTCCAAGTGGAGCTATAGTGAAATGCACATGTGCGAATGACTAGAACTGAAGAGCGACAGGCAGCAGACCAGCAAATGGAACAGCGCGAGGCCACCATAGTGGATGGACCGTTTTATTATGCATTATAGCTGCAGTCACAATCTTGCCCCTGAGCCCCACTGAACTGTCTGGCATTGCATTTTGCTGTGGTAATAGAGCACTTTCTTTTTACTAAGACGAGCACTGGGCTGTGCAACATAATTACTGTGTCTGTTGGATGACTTGAGTTCTGAGCCGGTGGCTCCCACACGACCTCCCTGAAAGTCTAGCTTTGCTCGCCCTCGTCACATGGTGAAATTATGTACTTGGTCCAGTTTGCAGAGCCATAGTGGGACAGACCGCAGAACACCACTGGCAAAATACCTCAGCCAGAATAGTTGGGGACCACGAGCCCCAGGTGGTCTGTGGAACCCGAATTGGACTAGTCACCAGACTTGAGTGTGTCTTTAGAGACGGGGTTGCAAAGATTTTGCAGTACACAGTTAACAGATCTCCAGAGCCAGTCTTTAAGCCCGTCGTATCCTTCCAAGTCTCCTTGATGTTTTGAATTAACATACCTGCCCATTTCTGTCCACAGCCCAAATTCCTTTCTGCTCATCATTTTTTAACTGAGTACCAAAGCCCTGCATCACTCTGCTCTCAAGGTGTGAATATGGCCATTTGCTTATTAATTGTAACTTGTGCCTCCCGCATGAGGCCAAACATAGCCCAACGTGTTTGTAACAGAGAAATGTGGAGCAACCACAGGTGAACTTTTCACTGCTTTGCAAATGGAAAAGCCATTGGTTATGAGAGGATTATGCAAAAATGTTACACATTGACAGGACTGATCCAGTTTTTATTGAAACTCATGAAAAATATAGTCTAAGACCAAATAATCTTCGCGAGACAAACTCAATTTGTGACACTTACTGCATGAATTTGGAAATTATGCACCAGACGGGTGAAATATCTCTTCCCGTTGCTCCAGTGATTGAACTTCTAAAGTAGGTTACATTTCCCACCTCTTGACATGCAGTGATTTCCCCAATTTGGAGCATGCATATTAAAAACAATTACAAAAGTCACAGAGTGTTATTGATGTGCACATTTATAGATGGATCTTACAGCCGAACAGATGCAGATCATTTCCGCCTCTGTCGAAAGCAGACAGACAAAGTCCCTTGGATGAGCAGGGTGAGCAGCTTCGTTGCTGCATTGGTGAGTGTGAGGAGGAAAAGTAAAAACTCACCCATCCCTTGCTCAGCTTAGCAGGCTCAGGCTCCAAGTGGTGAGAGTTTCGTAAAAATATCGCTTCAGTCCCTTGCGGTTTAAGAGGACCATTGATTCCCTTAACGTTGAGAAAAAAAAACTTCATTTGGCGACAAGAAGCATTTGAGGACATTACATTTGCTATCTGTATGAAAAATGGAGCACTCAGAATTTACAGTGCATTATTCACAAGATGAGTAATAAAGTTCACTAAATTTAAAAGCATCATACGGTTAATTGCATGATTGTGTCCGAAAAGAAAGTCATTGTGAGTCAAAATGAGTACCATTGAGAGGGATAACAAACATCTGCTATTTAGGGCCAAGATACCCTTCGGGTGAACGTGGGCTTTACAAATACACGTTATGTTATTGTAGAATATACTTACTTGAAGGTCTATCCCAAACGCTAATCGTGCTTTTCACAGCAGTTTCAATGAGTAGTCCGAGGATATGTAATACAGACCAAGTCAGCGCTCCTCCAACCCTTCCACCCTACCAAAAACAGATTGCGTGTGCATCCAGAATACACACAGAAATCCAACCAGACCTGAAGAAGGGACCTGCCTCCATCCTGGCAGCCATTGGGCACTCAACACATCTTTATTTTAGGTAAAAGCTACTGTAAGTGGCCAAGGACAGACAACTAGAAGCTGCCTCCATGACAAGACGGAAACTAAGGAGAGAAATCTGCATCGAAAGCTGGAGGGTACCCACAGCCCAATGTCACTCAGATCAAACCCACAGAGATGAGGAAGATCAGAGGCGTTCCTCACAATGAGGACTGCCCAACGTGAGGAGGTGCTTGCAATTGAAGAACACAGAATAAATAATTCCTCCCTGATCCAAAACACCTCAGTCGGGATGGACAGTCCATAAAGGACATCAGGTCGTCTCCAGGAGGCTAGTGAACTACTTTCCTGGGGAGGACTGTCCATACAGGACACCGTCTACTGTAGGCTAGAGGACACAGATCTGTTTTCAAGGCTACATTGTCCATACAGGACACTGGCTCCAGCAGGCTAGTGGGCAGAGGGCTGCCCTCAGGGTAGGACTACCCATACCAACTAGCACCTTCCACCAACCATCAAGAAGACTACGCTCGGCCTCCCTTCCACTTGTCCAAACTACTGATGCAGACGTGGAGGACGCTTCTTCCCCCACATCTCAGCAAAGACCTGGAACAGCCTCCGCACGCACCTCCAGACCTTCACCTCACTTCCAGAATTCCAAATGACCCTTAAGACCTGGCTGTTCGAATATGTCTCCGGAACCTGAAAGCACCTGGATACCCTGTCGGGTGATTAGCCGTGCTTTATAAATCTTGGATTGATTGATTGATAAAGGACACAGGTTCCACTAGGCTTGTGATCAGTGGCTCCATCAGGCAGGTGGGTGGGTGGTTTTTAAGGCTGGACTGTCCACCCAAGACCCTGGAGATCCCCAGAAGCCTGGGGGACAATGGGCTGCTTTTCTGGTTGGATGGACCCCGGAAACCACATACCACTAACCATCAAAAATACTCCTGAGAGAGCTCTGCACAGTTTTTGTTTAGACGCAGAATAAATGACTGACTGAAGCATTTCAATAGCGCACGTGGCTCTGATGAGTCTCTTAATGCTGACAGACAGGACTTGTTGCTGCAGAAAAATATAGCTTCTAGGGCACGGTGGCATTTTAGCAAATCAATTTGGAAATTTGTGAGTTAAAGTCAGCTGTTTGGCACCTCGGTTTGAAAAATAGCTTGCAGTGGTGGGAAGAATCTCATCTATTAACTGGATCAGACTTGCTTGCTGCACTTGCTGTCCGTAATGTGGCTTGTAGACTTTTAAAAAAAACAACAAAAATCAAGAGTTCCTTTTGGATCCCACCTCGCCCTGCATAACTGTACCTTGGCCCAACCGTGGCCAACTGTTCAAAGTAAACACAGAGCCTGCCAATGCCATGCATCAAAGAGCTCATCCAACCTGGCTTTAAAAACATGAACTAAAGCTGCCAGGTTCAGGACGCCTGCTCATTGCTTTGATTCTCAATGGGAAAAAGTGAACACATGTTGGTCCAGAAGAAAACATATGCTTAGACCAACCACCCTAACTCTTCACTCTTTCCCTCCACCTCATACTCCGTGTCTCGTCTGACGTACACTTCAAAGCCTCATCCTTGATGGCGAGGCTCCTCAGAGGTCAATAACTGGTGCCCATGTCATTCAAGGCCTCATCCTTGATGCGCGAGGCTCCTCAGAGGTCAATAACTGGTGCCCATGTCATTCAAAGCCTCATCCTTGATGGCGAGGCTCCTGAGAGGTCAATAACTGGTGCCCATGTCATTCAAAGCCTCATCCTTGATGCGCGAGGCTCCTCAGAAGTCAATAACTGGTGTACATGTCATTCAAAGCCTCATCCTTGATGCGCGAGGCGCCTCAGAGGTCAATAACTGGTGCCCATGTCATTCAAAGCCTCATCCTTGATGGCGAGGCTCCTCAGAGGTCAATAACTGGTGCCCATGTCATTCAAGGCCTCATCCTTGATGCGCGAGGCTCCTCAGAGGTCAATAACTGGTGCCCATGTCATTCAAGGCCTCATCCTTGATGCGCGAGGCTCCTCAGAGGTCAATAACTGGTGCCCATGTCATTCAAAGCCTCATCCTTGATGCGCGAGGCTCCTGAGAGGTCAATAACTGGTGCCCATGTCATTCAAAGCCTCATCCTTGATGCGCGAGGCTCCTCAGAAGTCAATAACTGGTGTACATGTCATTCAAAGCCTCATCCTTGATGCGCGAGGCGCCTCAGAGGTCAATAACTGGTGCCCATGTCATTCAAAGCCTCATCCTTGATGGCGAGGCTCCTGAGAGGTCAATAACTGGTGGCCATGTCATTCAAGGCCTCATCCTTGATGGCGAGGCTCCTCAGAGGTCAATAACTGGTGCCCATGTCATTCAACGTCTACGTTCAGCCTCTGGTGCAGGTCATCTGGTCCAACTATTACACGCAAGGAAGGAAGTCCAGTATAGAGAGCACACCAGTGATCAGCAACGCTGTGTGGCTGCAGTCAATGAGGGCCACTGGCTAAAGGCAAACTGATGAAGAAGAGGTGAAAGTGGGCAGAGGAAAGCTGTGCGGTGCCACGCTCGGTTCTTCTGAACCAGCGACACTGGTGGCAAATGCTGGCTTCAGGGTTGATTCCAACTTCTACAGCGCCACACATTTACGCGCGGTCACCATCATGGTTTCACCAACTTCAAAATATGAATTTAAAAAAATCTAATTTGACTAAGTGGTCTGCGGGCACAGCTGCAATTTGTTCCCATATGGATGCACTCTAAACTTCAAGGCTCTTGTACCAATCATCTCACACAGCTCTGCACCAAACAGCCGCCTCATCCCAATGTTCAACGCCACTGTAGGCAGTGGAGGGGAGCGCGCTGCTGTGAGGTGCCGGGTTCCTGGGCACATTTCCACCTGAGCTTCATACCACTCTCAGCTGGTTCCCAGAATTACCCAACAAGCTCTCTTCTTGCACTCCATTCAGCGCCATATGATCCTATTGGGTAAAGTCTCTCAATCTGCATTAACGTAAAATGCAGCCTCACGACACAATATCTATCAGCACTGGGCAAACAGTCTTTTCAACACTTGCAGCTTGGGTTAAATAAAAAAAAGGGCGGGAAAATTAGGCATATTATTTTTGAAGTTTTGCAGAGTTCACAAAGTCGGAAACTCGTCAAAGTTGCAAACTTTGCAAAACTCTACTAGTAAAAGAATTGTCTCTAATAAAAGGTTTTAGAAGACAATCCTCCTACTTAAAGCCAGCTTCTGGCTGGATTTTGTCCTGTAAAACTTATTTTCACAAAAGAAAAAAAAAATCTCACAACTTCATGGGTTGGAAAGGGTGTGTGTCGGCTCTAAAGTTTGCAAGAAAAGCTAATGGAAGAAACATGGCAACTCTGTACACCTCTCATAAAATCAACAGATAGACACATTCCATACAGCTAAGCACATGACTCCGTTTGGTTGCGCATAAGGAAAGGTAAGTGAAGTTTCCATAATGGGTGTGTGACACAACACAACAAAACAAATGCCATGGAAACTTGTGTTTCTAAAGGCCCACACGGCGGTGATGGTAAAGACCGAACAGGTTTCACTGTAGCCTTAAAAAGTAAGAACGGACTCACCAACAACACAATGAACACAATAATATCACGTTTTCAAAGAAAGTTTGCTTCAGACACTTCTTTGCGCTAAACGTTTTGTACAGTGGTGCCCCTTGAAGAACTGCCTTGTAAAGGGCGCCACCCGGGAACAGAGGTTAGTAAAGACGTCACACAGCAAAGACACCCGGAGACGGGTCTTCTGAACACAGCAAACAAACACCAAGCCACGGAATGAAGACAACTATTTCAATGTCTGTTACGTACACACATTGAGTTATCTGCAGAGATTCACCAAAGATGTAGAAAAAAATCAGGACTTAATAAATTAAAATAGGGGCTACATCCTTTTGGCGGCCTCGGACATTTTAATAACATGCATCTGAAACAAATGAATGACACAGTTAATGCGGTTTAAGAGAATCACTCCGCAAGAGGAGTCAAGAACAGGCCACAAAGCACATGCCTCAACCATCTATGGGTGGGGATCTGAGCCCACGGAAGGTGTGGTGCCACCACGTGGGACCACAAGAAAACATGTCAGGAGCACGCAAGGGTGTTCAACTCAAGAAATAGATGGGACTACATGCACTTGCCACTCAAGGAGTGCTGCAGTAAAGTTAGTCATTGTGGGAGTGGCACAGAGCAAACACTTCAATACCTTGTAGTCACCTCGGGCTGAGGAAGCCATCTGGGCCATTTAAAAGAGAAGGCGTCCGCCTATGCCATCGGTGGCAGTGCCAGGCTACACACGTCATTACTGTTGATCCTGCTATGCAGGGCGGCTCTGGAGGACACCACCCGCAACCCCACAAGGTGCCGTAGGTCACAAACTACAGACATATGCTTGAGTATGGTGCCAGCTACCGAGCGTAACTCAAGAGAAGGCGTCCACCTATGCCATCGGTGGCGGTGCCAGGCTACACACGTCATTACTGTTGATCCTGCTATGCAGGGCAGCTCTGGAGGACACCACATACAACTCCACAAGGTGCCGTATGTCACAAACTACAGACATATGATTGAGCATAGTGCCAGCTACCGAGCGTAACTCAAGAGAAGGCGTACGTCTATGCCATCGGTGGCGGTGTCAGGCTACACACGTCATTACTGTTGATCCTGCTATGCAGGGCAGCTCTGGAGGACACCACATACAACTCCACAAGGTGCCGTATGTCACAAACTACAGACATATGATTGAGCATAGTGCCAGCTACCGAGCGTAACTCAAGAGAAGGCGTACGTCTATGCCATCGGTGGCGGTGTCAGGCTACACACGTCATTACTGTTGATCCTGCTATGCAGGGCGGCTCTGGAGGACACCAGCCGCAACCCCACAAGGTGCCGTAAGTCACAAACTACAGACATATGATTGAGCATAGTGCCAGCTACGGTGCGTAACTCGAAGAGTCAACTACTATTAGAGCATAATAATGACACTCGTCATCCTTGGCCTTGAGCAAAACTAACATCCAGTGGAATTCAGGCCATTACAAGAACACCTCCTCAAAGATGGACAGAACTCAAGGGGTTCATTCACTCCAGTCCTTCCAGTGTACCCGCATACTAGTCCTAAAGTATCAAGGTGTGCAGCTGTCCCTAATACAAGCGCTTAGAGACAAAACCAGCATCTAGTGACCCCACTCCGCTACCTCCAAGACAGAGCAGGGATAAATTACAGCCGCTATACGTTTCACAGTGCCTTCACACTAGTCCGCTTGTGTAAAACGACAAAGTTGGGCGCCATCTTGATGAACTAGAAGCAGCGTTTCCTACAACTGGACATTCGTGTTTCTGCAATCTAGACAAAACACTAAGGCTGGCGAGATCAGTGCTGTAAATAAATCAATAATCAACTAAATAACAACATGCATATATAAACAATAATACCAATCAATGGGTTTAGTACTTTTGACTATTTTCAGGCCACTTCCCATCACTTAGGCTGCACACTCTGGCCTTCAAAACTTACATATCACGACGTGCAAAATTTACATCAATCCAAGATCAACTATTTAGATAAAGGCATATATCCAATATAAAAGTTGACTATGGTTGGTTTGATGTGGTTTAGTATAGCATGAACTTGGCCCAAGAGAACCAAAGACTTATATATATATATATATATATATATATATATATATATATATATATATATATATATATATATATATATATATCTATATATCTATATATAAACTGAAAAAACCATAGGTTTCACACATGTTATAGTTAGGAATTAGCATTTAAAAAAACCTTGCAAATTCACTTAAAAAACCATAGGTTTCACACATGTTCTAGTTAGCTGGACATTTTCCTCGTAAAAAACCAATGAAATTCCCCCGTTATAGTTAGTAAAGGGAACTATAACTCACGCGACCGCAATCCACTGCTGATGACGTCAGATATTACATCACTGTATTTATTCACTTATTTACCCATTTTTCTTTCCTTTAAGCTTTAGCTATACATATTTAATAAATATTTATTTTACAGAAAGACACATATGTCATCAGTGATGTAATATCTGACGTCTTCAGCAGTGGATTGCGGTCGCGTGAGTTATAGCTCCCTTTACTAACTATAACGGGGGAATTTCATTGGTTTTTTACGAGGGAAATGTCCAGCTAACTATAACATGTGTGAAACCTATGTTTTTTTCAGTGAATTTGTACGGTTTTTTAAATGCTAAGTTATGTATTTATTATTTATTTTAAGGTTTTTCACCGTGCGCGTACCGTGCGCGCTCTGTGGGCCCACGGTGCGCTTCGCGCACCGTGCGCCCACGTTACGCCGTTCGCGTAATTTTCCCGTTTCTACCGTGCGCGCACGGTAAGTGCACTCCGCGATTTTTCGTAAAAATATTAAAAACATTTATGGCCCTTGGGGGTCCTTTGGGGACCCCATGACTATGGCTAGGGGGTCAGGAACTGTCCACCCTGCCCCCTTTTCATGTTCTCAACCTTTATTTTTCACCTTCCTCGAACTGCCAGAGACAAAATGGCGGCCGACACTTCCTGGTTTCGACCGATTCGAATGTTTACTAAGATCTAACAACCAATCAGAATTACGCTCGCGCACGGCAGGGTGCGCTTACCGTACGCGCCTATAGATATATATATGCTTTTAAATGCTATTTTCTCAGAAAATACTGAACAGATTTACACCAGACCTGCAAAAGGCACATCCCTGACCGGAGGACTACCTTTCTGCCAAATTTCAAGGTTTTCTGTTCAGCCGTTCGGGCTGTAGCGCGGACTAAAGGTCCTATGGGAAAATGCATGGGGAAAACGCGTTTTGGGACCCCGCCTTTTTCTCAGCCCCCGCTTGACGAATTCACCCGAGACTTTCAGGGAAGGAGCGGAGCGCCCCACCTATTTTGAAAATTTCGCGAGGATTCGTCAATCGACGCAAAAGTTATTCCAAATAGAATGTTGCCGATTTCCTATGGAAACACGGTCCTAACTATAACTATCTACTGGCGACCGCCAGTAGATAATATAAACACACACACACACATATATATACATATATTTGTCAACCGGCGCCAAAGTCATTGGGAATAGAATGGTGCGGATTTCCTATGGAAAATAGGTCCTAACTATAACTACCTACTGGCGACTGCCAGTAGAATAGAGATATATATATATATATACACAAATGATACTGCCCTGCAATTAAGGCACCACACACCAGCGAGGTTCAACCTTTTATTCTCAGAGGTGGCATGGAAAACGCCATCTCCCAACAGCAAAGTGTCTCATAACCAAACGCGTTTCAGGCTTCCTCAGCCCTTATTCACTTGCATCACGAGGAGGAGAAGCTGCATGATTACGCGCCATGTTTGCGGCGCTTTATGTACAATCACCGTAGTGGGCGTGGCAATTGTAAACTCTGGTCTTTGTAGTTTTCAGTCTTTAGTAGTTTGCCACTATCCCTCCTTTCAATTTAAAAAAACATTAGTAGGTTCGCTGAATAGTAAACCGCCGTGTTCTGGCTGTATTACCTTAGAGAACGGTCTCGCTGTTCCTCATGACACCGCTTAATTTTCCTTGCACGGTGTTCAGGAGCCGCTCTTCCGCGGCAGGGTGTCTCATGACCAGAGCCGGGCCGCTAACATAATCCAAATGATACTGCCCTGCAATTGAGGCACCGCACACCAGCGAGATAGAGATAGATAGATAGATATATATATATATTTTTTTATTTTTTTATTTTAAGCACAGGATGTTATGTAATTTACCCAGAATCAGTGGTGGGTCCTCCGCTAAGGCAGAGGACCGTCGCCCCACTTCTATTTCAGCAGTGCATAAAAGAAAATGATACTAACAGGACCTTCTTATCATTTTATTTTTCTATGCGGGAGTCGGGGCAGAGCTGGGTTCTGTGACAACAGAGTGAGGAGTGGTTTGCACTTCCCTAAATGCGCATGATGGTTTGGCCGGCACTTTACAGCCTTGCGGAGAACATTCCCAGCCTCCCAGGCATTGCCAGAGCGGCCAAACAAGCGGCGCAAAGCAATCATGACGCTGCTCGTGCTGCGTCGTGATTGGCTGGGAGAGTACGGAAGCCTGGGGGCGTACAGCAGATCTGAAGAGGACAGAGGAGAGGCATGTGGCGGCGAAGGCAAGTAATATTTTTTTAATCCATTCCCTCCCCGCCTCACCAACCGCGTTCCAAGGCAGCCGCCACTGCAGGATGTTCAGCAAAGGCCAAAATTCTAAAGTGGCTCCCTAGTCCGAAAGTTGGCAGTTCAGGCCGCTAGGCTGCAACTCCCCTGTTGACTGATGGTTATATGTAGTCAGTGTTATGCTGAACAGTATCACCGCAGTTTTAACACTTTGGTGTCAGGTGGCAGCAAAATGTGCAAGAAAACAAGAACAATATTTACTGTAACCTTGCATTGGGAACTGCAACCCTGTTACTGGGTGCCTTCTCTTTGGGGTGAAGGAAGGATGTCACCGATAGTCACAACGCACCCGAAACATCATGCTGAGCGAGCTACAGTTTACAAGGATCAGCTAATGAACTAAAGCACTGTGAACACTATTTCTGATTACGAGCCAACAAAACCTAACTCAAAGGAAATTCTCAAAATAAGAGCACAGACCATTGGAATGGGCTTTTGTTAAGGTACCCCTATAGAGTGAGACCACACAGATGGAGTCACAGGGACTACGGCTGTACAACAAAGGGTCTGTGCCGCAAATGGGACGACGTAAAAGGTAGGGGCCAACATTTAGGCAATTCATTGAAATACTTTTTGCTTGACAGACTTTCGGAAAAGATGCGACTTGGTAAAACACGAATGAAAACTGATGATGTGGACCTATAAGCCCATCGTTTTACTGGGCATCGTAAGTGGAGAGCCTCTTCTCTGGTGTAACCGGACAAACAACTCGACTAACTGTACCCAATGTACTGGATTCACTATTGAGAAAATGACTCTTGCACAAGTTAACACGGACCACACCATGGGTAAGTGGTGGCATATCCAAGGTAGTCGCGCAACAGGAGACATTTTGGAGTTTTTCCTACTGTGTAGTTATCAGGTCTCCTGCATTTCAGACTAGACCACCCTTTTTACTCAATGATGTGTTATTGTGGTTATGTGCATCATGGCTGCCAGCCGGCCTTACAGACTTTAGCTCTAAATATGAGCAGCCCAGATAATTGCAATATTTTGATGAACTCCTGTTACCACAATTATTAATAATTGGGGAGAGGATGTAGCCTTACGGCTACAGCGGCCAACCTCTAAGCTGGGGAACCGGGTCTGAACATCCTGGGATTCTGGGCAAATCACTTAATCTCCCAGTGCCTAACAAAAATGAATGTGTACATCTGTAACGAAACTGATGCTCATGTAAAGCGCTCTGATACCCGATGTCTCGGGTCTAATTCGCGCTATATAAAACAAAAAAAATAATTAAAAAAAAGATGGGCTTTGTGATAAATATAGGCAGGGTGGCCCAGTCTATGCGTATCACGGTAAAATGTACGGTGTTTACGGAACATGCAGCATTTACTGTGAAAAGTAACAAAAAACACATTATTACCAAAAACTAGCAAGTATATACTACTTATCACACCCTCTAAATTCCAACTACGCAGAGTCGGATGTGATCAAGTGTGATAAATTTCACAATGGACACAAGAGGGAGTGACGACGATTGGTGCACGGTTTATAGAGGACACACTGGTAGATCACGAATATTTCACTCGAGCTCAAGGGGTTCCTCAGTGATTGTTTATCCTACAGGCTGCCATTTCCTATTATATTAAACAACTGGTCTACTGATGGGGTGGAGCCTTCAACTCACAAACTAGTACATGCGGTACACTTAATGGAGAAGAGATGACATCTTACCCGCTGGTTATATAGAGGCATTAGGGCACACTCAGGAATATCACTCACTCACTCGTCTACGTACAAAGTGGTTCGGGGATCTGGGCAGGGATCTCACGGATAAAGAATGGGCGTCCATATTGGAATTCCCTAAAAAGGTATCCAGAAATGCTAAATTTAAATATATACAGTATATGATTTTGCATAGGGCTCATCTTACACCACACCGTATTAAAAATACGTTTCCAGGTGCACAACTCCCTTGCCCCCGATGTCAGGTAGCCGATCCGGATATAGTCCACTTGTTGTGGTACTACCCGGGTTTACGGGGATTCTGACACACAATAGGACATCTGACACAAGAAGTTACGGGCACTACTGTCTGGACAACAACAGAGTGCTGCCTACTAGGCTTACACCCGTATACGAAAGCGCAGAAGGTACGCTACAGGTTCGCGGACATGGCCGTGCTTATGGCGTAGCGCGCCATCACCATGAGATGGAAGTCAGCCTTTCCCCCTGCACCACTCACCTGACACACAGAGATGATCCGCTGGGGAAGTGCAGAGTGCTATTATAAGAAGGGAAGAACCCCGTGGCTTACGTAAAATACCCACATCTTTGGAATGGGATCAGATGTTAAAATCTTTGAAAGCTATGGATCCCCTTGAAACCCCATCTTCCCAAATCGAAACGGCACTTGCCCCGTCCACGCTCAGTAATATGACTGAGCCCGTATCATACGATGTATTGCACAATGCTTCAATACTTAGGAATCAGTAAATATATACGATTGCCATAATTACATAGACATACGCGAGATAACCTCTCAACATACGTACGCATAGGTGTGAAGCCAGGATGGTGGGGGGTATTCTTAGATCAGGAAAGGTTCGTTTGCAGCTTCATGTGTAGCAATGTTGCATATACTATGCATTTGATAATATACAACAGCGGTCATTACTTATGGTATTTGTTACAGGTCTCTGACGGTAGATGCTGTTCTGCATAAATGTTTATATGTACAACTACAAATTATTTACACCATTGTAACGGGCGCTCAATGTCGCATGTATATATGCTATTGTTCAACCACGACTTCTGTATTACGCAAGAATTGCAATAAAATTGTGCTAAAAAAAAAGGGTGATACGTAACACACCAGGTAGCGGGCCATCCATAGGGTGGATCTATGTGTAATCAGGACACTCAACTACTAGTATCTGTAAAACAGCCGACGCTGCCCTGATTGAGCCTCTGCCTTTTAATCTTCACCTGCTCTCCCTGCTAAAGCTTATCTGCTGTCTTGGTTGAGAAGGAATACAACCAGGCAGAAGGTCAGGCACAGAACCCTCTCATGGTGTCCAACGCAGGGATTTCAGCAGTGTGATCAGGAGCCATGGACCGGCAACACAACGTCAAGTCTGAGAAGGCCTTTGGCTCCTGTCCCACTCCTATCTCTCTGGTGAGGAACCTCAGGACCTCCTCGTAGAACCAACGGGAGGTACTCTTCTATAGATCAACAGAAGACTCTGTTTTTCCATCAACAACAAAAGTGTGTCTTGTTCGACCATTCTGTCACGGAGATGAACCCATGCTTGCCTAGCTGGTATCACAACTGGATTATGCGATCACCTACCCAGGTCTACGCAAATACGGACTGTGGCGCTTAGTTTACCAGGTGTAGTATAAGGCAAAGGCCTCACTGCACTGGCACACACAGGAAAGACCAACCCTGCCTGACAGCGATGATGATGCACTAGAAGAGACAGAAGAGATACAGGCAGACATGCAGGAGAGGAAGAAAGACTAGGTGTTCCAGGGCACAATAATTGATGAACAGGCATTCTGTTGAACAACAACTCCGTTTATTGCGTACACTAGACATTACTACAACACGTTGTTGCCAGCAGAGGGTGTCACTGCACACTGCTCAGGACACGGTTACTCTGATGTCTATAGCAGGGATTCAGAGGACTTCTGATGGGGCATATTTTCTGGCACCCTAAATCGAAATGCTACTGTCTCTTTAAATTGGACGTATGGAGGTATTTTTCGTGGCACAGGGAACATACAAGCAGTATTCTTGTTGCAAAGTGAGCGCTGGCTCTGCTGTTCGTGCCTGTAAGACCTGAGATTTGCCAGGAACGAGGGATTGCAGTGCTCTCGGATGCCTGCAGCGGATATCTGTTGCTTGCCCTATCTGTCCTCACCGCGACTGCATACTACAGGGAAAGGGCGACCGGCAGCGTTCAGCTTCTGCCCTGCACGCGTACACGAATGCTTATCACCAGCCCTGATGACCACTCCAGTTCCCATGGTCTGCTCACCCCTTCGCGCATGAGCCTGCGAGTCTGTCCTGGTACTGGGCAGAACCGTGGAAGGGGCGTTCATGGGAGGAGCTTAATGATGTTGACAGGCTTGGAAACATGCTTGCACTTGATCTTTCCTCGGCAAGAGCACGGAAATCCACCTGCACTCAGAGTCCATTCTCCATAAGCCTTACTCCTAGAATGGTCTTCCCTTTAAACATGGCCGTGCCTCTCTAATAAAAAGACAACTGATGTACTAGTGGTAGCGCTCTCACAAAGGTCCCGCCCCATGCTTGTTCATCTTGCTCTGCCTTCATCCGCTCATGTTTCGCTATTAAGACTTAAAAGAACTTAGAGATTCCTTGTGGCAGCCACTCCTGGAACCCTTCAATCAATCAATCAGCATTTGTAAAGCACACACTGTAACCCCTGGGGGTATCTGGGCGCGTACCTGTGCTGAAGAGCCTTTCTGAAGTCTGCCTGTGAGAAGGCTGTACAGAGCTAGAGGGGAATGTCGTTCCAGGTCTTGGCAGCGATGTCCTGCGACGGTTACGGGGGGGGTGTGCATGAGGGCGAGTGAGGAGGAGCGCAGGTGTCTGGAGGGTTGGTGGAAGCTCAGTCGATGGTTGATGTAGGCAGGTCCTAGGTTGTGGACGACTTTGTAGGCGTGTCTGAGGATCTTGAACTGGCATCTCTTCTGGATGGGGAGACATTGGAGGTCTCTCAGGTGGGAGGTGATGTGGGTTCATTTGGGGAGTTTCAGGATGAGTCTGGCTGCGGCGTTCTGTATGGAATTAAGTCTCTTGAGGAGCTGGGTGGGATACCAGCGTAGAGGGCATTGCCGTGGTCTTGGCGGCTGGTGACGAGGGCCTGGGTGATGGTCTTTCTGGTGAATGTTGGAATCCATATGAAGATTCTGCGGAACATGCAAAGTGTGTGGAAGGAGGAGGAAACTGCGTTTACTTGTCGTTTCATGCTCAGTTGGCTGTTGAGGATGATGCCGAGGTTGCGTGCATGGTCGGTCAGTGGGGGCCAGAGTTCTGCAGGCCACCAACGGTGGGACCATGCGGAGATGTTCTTCCCAAAGATCAGTACTTCAGTTTTGTCTGAGTTGAGTTGGAAGCAGTTGTGTCTCATTCATTTGCCTAAGTTGATCATGGCGTTGCAGAAGTTGATTTTTGGCGTTGAGGGGTCCTCGGTGAGCGAGAGGATCAGTTGAGTCATCAGCTTAGAAGATTATGCGGAGTCCTTCTCCTTCAGACCGTTACACCTTCTCTGCTCCACTTCTGCTCCACCCTAGCTGGTGGTGGAGGCTGAGCATTAGGAGGGCACAGACCTCTTGTGCCTCCGTCTAACTGCTGACAAGTGTGTATCGGGTGCTTTTAAAGTAAACAACGCCCTTGGTGTGTGGCTGAAGAGGGCAGATTGCTTCTGATACCACTTTTATGATCCTAATGCTGTATGGGGCACTCCAGGGAGTGAGCTTCCTCGAAGTCTGTGTCTCACGCAAGACAGGACAGCTGAATGAAGCCGGAAGCTTACAGGACCTCTGTGTTAGACTGTACAGGATGAGCTTGGGGACATCTTCTTAGAACGCCTTAAACTGGACCCCACCGGGACAGACCATGAATCATGATGCATGTCCTCACCTCTGACGTACATTTAGTTTGTTCAGCTGCCCGTACTCCAAGAATTCCACTATTGCTTTCCTATGAGTTAACGCTCAAGTGTCGTGAGGGAGCTAAAAGAGCATGTTGTCACTCTGTAATTTTCTTATATTATTAACTTGTTTGACTTTATGGAGTTTCACAGATTTCCCTGTAGGCCATGGTGTCCACTATAGGTTCATGAAAATTGGATTGAGGCCAGATTTTTAAGATATCCACTCACGTAAGATATATTTTACCACGGCTAATATAACTGCAACATCTTTATAAAGTATTTTGCTATCCTGAATCACTGAAAAGGATCCTGTCCATGAGGATCTGTGTTGGATGCTCCAGCGTTTACTCCCAAGAAAGGAGGTTTGTAACTTGTTGGAAAATCACTGAGGAGTTCTACCTTCATACAAGACCCAGTAAACCTGAACATTGGCAAGACAGTCTGTGTGATGAATATGTAAGCTTGAGGAAAATAAACTGAATAGGTAGAAGGACAGTGGGCTTTAAATATTTAACAAATGCTCTGCATCAGTATAGAGTGAACAAAACCAAATAACAATATAGTATTCTGATGGCATTTTGAGACAAAATAAGTTTTGTAGCTGCATGTGCATCAGTCGATACCTTGCGGTGTTTTATAAATTATTTAAGTGCTATCTACATTTTTACCTGTTTGAAGGGAATGGAACAAAGTGAAAAAGAGCAGACTGATCAGAGATGTGGTGGCAGATGAGAGATTCTGGGGGAAAAAACATTAGAACCAATTAAATACATTAAATATAAATTGAACGTCTACCAATGAAAAGTCTTAACTTTGTGTAAACACTGGGTTTGAGACTAGTATGATCTCTGCCATTAAGAAATAGACACAGCAGATTTCAGTGGAGATTCTTTAATGGGTGTGCAAAACTTGCGCAATTTTCTTTACGCAAGATATCTGAAAGTTTGTGTGAAATAAAATGCAAATCTGGCATTCAGCTTTATATTTGAATGCAAAATGTAAGGATGCATTTTGCTCTTTAAAAAAAATGGTGCAAAAATACAGAGGTGTCGCAAACAGCAATTTGCATTCGGTTTGTGCTCTCGCTATAAGATTTTTACCTGAACAGCCTTGAAATTACACAACAACGCATAATAGCTGTATTTTAGGAATTTCAAGTTTAACGTGAAATGCCAGAAGTTACACTGGTGTAAACAAAAAGGTTGGCTTGGCCGAATCCTGATACAATAATGAAGAGGTAAAGTAGCTGTTTTACTACAAATGTGCCGCCCGTCCTGTGTGTTCTTGGGCTTCAAGCTTGGTTTGTTGTTGCCAAAATGAAATGTTTGTTTGATGAATTTCTAAGAACACTTTTTCCACCTCCTGCAGTGTTGATGCACCCGATTTAAACTCAAGGACTATGCATGCGACCTACTCTTCACTAAGTCTTCAAAGCACAGACTGGTCAAGAATTGCTGGAAGTCTTGAGATGCAACTCCCCTCCTATGTGTTTATTTTCTGCAGCAGCAATATGTTTATGGGAGACCGGGATCCTCTCTCGCATAGGTTCCCCCACTCGGAGGGCGTCTGATGGAAATTACCATGTCCTGGGAGTGTGGTCGGGCAACGTCCCTGGATCCTACAGGGACGAGACTAACTCACTCATGGATGAAATATAATTTTAGGCTTGACTGTTAAGAACAAGAACTAACCAAAAGTGCACATGCTCCATCTCTGTGTCGGGCACTGCAGTGGCATGGTCACTGGTGGCAAACATCCAATAACATTTGCTGCCACATGCCTATTGTGTCTGCTGCCAGGCTACTGATGGATGCAAAGCCACAAGCTCATCCCTCTCTGCCTTTAAGGCCCTCCACTGGCTACCAGTTGCCAGAAGATCCTCTTTCAAGCTGCTCCATCTCCCCCACGAGTCAAAATGTGGCAACAGAACACTTTTCATCGGGAAGAAAAAACACAAAATAAATTTTGCCCAGGAACCTGCGTTCTAGGGTGGCACAGCATCTCAAAATGCCAGCATACAAGAACAAAGACCATGGGCAGCACATCTTGCTCTGTGCAAGCAACAAACTATGGGATTCACTACCACAAAACACAAGGTCTAATGGGAACCGTCTCCGCTTCAGAAGACCCGCCAGGAGCCGGCTCTTCCCTGCAGGATCGCAATACTCACAACAAAACAATCTGCAGCAACTCTAGGAACAAGACAGAGAAAAATAACCTCTGCTATTTATAGAACATGCATTTATATTTATACCTTACACATTTACATATGTCTGTATATAGACATTGTACGGTGTATGTACACAGATGTATGTATTTATATGGGGCGCTACTTTGTAATGGGATTCACCAGTATGTGTATGTATCTGTGAATACATATGCTTCCAAATGTATGTTCTATGTATCCGTCTATATTTACAAAAGTGTTATGTATATGGCAATGTATGTATATGTATGTGTATGTGTTCCATGTATGTGTGTGTCTGGATAGGTTACAGTTGGGAGCATATGCATGCCTTCATCAATATGTGCTTAGGTTTTGTATAAGGATGTGCCTGCATTTGTGTATATTTATGGGTAGGTACATGCATGCATATATGTGCATGTGAGTGAATGAATACATATTTTAAAATGTATGTATAGGACAATACATGCATATTTATGCATTAATGGACACGCAAGTTGGAATCTGTAAATATGGCTATGTGCTTATACACCTGTCTGTACAGGAGTATGCATTGAACAAGGATATACGAATTATATATACCTGTGGGAAAAACATCTTACTTCTATGACAAATGTAGGTTTATGCATTACACATATATATATATATATATATATATATATATATGTATCTCAGGACCTAAATATGAGTCTAAGTAGGTACTTGAACCTATGAATATGGTTTTATGTTTTCTATAATGATATAACAATATGTTTAGATATTAAATAGACAAATGAATAATACTGCATTTATATTCAAACATGACAAAAGTATGTATGTCTGGGTATGCAAAGGATGAAGTGTACACACACGGTGTTAGACCGTGATGGTCCCCTTAGAAATGAAAAATTCTGGCACTGATTCCCCAGTAAGTCCCCATTTTCAGCAGCAGGGTGACTATTTGATTTCCGAGTGAAAATTAAGAGATCCAGTGTGTTTTCCGGTAGAACCATAATTGTGAGGAGGCTGGTAACACGAACTGGAATAAGTTACCTTCTCTATCAGCTGGTAACAAGAGTTGCAATAAGTTACTTTCCCTAACGGCTGGTAATGGAATTTGGAATACGTTACCTTCCCCATCGGCTGGCAACGGGAGGTGGAATAAGTTACCTTCCCTATCGGCTGGCAACAGGAGCTGCAATAAGTTACCTTCCCTACAGCTGGTAACAGGAGGAGTTGGAATAAGTTACTTTCCTCATCGGCTGGTCACAGGAGTTGCAATAAGTTACTTTCCCTATCGGCTGGTAACGAGAGCTGGAATAAGTTACTTTCCCTATCGAATGGCAACAGGAATTGGAATAAGTTACCTTCCCTATCAGCTGGTAACAGGAGGAGTTGGAATAAGTTACTTTCCTCATCGGCTGGTAACAGGAGTTGGAATAAGTTACTTTGCCTATAGGATGGTAACAGGAGTTGGAATAAGTTACCTTCCCTATTGGCTAGTAATAGGAGTAAGAATAAGTTACCTTCTCTATCGGCTGGTAATAGGAGTAATAATAAGTTACCTTCCCTATCGGCTGGTATCAGGAGTTGGAATAAGTTATTTTTCCGATCAGCTGGTCACAGGAGTTGGAATAAGTTACTTTCCCTATCAGCTGGTAACGGAAGCTGGAATAAGTTACTTTCCCCATCAGCTGGTAACGGGAGCTGGAATAAGTTACTTTCCCTATCGGATGGTGACAGGAGTTGGAATAAATTACCTTCGCTATCAGCTGGTAACCGGAATTACAATAAGTTACTTTTCCTATCAGCTAGTAACAGGAGTTGGAATAAGTTACCTTCACTATCGGCTGGTAACAGGAGCTAGGATAAGTTACTTTCCTTATCGGCTGGTAACAGGAGCTGGAATAAGTTATTTTTCCGATCAGCTGGTCACAGGAGTTGGAATAAGTTACTTTCCCCATCGGCTGGCAACGAGAGCTGGAATAAGTTACTTTCCCTATTGGCTGGTAACAGGAGTTGGAATAAGTTACCTTACCTATCGGCTGGTATCAGGAGTAAGAATAAGTTACCTTCCCTACTGGCTGGTATCAGGATTTGGAATAAGTTACCGTCCCTATCGGCTTGTAACAGGAGTTACAATAAGTTACTTTCCTTATCAGCTGGTAACAGGAGTTGGAATAAGTTACATTCCCCATCGACTGGCAACAAGAGCTGGAATAAGTTACCTTCCCTATCGGCTGGTAACAGGAGCTGGAATAAGTTACCTTCACTATCGGCTGGTAACAGGAGCTAGGATAAGTTACTTTCCCTATCAGCTGGTAACAGTAGTTGGAATAAGTTACATTCCCTATCAGCCGGTAACAGGAGTTGGAATAAGTTACTTTCCCTATTGGCTGGTAACAGGATTTGGAATAAGTTACCTTCCGTATTGGCTGGTAACAGGAGAAGGAATAAGTTACTTTCCCTATCGGCTAGTAACAGGACTTAGAATAAGTTATCATGCCTATCGGCCGGTAACAGTGGATAGATAGGGAAGGTAACATTCCAACTCCGGTTACCACCCGATAGGGAAGGTAACTTATTCCAGCTCCTGTTACCAGCCGATAGAGAAGGTAACTTATTCTTACTCCCGTTACCAGCCGAAAGCAAAGGTAACTTATTCTAACTACTGTTACCAGCCGGTAGGGAAAGTAACTTATTCTAACTCCTGTTGTACGAGTTACTTACCTTCGGTAACGATGTATCTGGTAGAGACGATTCTAGGCGCAGATTCCTTCACGTAGAATTATCCCCAGGCGTGAGAATGGATCCGGAAAACATTTTTGCCCAGCATCCCCGCGCGCCGGGGGGACGGCATCACGCAACTCCGCCCAGGCGTCGTCCGCGTACGTGACGTCAGCGAGGTCACATAAGTCCCACCCCGGCGCGCCCACGTCAGTTTTCTTCGGAGAACTTTTACGCGCCACAACGCGGTGCCAGCAGACAAAACTGTGCGAGTACAGGAACAGTGTGCGAAAGAGCAGAAACAGGAATGGTGAGAAACACTACCCAGGGCCCAGCACTGCAGTACCCAAAGGCAGGGAAAGAATAAAGAACAGAGCAGCAACCCTGCCAGTACAGAGACAGCCCCCCCCCGGGAAACAAGGGTCATATGTAAAAATGTGACGATAACTTGCAACAGGACTACAACCCCAACCAAAGGCAAGGAAGGGGAACCAGTCGGGGACACACAGGGAATGACAAAACTCCAAGACATCCCCATCACAGAGTGTGACGACCCCCATCAGGAACAAGGGCAGAGGCACAGCCAAAAGACCCCAACCTGAAGGGTCGCAAAGAGCCAGAAGCACCAACAAACCTATCCTCCCATGTGATCAACGGGGAGGAAAAAGGGACAGCCTGTACTTCTAGAAGACACAGCCACCCACAGGGAAGAGAGTGCAAAAGGCCAAATCACAAGCCCTCGCAGAACGGGGAGGAAGGGCGGGCCGTGAAGAAATCTGCGGCTAGAATCGTCTCTACCAGATACATCATTACCGAAGGTAAGTAACTCGTACATCTGATAGAGACTACTAGCTGCAGATTCTGTCACGTAGAATAGATACCCTAGCCATACCCAAGGGGAAGGAGGGTCTGCGAGAGGACCCCACCCACCCGGGCAGAACAGAGGACCGCACGGGGGCCAGTCCGAAAACAGGACGAGGAGCCCCAGGCAAAGGGAAACCCCCACCAGCAGTAGGCCACCAGCCCCAAAAAAGGGGGGGGGGGTCCGGGAAAAGAAGAGGAGAAGAAGAGCCGGTCCTCACTCAGCAGAGGAAACGAGGCAAGGCGCAAAGAGGCCAAACAACCCACGCCCACGTGAGGCAACGAAACCTCCGGCCAAGGCAAGGAAAGGAGCACCGAAGGAGAAGAGCAACCTAGAGACTCCAAGGAGACGAGGCAGAGCGAAGCCAATCCTAGACAGGACGGCGCTGGCAGCAAGAAGCAGGTGGAAGCTAAAAAGGGGAACTCAAGGTCACCAGGAAGAATCGTCCAACGCCCAGCAGGTACAAACTGCGCCCGCAAGAGGGTCCAGTAGTCAGGGACCATCCCCCCCACAGGGAGAAAAGGTAGAACTGAATGCAAGGCCCACTGGAAGCAGCGGAGCAGGATGACAGTCCCACTAAAGCCCCAAGAAGGCACAACAGTGCAGAAAGAACAAGAGGGCAGCACTGGCAAGCTCCGCCCGACACCAGTGGCACCACAGAACGAAACACTCAAAGCAAAAAGACGAAGAAGAAAGTTGCATCCTCAACATACCATAACGCCACGAAAAGCAGAAGCCCGCAGGCGACCACAACTTCCCAGCACATACCAGGGCTATATAACAGCCAACCCTGCCCCACATAGAGCAGGTCATATCCCAAGATATGGGAACCTCTTAGGAACAAACTTCCGCAGCAGAGAACAACAAAACAGAACTGCGGCAAAAAAAAACGCAGGAGGTCTATCAAGCAGCCAGAGGGGAAACGCAGAAGGCCCAATCTCAGGCCCAGCATGGTGTAAAAAAACCCAAAGGAAAAACAAACAGTCAAAAAGGGCTGGCCAGCAGCCAACAGAACCACAGCCTCAGCAAGGAGGACTCGAGTGGCCATGAAGCACACAGAACAGACAACTGGGGGGGCCCGCCCCAACGGAAGAACAGCTCCAAGAACCAGATCAACACGCAGGTCACTGAGGAGGAGGAGGAGGAGGAGGAGGACGACAAAACCCCGCCAAGAACCTCTCGATGGCTGAGTCCGCAGGGGCATGGAACAAAAGAGCACCATCGAAGGGGAGGTCCACCAGCCGTTCCTGAACATTCTCTGGGAACACACTGTCCCGAAGCAAGGCATGGCAACGAAGGGCAACCGAAGAATCCATGGCACGACCCAGCACCTTCGAGATGTCCAGAGCGGAGCGAAGGATAAACGCCGCCAGTTGCCGACCATCCAAGACGTGGTGTCTCAAATCCACACAGGCACCCTCCTGAGAAGCGGCAGACATAAGGGACTCCGCCGAGTCCCACAAGCAAGAAGTGGCCCTAGCCAAAACACACAGTGTGTTAAGGGCCCGCAGAGCCGCACACTGGTCGAGGCAAACACATTGCACCCCCAGGAGTCCAGCCAGCGGACCTCCCGTGACGGGGGAAGACAACAGCAGCAGCAAAGCAGTTAAGGCAGACTGCAAAAGGGGGCCTCTGGTCGAAGGGTGAAGAGAAAGGCACACCGGATCACGCAGTGCCGGATGGTGGCGGTGCAGAAGGTGCTGGGGCACCGGGTCTCCCGTGGCGGGACGGCCCCAAGAGAGGAGTGCAGTGAACCCTCGAAGGGAAGCAACAGATCCCTACCACCAGAGCCCTGATGGAGAGCCTCCAGAAGATCTGCGGGAAAATGGGTAGCTGGATCACCCATGCGCAAAATTCCCACAGCTGTGGAAACAGCGCGGGCGAAAGCCACACCCGCCTCCGTAGGGCCCCGCGGTGGGGAAAGCAGCTCCTCGTTAGGTGACAGCTGCAAGCTAAGGCGGCCATCCCCCAAGCCAACCGGAGGAAGGAAGGGCCAAGGCCGGAAGGAAGGAAGAGGGACAGAGTAGTGGGGGACCTGCGGCTCCTCCGGCGAAGACCGCGGTCTTGGAGACGGCAAGGAGCTGCATTTAGACGACGTCGGGGAAAAGCCACGACACGGCGGCCCGTCTCCGGCGAGGATGACACCAGCAACCGCCGAACCTCTGGAGAAGAGGAGACATCCTAAGACTAGTCAATGACCCACCGGCCCGGCGCCGAAGAGTCCGCAACCTGAGGCAGGACACCGTCGTCGACCGGCGCCGGAGGAGACGCCGGGGCGACCTCCGACACAGCACACGGCGCAGGAGACCGGAGCTGGGCAGGAGCCGGGGCGGCGCCAGTACAGCGCCGACCTGACCTCCGACGAGGCAGCCGCCTGCGTGGAGGAACGAGAAGGGCCCGGGGAGGGACAAGGAGACCCCCGCCAGCCGTGACCCGTGACAGGGCGAGATGGGCCCTCCGCCGACCCTGGTGGCGCCGCCAGAGTCAGCAGCTGCCGGCGCCATAGCTGTGTCACCTCGGACTCCGACAAGGCTGCCGCCTGTCCCGAGGACCAAGGGGGGCTCGGGGGTGCCACCCGAGCCCCGGCGACCTCCCGTGACACCACAGGGACTTCCACGGTAGTTTGCGGCGAAGCAGAGGCGCCGTAATCCGAAGGAGGGACCCCCGAAGGGCCGCACCCTAACGGCACCACATCCTCCGAGCCTGGATCCGAACCAGTCGGCGCCGGGGCAGGAGCCGCCGGCGACACTGAGGAGGGCCCCGCACACTGCAAGGGATCCGCTGACGTCCCAGGAGGGGAAGGAGGAGGAGGAGAAGCCAGCGAGGCCTGCAAAGCCGCCACATATGTCTCCATCTGGGCTCTGGTCGCCCCCACGCGGGGAAACGGCGGATAAGGGGACGACACGTGGGGCTGCACCACCCGCGGAGAGCCCACGCCCCCGACAGGCCGGAACCCAACCCTTGAGCACAAACTGCGACACTTACCAAGAGGTGAGCGGCGCTCTTGCGACCTGGGAGAAGATCGAAGTCGGCAAGGGAAGCCGCGGGTCCGAGAACCCTCCACAGGGGCCGGGCGAGAGGACGCCGACCTGGACACACGAGCTGAAAGAAGTTTCATCCGGCGCTCCCGCCGTGATTTCGGATTCATCTGCTGGCACGCCTCACAATTAGTGTAGTCGTGGTGCTCCCCCAAACACCACATAAAGATGGGGTGAGGACCAGTTGCCGACATGAGGCGACAACATGATGTGCAAGTTTTAAAGCCCGAAGACATTCGCACACTGTTCCTACACATGCAGAAGTAGCATAAGGGAAAGGCCTAAACAGGCCCAGAGCACAAATCAGATACGCGTGGCACACGGAAAAGGAAAAAACTGACGTGGGTGCGCCGGGGTGGGACTTATGTGACCTCGTTGACGTCACGTACGCGGACGACGCCTGGGTGGAGTCGCGTGATGCTGTCCCCCCGGCGTGCGGGGATGCTCGGCAAAAAAGTTTTCCGGATCCAGTCTCACGCCTGGGGATAATTCTACATGAAGGAATCTGCGGCTAGTAGTCTCTATCAGATACCATCCTATAGGGAAAGTAACTTATTCCAGCTCCCGTTACCAGCTGATATGGAAAGTAAGTTATTCCAGCTTCCGTTACCAGCCAATAAGGAAAGTAACTTATTCCAGCTCCTGTTACCTATACCCTATCGGCTGGTAACAGGAGTCGGAATTAGTTACTTCCCCTATCGGCTGGTAAAGGGAGCAGGAATAAGTTACTTTCCCTATCAGCTGGTAACAGGAGTTAGAATAACTTACCTTCCTTATCGACTGGTAACAGGAGTTGGAATAAGTGACTTCCCCTATCGGGTGGTAACGGGAGTTGGACTAAGTTACCTTCCCGATCGGCTGGCAACGGGAGCTGGAATAAGTTACTTTCCCTATCGGCTGGTAACAGGCGTTGGGATATACTTTCCCTATCAGCTGGTCACAGGAGTTGGAATAAGTTACCTTCCCTATCGACTGGTATCAGGAGTAAGAATAGGTTACCTTCCCTATTGGCTGATATCAGGATTTGGAATAAGTTACTTTTCCGATCAGCCGGTCACAGGAGTTGGAATAAGTTACCTTCTGTAAAGAACAATGGGAGAGCTAGGGAAAACAAGGGGGGTTGTGTCCGTATCCCCTGGATTTAGATAAGCTTTGTCAAAGGTGGACAACCCAATGTAGTGTGGTACGGTCAAAATGAAGCAATGTTTGGGAGCCCACCAAGTTACCTTCCCCATCGGCTGGCAACAAGAGCTGGAATAAGTTACTTTCCTTATCGGCTGGTAACAGGAGTTGGAAAAAGTTACCTTCCCTATCGGCTGGTAACAGGAGTAGGAATAAGTTACTTTCCCTATCGGTTGGTAACAGGAGTTGGAATAAGTTAATTTCCCTATTGGCTGGTAACAGGAGTTGGAATAAGTTACCTTCCCTATTGGCCGGTATCAGGAGTTGGAATAAGTTACTTTTCCGATCAGCCGGTCACAGGAGTTGGAATAAGTTACCTTCCCCATCGGCTGGCAACAAGAGCTGGAATAAGTTACCTTACCTATTGGTTGGTAGCAGGAGTTGGAATAAGTTACTTTCCCCATCGGCTGGCAACGAGAGCTGGAATAAGTTACTTTCCCTATTGGCTGGTAACAGGAGTTGGAATAAGTTACCTTACCTATCGGCTGGTATCAGGAGTAAGAATAAGTTACCTTCCCTACTGGCTGGTATCAGGATTTGGAATAAGTTACCGTCCCCATCGGCTTGTAACAGGAGTTACAATAAGTTACTTTCCTTATCAGCTGGCAACAGGAGTTGGAATAAGTTACATTCCCCATCGACTGGCAACAAGAGCTGGAATAAGTTACCTTCCCTATCGGCTGGTAACAGGAGCTGGAATAAGTTACCTTCACTATCGGCTGGTAACAGGAGCTAGGATAAGTTACTTTCCCTATCGGCTGGTAACAGGAGTTGGAATAAGTTACTTTCCCTATCGGCTGGTAACAGGAGTTCAAATAAGTTTCCTTCCCTATTGGCCGGTATCAGGAGTTGGAATAAGCTACTTTTCCGATCCGCCGTTCACAGGAGTTGGAATAATTTACTTTCCCCATCGACTGGCAACAGTAGCTGGAATAAGTTACCTTACCTATTGGTTGGTAGCAGGAGTTGGAATAAGTTACTTTCCCTATCGGCTGGTAACGGGAGCTGGAATAAGTTACTTTCCCTATTGGCTGGTAACAGGAGTTAGAATAAGTTACTTTCCCTATCGGCTGGTAACAGGAGTTGGAATAAGTTACTTTCCCTATCGGCTGGTAACAGGCATTGGAATATACTTTCCCTATCAGCTGGTCACAGGAGTTGGAATAAGTTACCTTCCCTATCGACTGGTAGCAGGAGTGTAAGAATAGGTTACCTTCCCTATTGGCTGGTATCAGGATTTGGAATAAGTTACTTTTCCGATCAGCCGGTCACAGGAGTTGGAATAAGCTACCTTTCCCATCAGCTGGCAACGAGAGCTGGAATAAGTTACTTTGCCTATCGGCTGGTAACAGGAGTTGGAATAAGTTACCTTACCTATTGGTTGGTAGCAGGAGTTAGAATAAGTTACTTTCCCTATCGGATGGTAACAGGAGTTGGAATAAGTTACTTTCCCTATCGGCTCGTAACAGCAGTTGGAATAAGTTACTTTTCCTATAGGCTGGTAAAAGGAGTTGGAATAAGTTACCTTCCCTATCGTCTGGCAACAGTAGCTGGAATAAGTTATCTTCCCCATCGGCTGGCAACGAGAGCTGGAATAAGTTACTTTCCCTATCGGCTGGCAACAGGCGTTGGAATATACTTTCCCCATCAGCTGGTCACAGGAGTTGGAATAAGTTACCTTCCCGATCGACTGGTATCAGCAGTAAGAATAGGTTACCTTCCCTATTGGCTGGTATCAGGATTTGGAATAAGTTACTTTTCCGATCAGCCGGTCACAGGAGTTGGAATAAGTTACCTTCCCCATTGGCTGGCAACGAGAGCTGGAATAAGTTACTTTCCCTATCGGCTGGTAACAGGAGTAGGAATAAGTTACTTTCCCTATAGGCTGGTAACAGGTGTTGGAATAAGTTACTTTCCCTATCGGCTGGTAACAGCAGTTGGAATAAGTTACCTTCCCCATCGGCTGGCAACGAGAGCTGGAATAAGTTACTTTCCCTAGCGGCTGGTAACGGAAGCTGGAATAAGTTACTTTCCCTATCGGCTGGTAACAGCAGTTGGAATAAGTTACCTTCCCCATCGGCTGGCAACGAGAGCTGGAATAAGTTACTTTCCCTAGCGGCTGGTAACGGAAGCTGGAATAAGTTACTTTCCCTATCAGCTGGTAACGGGAGCTGGAATAAGTTACTTTCCCTATCGGATGGTAACAGGCGTTGGAATATACTTTCCCTATCAGCTGGTCACAGGAGTTGGAATAAGTTACCTTCCCTATCGGCTGGTATCAGGAGTAAGAATAAGTTACCTTCCCAGCCGGCTGGTAACAGTAGCTGGAATAAATTATTTTCCCCATCAGTTGGTAACGGGAGCAAGAATAAGTTAGATTCCCTATCGACTGGTAATAAGATCTGGAATAAGTTACCTTCCCTATCGGCTGTTAACAGGAGAAGGAATAAGTTACTTTCCCTATCGGCTAGTAACAGGACTTACAATAAGTTATCGTGCCTATCGGCCGGTAACAGTACATAGATAGGGAAGGTAACATTCCAACTCCTGTGACCAGCCGATAGCGAAGGTAACTTATCCCAGCTCCCGTTACCAGCTGATATGGAAAGTAACTTATTCCAGCTCCTGTTACCTATACCCTATCGGCTCGTAACAGGAGCTGGAATAAGTTACTTTCCCTATCGGCTGGTAACGGGAGCTGGAATAAGTTACTTTCCCTATGAGCTGGTAACGGGAGTTGGGATAAGTTACTTTACCCATCGGCTGGTAACGGGAGCTGGAATAAGTTACTTTCCCTATGAGCTGGTAACGGGAGTTGGGATAAGTTACTTTCCCTATCGGCTGGTAACGGGAGCTGGAATAAGTTACTTTCCCTATCGGCTGGTAACGGGAGCTGGAATAAGTTACTTTCCCTATGAGCTGGTAACGGGAGTTGGGATAAGTTACTTTACCTATCGGCTGGTAACAGGGGCTGGAATAAGTTACCTTTCTTATCTGAATGAAGCCGCCACTGGCGGTGAGAGCCCACGGTGGGTTCGTGTTCCTGCTGCACAGATTCAAGCCCTATCTCAGGTTTTCACTCTATGAAGGTCGATGAATTGACTATGATTTTGCCAGGTGTGAGTGCAGCGCTTTGAGGCCGGAAGGATGAAGCGCTAGATCTGTTCAAGCACTAGTTATGGCCCTAGATGTACTCACGATTGTGTGATGTGCCTGGTATGAGTGCAGCGCTTTGAGGCCGGGAGGATGAAGCACTAGATCTTTTCAAGCACTAGTTTTGGCACTAGATGTACTCACGATGGTGTGATGTGCCTGGTATGAGTGCAGCGCTTTGAGGACGGAGGATGAAGCGCTAGATCTTGTCAAGCACTAGTTATGGCCCTAGGTGTACTCACGATGGTGTGGCGTGCCAGTTTCCGCGGCACCAGGCCATCCTCCGCCGCCCCGTTGGACCCGGGCCCGTCCTTCCTCCTCTTCCTGCTGGTGGGCCTCTCGGCGCTAAGGGGGACTTCCATTTCGAAGGCGAGTTGGTAGTCGGAGCTGGAGTGGGAGCTGCAGAGAATACAAAACAATGTTATACTGGCTCCCCCTGTGCTGTGCTTAAAGCCCCCGCTGCTCCCAGAGCCGCCCCCTCTCTGCACAGATAGAGGTACAACGTGTGCCAACTGCGGGGCCCTGTGCCCGTGCCTTGGCAGCGGAACTGAAAACAAGCCCTGGAGCTTGGCCGCAGTGCCAGAGCCGTCGTGCTTTGTGCCAAGTGCCCCACCCCAGCCTTGTGGCAGGCGGGCAGCGGGGCTGAGTCACGGCGAGGGCGAGCAGTGACAGGGCGGCCTGGCCTCTACACTGCCCTGGGTGAGGTTAAATATAGGCCTGGAGGGGAGCCCAGAACACACCGTCCAGGGCACACATGACTGCCCTGGCCAGCTGCCCACGGAGCGGGGTCGTGCTCTGGGCGCCCCAGACTGCCCCCGGTCTGTGCCACACCGCCAGACGGTCCTGGCTTCCAACCCATGGCACTTGCCCTGCTTGGCAACCTGAGCGCAAACTCGCAATGTTCAGAGCTGAACTTCAGGTCCCAGCATGCAATGGGCGCTCGTGTGAAAGGCCGCCCTGTCTCACTGACTCACACGTCACATGGGGCCACAGGGAGGCTGTGTAAAGTATCACAGACGGTTACTCCTGCTGTGCGTGGTGGTGAGAAGTGGGGGCCCATGCACCCACCACCCCTTCGGTTAAATGGACCCAGACTCTGTGCCACCCTCACGCTCCTACAAATGTTACCACGCGCCTTCTTCGATAAAACGCTGCTGCATCCTCAAACGGGGGGCACTTCCGCTGGTTTGCAGCCACACCCATGAAAAGGATTAACAGAGAATCGGAAAAGGATTTACAGAGAATCGGAAAAGGATTTACAGAGAATCGGAAAAGGATTTACAGAGAATCGGAAAAGGATTAACAGAGAATCGGAAAAGGATTAACAGAGAATCGGAAAAGGATTAACAGAGAATCGGAAAAGGATTAACAGAGAATCGGAAAAGGTTTTGAAAAACTTGACAATGTGGGCTGCTTTTCTTTGAGAAAAGGGGCATAAGAAAGAGTTGGTCATGGAGTTAGGGGCAGGGCACTTCCCATCTATCAATCAATCAATCAATGTGGTGGGCCCTACATAAAGTAATGGTCCAATCAGATGTGGCTATAGAGTGGGTCAATCCACAGGGACAGAACAGAGGTGAATACAGCGATCGGTGAGACTGCAGTGTTAATGTCTGCTTAGCCAGTCATTAACACCAGATAACTGCCCTCATCCAATTTACAAGCTGAAACTGTGGGCTGGGTTTCTTGGTCGATAAATACTCGGTTATTGCCCTCACTCTGTTCTTCCCTGTAAATAGTGAGTACCCTCCTGTGAGAAGAGTTATGCCCGAGACCTGGTACTCCATGCTGCAGCCTTAACTGTACAACAGCGCATTCATGTCGATATCAATGTTCAGCATAACCGGGATTCAAAATTTAATTTGTGCTCATTCTGCCCGTTATTCGGCCTCTTTCTACTCGTTCCTCACCTTTATTTTGCCTCTTTCTGCTCAGTGCTGCCCTTTATTTTGCCTCTTTCGGATCCGTGCTGCCCTTTATTTTGCCTCTTTCTGCTCCGTGCTGCCCTTTATTTTGCCCCTTTCTGCTCCGTACTGCCCTTTATTTTGCCCCATTCTGCTCCGTGCTGCCCTTTATTTTGCCCCATTCTGCTCAGTGCTGCCCTTTATTTTGCCCCTTTCTGCTCAGTGTTGCCCTTTATTTTGCCCCTTACTGCTCAGTGTTGCCCTTTATTTTGCCCCTTACTGCTCAGTGCTGCCTTTATTTTGCCCCTTTCTGCTCAGTGCTGCGCTTTATTTTGCCCCTTTCTGCTCCTTACTGCTCAGTGTTGCCCTTTATTTCGCCCCTTTCTGCTCCGTGCTGCCCTTTATTTTGCCCCTTTCTGCTCCTTACTGCTCAGTGTTGCCCTTTATTTTGCCCCTTTCTGCTCTGTGCTGCCCTTTATTTTGCCCCTTTCTGCTCCTTACTGGTCAGTGTTGCCCTTTATTTTGCCCTTTTCTGCTCCGTGCTGCCCTTTATTTTGCCCCTTTCTGCTCCTTACTGCTCAGTGTTGCCCTTTATTTTGCCTTTTCTGCTCCGTGCTGCCCTTTATTTTGCCCCTTACTGCTCGTCTCTACCGTTTACTCTGACATCGCATCCACAGCGCCCAGGTACCCCTCGGGGTGACAGGGCTGCTGTACAAATGCAGATTGATTGATAGAACGTTGTAAAACAAAACAATATTGGAGTTTAACAGATTCCTATCCATCCATGGCTGGATGACAGCAGTGACACATCCGCAGACCCCTCTGTGTGATCTCACATGGTGCCCGGCACTCCTGGGAGGCTGAAAAGCACATTATTTGAGCTGCCCTTGCACTATAGCCTTCAATATGTACCTCTGCTGAAGCCACCGTGCATCTCCAGAGCTCCCACAATGCACCTCGATCCTTATGTGCAGGATTCAATGGTATCCAGTCCTAACATCCCACGGCCACCTCACAGGCAGCTCTGCTCACACTTAGTGTGTGGGCGCCTCACTACTGAGATACCGAGTGCTCTCCACACTTCACCAGGCTCGGGGGGCTTCAGCAAGGAGCCCTCTTTCAGGTAGGGTAGTGAAGGGGTTAAAAGACAGGCACCCTGCAGCTTCACAACTTCACATTACAGAAGGACCAACTCCGCTCTGTATCCTTCCACGGATGATAAAATGAGTGCCATTCTGTTTGCACTAACACGTGTTGTTAACTGCCTTCATTCACTTCAAGTACGTGAATTTTACACACACACACTGCTTATATCACACTGTAAATTGAAAGCACTTTAATAAACCACAGTTTGGAACTGGATAAATGAAGCCCTACAAATCTATCCAGGCAGTTCTAGATTGAATTCGACATTTATTACACATGACATATGTACAAAGAGAGATCCAGAGAGCAGAAACCATTGGCCTACAAACACAGCCATGACCAGACCCCAAACCTGTGACTGGTATCAGCTCAGCAGTCCAAGCTCCAGGTAAGTACATTTGAAGATGGTAATGATAAAAGTACTCCACGAACGGGGAGGTAAGTCGGGGAATCCTGTGGGGATTTAACATGCAACCTGGCTTCACAATTCAACAACAAAAACAGGCACTGGCAACGCCAAACAGGGCTTTCCTTTAGGCTTTCATAAGGCAAAAGAACTGGGATTGCTAATATTTCTGTGGATGCTCTTCAGTGTCAGTCCCCAAAAAATCCAAATCTTTACTTGCCAATGCTAACCAGAATTGGCAAAAAAAAGTGCAATGTTGAGTAGCTGCATATGCATCATGACGTATGCATGTGCAATCACACATGCGACAGTATGAGGACACCATTTTGTTTTTTTTATTTAGCTTACCAAGGCAGAGGCCATCAATCTTGGGGCAAGAAATAATAAAAAAATAAAATAAATTAAGTAAATAAATTAAGTGCATGTAAAAGCATGTATTCTTTTTTTTTTGTTTGTTTTTGTTTTTTTTTTATAAAGGAACGACCTGAAGAAACTTAAAGCTGTGTGACCCCGCAAAAAGTAAAACATGATTTAACAGGGAGAGGCGGGTGAGCAACGTTGTACTGGGCAGGTGGTGGTGGTGGTGGTGGGAGGAATAAATGCCACTGAGAGGGGAGAGAAACGGTGAACAATATGAGCAGGCACAATGGAGGAGATGGGTTAAATAAACAAGAATTGCAAAGCCAGTAGGTCTTGTTTACACAAAACTGTGTCAATGTTTTTAGCCGTGCGGTAAAGCAGCATGGCTAAAAGTGATTTAAAACATTTTTTTTTTTTTAACCACAGGCAGGAGGCATCTTAGCACTTTAACAACAGACAACTAAAAGCGGTCTATAGATGAGGTGCAAAAAGGCGCCTTCCCAGATGAAGCAGAAAGGGATTTAAACTACAGTAAAGAACATCTGACACACATCGGTGTGAAAAGTCAGAGCTCTTTTAAGACAAGAGAGACAGACAGCAGGGAAATATAAACTGAAACACTGTGGACTTTAATTGCAGCCCCGCCTTCCTACGAATAAAAATGAACTGAAGTCCCTCACGGGAGGACTCGTGTATTCATGCTCTGATCTCCATCTGCTCAACTCTTCCAAGAATATCCACCCCAAAGCAGCTGCACGAGGCACATTTGGTCTTTTGTGCTCTTGCGTCATCACTTCCGTCACGGCAGAGACATTTTAACACGGCTTCTCTGTGTAACAACTAAACATCTGAAAACCTCTGGTTCTTCTCACATCTGCAGGTGTTGCTCTGCAGTGGGACTTGGTTATCGCCGATCGAGCCATCAGCAAGGCCGGGGATCTGGGAACACGGAAAGTGTGGGCGTGTCATAGAAGCCTCAGCTATCCTTGGGACAAGCAACCAAGCCCAACTTTCAGGACTCTGAGGGGCCAGAGGGGAACTCCCCACAAACGTTTGGGGAAATAGGTCCCAATGCTGTATTTGCCAACACAATTAGCTAAAATCCAGAGGTTCAGAAGAGGAAATATATTTTCCAAGAAAAAATGGCGCCAAAATCAGTAATTTTTCAAAATGTATTCAGCCTTGTTCTTCGATTTTTTCCCCGACTTATCTCTACTGGGTAGATTATCAGTCAAATGTTATTGTAGGGTGGAAAAATCTAAAGTTATGCAAATTGACCAATGATGTAGAGCTCACAGGATCAAAGACCAGCCGCATTTCCATCAACCATCCATGCCTCAGACAGCTGTAGTAATAAAGGCCTCGTCTGGGGGTCTCACCATATGGGTGGCAACTCACTTGGGCTGCTCAGCCGAGTCTGTTAGCACACACTCGGATGATATACAGTGTGTAATTCTGAAATGGCCCAATAATTTCAAGCTGGCTGCTGTGAATGTCTACTCGAGGCCTGTCAGTCTAGCTAGTGAGTCTACTACGGTCGACGAACTATCAAATTTTCTGCACTCCATCCCTACGGATGTGTCCCTACTAGTAGCAGGAGATTTTAACTGCCACTTTGAAACCTTACCGGGGATGGACCATGGTGCACTTGCAACTGAGGACGATTACTGGTCCATTCCGCAAATCCAATCTCCTCACACTAGGTCCTGGTCCCCTCTAGCGGTCCAAATAACGGCCCTTACACTAAGCCACTCAATTAGGGCTTGTAACGGACGCACCAATTCAGATACTCCTTCTAGGTGCACATACAACAAAAAGGGCCACGAATCGCGTCTAGACTACATTATGGTTCGGACACAGTCGTGGTCGAAGGTTATCAACTTCGAGACAACTTCGAGATTATTGTAAGGGATGACAGTGATCACAATTTGCTGAGGCTGGAGCTGGCTTCTCCGGTCACACTACCGAAGGATTTAGGACCCAGAGATGCCCGAGTAGACAGGTTAGTCCTGACGAATGACCGGCGCAGGGTCAAGTGGGACAAGGTGGAGGCATCCCCTGAGGACTTGGCAAGTTTGTACAATTCAGTCTTGCCGTGTTTTATTGAATTAGATGTTTTAATAACCCAAGAACCTTCTCCAGATTTTAATATTAAACTGCAGGCCCTGCACACGAATCTCGTTAGTATCTTGTCAGATATGTTTAATCCAGTAGCAACCAAGAGAAAGAATAGGACCCCCCTCTCCTCCTGGTATAATGATGCTCGTCGCCTGGCAAAAAAAGAGTTGATTCGGGCTGTAAAACAAGGCAATGACAAGATCCTTATCGCCACCAAGAGAACTCATTATAAAGCTATGCTGAAGTTGGCCAAACAGGATTGGGACCATGTAAAATGGACCGATCTGTCATGCGCTCTAGAACAGAGAGATGCCCGCAAATTTTGGTCTATAATCAACACAGGAAGTGGGGATCCTAAACCGGCCACCGAGCCTAATATAGAGGCTAGTATTTGGGAAGACCACTTTAGAGCCCTGTATGCTATTGAAGTTGATATGGACACATATCCGGCACTACCAGCACTGAATGACTCCTATGATTGCATACAGTTTTCGCCTGAGGAAATTGTTAATGCCATTTCGAAAATTCCACCTAGCAAGGCCCCTGGGCTAGATAAATTGCCGGGAGACCTCTTTAAACACCAAATGGAGATCTGGGGTCCATATCTATGCATTTTATTTAATGCAATCTTGAGAGGAATGAACGTGCCCTGCACTTGGTTGGGTGCAGAAATCGTTCATCTTCAAGAAGGGTTCCCCCCTGCTACCGGCAAATTACAGGCCCATAAGCCTCAGACGTTCCGCAAAAATTTTTTGCGCGGCTTATCCTTGAACGACTTGAGGATTGGATGGAGGAGCACGCTATACTGAGCCAATACCAAGCGGGGTTTAGGAGGAACACCTCTACCATGGACCAAATCTTTCGCTTGTTATTACCATTTTGGAAAACAGCAAAGATTGAGGGTGGCAGCCTCTACATGGTATTCGTGGACCTTCGCTCCGCTTTTGATCTAGTACCCCGAGGGAAACTTTGGGGCGTGTTGGTCAGTCTGGGGGTACCTCTACCAATCCTGACAATACTGATCAAGTTGCATGAGGGCAACTTTGCCCAGGTGCGTCATGGGAAGAACGGGGCTTTAACCTCCAAGTTCCCCATTGGCAGAGGGGTGAGACAGGGGTGCGTTTTAGCACCTACCCTGTTCTGCCTATATGTCAATGGTGTGATTTCCCATCTTAATAGCGCCCTTAATAATGACGCCCCAATTTTGGCAGGTAGCAGGGTGCCAGCAATCATGTTTGCGGATGACACCCTGCTACTTTCCAAATCACCAATGGGAATCCAGCGTGTCCTTGACAGTTTCGAGGACTTTTGTAGAGGTCGAGGCCTGGAAATTAATGTGAACAAAACAAAGTATATGGTGTTTAATCCTTCACCTTCCACACGGCCAAACCCTAAACTGGATTCATTAAATCTGGAAAGGGTTAAAACTTTTGATTATCTAGGAGTAACATTGAGCGAAAATCTTTCATGGGTTCCACAAATTGCCAAGGCGCAGCTGAAATTAGCTCAGTATGCTGGGGGTATCCTTAAGTTTTCCAACATGTCCACATACAAACCAATTAAACCCCCGCTTGAAGTATACAAGAGCCAGGCCAGAGCAGCAATTCTATATGGAGCAGAACTTTGGGGGCATTTACCTGGGTTGGAACTTCTCAAAATTGAAAACAAGTTCATCAGACAGCTACTATCACTTCCACAGAGTACTCCGTTGCATCCTTTGAGGATGGATCTGAATCGGAGGTCGATGGATGATGAACTAGCACTGAAGCCTCTTAGGTATTGGCACAGGTTGTGGACTACGCCGGAATTATTGTATTATAGATTAGAGCTGAAGGAAATTCTGGCAAGCAACTGTGTACTAAAAATCCCTTGGTTTGTGTTTATAAAATCCCAGTGCATCAAACTCGGGCTGGGTGATATGTGGTATGAACCGGAACTAAGCTGCAAGATGATCTCACGGAAGATGCTCACTAAGATCTATGTGGCTGAGAAACAAAACAGAGTGCAGACTGCCCCTAATATTGGAGTTTTAACTAAATCCTTTTTAAGTGTCAAGGATTTTTATCAATTCGAGAATTTTATGGATACTATTTATCCTATACCATCAAGAAAACTATATTTGCAATGGAGATATGGCACACTACCTCTGCGAGCTTTTACTAGCAGCTGGGCATCAAATTCTGTTGAGACCTGCCCTGGCTGCAGTTGTGTTAAAGAGGATGAGCTCCATGTACTATTTTTTTGCCCTGCATACACAAAAGCTAGGAAGCACTGGATAGTGCCTATCTGCAAAAATATGGGTTTTCGGCAATGCAACCATGCTTTTAGAATTTTAAAAACTGACACATCTGAATGTATAGTTTTTGCAGTCTCTAAATTCCTTTTTGCAATGTGGAATAGGAGAAGGGGACTATGCACTACTTAATGTATTGTCATGACATATTTCATTCTGTGCCAAGTTTGTCTGTATATATATTTATTTTTTTATGTACTTTTTAAGGCAAATTGCCGAAATAAAGATATTTTGATGATGATTATGATGATGAATAAAGGCCTCGAATGATCTTAGTGTAGATGAAGACACCCCCCTAAGCACGTCATGAATGACAGCACCTGCAGCCAGGTCAGAATACACGTCATGCCCCCTGCACTGGGTGTGGGCACCATGAACACCAATGCCCTGAAGGCTGCTCATCTCAGAAGAAGGCTGGACACAGAGTGTCTTCGGACCAGGCTACCTACCTAAAAACTAACAGCAAAGGGGCGCGACACCCTGGACACCCCGCAAGGAGATACGCCTCTGATGATCAGGCGTAACCACCAACCTTCCCATCCAGGGACCCAATGTCTTCAAGAGTAGGCATCTGCACCCCCCTACTACAGCTGCCTGCCTTAAACCTTTATCGCAAACCTACTTTAAAAAAAAAAAAGACATTCAACAAAGGGAAGAACAGAAACCCGAGGGTTGCATCATTTCTTAGAATAATGAAGTATGGACCATGAGGGACTCTCTACCAGCACTAAAGTATCATGCACCAGGAGCACTGAGACATGACAGAAGCTGCCTTTGCACCAGTGTCCCAGGCCCTCTGCACTATTGTGCCAAGCTCCAGCGGTGGAGCAGGAACCATCCCTGTGATGGCTGCCCACCACTGAGGTACTAATGCCATGGAACGCCCTGGATCACTGTGTCTGAGAGTGAATCACCACTACACTCGTGCACCAGGAGCACTGAGACATGACAGAAGCTGCCTTTGCACCAGTGTCCCAGGCCCTCTGCACTATTGTGCCAAGCTCTAGCGGTGGAGCAGGAACCATCCCTGTGATGGCTGCCCACCATTGAGGTACTAATGCCATGGAACGCCCTGGATCACTGTGTCTGAGAGTGAATCACCACTACACTCGTGCACCAGGAGCACTGAGACATGACAGAAGCTGCCTTTGCACCAGTGTCCCAGGCCCTCTGCACTATTGTGCCAAGCTCCAGCGGTGGAGCAGGAACCATCCCTGTGATGGCTGCCCACCATTGAGGTACTAATGCCATGGAACGCCCTGGATCACTGTGTCTGAGAGTGAATCACCACTACACTCGTGCACCAGGAGCACTGAGACATGACAGAAGCTGCCTTTGCACCAGTGTCCCAGGCCCTCTGCACTATTGTGCCAAGCTCCAGCGGTGGAGCAGGAACCATCCCTGTGATGGCTGCCCACCATTGAGGTACTAATGCCATGGAACGCCCTGGATCACTGTGTCTGAGAGTGAATCACCACTACACTCGTGCACCAGGAGCACTGAGACATGACAGAAGCTGCCTTTGCACCAGTGTCCCAGGCCCTCTGCACTATTGTGCCAAGCTCCAGCGGTGGAGCAGGAACCATCCCTGTGATGGCTGCCCACCACTGAGGTACTAATGCCATGGAACGCCCTGGATCACTGTGTCTGAGAGTGAATCACCACTACACTCGTGCACCAGGAGCACCGAGACATGACAGAAGCTGCCTTTGCACCAGTGTCCCAGGCCCTCTGCACTATTGTGCCAAGCTCCAGCGGTGGAGCAGGAACCATCCCTGTGATGGCTGCCCACCACTGAGGTACTAATGCCATGGAACGCCCTGGATCACTGTGTCTGAGAGTGAATCACCACTACACTCGTGCACCAGGAGCACTGAGACGTGACAGAAGCTGCCTTTGCACCAGTGTCCCAGGCCCTCTGCACTATTGTGCCAAGCTCCAGCGGTGGAGCAGGAACCATCCCTGTGATGGCTGCCCACCACTGAGGTACTAATGCCATGGAACGCCCTGGATCACTGTGTCTGAGAGTGAATCACCACTACACTCGTGCACCAGGAGCACTGAGACGTGACAGAAGCTGCCTTTGCACCAGTGTCCCAGGCCCTCTGCACTATTGTGCCAAGCTCCAGCGGTGGAGCAGGAACCATCCCTGTGATGGCTGCCCACCACTGAGGTACTAATGCCATGGAACGCCCTGGATCACTGTGTCTGAGAGTGAATCACCACTACACTCGTGCACCAGGAGCACTGAGACGTGACAGAAGCTGCCTTTGCACCAGTGTCCCAGGCCCTCTGCACTATTGTGCCAAGCTCCAGTGGTGGAGCAGGAACCATCCCTGTGATGGCTGCCCACCATTGAGGTACTAATGCCATGGAACGCCCTGGATCACTGTGTCCGAGCGTGAATCACCACTACACTCGTGCACCAGGAGCACGGAGACATGATCGAAGCGGACATTCCACAAGTTTCCCAGCCCTCTGCACTATTGTGCCAAGATCCTGCGGTGGTGCCGGAACCATCACTGTACGAGGATGGCTGCCCACCATGAGCCACTAATGCCATGGAACGCCCAAGATCAATGAGACCGAGCGTGAATCACCACTACATTTGTGCACCAGGAGCACTGTGACATGACCAAAGCTGACATTCCACAAGTGCCCCAGGCCCTCTGCACTGTTGTGCAAAGCTCCTGCGGTGGTGCAGCAAACATCCCTGTACCAAAGTACCAGGATGGCTGCCCACCATGAGCCACTAATGCCATGGAATGCCCTGGATCACTCTGTCAGAGCGTGAATCGCCACTACACTCGTGCACCAGGAGACACTGAGACATGACAGAGCTGTGTTTGCACCAGTGTCGCAGGCCCTCAGTACTATTGTGCCAAGCTCCTGCAGTGGTGCAAGAACCATCCCTGTACCAGGATGGCTGCCCACCATGAGCCATTAATGCCACTGAACGCCAAAAATCACTGTGTCCGAGCGTGAATCACCACAACACTTGTGCACCAGGAGCACTGAGACATGACCAAAGCGGACATTCCACAAGTTTCCCAGCCCTCTGTACTATTGTGCCAAGCTCCTGCGGTGGTGCAGGAACCATCACTGTACGAGGATGGCTGCCCACCATGAGCCACTGATGCCATGGAATGCCAAAAACCACTGTGTCCTAGTGTGAATCACCACTACACTTGTGCACCAGGAGCACTGAGACATGACCAAAGCTGATATTCCACAAGTGTCCCACTCCCTCTGCACTACTGTGCCAAGCTCTTGTGGTGGTGCAGGAACCATCAATGTAACAGGATGGCTGCCCACCAGGAGCCACTAATGCCATGGAACGCCAAAGACCCATGTGTCGGAGCGTGTATCACCAATACACTTGTGCACCAGGAGCACTGAGACATGACAGAAGCGGACATTCCACAAGAGCCCCAGGCCCTCTGCACTGTTGTGCAAAGCTCCTGTGGTGGTGCAGCAAACATCCCTGTACCAAAGTACCAGGATGGCTGCCCACCATGAGCCACTAATGCCATGGAATGCCCTGGATCACTCTGTCAGAGTGTGAATCACCACTACACTCGTGCACCAGGAGACAATGAGACATGACAGAGCTGTCTTTGCACCAGTGTCGCAGGCCTTCAGTACTATTGTGCCAAGCTCCTGCAGTGGTGCAGGAACCATCCCTGTACCAGGATAGCTGCCCACCATGAGCCATTAATGCCACTGAACGCCAAAAATCACTGTGTCCGAGCGTGAATCACCACTACACTCGTGCACCAGGAGCACGGAGACATGACCGAAGCTGACATTCTACAAGTTTCCCAGCCCTCTGTACTATTGTGCCAAGCTCCTGCGGTGGTGCAGGAACCATCACTGTGCCAGGATGGCTGCCCACCATGAGCCATTAATGCCGTGGAACGCCCTGGATCACTGTGTCTGAGAGTGAATCACCGCTACACTCGTGCACCAGGAGACACTGAGACATGACAGAAGCTATTAGGAACAACAAGAGAGAGAGGGTAGAGTTACACTCTTATCCCCCCGGGTTAAGTACAAAAAACAACGTAAGAGTGTATATAGAAAGAGGTACAACCAGCTGGTTGGACTCTAAAATAAAGCTCTGAGTGTTAGTGAGACAAAATCAATCTGATATTAAAATAAAACCCTCACTCACCAACATAGTTGGTGACATGCTTCATCATGGGGTTTTGCCAGTGGTGCCTTGTGCGCCTCTGGTGTGCTTCGACGCCTTTAATATAGCGGAGCAGCTGTATTCAGATTAGAAAGTGCAGTGTGTGATAAATCAAGAGTGAGTTAAAAGTCATATGGCGTCAGCCAGAAAACTTTAATGATGGCGTCATATGAACAAATTAAAAAGGTGGTGGATATCAATTCCTGAACTTTAAATTGGTCAGGTCAATCCTGCTTATGATCAAATGGTCAACATGTTTCAGCTTATTGTTGTGTTTCACCAAGCTTTCATCAGGACCTAATCATGAGAAAAAACACCTTGGCGGTATAAGCACGCTAAGGCTTATCCAAACCTCAGGTGTGATTGAACCGATACACTCACGGTTACATCAGGGGTCTTCCGCTATTTCGAGGGCAACCTCGTCTGTCTGTAAAAAATGTATGTACATTAGAATCCACATACAGATATTAAGTATACTGTGTATATCAGAAAACAAGATCAAGTATCAGACAAACACTCATTCATATTGTCCCTATGTTTTTACATGACTCATAATATAACACGGGGCAGTCCGTGCGGACAAGAACTCAGTTTCTTTTCAATCATCCAGACACGTCTGCAACCAATTAGGAGCAAACAAGCATTTGAGCGATTCGCTCAAGAGTCTGGGTATGTAAAAATTACTTATTGACTATGCGGTGATCTCATTTAAAATTTTTGGCACATGCAAATGTATGTCGTTTAAAAGGGGCAATGCATAATCCCCAATACTTCGGCATAATTTGAAAGACGGAATCAAAACAACAATAAAAATTGTTTTAAATGAGGCTTACGTAAATGAAGACGAGGAAGTGCTCCTTGGGCAAACGAACGGGTGGCGGGACTACAGAACAACTGTGGTGGAGACAGACAAAGGGGTAAATGTCAAACTCCTATAGTCCGTTAACCCATTAAATATCAAAGTTCCGTTTCGAAGAAGACCAAAAGATCGTTTCACAGCGGTACTTACATCGTCCAAGTCCTCAGCCAGGCAAATTCACCTACATATGACCGCCGAGCCCGGAGTCAAGGTGAAAGCAAATATTTGCGTTTAAATAGTAGCAGCCATGGCGGGAAACCGGGAAGAGTCTGTCCCTGCCGGTATGCGCACGCATCCGTGCTATAGACATGGAAAACGGACTATCACGCTAGTCCTAGAGTGAGAAGAAGGACTAAGTTTCAATTAGCCTTTGTTCAAAACTTTATCGACAACCTCGATTAAGCGCAAACAAAAACCCAAAGTTGGATTAAAAATGATCCGGATATAATCAGAAGTGTCCCCGCACCCCAGGTCAAAGCAGTAAGTAACGTCCCTTCTCAGGCCGGAATTAAATACCCTCTTAGTGACAAAATAGTCGATATAAACAAAGTCGGGTAGTGAGGTAAAGTAAATAGGGACTATTCAGGCTTTTCTGGGAAATAGTACTGAGGCAGTAAGATCCAGACGTCCAGACAACATTAATTAGTTCGTCTCAAAACAGATCCCCAAGGGATCATATCATTGAGTCCCCGGAGGTGTGTCGATAGGCGGTAAACCCACCGCTGTTCTTTTTCAAACAGTATGGAGGGTTTAGATTGCTCTATGATGGTCCAGTGCAGATCATCCGCAGTGTGTTGGAATCGCAAGAAATGTTCCGTTAATTTCGTCATGCTTTTTCTGCACCGAATGTTGCTTCGATGTTCCCCAATACGTAACTTGACCTTGCGTGTGGTCATGCCCACATATTTCAAATCACAAGGGCATGTGATTAAATAGACCACATCGGTCGTGTTACAGTTGGTGTGACTACGTTGAGTCCACACCTTGCCCGTTTCCAGTAGTAGGGTTTTTGTAGGTGACGTAAGGTGACACACACTGCATGACCCACAGGGATAGTGGCCATGTACAGGTGGTAACCCCCAAGTGTCAAGAACAGAGAAAACAGTAGGTTTACTTGGGGTCCTCGGTCTTGTATGAACGAGAGAGTCTTTAATGCTTGTGGCTTTCTTATATGCAAAGAGGGGTCTTTCCCAGTTCTTGTTGTTGCTCGTCAGAATCCTCCAATGCTTTTTAACTGATTTTGCAACAGCGTTGGATGCAACGTTGTAAGTGGTTACACACGTCAGTGGTGGATCCGTGGATTCTTTATGGAAGGTTTGCAAGAGGACCTCTCTGGGTTGATTTCTGGCTCGTTTGTAGCTTTTCGTTAGGATTTTATCAGGATAGCCCCTCTGTTTGAGTTTTTGTGTCAGATCACTGGCCTGTTTACGGAAGTCCTCAACCTTACTACAGTTCCGCCTGATGCAGAGATACTGACCATAAGGGAGATTTTCCCGGAGTGGTCGAGGGTGAAAACTGGAGAAAGCCAGAAGATTGTTTTTGGCTGTCGGTTTATGGTAAGTTTTTGTTACCAAAATCCCATCCCTTTTAGTAACTACCACATCCAGAAAAATCATCTCTTCTTTATGGAAGGAGTTGGTAAATAACAGATGAGGATCACAGGTGTTTATCCATAATAGAAAATCATGAAGAATATTTTCAGGGCCCTGCCAGATGATGAAAATATCATCAATATATCTTTTCCAAAAGGAAAGATAAGAAGAAAAAGGATTTTGTGGGCTTAAAATGAATTTACGTTCGAAGTCAAAAACATAAAGTCCTGCCACACTAGGCGCAAAAGTGCTGCCCATCGAAGTACCAGTTGACTGGAGGTACAGTGTTCCTTGATATTCAAAAAAGTTCTTCTTGAGGGCCAAAGTGGCACAGTCGATGATAAAGCCTTTGGGTGTTTGAAACTGCCAGTCTACGGAGTCAAGAGCTTCCCCAATAACCTGGATGGTGTTGTCTTGAGGGATGCTCGTATAGAGACTCTCGATATCCAGAGAGACTAGTATAGTATTGTCAGGGTCTATCCTTAGCTCCTGTAATGCTGCCAGAAAACTCTTGGTATCTTTTAGGTAAGTTGGTGTGTCCTGTATTATAGGTTTTAGAAAGAAGTCGCAAAAGATCGACAGGGGCTCTAAAAGAGAGCCAATGCCCGATACAATTGGACGGCCCGGAGGAGGTGACTTATTTTTATGGATTTTCGGCAAAGTATAAAAATATGGAATGATACCTTTTCCTTTTGTCAAAAAATCCGCCTCTTGCTTGCTTATAAAACCACTTGACTCAGCATGTTCAACAAGGTTACATATAGTGGTTTTCAAAGTCACAGAGGGATCGGTAGTTAAAGGGATGTAGTTCTTTGCATCGTTAAGCAAACGTCTGCATTCGAGGTCGTAGTCAACTGCATTCTGAATTACAATCCCTCCACCCTTGTCCGCGGGTTTTATTACAATGGCAGAGTTATTTTGCAGCGATTGAAGAGCCTGGAACTCCTGGGCATTCATGTTTTTATATGCTCCTTGATCCTGAAAGGCTTCAACATCGTTGATTACTGCATGTTCAAATGCAATAATTTCTGCTGGGACCATATGGGCGGGAGGTGTAAATGTGGACCTCAAGCGTAAGGTAGTGTCACTGGGATGATCTACACGGACATCAGATTGAGTCTTTTCAAAAAAAGATTTCAATTTTAATTTTCTGAAAAATTCAGAGAGTTCACATTGTAAGCGAAAGCGGTCCAAGCGTGCCGATGGCACAAAACCTAGTCCTCTCTCGAGCACTTTGCTCTCTGTGTCTGTCAATGTTACTGAGGAAAGGTTGAACACTAGACTCTCTGGTTGCTGGTTCCCGCCTTGCTCCGTGTATTGTTCCCCATCCCTTCTTCCTGTTCCCAGTGTACTTGACTGTTTCCCCTTCTTCGCCCTCGTCCTCGTCGACCTCTGTCTAAAAAAGGAGGGCGGAACGTGTTGGGTGGAAAGGGAGGCATTTGGGCGTAACCAGGGTTCCAACCCATCATAGGGAACTGTGGTGGTTGGAATTGATTGTAATATCCCTGTCCCCCTTGGTTGGGAAAAGGTTGCCAGTTAGATTGGAAGTGGTAAGGTCTATTTCTGCCTCTACCTCGCTGTCTGGATTTAGTACTCTCGTTACTTGATCCGCTAGAAAAGGAATCATTGTCGTCAGCACTATGTGTCTGCTCATTACTGTCAGTTGGAGGGACAAAATCCGGATTGGCATAAGGGTAAATTTTGTTGAATGAGAAGCGTTTAAGATCTTTCTGAAATTTCTGAGCTTTAGACTGTGTTAAAGAGTCCTTATATTCATTGATCTCTTTATTAAGCTCATCCAATTTCTTTTTGTAACCAGTCAAAACTGTCCGAAAGTGTGTTTCGGTTAATTGAATTTCAACCATCAAGGCCTCGGATAACCTGAGGGCAGTTTTAATAATTAACACAAGCCAATCGCGGGTGCAGTGCCACGCGATTTGGGCCCAGTCCCTGCGAAAAGTTGGATCATCGAGAAAAATGCGAGGGGCATTAGTTACCAGTAGACCCTTTGGCGCTACATTGTTGCGTAGGTACTCTGTTAGTATAGTACCGTGTAAAATGGTACGAATTCGATTTCGTTTCTGTTCGGTCAGTTTCTCCCACTCGCTTGTCTGTGATATTGTTTGCGCTATCGAGGAGTCAGCAAAGAGTGAGGAATCGGCTAGTAATGCATCGACCTCTGCGTCAGTATACGTAAGCCCCGGGTTTTCCATCTTGGTGCCAGAGAAATTATCTATCAAAATGAGATCACTAAGTCAAATAAGGGACTCTCGCAGCTGTGCGCTGCCTAAGTAATTAGGAACAACAAGAGAGAGAGGGTAGAGTTACACTCTTATTCCCCCGGGTTAAGTACAAAAAACAACGTAAGAGTGTATATAGAAAGAGGTACAACCAGCTGGTTGGACTCTAAAATAAAGCTCTGAGTGTTAGTGAGACAAAATCAATCTGAATATCAAGGAACACTGTACCTCCAGTCAACTGGTACTTCGATGGGCAGCACTTTTGCGCCTAGTGTGGCAGGACTTTATGTTTTTGACTTCGAACGTAAATTCATTTTAAGCCCACAAAATCCTTTTTCTTCTTATCTTTCCTTTTGGAAAAGATATATTGATGATATTTTCATCATCTGGCAGGGCCCTGAAAATATTCTTCATGATTTTCTATTATGGATAAACACCTGTGATCCTCATCTGTTATTTACCAACTCCTTCCATAAAGAAGAGATGATTTTTCTGGATGTGGTAGTTACTAAAAGGGATGGGATTTTGGTAACAAAAACTTACCATAAACCGACAGCCAAAAACAATCTTCTGGCTTTCTCCAGTTTTCACCCTCGACCACTCCGGGAAAATCTCCCTTATGGTCAGTATCTCCGCATCAGGCGGAACTGTAGTAAGGTGGAGGACTTCCGTAAACAGGCCAGTGATCTGACACAAAAACTCAAACAGAGGGGCTATCCTGATAAAATCCTAACGAAAAGCTACAAACGAGCCAGAAATCAACCCAGAGAGGTCCTCTTGCAAACCTTCCATAAAGAATCCACGGATCCACCACTGACGTGTGTAACCACTTACAACGTTGCATCCAACGCTGTTGCAAAATCAGTTAAAAAGCATTGGAGGATTCTGACGAGCAACAACAAGAACTGGGAAAGACCCCTCTTTGCATATAAGAAAGCCACAAGCATTAAAGACTCTCTCGTTCATACAAGACCGAGGACCCCAAGTAAACCTACTGTTTTCTCTGTTCTTGACACTTGGGGGTTACCACCTGTACATGGCCACTATCCCTGTGGGTCATGCAGTGTGTGTCACCTCACGTCACCTACAAAAACCCTACTACTGGAAACGGGCAAGGTGTGGACTCAACGTAGTCACACCAACTGTAACACGACCGATGTGGTCTATTTAATCACATGCCCTTGTGATTTGAAATATGTGGGCATGACCACACGCAAGGTCAAGTTACGTATTGGGGAACATCGAAGCAACATTCGGTGCAGAAAAAGCATGACGAAATTAACGGAACATTTCTTGCGATTCCAACACACTGCGGATGATCTGCACTGGACCATCATAGAGCAATCTAAACCCTCCATACTGTTTGAAAAAGAACAGCGGTGGGTTTACCGCCTATCGACACACCTCCGGGGACTCAATGATATGATCCCTTGGGGATCTGTTTTGAGACGAACTAATTAATGTTGTCTGGACGTCTGGATCTTACTGCCTCAGTACTATTTCCCAGAAAAGCCTGAATAGTCCCTATTTACTTTACCTCACTACCCGACTTTGTTTATATCGACTATTTTGTCACTAAGAGGGTATTTAATTCCGGCCTGAGAAGGGACGTTACTTACTGCTTTGACCTGGGGTGCGGGGACACTTCTGATTATATCCGGATCATTTTTAATCCAACTTTGGGTTTTTGTTTGCGCTTAATCGAGGTTGTCGATAAAGTTTTGAACAAAGGCTAATTGAAACTTAGTCCTTCTTCTCACTCTAGGACTAGCGTGATAGTCCGTTTTCCATGTCTATAGCACGGATGCGTGCGCATACCGGCAGGGACAGACTCTTCCCGGTTTCCCGCCATGGCTGCTACTATTTAAACGCAAATATTTGCTTTCACCTTGACTCCGGGCTCGGCGGTCATATGTAGGTGAATTTGCCTGGCTGAGGACTTGGACGATGTAAGTACCGCTGTGAAACGATCTTTTGGTCTTCTTCGAAACGGAACTTTGATATTTAATGGGTTAACGGACTATAGGAGTTTGACATTTACCCCTTTGTCTGTCTCCACCACAGTTGTTCTGTAGTCCCGCCACCCGTTCGTTTGCCCAAGGAGCACTTCCTCGTCTTCATTTACGTAAGCCTCATTTAAAACAATTTTTATTGTTGTTTTGATTCCGTCTTTCAAATTATGCCGAAGTATTGGGGATTATGCATTGCCCCTTTTAAACGACATACATTTGCATGTGCCAAAAATCTTAAATGAGATCACCGCATAGTCAATAAGTAATTTTTACATACCCAGACTCTTGAGCGAATCGCTCAAATGCTTGTTTGCTCCTAATTGGTTGCAGACGTGTCTGGATGATTGAAAAGAAACTGAGTTCTTGTCCGCACGGACTGCCCCGTGTTATATTATGAGTCATGTAAAAACATAGGGACAATATGAATGAGTGTTTGTCTGATACTTGATCTTGTTTTCTGATATACACAGTATACTTAATATCTGTATGTGGATTCTAATGTACATACATTTTTTACAGACAGACAAGGTTGCCCTCGAAATAGCGGAAGACCCCTGATGTAACCGTGAGTGTATCGGTTCAATCACACCTGAGGTTTGGATAAGCCTTAGCGTGCTTATACCGCCAAGGTGTTTTTTCTCATGATTAGGTCCTGATGAAAGCTTGGTGAAACACAACAATAAGCTGAAACATGTTGACCATTTGATCATAAGCAGGATTGACCTGACCAATTTAAAGTTCAGGAATTGATATCCACCACCTTTTTAATTTGTTCATATGACGCCATCATTAAAGTTTTCTGGCTGACGCCATATGACTTTTAACTCACTCTTGATTTATCACACACTACACTTTCTAATCTGAATACAGCTGCTCCGCTATATTAAAGGCGTCGAAGCACACCAGAGGCGCACAAGGCACCACTGGCAAAACCCCATGATGAAGCATGTCACCAACTATGTTGGTGAGTGAGGGTTTTATTTTAATATCAGATTGATTTTGTCTCACTAACACTCAGAGCTTTATTTTAGAGTCCAACCAGCTGGTTGTACCTCTTTCTATATACACTCTTACGTTGTTTTTTGTACATGACAGAAGCTGCCTTTGCACCAGTGTCCCAGGCCCTCATTACTACTGTGCCAAGCTCCTGCAGTGGTGCAGGAACCATGATTGCACTAGCTCTCCTCCTGGAAATTGACGGAAGCACTGTACAGCGAATTCACAGTGATGCATTTAATGCGCACGGACACATAACTGCACATTGACTGCAGCAACACACACTCACTTAAGAGCAGTGTACACACCGGTACACACTATACTTTGCTTCTAGCACCAGCACGGAAACCTGTGACACTACCGTGCAGAGCGCCAGAACAGATGCAAATTGTCATTGCATGTCAAAAAAACTTCACAGCATCATGTGACACTGTCAAAACTGCACGTTCGCCTCCACAGTGCAGGGCACTGCCAGCGCTGCCAGGGCACGCCACCTGGGTACGGTCATTGTAACGCATGATCGGTCACTTCCAAAAGTAGACCTGGGCACCCCTGCAAGTTAAGTGCACCACCAACTTCACACTGACACTGACTTCACTTTACTAAATGCACGCTTACACCATCGCAGTGACAACCACCGCCCTGTCGCTGGAACCAAGCTGTGCCCGGCTGATGAGCCCATAACTAGGGTCAAACCGGTACTTGGTTGCTAATGTTCCGGTTGTGGGAGGTCCTGGTTTGGCGGCTCAGGCTGAACTGTTCCCACAAGGAGCAGGGTCAAGACTGGTTTGCATACGGCTGGGCCCTAACTGAGGGGTGGTCGTGAACAAAATAACGATAGGCTTGGATGCGGCTGAGATTCATTCAAGCATTCCATCCATCACCTTTTTGTATACTCTCTAGCTGCAGCAGTGATTTGTCAGCAATACTGCACTGCATTTACATAACCCTTTGCCCGATGCCCTGCCCCCAGCAGTGCACGAACTCTGTCACTAGCACACTTGAACCTAAATTCCCTTCGTTCTTACTTTCAAATATAGGATGCTGAAGTTTTAAATCCTGAAGAACTCTAGCCACTTTTTTTTTAGAAAAGAACCTTGTTGTGAAGAAGAATCTCAGACACATAAATGCACTCCTGAAGCCGAAGAGCTCTGAACGATATGAATAGAGAAGCTTTGGGAAGCACCGAGCACTGAGAGGGTAAGGGTGCTTTATAAAGAGCGGTAGTGACACGAGGATCGCACAGATAACACAACAGCACAGAGAAGATGGCCAGTGCAGCCATCACAGAAATGGGGATAGTTACATTATAGCGAAATACAGGAAGAGGACGGAAGAGGGCAACGAGAGCTCGTTAGAAGTACAGTATGCTGTGGCGCCGGAGCCCCCAGTGTCTGTACGCTGTGGCACTGGAGCCCCCGGTGCCCGCTCGCAGCAGCACTGGAGCCCCCGGTGCCCGCTCGCAGCAGCACTGGAGCCCCCGGTGCCTGTACGCTGTGGCACTGGAGCCCCCGGTGCCCGCTCGCAGCAGCACTGGAGCCCCCGGTGCCCGCTCGCAGCAGCACTGGAGCCCCCGGTGTCTGTACGCTGTGGCACTGGAGCCCCCGGTGCCCGCTCGCAGCAGCACTGGAGCCCCCGGTGTCTGTACGCTGTGGCACTGGAGCCCCCGGTGCCCGCTCGCAGCAGCACTGGAGCCCCCGGTGTCTGTAAGCTGGAGCATAGGAACATCAGTACGTCTGCACTGTGAAACTGGAGCCCCCAGAGTCTGTCTGTACGCTGCAGCACTGGAGCCCCCGGTATGTGGACGCTATAGTGGCCCATGCAGGTAAGAGCGGTGAGGCAGGCGGGAGAAGTCGACAGACGACAAGGGAAAACATACAAAAAAAGAAAAACACTTACCTTGCACTCGCAGCATCTCTGAAATGACGACCGCAAAATGTGTATTTTCTTTTTTTATTTTCCTAGTCGTCTGTCGACTCCCCCTCCCCCACTCTGCCCCACTGCTCTTACCTGAATGGGCCCCTCCAGGTGTGTACGCAGCAGCACTGGACCCCCCCGGTGTCAGTCAGCGCGCAGCAGCACTGGAGCCCCCGGTGTAAGTCAGTGCGCAGCAGCACTGGAGCCCCCGGTGTCAGTCAGCGCGCAGCAGCACTGGAGCCCCCCGTGTCTGCACGGAGTAGCACTGGAGAACCCCATGTCTGCACGGAGTAGCACTGGAGCCCCCCCCGTGTCTGCATGGAGTAGCACTGGAGCCCCCCAGTGTCTGTACAGAGTAACACTGGAGACCCCGTGTCTGTACAGAGTAGCACTGGAGCCCCCCGTGTCTGCACGGAGTAGCACTGGAGCCCCCCCGTGTCTGCACGGAGTAGCACTGGAGCCCCCCGTGTCTGCACGGAGTAGCACTGGAGCCCCCCGTGTCTGCACGGAGTAGCACTGGAGCCCCCCGTGTCTGCACGGAGTAGCACTGGAGCCCCCCGTGTCTGTACGGAGTAGCACTGGAGCCCCCCGTGTCTGTACGGAGTAGCACTGGAGCCCCCCGTGTCTGTACGGAGTAGCACTGGAGCCCCCCGTGTCTGTACGGAGTAGCACTGGAGCCCCCCGTGTCTGTACGGAGTAGCACTGGAGCCCCCCGTGTCTGTACGGAGTAGCACTGGAGCCCCCCGTGTCTGTACGGAGTAGCACTGGAGCCCCCCGTGTCTGTACAGAGTAGCACTGGAGCCCCCCGTGTCTGTACAGAGTAGCACTGGAGCCCCCGTGTCTGTACAGAGTAGCACTGGAGCCCCCCGTGTCTGTACGGAGTAGCACTGGAGCCCCCCGTGTCTGTACGGAGTAGCACTGGAGCCCCCCGTGTCTGTACGGAGTAGCACTGGAGCCCCCCGTGTCTGTACGGAGTAGCACTGGAGCCCCCCGTGTCTGTACGGAGTAGCACTGGAGCCCCCCGTGTCTGTACGGAGTAGCACTGGAGCCCCCCGTGTCTGTACGGAGTAGCACTGGAGCCCCCCGTGTCTGTACGGAGTAGCACTGGAGCCCCCCGTGTCTGTACGGAGTAGCACTGGAGCCCCCCGTGTCTGTACGGAGTAGCACTGGAGCCCCAGTGTCTGTACAGAGTAGCACTGGAGCCCCAGTGTCTGTACAGAGTAGCACTGGAGCCCCCGTGTCTGTACAGAGTAGCACTGGAGCCCCCCGTGTCTGTACGGAGTAGCACTGGAGCCCCCCGTGTCTGTACGGAGTAGCACTGGAGCCCCCCGTGTCTGTACGGAGTAGCACTGGAGCCCCCCGTGTCTGTACGGAGTAGCACTGGAGCCCCCCGTGTCTGTACGGAGTAGCACTGGAGCCCCAGTGTCTGTACCGAGTAGCACTGGAGACCCCCGTGTCTGTACGGAGTAGCACTGGAGCCCCCAGTGTCTGTACGGAGTAACACTGGAGCCCCCCGGGTCTGCAAGCTGCAGCATAGGAACGCTTGTGCACTGTAGTAATGGAGCCAACATTGGTGATCGCTAGTAGTTTCCTGCTAGTCTGGAGCATTTCTTGCATAATGAAAATCTATGATTCTGATCATCGCCCGAGCACAAGTATTTACTTTGTTATTTGGACTGGGGATTGTTCACTGCCGGACATTAGTACAGTATCGCTGCCTTTTACTAGCACAAGACATTGTTGCACATTGTGAACAGGGAGATTAGTTAATTAAAGTTTCAGTCTATTAATTTCTGTTAGATTCATTCACATCATTACTATAAAAACAAAACGCCATGCAATAAACGAGCATTGGGAATCGAACAGGTCTCGCATTTTTGTAGAATCTTTGACAGTCACATTTGGAGGTCCTGGACATTTACAATCAGAGCTTTTATTGGTGAACTGTGCTTTTCCCCATTTATTGTTAAAAAATATTTTTCATATTTAGGGTGGGCAGTCCTTTATGGTCCTTGAACGCGAAAAAGTATTCAACTTAAAAAAAAACAAAAAAAACACTTGAAGCACAGAATTAAATTAAAGAAAGACGCATGGATGCATTGGTTTGGTTATACGTGCAGGAGCTCCTGACTGAGGAGGAAAAGGGGTTCCGCACCCAGCAATACAAGCTTGGGCAGGGCAGAGACCATCCCCCCGCATGACTGACTGCCACCGCTACCAGTCGGTGGGACTGCGCCGACCATGGAAGAATCTCACATCGGGCCAGGGTGAACCTGGGCCACGGAGGGGGTTGGTGCAGAGGAGCAGGACCGGATCCTCTGACCCCATAGACACAGGCACACCGCTGTGACACTCAGAACAGGGGCCGTCCTGTAACAGCTTGCTTTGCAGCCGTTCGTGCCGCAGCGCATGCTGGAACTGCGCATCGCTACTATGCCAGCACTGTAGAAGCAGCAGCCATGGGCGTGTGGCGAGCAAGTTGGCCTACACACTGCGTGGTCCAAATGCAAACATGGAAAGTCCTCCCGCAACAGAGGGTGGACAGAGCTGCCTCAGCACCTGTAGGATCCAACCACGACATCCAACTGGTCAGAAGAACCAAACAGTAGGACGTCACCAGGGAGTTGGCGAATGTTGCTGCCCGGGGCTGGAGATAAGCTTAGATGACAGGACACAAAAAGGGTGGGGATGAACAAAGAAAAGGGTAAGGACCGGGACAAAGTGGGGATTGTCAACCGAACATCCTAGAGGAAGTTGAGGTGATGAACTCTGGGGCTGCGCGAGTGGGACAGAACCTGGTATAATGAAAGCAGCTTGCCAAGTACCCCAATCTAACAGTCAGCTCCTAGCCAATGAGTGGCAACTACCTGAACCATGAGTCCTAGGACACCCAGCAACTAATATGGCAACGTGGACGACAAACAGTTGCTGTGAGTATGAACACGGTGGACTGTTTCTACCAGGATATGATATGATTTGCATGCAAAGATCACAATGTTTTGTCATAAATTTTGATTATCTTTAGTATGGCATACGAGGTCATTTTTGACCAGGACACAGCTGCTCGAGGTAAAATGAAAAAAATATATATGATTTCAAAACAAACCCAAAGAAGACAAAACCAGCTTAAATTCCTTCATGATGACATAGAAGTTGAGCAAACACAGACAAGAGTGACCTGTGGCTCAGAATAAGCGCATCAGGAAGATTTTAACTGCCAGAAAAAAGCCCTGCGATTCTTCTACGCCATCAAGAAGCCACCTGCAGCCTTCAACCCCCTAATAAGGTTAATTGTTTCAAAGCTTTGTCTATCCAACCTTACTTCATGTAAGTGAAGACTGGACTCAAACAGTGAAAACACTATGAAGCACAGGACAAATTCCCAACAGAAACGGCGCACGCACAGTTCAGCAAGAAGGCTTTCTTTTACACCTAGAAACGGCCAAACTCTGATTTCAAAGCAACATTAAGGAGATTTCTCAGTTGCTCAATATCTAAAAGCGAATCTTGAAATTCTAGAAAGTGACCCAAACACCCTACGTTAGAGGGCGCTGAAAGAAACGAAGAAGTCACATCCCCAATTCCCCTTGATGCCATCTCAGAAGCCAAACTGCCCTCTAGAGAAACCCCCGCAGAATACCAACACTGGACTCCCAAGCTGTAGGAGGCCCTTCCCGGGTCAAGGAATAGACCCCTAAGAGGCCATACACAATGTGACAAAAGTCACACCTAGGACAACCCTGGCTAAAATACTGCAGATCAGTGGGGAGCTGTACCCTTGCCGAACACAACTGTGGAAAAAAACCAAAGCACAGACACACACTCACCATACACACAAGCGGAGTGACCACAGGCTGGCAGACAGATCAAGCCACACCTGGGACAACCCTGGCTAAAATACTGCAGATCAGTGGGAAGCTGTACCCTTGCCGAACACAGAACTGTGGTAAAAAACCCAAAGCACAGACACACTCACCATACATACAAGCCGAGTGACCACAGGCGGGCGGACAGATCAAGCCACACCTAGGACAACCCTGGCTAAAATACTGCAGATCAGTGGGGAGCTGTACCCTTGCCGAACACAGAACTGTGGTAAAAACCCAAAGCACAGACACACACTCACCATACATACAAGCCGAGTGACCACAGGCGGGCGGACAGATCAAGCCACACCTAGGACAACCCTGGCTAAAATACTGCAGATCAGTGGGAAGCTGTACCCTTGCCGAACACAGAACTGTGGTAAAAACCCAAAGCACAGACACACTCACCATACATACAAGCCGAGTGACCACAGGCGGGCGGACAGATCAAGCCACACCTAGGACAACCCTGGCTAAAATACTGCAGATCAGTGGGAAGCTGTACCCTTGCCTAACACATAACTGTGGTAAAAACCCAAAGCACAGACACACACTCACCATACATACAAGCCGAGTGACCACAGGCTGGCAGACAGATCAAGCCACACCTAGGACAACCCTGGCTAAAATACTGCAGATCAGTGGGAAGCTGTACCCTTGCCGAACACATAACTGTGGTAAAAACCCAAAGCACAGACACACTCACCATACATACAAGCCGAGTGACCACAGGCGGGCGGACAGACAGATCAAGCCACACCTAGGACAACCCTGGCTAAAATACTGCAGATCAGTGGGAAGCTGTACCCTTGCCGAACACAGAACTGTGGTAAAAAACCCAAAGCACAGACACACTCACCATACATACAAGCCGAGTGACCACAGGCGGGCGGACAGATCAAGCCACACCTAGGACAACCCTGGCTAAAATACTGCACATCAGTGGGGAGCTGTACCCTTGCCGAACACAGAACTGTGGTAAAAACCCAAAGCACAGACACACTCACCATACATACAAGCCGAGTGACCACAGGCGGGCGGACAGATCAAGCCACACCTAGGACAACCCTGGCTAAAATACTGCAGATCAGTGGGAGCTGTACCCTTGCCGAACACATAACTGTGGTAAAAACCGAAAGCACAGACACACACTCACCATACATACAAGCCGAGTGACCACAGGCGGGCGGACAGATCAAGCCACACCTAGGACAACCCTGGCTAAAATACTGCACATCAGTGGGGAGCTGTACCCTTGCCGAACACAGAACTGTGGTAAAAACCCAAAGCACAGACACACTCACCATACATACAAGCCGAGTGACCACAGGCGGGCGGACAGATCAAGCCACACCTAGGACAACCCTGGCTAAAATACTGCAGATCAGTGGGAGCTGTACCCTTGCCGAACACATAACTGTGGTAAAAACCCAAAGCACAGACACACACTCACCATACATACAAGCCGAGTGACCACAGGCGGGCGGACAGATCAAGCCACACCTAGGACAACCCTGGCTAAAATACTGCAGATCAGGTGGGAGCTGTACCCTTGCCGAACACAGAACTGTGGTAAAAACCCAAAGCACAGACACACTCACCATACATACAAGCCGAGTGACCACAGGCTGGCAGACAGACCAAGCCACACCTAGGACAACCCTGGCTAAAATACTGCAGATCAGTGGGAAGCTGTACCCTTGCCGAACACATAACTGTGGTAAAAACCCAAAGCACAGACACACTCACCATACATACAAGCCGAGTGACCACAGGCTGGCAGACAGATCACGGCACAAACTCAGAGGGCAGAATGTGTCAACACTTGCTGGAGAAGAGAGAGACTTTATGCTACACTGCCATACCTACAAAGACCCCTGGGAAAAGTACTTTCCCACGTTCTGCAAGCAAGGGGCCAGCCAGCTTGCTACTAGACTTTAATATCTAATGCATTTTACAGGATTACTCTGTCAGACTTGTCCTGCCAGTAAAGTACCTTGCATTGCACCCCATAAACCGAGGCAGAAGTGAAAGAAGAGAGGGACCTGAGGTGTAACAAGACTCTCCAGTCCTCAAGGACTGTTCACATGGAAGTCATTTAAGGGTCACAGCTGTGACCCCCTCTTGCTCCTTGCGACCCCTGGCACTGCCCCGGTGACCCCTGGCTTCAGATCAGCAGCCACAAAGAGCTAGCCGAGTAATACTTGTTTTCTGAACAGGAAACACGCAGGACAACTGGTCTTTAAATGACTTCCTCAAGACTTAAGATTCGTTTCCCTGCCTCTCTGTTGTCTGAGGGGACAGATTGATGGTTTCTCTTTGCTTGCATTTCGGCCTGGCCTGGTTTCCCACTTTGTTTCAACTAATATTAAAGGGCAAGGAATTGACACAAGTCTCAAGTTTACATGTTTCTTACAATCAGAGCAAGGAGGGAGAAGTTTGATGGGCCTGCTGCTTGTGCATAGGTCGGATACATTTTTAAGACATGCATTTGCATATTTCTACAGGTATATTTTTATTTCTGTGTACACAATCTGGGTAGTCATTCTTCCCTGTTTAATTGTACACCTTTTAAATTCTGTACTCACAAAGTTTAGAAAACATAAAATATTCATGATACTTTAACCGAGCTTCTTTGTAATGACGCCCTCCACTCCACATCTGTCTGTTGCATGTACCTAGCAATGACAGTCACCACCATTAGGAGATGGGCAAAAAGTATTTAATGCATGACGTTTCTATCAGAGATAGGTTACCCTAAAAGACATTTGTTGCATCTGCTTTAATGCAGCACAAGGTCGACGGTTGGAAAGGCCCAAATGAATCTTAATGGGCTGGCAGGTCCTCTATCTGAGCAGCAAGGCAGAGAAGCAGGAAAGATGCATGGCAACGAATACAAGATACCACACAAGTCTTCTGTATAGCAATCCCTGCCACTGTTTTTTGACTCATTGTAATTACAGAAATGTGTCCTCGTAAGCAAATCAGCAATTGCTGCTTAAAACACTGCAGTCCGCCCCCATGCGGCCTCCGTTTACAAGGTGGACTACAAGATGGAGACACATTTGGGACTTGTTGGACGTCATGGATAAGCGAGTCCTCCCGTCCCCGTGACACGGCACATACGAGCCGGTGTCTGCAGGACCATTCAACGTAAAGCTGGAAAACCTCGCCAAACTGAGGCCAGAGTGAGCTCTACCGATCATCTGCTACTAGGCCGAAGAACATTAAATCTGTTGCATCATTGCAGAGCTATTATTATGAAGACTTGAAGCATACCGTGCAACGAAGTGCACATATATTTAAATATACACGAAGGGCACGTGTATTTGTGAAGATCAGAAAGGGCCTTTAGCTGTGGACCCAAAGAGGCTTTACTGCACTGGTGAAGCTCAATTACTTGTGTCTTACACAACCCTAGTCTCGCTCAGTTCTTTGTTGAGATGGCTTGAAGGCACTTCTCATTAACGAATGGCTCAAGCATCAGCCTGGCATGAAAACAAAAAGTCTTACCTATTAAGTGGGTCACGTTCCCAGGTCGCTTGGTCAAATTCCCACGCCACTTGGTCAAGGGAAATATCACTTCCTTCAAGGTGGCCATCGCGATGATCCATCGGCTCATGGGTTCTCAGGTCAACTTCCATCTCTCCTGGGGAAAAAGCCATCCCGCAGTCTGGAACGGCATTTTCCCCTATGGAAACATCACTTTGCTCCACGGCAATGTCATTTCCTTCCAGGTACACACCATCTTGTCCCTGGTTAATGACATTCCCGCCGGGTTGAACATTGCTTCCATCTGGGTATACATCGCTTGCTCCATGGTGAGCGTTACTCCCTCCCCCCACCCCAATCTTCCCATGGTCACCTAAGATACTTATATCAGTCACTTCCACAGCATTCTCCGTGGCAACAATCTGCTTGTTATACTCTATCTCGATTCCTTTCTGGTAGTGCTCTCCTCCCCTTCCAACTAGTTGCGCCCATAGTCCCATTTGGCGCGACACCCAGACCGATCTTCTTGACCTTCCCTGCCCTGGTCGTGTTCTTCATCGCCACATGAGTAGAGTCTGTCCCAGCTCTCTCCCTTCTTGCCCCAGCTAGCGCTCGTTACCACGCTCTTCATTCCCACACTTGTTTGAATCCAGGTCGGAGTATTCACACGCTCTGATTGGCTCTGCATTATGACATCATCTGTACAAGATGCTCACCAAGCTTCAGGTATTCATGATGGTTCTATCAGGACATGTGGCTTTGTGCTTAGGCCCTGGGCTTTAAGTCAGCACGTCGGGTCTTCAGGTACATGCATTCATTTCTGGAATATTACTAACTTCAGAGCTCCAATATCTGGACCCACTCAACCGACGACGGGTACAAGTGTGCTACAAGAGTTTCTCATCGCCATTCTACGGGTACTTTCAGTCCATCAGGTAACGCTCTTCTTTACTCAGGGCTGTAACTGACTGAACCTTCCTACTTGCTCTTTGTCTCCACCTACCTCCTGCTACATGAAGCCTCTTAGAATGCTTTGAGGCACAGAGGAAGCCAGGCACTTTCATTCTGGAGAAAAGAAACCAAAACTGTAGGAACTTCATCCTACGGCCAAGTCTCTTAAATGTGCCCTCCACGCAGCTCCCAATCTTGGACTTCCGGCCCAATAACAGGGGAGGCATATGGCTGTCAGGGAATACCATGAGGATAACACGCATTGGCAAAGTCAACAGGTCTTGCCTTGCTTTGAATATTAAGTGGCTTTCTCCTCGATGGCTTCAGAGAACTGCCACACAGGCAGATGTGAAGTGAAGGACACAAACGTATAATTGTAGATTTCTTTATTAACTGAGGAGCATCAATCAGATACAACGTCCCTCTCCAACTCCAGCAACAATTCTGGTCAACCACGCAGTGGAACCAGAATCCCCATACAAACCCAAACATTCTATGCCACACGAGGATGCAAGGTAACTAGTTACCAAGCAACACAACAAGATGGCATCTTGCAATCATTATTATTTTTTTTTTGCTTAAGTGAAAAAACATTATATGATGATCAACCTGCATGCGTACACATGCTTAAATGACATTAATAGTTTTTCATGAAGCATAAAAACACCCATTACCAGATGGTTGCCTTCTGTGTGCCACTGAACACTAAGTCGCATAAAGGATTTTTTTTTAATCACTCTAGATAACTGGACAACAGTTTTGGCTTTGCCAATGCTTTTAACATAAGTAAACCAGGATTGGTAACGGCAAAAGTATAAACGCAAGGGAGTGGTGGCCGGCGGTAGCAGGGCCACAGTCTGCAGTTCAGGGGCAAGGAGGAGCACTGAGGCAGCAAAGAGGGCAGGGCAAACAGGATGTGGTTCCCACAGATGACTTTTTACAGCTTCACCCTATCATAAAAGCCCACGCAAAACATAATGGCAAACCCATGCACCCTTTGACGAAATGATAGGACTTTAATGACAGCTCGCCCAACAAATGACAAATCTTTTTAAAAAAAAAATGCAATCAGCCAATGGCTTAAGAGGGCTGACCTAAAGCACACTGCATGCGTTTGTTGTATGTACATAGAAGAACACTGATACAAAGAGGTCTCAGACAGACACTTATAAATCTTTGTAAGGTAGATCCAAAAAGGAGGTTGCACAGTGTGTCCCAGTCTCCCGCCACCCCCTCATGACCCCTTCCCATCGACATCCACTTTTAGATACAAGAACCGTGTCAATGCAAGAGAATATTTTGATTCCAGTATCAGTTTTAGTTGCAGCAACAATCATAATAATATTTCGGAGTTCGACCAGGTAGATAACAGGGCCAGGCAAGGCAGACGTGGGCAACGTGCACCAGCATCCTCCATGATCGCTCTCCACGCTGGAAGCCAGCCACTTTACAAGCTGTGAGTTTGAGAACTCTCGCGAAGGCTTTACAGACATCTGCAGCTACTTCTCTGAGGAGTAGAACATTCTCACCGATATCTCTGTATATGCAGCACTGACGGATGTCTTAACAATAAGGGAGTGGCTGTTTTTGCCAATGGGGGAGACTCTTCAGTGTTAGAAGTGAAGTAAGATGCAGGATTTCCATTACTCCCTTAGTATGTTATGGGGTACAGTTTTGTCCACTGACAAAACAGGCTTAAAACCAGGTCTGGACCATGCTCATAGATGAGGCTCTTCGGCACCACCCATGGGTCTCCGGGGTTTGGGTGTATCCTGTTCAGCCAGTCACAGTGGCGCTAAGAATTGCCCACAGGATGGCCTGGTGCAGCCTGCAGCAGGACCCGACCTCTCCCAAGGACTGAGAAGGGCAACAAACGCTTGGGGTGACCCCATGGCAGAGCTTCTACAATGGACCATGACTGTCCATTGTATTCCATGAGGTGAGTCCGTGTAAGTGGTGCTAGTGCTCCCTGAAAGGCCTGGCTTGCGACTGGATCTGGTACATGAAACATCAGGAGAGGTGACTCGCCTGAATGATGGATGATGTAAGACGGATAGGGTCTCTCTAGGACAAACAATGGAGGGTGACTTAAGAGGGATAAAGGTGGTCTGAAGGGGTGATTTAATAGAAGTACTGACATCAGAAGAACGTGGAATGTTGGAGTTAGAATGTGAGAAATCAGTTGCTTGAAAGACGTGGAATGCTTGGTCGCATAATAAATGAGCTAATTTAACATTCATTTGTGTAGTGTATTACTACACAAAATTGATGGCGAGTTACGGCCAAGCCTTATTCTGGAACCAACGTATGCCCAGCCGGTGTTTCCCATAAAACCTTTCAGATTTTGACTAAGAACTTTCAAGGAGCGTCTTTCTAAATGTGCGGCAGTAGAGATTATGAAGGCCAGTGTCCCGTTGAGAAGCTCCTTTGCAGCGGGTGCCTCCTTCCCGTTATCGGCAGGGGAGCTGCAAGGCTAGAGCGCTTAACGGAGCACTGGGTGCCCAAATTCTGTGTGCCCCACCCTCCAGAAAACAAAAAGTAAATTGGCAATTAAAAGTTTATATTCGTGGCCAGGTATTGATAACCAGGTAGAAAAGGAAGTCCGAGATTGCCATGTATTCATGTCAGCTGATAAATCTTTGAAGACATTGAGACCACCTATGGGCAATACATTTGAGTGCCCGAAAGCCCCTTGGGAAAAAGTGGCAGTTGACACTATGGGGTCAATTGGGAATACTCAAAAATATATTGTAGTATTGATGGGATGTATTTTCCTGGTGGCCTTGCATCAAAATTGTTAACAAAATAAATGCGGATACAATACTAGGGTTCATAAACAAGGTTTTCTAGAATGAAGGGATACCCAGCATTTTACTGAGTGACAATGATGTAAAATCTGTCTCAGAGAAAGCTAAGGAATTTTTTTTTTTTAATGTGGGGTTTGCCACAGGACAACATCCTGGGACAATCAAAGCGGAAATGGAATGATAGAACGCTTTAACAGAGTTACCAAGGGAGCCATTCAGTTAGCATTAAAAAAACAATTCTTGTTGAGTGATGCAACAAAATAAAACTCTTTGGTCATATTGATCAACAGAAATGGCATGCACAGGGTTTTCCCCATTTGCATTAATTAGAAGAAGGAAACCTACATCAAAGTTTAACCAAGGATGGTTACCCACTCCCACAAGTGTGACCAGATCTTTGGAAAAGGTCAGAGAAAAAAAAATAAGAAACAAGAATACAAAAAATACTACAACAGGAAATATAGGGTCAAACAAAGCAAGTTAAAGCTTGGACAATGGGTTAGGATTAAGAAACAAAGCTTAGTTCCCAAGGGAGTTAGTTCTTACTTTGAACCTAAACGCATTAAAAAAGTTTTCAATAATGCAGTCAGATTTGAAGATGGTAAGGTGTGGAATTTAGAGAGAGTTGGTGCGGGTTAGGGAAAATGCAGAGTAGAAATGGTAGAGAAACAAAATGGTAGGACACTGTTGGAAACCCACTCCCACACTAGAAGGGGTGGTGGTGGTCTTCCGGACACACTGTGGTAGCTTGGCTCGAGTGGTCAGGAATCAGGCTCCGTGCTAAGCATACAACATACCCAAACAATAACCATGCGTGCATCCATTCCAAAAACGACTCTACACCGTAAAAATTATGAAAATAACTTTCTTTATCTTCTTTTTCTCTTAGTTGCTGATTGGAGAAAATAAATAACAATCACAATATACAAACTTTTTTAGAAAGTGCAGGTCAAATAAATACTGGCTTAATGATTCAATAAATAGGGGTGATCATAAATACTGAAGGCATAAATAAAAGTGCAATACAGACAGGCAATTAAATATTCTGAGGCAATAAATACTGTAACCAATAAATATTGTGCATCAATAAATACTGTGGACCAATAAATACAGTGGAACAATAAATAGGTTAAATACAATAAATACAGTGCCCCTAATAAATACTTAAAAGCTGACAGTGACACTCATGGAATCAGATCACTTTTGAATTCCTAAGGGCTGATTTGGCCCAGGCACAGCTTGGGGGGATGTGGAAGGCTTGGGGGTGTCTACTCCCTGGCTTGGTCAAGGCTGAGGCCTAAACTGAGGTAGATAAAGGGGGAAAATACCAGAGACCTGGCTCTCTCTCTCCACACAACTTCTCTAGATTAGTCCCAGTTCACCCCTGGCACAGTCAGGTTGGTTCCAGCACCTCCCTAGCCCCTTAGAGCAGTCTCTCAGGTCTCCACAGGGCCTTAGGCGCCCTCTACTCCACTTACTGCCCTTTTTCTGATGCTCCGACGCCGCTGGAGTCGGGTCGATGCCGTGAGGCGGTTCCAGCTTGATGTCGGCGGCCTCGGCACAATGTCAGTTCTTTGACGACGCCGGCAGGCGGCTCCGGTCTCGATGTCAGCGGCCTCGGTTCGATCTCGGCCTCCGATTCGATGGCGTCGGGCAGTCTTACTCGATGTCGACTTCGGGCGGCTCCGGTCCGATGGCGACCTCGGCTTCGATGACGTCGGCCGGCCTTGCCTCGATGTCGACTTCCGGCGGCTCCGGAGTGCGATCCTCACTCCCGACCTCCGGTGCTCCTCGCAGGTTTCCGGCGACTCCGGAGTGCGACCTCCACTCCCGACCTCCGGCACGATTCTCACAGGTTCCGGCGACTCCGGAGTGCGATCCTCACTCCCGACCTCCGTTACCCTTCACCTCGGTCTCCGACGACTCCGGAGGGCGGACTTCACTCCTCCGATGACGCCGCTCACTCGACCTCGGGTGACTTCCTCCTCGACCTCTGGTATTCCTCACGACCTCTGACGGCGCCCTCTCTCGACCTCTGGCGGCTCCGGGTACGACGTCTGCTTTTCCAGTCAGCGCCGCTTCTCCACCTCGGGCTCCAGGTCTTAGGCTACTCGACGTCGGACTTCAGGGAAACCAGCTTCCAGGTCAGGATCTTGCTGTTCTCTTGTTTCTAAGGCCTGTTCCTGCTGTCCAGGTCCTCAGGATGGTTTTTCTGACTTCTTCCCACACAGGGCTCTAGGCTGGGCTCCGTCAGTAGGGACTAGTATCAAGGGTGGGTTTATGGACCCCACTCCAGGCACAAGTTTCCACCCCTGCTGCTTCACTCCTTCCTCCTTCACGTTTTTGCTGCTCACTCCTCACCAGTCAGGTGCCAACTGCCAGCTCCAACTGCCAACTCTCTCTCTTAGCTTCCCAACATTCTAAACCGCCTCCAACTGTCACAGGGTTCTGGAATGTTCTGGAAGGTGCTGGTAGGTTCCAGTGGATGCTGGTGATGTCACAGGTGGCCACCATTTTGTGCTCCAGGCCCTCAGACAGAAGTTTCAGGGGTAGGTAAAATGGCTCCCTGAATCTGCAGCAACACTAAAAAGTCTGGTGGTTCCCAAAAAGGAAAAATTCAAACAGGGTTTGAGGCAAAAGTGGGACAAAATAAATAATGATGAGGAGGGACCACCCAAAGGGCTGACAGGTCTAACAGACACACAATCTGGAAGAAGATATTGTAACTACAGAGCACCAGGAGGGTGTGGTGAACAACTAAATAACACATAGGGGGAGAAAAGTGAATGATCAGTCCAGGAGTGGAGAAGAAAACATGGGACAAGAAGATAGTGGAACTCATTTAAATTCCATTCCTGTGCCTTGCACTGGCAAATTGACTAGAAGACCAAAGAGATTAATTAAGCGTCCCATTCAGTTAGGTAATTATCTTTGAGATTAATGAAAGCTAGATTACATACTTTCCCCCCGCCACCCCCATAGGCTATATGGTGAATTTCACTATTTAAAATGTATCAATGCAATGATCATACTTTTTCAATATGATGTAAAGAAGGGTTTTCATTTAGGTTTAAAAGGGGGGGGGGATGAAGTAATGACATCAGTAGAACGTGGAATGTGAGAAAAGACAGTTGGAGAAATCAATTGCTTGGAGGATGCGGAGCGCTTGGTCACAATAAAGGTGCTTATTTAACTTCCATTTGTGTAGCGTGTGACTACATGGTCATTACGAGACAAGAAGACCAGAAACTGGTCTGAAGTTGTACAGACAACCCAGAAGACGCAGCGTGGGAGGAAGCACTGAAGTGTTACAGGGACCTGCCATAAAAAGACCACTAAGGCTAAAATCACTGAAATATTTACAAATGTCCTGTTATACGTGGACCAGGGTGTTTAAGATGGGATTAAAGATTTGATGATCCGGAGAAGGTACGTTGAAACGGACAGGAGCACACAAACTACACTGGCCTCTGAGCTGAACTTATACAGAAATGTCCATTGTGGTGAAAAACTAAATGAAATTCTGGCAAGAACACAATTTCAATTAAAACAAAGGAATTTACCAAAATAATAACACATGAAAAACCAAAAAAGATAAACCTCTTCCTCTCCCAAAATTAACGAGACAAAAACTAAGCCTCAACACCTGATATTATCATCCAAGTACCTTTGCTCTGATAGGGGCCTACCTGTGCAAACAATCATAGCAGCTGGTACCACTTCTACTCTCACACAGGCAGGTAGGTATCAACGCCACCGACCATCCGAGCATCCCATGAGCATTCCTCTACCGCCCCATAGTATACTACACTATAACCTCAATGGCTACTTAGACAACCGCTACAACTGCAGTCGCCGTCTTCATGACCTGTTCTCCCAACACATACACTCCATCTTTTACTGAACCATCCAGCGCCTGAGCAGCACCATAGGTTACATCATCAGCACCACGCATTTCAGAACATTTACAACAGTTGCCCTTCAACTCACCTGGTTCTTCACTTCCACCAAGTCTGCATGTTGCACCCCAACTCCTCCGACACACATTGAAACTATTGTATGCTTGCTCATTCGACTTGTTTACAACCATCACACTTTCACAGAATCCAAATGTAACTCCCTCACATCGTTCGCATAAATATTCCTCTGCTAACTTGTGTACAGTTTTGTATCCGGCCCCCTGGTCCTCAAATGAAAAGCAGAGTGTACATGCACCAGAAAATACGGTAACAGCAAAAACCAGCACTATTCAATACTCGACTCACCCTGGACAAGGAGTTCCCTGCCTGCTAATCCCAAGAAATGTGTCAACCATCTTCAGCAATGAAGAGCACAAAACACTATTAGCAACTTTCACTACACAATGGAATGACCGAACAGTCCTTGACTGATTCTTTTCATCCCTCACAGAAAAACACAAATGTATCCATAAGGGCTCAGCCAACCTCTCCCACTTACGCCTGCACAGTCTCTTGAGAATTTGTACTATCATCTTTAGCGCATAACCAGAACCAGTGGGTCATGCTATTAAATCAAGAGACCTCTGTAGGGCTTCATGAGGAGCAGCAAAAGTATATAAAATAGTGTCAACACTCAAAGACTTCCTGGTACTAATACCGTACCTCACACTTTAAATCCGGTGAACAATGGTCTGCCGGAAAGGGAGTGCTACAAAAACTGAATTAGCACCCCTCTCAGGTGGGATCACACATCCCGAAATACTATCCTTCAATTGATTTCATGAAGCTGAAATATTCCTCTCTGAACCTTAACCCACGACTCGAAACTCGAAACATGTGGCCGCGTTAGACTACAAACACAGGTTCGAAACCCCAGAGCAAAAGAAGGCCCAAAGCACGTGTTTAATAACATCTACTATGCAAGAGTAGACGCTCCAACCCAAAACCAATTCCCAGCTCATAGCTCAAACCCTAGTCATGTCCCGCTGGATGAGGGTAACACCCTCTGCATTTCCACAACCTTTCTGGATCCCGCCAAAGAAACAATGGCATCAAACCGAAATAACACACTGCAATAATGAATAACAGGCTAATAGGCATTCTCCACCTGTGCCCCCAGGCTTGAAATCCAACCCCTCAATGAACAGACTTCGTTTCTTTCCCACAATTTACATGTCGACTAAAATCCCACTTTGGATGCAACGCTTCTGGACAACCAACCAATCATGCACCCACATAAATGCTGCAGGTCTACCTTAATAAAGACCAACTACAGCCGATGGCCACCATGCCCATTCTGTTCTCCTATTCCTTTTCACCTACATTGTCCACGCTCAAGTTCGAATATAAGCTGCATACGGTTTCACAGCATAAAGCACACACTTTTCAGCTAAATCCCCTTCATTCAGGTAACACAGCTCTTCATCTTAGAGATTGCTCCCTCTCCTGTGGTCTTACATCTGCATCAGAACCACTTCTCACCCATCCTCATAATCTGCAATCGCTCAGCAGCGTGTGATACTCTTATCTCTCACTTTCCTATCTATCCTCGTCACCCTTAGCTTCATCCTTCCCAACGCTGTGGCGCTCATGATTTTTCACACCAACTCCCTAACTGTTGGCATCCCAAAGACTCATCCCAAAGACTCATCCCAAAGACTCATCCCAAAAACTCATCCCAAAAACTCCAGTCTTCAGCATCGCCTTTTCGCACTTTATTGCACGTCTGCTGGAAGTGCTACCAATTGCATAATTATAACAACTGTTGCTAGAGATACAAGTCCAAGCAGGAAAAGAATATTTAAAAATGTGGAGAAAAGACAAAAGAAAAGTAGAAATTTACCAACACCAGGTTGTGATTGATATCTACACAGTACTTAATGAGAAAATATCAGAGGGCATCTTATAGGATAAGACCTTTTAATTTCACTATTGACAAATTAATACATTTAGATTCCAACTAGGTCAACCTTGATTTACAATTTCCTAATCTCAGATGTTTATTTTTTACTGTAAATACTCAAAAGGTTCAGGTTCGAGTAGTCATTGCTATGGAGTTCGCTAATATGCATTGCATCAGGATAGCTCACGTACACCTCCCAATCGTACTACATTGTTCCATAATCCTGACCTGTAGTTGCAGATCGCGCTTCCCATATAAAGCAGACAATAAGGGCACTGACATATGCACACAATGTACCCGTTTCTACCGTTTTAAAAACACTGATTTTCTAATACCATAACATCACTCCCAGGAATTTCATACACGTTTTAAAGAGTTTGACAATAGGCTAGATGACCCTCCCTTCATCCAACTGAAGCTCTAACAGGGCTACTATCTGTTTATCCAACTTAACAATGTTCACCTCAACTGGAATTCACTTCACAGGTCTCTGAATGCGCCTTCTACTGTGCAGTGGGCAAAATCTTGATCAACATACCTTGTTCAACTAAGATCTTCTGCCATTGGCCTCCAGATGCTTTCTGGAGCGCTGGAGATGGTCTGATCTGCAAAAAGGAACGAATAGCTGAAAAAAAAAAACACAAATGACAAGGTGAACCTTCAAACGCGGTTGATTCAGTAATGTAATATTAAACAAATTCACACCCAACTCTGACGCAATCTCAAATTTTGTGACAGTACAAATGCAGGAGTGAAGGTACCCCCAAGAAGAATGCAGGAAGAAGACACATGCATGATGCGAGATAAATAAACATTATCAGGAGCGGAGAGCTTCTTACGAACTCATGTCTCTTCTCCATTGAAACTGCTTTCATATAAATACGCCAATTCAATAACATCTCTATTGCTTAGTAAACTCTATAATAACGCAACTCAATCATTCAGAAGTGCAAAGAATTCCAATAGCAATGCTGGTGATATCTCGTCTGCATCTTCGAGACAGACAGGGAGAGACCACACTCAAAGCCTTGACCGCCCTCATCCAGGGTCTCACAGTCGGCAGTTTTGGGACATGGTTTAAGGTGGTACCAGCTCCTTATGCAGTTTTACTTCCGAATCCCATGGAAGGTATACAAACAACACAATGCGTTGAAAGCTTTGTTTGTGTATATAGAAGTGCATAAACGCAAGTAGATCGGTAATTCCAGTGCATGTTGGTGTGCATCCACTTGGAGATCACCACCTCCTCCTTCTTGTCTTTGAGAGTAGAATCATCTCCCAAAGATGCTTCCGAATAGAAATGTTTGTGGGAGTCCTTCCTGGTGGACTGCTACAGCACACAGTAAAAAGAGGAGATTACTTTAGCATTCTTATGCGCAGAGTTAGTCCTTGATGACAGTAATCGTCTCTCAAGCCGCAGACAAAATCACACCAGGCAAATAAGGGACAGTAACCCCTGCAAGTGAACGGCTCCCAGGGCATCTGAAAGCCCCAGCACTGCTACGTCTACCACCCCTCTTCCCACTCCCTCCGTTCTGAACCTCTGTTTGCTGCCACAACTTGAAGAACTGTTGAGGGAAGTTTCCAAAGCAGTCTGATCAGATTCCAAACAAACCCAGATGCAAGCTTCTCGGTCTTGGATTCAAGCCCATGGAACAACCATCGTCATAAAGACTCAGAATATTGGGGATCATCAAGCCTTGGAGGAGGACCTCCATTAGTGCCCCTAGGGAGCATTCTGCCTACCTGAAAATGCCAACAGGAATCTTAGCACCTCCCCAACACCATCTCCCCATTCTGTGACCCTGTGCACAATCTTTGAGTGGTTCCCCTACATCCTCCTGGTATGCTCCCCAAGCCCGCCTCTACAACGTGCCACTGCTACACTTTATAAATACCTGTTACGAACCGATATGAAATGTTCTTCCGCCCCTAACACTCCAGCCAATAACCCAAGTGTTATTGTTGGCCTCAAGCAGCATTCCAGCTTCAGTCAGTGATGAAGAACAGAATAATGTCCAAGACCAGGAGGAACCGGATAGCTCATCCCCAAAGCATTATTTCAAGACCAGAATTATACACTCCGTCAAACCTTTATCTAAAAACGAACAGCATTCGAAGCGGGTGGTGGACATTAAACATCAATCTTGAATATAAAGTTTTGAAACCTCCTCAGAGTCAGCAGTGAGCCTCGATTTTTAGCTCTTTGTGCAATGAAGCCAACATGCGTCGAACGTAAGACCACGAGCGGAGGAAGACGCTTCTTGGCCGCTTCACGTACTATACACAAAGCCCGCATTCAGCGAATCACAAATACCTCCATTCTGTGAGTCCGAATGCAAACAGCTGTATACCACTGTGTGCCAAGCCACACTAAGTACATTGTATTCTGCCCACATCTGAACAGTCTCTTTTCTTCTATAAAGTCCTTGGTGACGAAGACAAATATTTCAAATATACAGGCAATTCAACATGAAGTCATGAACAGAAGAAATAGACCATGTGTGCCCAGAATTGGTGTGTGAGCAGCCAGGTGTGGTGGGGATGGGGCTGACCGTGATCTGTGAGGGGGGGGTATGGGCGGGGGTCGCTTCTACCCGTACCAGCTCTCAATTAAAGTAAGTAAATGCTACAAGTGCGCTGCAGCACTCATTGCGCGGCCCATTAAATTAGCACTGTAAACATGTCACAGGCCAGCCACTGCAGCCTGTAGTGCAGTATAAAACTGCCACTTCGACCTGGTAAAATAAACCTTTTGCTGCACCTAAATCTTTCCTTTTAATACTTATAAGTGACCCCTAAAGTAGGCCCTAAATCCCCACATAGCAGGGTGTATAATGTTTAAAAATTAGGACATGTGTACCTATGTTTTACTTGTCTTAGCTGTGAGAAACCTACAACGCTGGTTTTCAATGCAGCAAGGCTGGTTCACCCATAGAAAAGCACTGTTACCTTATAACGTCCTTTAATGCATTTCGTCAGTTTGTGATTAGCTAGAAAAATGATTCAAGGACTCAATGGAATAAGAATTTAAAACCCAACCTAATAGTTAAGCCTCATTTTAAATTAAGCCAACGTTTTAGAAAGTAGGTAATTTCCCGCCTAAGCCAAATGTGCCATCCTACCACTGTCCAAGATCACCTGAATGTTAATAGTGCTCCGGAGGTGTTTTGTGTATTCCTTACAGACAGTGGACAAAAAGGGCTTCAGAGTGGAAAGGGGAGGAGCTGTGCTCTTGCCCCGATTACACTTTATAGATGCCTGCTGAGGCCCACACAGTAGAACCAGACACCAGGCCTGACCCTGCCTTTATTTACTTGCCAGGCTAGTGGCAAACCCAGAGGAAAAAGAGGAACTGACCAGAGTCAGCATTAGAGTTATACTAAGGTATGCCCCGACCCACAGGCTTGCACTGGGCATAAAAGTAGCATCACCAGAACCTGAAATCAGAACACTGCTGAACATGTTAAGATGGTGTAGAAGAACTGCCCTCTGTCTGCAGCCTGAAGAAAGAATTAAACCCTGGACCCTAAAAGTGACTCCAAGGGTCAGTGGGCTGGCCTGTGTGAACTACAGAGATACAACAAGTTCCAGAGGCCTTTTCTGCTTCCCAGCTGGCTCAACCAGACTGGACCTGACCCATTCCCCTCTGCTAGCCTATGTGGAAGTGAGTCCTGACTAACAAATGCGGCCATCAAGGTCTCTGACCCTTGGCTGGAGTCAGGGCCCTTCTCCCTGTCTAATGCAAGGTTTCACTGTATCTGACGCAGAGCGACAAAGTGCCCCGCAGAGTTGTGAAGCTTCTAACTGAAGGTTTCATGGATCCAATGACAAATGACGCAGAAATGTGCAGTTCCGTACTTGAAGCCTCTCTGGATCAAATACAGAGCGACTCAGAGCCTTGCAGTGCCGCACCATGCAGCTCCTCACTGAAGACTTCACCGGGTCTCACACTGTGCGGAGCAGAACCGTGCAGTGCTGTGTCGCTCCCAGCTGAAAGCCTCACCGGATCCAACGCAGAGCCACGCCACACTATCCTCACATCGAAATTAGAAGGCAAAACTTCCAGTGGGATGAACCTGGTCCAGTATCGGGCATGCACCCCATCGCAGTTAGCCTGAACTTGTGACTTTGTCCTGATCCGACATGGCCAGATACCAGCAGAAGTCGCTTTGCGCCTTTGGTGCTATTTTACTTAAAACTTTCAAAATTCTTACCTCCAGATCTAGTGATTTGATTTTTGAAGTTTTGGTGTAATTTTATTTATTAAACTGTACTCTGTTTTGTAAATACGTTTGGGATTTTTCTTGGGTTGGGCTTTCTCTTTAATACTGCTTGAGTTCTGCATAAATACTTTACACATTGCCTTTAAGTTTAGACTGGCTGCTTTTGTGGCAAACTACCAGAGGGTTAAGCACAAGTTTAGTCACTTTTGTGCTTCACCCTGACGAGGACGATAATTATTATTATTTGAAGTGTGTTCTCATCCCCTTCAACAAATAATACTATTTCTTAGAAGTCCCTTCAGCTGGGAGGCTGATATATGCATTCACTAAACTTTATGAACAAGTTTTTCACATGTGTGCAATTATGCCCAAAATCACATGTCAACAACAGATTCTAGTGTCACATAACTTTACTTACTAACATGTTTGCATGCCTGTCACTAATCCGTTTTCCTTGCGTTTGCTTTATTCGCCCTAAATTGGCAGGATATGCTCAGACGTGGGTCACGTACTCACTTTGCCACTGGATTCAAGCTACCCAGAAACCAGTCCCAGGATGCATGTTTCTGGTGCAGGGAAGTCATGACCTGGCAGTTCGGGCTGCACTGTTCCCATGAGTCACAGGGTCAAGACTGATTTGCATATAGCTGTGTCTGAACTGGGGTGGTGAAGTGAGTCAAAGAACGATGATGGATGGATTCAACCCAGATCTGTGACTGGGCGTGTGTGTCTGAAAAGTTTCAGCGCTCCGTCCATCATCTCCTTGGGTTTGCACTAATCATTTAAGCACAAAGTCAATGATCCAAATGTTGCTTTTGTTTATTTGCAAGTATGCAGAGTGCATTGACAGCTATGGCTTTACCAAAGTCTAAACATATCTCTTCCACCCATGTATCACCTACAAGAGGCTTCCTAGTCACTCAGTGAAAGAACACACTCGGCCGGTCTAGAATGCCCTTAGTCACAAGAAGGGAGAAAGTCCTCAGCCATGTTAATTCTCAAAATTCAAGGTAATTCTGATTATGCTATCATGGATGCCACGCTCTCATTTACTGTACCTCCTAAGCCTCACTTTTTGGAGGGAGCATGAATGTCTTACCGCAAAAGAGCTAGTGTTACTCTCTCCATAGTGACAAAAGACGCAGTTACGCAACCTCCCAACACACTACTTTTTCTCCACCCATGTTGCGTCGTCTCTCTGCAATCCCATGGGATACCCCTGTCCCATGGAATGAATGGTGTGGAAGAAAGCTGTGATGAGTGTTGCACCAAGGTCCCCCGAGTCTCAGCTGAAGATGGACTGAGCGTGGGTCATCACTGCTCAGGATGGGAACTAATGCTTGAATTCAACTTAAAATAAACCAGTTTAAGTGTCCCTCCGTTGCTTGGGCAATACCAGACCTCACATTCATGCCCAAAAAACACACAAACCAAAGTAGTAAAAACACACGGGATAACCCCACCTCATGTCAGGCTAGGACTTACAAGCTAAATACACCCTACAAATTGCTAACGAGGGTCTTACGTGAGCAAACGCCCCACTTTCAGCTTGTGTGGAAAACGGAGGACCAGGTTCACAGATATATTTGGTACAGCACTGCACTGATGCTCGGGCACTATACAAACAGGGCATAAATCCTCCTTGGGCCTACTGCAAACATGATCAAGATCAGGTGCACAGCACAAGTGCATGAAAACCTAGAGCTGACTCGGTTGTAACATCCACAAATTGAGTACTGCACAAATAATTATGAATGACGGCAAAGGGACTTAGCAGAATGTGAAAGACTGGAATTACACAGTGGTTGATTGCTCCAGAATGTAAAGGAACCATTAGTGTATATGCACGGAGAGAAGCCGGTTCTTGTTGGGTGGGACAGGAGGACTTGAGGAGGGAGCGCAGAGTTCATGGCAAAACCCAGCAGAAGGTGGCACATCTACAGTGCTGCCTGCAGATCTAGAGCAACCAGGACTTCACTGGACTACAGCAACGTGGAGACGAAGATCTAGGTTCACCTCAACGGTCTCAAAAGCAGGGGCAATAGAGTGATAAGCCATGCCGTCAGTTCTCCAACCTGCAACAGGCTCCCCTCGGCTGCAAGCTGTATCTTATGTATCTATCCAATGGTATTTATGTGACGATGACATCAGCAAAAGGCAGCGGAGAGCTGTAGTGTCAAAGATACAGACAAGTGTTTCGAGAGGTAGCCGGGCTCTCGGCTGTTACTGGATCGTGAAGACATCTACTCAACACTGCTTGCTTATCAAGTGAGGCTTTCAGGAGAAAAAAAAAGCATTGCTGGGAAAGTCACTGGGCGGCTGGAATTTTTTTATTAATGATGCAAATATTGACACTCCAGGGACATGCTCCTAGGATTCGCTAGTGTGTGTTTTCTTGGCTTGGAAAAAAGGGAAATTTTTCCAATACACAATGTGGCAAAGGTCAAATTCCTTTAAGGTTTAATATTAGCCACTCTGGTTCCACTTTCACAGATCTAAGGGCCTGTGGAAAATTTCTGATGGAAAATAAGGTGACAAGAGAGAATGTAGAAGTAAGGTCCTCTCTCAAAATAGTGCACTTCAAAAGTGTCATGAGTAAAGCTGATCCCACCACACCCATCTAGGAGTGTTTAACACCTGCATCCATTTGGGGGTGGGGGGTGGGGGGGAGGAGGGGTGAGAGTTGTTTGCACGGCGTCGACTCAAGCGGTGGTCTTTGTAGCTGACCATAACTTACCAATTTTTGTGTGCTACCGTTACCTTGCAGTCACTACTTTGAGGCAAGTTACATTGGGGTAAGTACATCAGGCTGGTCGCTACATCGCAGGGAATACCGCGTGTTTACTTCACATTAATGTTGTAAGGAATTTTACTTCATGGGGCTTTACTTCGCAGTTGTGTGAGGGTGTGTGTAGGGGGCAGCATAAAGGGGCAGTGAGTTTTTCAGGTTTCAGAGATGGGTAGAGCGTAAGGGGTGATCAGGGTTTTTTAGGGTCCATGGTTGGTATAGAGAGGTAGTAAGGGTGTTTTAGGGTGTAGTTACAGGTATTGAGGGTAGGAAGGTGGTTATAGGGTTCAGGGATGAGTAGTGTTTACTGGCAGCATGGGTTTTTAGGGTTCAGGGAAAGGTAGTATTAGGGGAAGCAAGGGGGTTTTCAGTTCAAGGATGAGTAGTGTATAGTGTTAGGTAGTGTACAGGGGCATTTGAATGTATGTGCAATTTTAAGTTAATGTGTATTAATTAAAAATAGGTGAAATTCAATATTTTACGTTAACATATAATTAATTTTAACAAATAAAATTAATATTCAAGGCAAAAAATGGCAGCAAGGTTTTTTTAACACTGCACGACCCAGTCTAGTCGTTATTGTATTCAAGCACTTGTATTGCCCAACTCAAATGGCCAGCAGCCACATGGCCACAATTAAATACAAAATACATAATGATTGATGAGGCAATACAAATTAGTACAGCAATGAGTCAATGAGCAATAAGAGTTCTTTCACAGGTTCTGTTTGTTGTACGTTGCAGATTCTTTATTTCTTATATTCTTTATACAGTTAGGTACAGCAAAATCAGAGTTTATACTATGTTAGAGTAGAATTGTATCTGTACCAAGGTAATGGGCTGAGAAATAACTTTACTGTGGTTTTAAATGGGATTTCTGTTGTACTTTAAAATCTATTTTAACGTGCTATATGCAAATTAAATCAAAACTGACCTTTTAAGTTGTATATTACATCCAATCCACACTGTGCAGGGCCATGATCAGCCGAGCACAGATCGGGATGAGTGAAAGAACCACGGTATGGCCAGCCATCCATCCCATCCATCCAACACCCAATCCTCACAGTGCACAGCATACAGGACGCACACAGCAGTTGCATAATACGTAAATAAATAAATAAATACTTTTTTTCTTCACAAATATTTGCCTATCTACCTGTGAATAAAAGGATTTATTTTTTATATTTGGGGGCAACCACTGTCCCTTTTTTCATGACACAGGCTTTGATGCCTGGCTTCCTGTGAAGGCCTCAACAAAACATATTGAACTTCAGCCAGCTAATCATATTATATTTCAGACCCAGGTCCGCTCTCAGAAAATGTATTTTTGAAACCCGGTCTACTCAGACATACTTATCTTCTTTCTTCATTAACTCAAGGCCGGCCTGAAATATTTTTGTAACAAAAATATTTTGAAAATGCGTGAGTCGATTTATTCCAAACCAAGTAAAGCCGCCTCTTGATATAAAATTCTAGTTTCAAGAAAGCTTTGGTGCAATTCCACTCAACAGTTATTGCTGCCGCTGATAGCAAAGATTCCAGAGGAATTTAAAATCGAAAACACAACTCTTGACCTGAATGTTAGCTCTTGTTTGGCCATGACATAAATGGGAGACAGCGTTGTATTTCTGTGTCTCTTTAGCCGACAGCATGACTGAGTGAGTTTAATGTTGGCTAACTTTGATATGCATGTGAAAAGTTTTAATTCCAGCAATGTCGATTCAGCCTTCTATCCGTCAGAGTTAGGTGAATGGAATACCTCTAAATCGGGTAATAGTAACACTCATCAGTGCGATACCGGTCCCTTGACAAATGTGTGGCTAGGGTCCTCGCACCTTTGTAGGTCTCGCCTGAGCCAGCGCATGCGCTGTCCTGGCGAGACTTTTGGTAAGTGAGCATTGAAATATCCGACCAGATGCTTTTTTGTGGCCTAGAGCGTGCGGTTAGGCGCGCAGAGGCGCCATCTGGCTTTCCTCTGTCTTCCTAATTAAGTGCATCGCTCGAGGGCACCCTTACTGCACACGCACATCAGCATTAGTTATTCACTCCTGCACGGCTTTTATTTTGCGTGTGCTTTAAAATATTATTATTAGCTATCTATTGTGCCACAATCTATGTTACATGGATTTTTTTTAAACGATAGCATTTGTTATTCCCTCGAGCACTGTTTTCATTTTCAGAAACAAGCAGCTGATACAGAGCAAGGCGACATAAGCAGAGGCATTTAGCAATGTATTAATGTATTAATTTTTTATAGCATCTTCTCTCTCTCCTCCCCCCTTCATTCTCTCTCTCCCCCTTTCTCTCTCTCGGTCTCTCCCCTTCATTTACTCGCTCGATCACCTTATTTCTCTCTCTTTTTCACTCCCCTTCATCACTCTGCGCCACCACAGTGTCACTCAGCAGCGCCACCCCAGCTTCACTCAGCAGCGCCACCACAGCTTCACTCAGCAGCGCCACCACAGCTTCACTCAGCAGCGCCACCACAGCTTCACTCAGCAGCGCCACCACAGCTTCACTCAGCAGCGCCACCACAGCGTCACTTAGCAGCGCCACCACAGCGTCACTCAGCGCTACCACAGCAGCACTCAGCAAGACCTAAGTATCCTTCAGCATCACCTCAGCATCGTCGCAGCACCAGTCACCACCACTACCACTACCACCTCAACATCACTTAACACCACCTCAGCCTGCTCTTGGAATCTGCCATCTGTTGATTCTCCACTAGCGTCTGGCCTTTGCTAGTGTTATAATACAGGTACGAGTTCACAACTATCAACCTCCAATTGTTTATGCCCCTCAAAAAAACTTAACCAAATAACCATTGGAATAGGCAAAAACAAGTTGCCAGCATTGCAAGAACAAAAGAAAAATGAGGAATCTTTTAAGTATACATACATTTTTTAATATGGTCGTTCTGTTGGACATAATGCCTTCTTGGTCATATATAAGGTAACAAAAATGCTTCCAACACTTTTTTATTATGGCAGCCACACTTCTCTACAGCACAGCTTAAACACATTGGCAAAGTCAATAGCTCTGCCTAAACACTTAGAAGGCCCCAAAGGTGAGACCTATTGGCTATGCCAATGCTTGTTCCCTATGTTTCTAGTAGGCTGAACGCAAATTACCTCTATCAACAGAAACAGAGCAAGTATCATGCAAGCTTTTCCTCATCTTGTCTCAAGTGCTATATGTGTTAATCAAAGAAACTTCCAACAGAAACATGTAAACAAATAGGAAATTTCACATTCCTGAAGAAAGCCCGGTGACGCTGTGGCATTAGCATAAGAGGCTGAAACATGGCGACTCATTACCATGGAGGGATAAATAACTCTCCTAATGATCCAAAGTTTTGATTATAATCTTGCCTCGGATACATTAACCCAATAAACTTAGAGTTTGTTCCAACTGTTCAACACATAACCGATCCTCAGATCACATAAAAAAGAAGCATAAAACAGAGCTCCAACTAGAATGGTACAACCCAACCCGGCTTACTCTTTGCCGTGATGTACCGCTCAATGATGTAGCGTGCCAAACACTGAGGGCAAGGGACATTCTTACAAAGTTATGTATATCCCTTTTTCAATGAAGTATCACAAAACACACACACCGACAGTAAATCAGTGCTAACCGACCCGAGTCACGGCACAAATCAGAATTCATTGATATCAGAATATAAACTATATAAAAACTCTCTCCTTGACAAAGGCAACATTTAACTCATGTTAACTTAGACCTATATTTTAAATACATTTCAGACTGGACTTATTTGAGAAATGCTGGAGAATTCTTAGGAGTGTCCACCTGTCACAGATTGGCAGGAGTGGTCACGTGGGTACCCTTTAACACAGTTGGACGTGAAAGGGTACATTTCCATGTGCAGAAATGTCAGTAAAGGTCATCTGCTGGTTAGGTTTCTCTAATGGGAAGACATGTTCAAAGCAGAGAAAACTCTTACACAGCATCTCATGCAATGTTTATGTATAGCTTCCCCATTCCTACTCTGAAAACAAATGTACTCCTGTCTTTGATATTTGCAAATCTATAACTTTTTCCAGGGTCTTAAAGTAACTGCAAAAAGTTTAATGCCCCTAAACTGGCCATTCTTTGGGATGTCACCAACTTTTATAGGTGGATCCATCGTGGAAAAGTCTACAAACTTGCTCTTGTTGGCAGATTTGTGCACATGAAAATTCCAGCATACTAGCAGAATTGCCAAATGAAAAAGTCCTATTAGATACAATTCTATAAATTGGGAACTGGGTTCTGTCGTTGTAAATAACTATATATTTGCTACTAAGTTTCAAGTAAAAGCACAAACGTCTGCATTGACCCAGGACGTATTGTTTGGCGTCAAGGACAACACATTTTTAGGTTTGTTTTGTCCTAGGGACAAGTAGGCCCAACCACCTGCAGAGCAAGCCATTTGGCTGCCAGTTTACAGTACCACATTATGGAGCAGGGAGGTAATATTTGGGTCCATATGTTAATGCTGTTGGAACTTGTATTTATGGTTTATTAATGCAAAGCCTTTATTATTCGGGTGAGCACTTTAAATAAATGTTGTAAGCTCGTACTGTACTGCTGACAGTGGTTCCAGTAAAAAACTAAATCTATACACACGTTTGCAAAGCTTAACAATGAGGCTACATAAAAGGCTCCTGGATTGCTCTTTGATTAGATGCAAATATTTGCAGACGCTTGAAAGCAAGATTGATGGTTCTTGCCTTTCAAAATAAAATGTTAACAAAAATATGCAACTAGAAAAAAAAAACATTTTGCTAAACTACTGTGAAATCTTCAGTACCATTTCTTTGAAGCATCATTTAGTAAAATAGGTTGATGCGTGCTAGTATTTCCAAAAAAGATTCATAATGAAAAATTAGTCTAACCACTTGCAACAAGATTAGGAAAACATGAAAACAAATGAGCATTGGCAAAGCCACTAGGTCAGACATTGGTGGTCAGTCGTTTGGTTTTGTCAATGTGTGTCTTGTTTTGACGTAGATTTTGTAAAACTTCATTGTGCGAGATGCCAGGCCATCATCATTGTAAAACATTGGCAAAAAGCAAAAATCCGTTTGTTCTCAAAAAGTACAGATTCCCACTATCGTTTCTGGCACTGAACAACACTACTTTGCATGCTGATCTGCACCTTATGAAAGAGTAAAATGCTAGCACTCACAGTGAAGCCGGTCAATAGATGCATAGCGAGAGACAGAATTTTAATATAAATTTGGCGTCTAATTCATAAAGAAATGCACAAAAGTGCACCCATGGTATGTCTTTGCAATAGTGTAGATTCATGTATTTCATGAATTCACAAGAATTTACAGAAGTAAACCGGGGAATCATACTCCTAAACAATATTTGTGAACTGAATTTTAGAATAAGCAAATATACGTGAGTAGAATTGCTCATACGAAAATATGTTGAGCTTTTATAAGCTCACTTTCTCTACAACCACTTATTTACCAGCCCTGGAAGAAGTTTTACTTCTGGCCTTGTCAGCAGTAAATTTACAACCTTTCTCAGAATAAAAAAAGCTTAGAGAAGAGCTGGTGAAAACCCTTAAAAATTCAAGTTAGTTTGTTTGCACAGACTCAAAAGGGCATTCCAACCCTGAAACTATTGCTGACCTCCAGTCTCAGTATGTAGATCTGCAAAAAGGTGACAAAATAAGGAAATTGCTAGTGTTCAAGCTCTGCTATAGTATTAGCTCTCGCATAATCAGCGAGACAATTATAAGAGCTTATGCGAGACAATTATAAGAGCTCTTATGTAATGAGATTGCTGCCATAATTTGTCGCTGCACTACATGGCACCAAAGAGACAAGTAGAATTTTTTTTTTACAGGACAAATAGATTTATGAAGCATCTCGTTCCATGGGCAAGTAGATATTTTATTAAATTCCACACCCCTGAACAAGATGTGCTTCAACATTAGCTTACAGAGGAGATGCTAGATGGCACCCAAGAAGGGACATAGTCTCATTACTACATAGTGCAATCAGTTCTGATATAGCAAAATACAGCCCAAAAGAGCTAGCTTAAGGGAAGGTATAAAGTGGGAAGGATTAGACAAACAAGGAATAGGACAGCATATGTCTGCCAGACTCAAACTCATCTAGTGATGCAAGATTCAGGCTTACACAGTTTAATTATATATTTAACACAGAAAGAATGTAACATCAGACGCAATACCCGCATTAGACCAAATGGGCCAAAGTACCTGCCACAAACAAGGGACAAACCAATGTTAAGAGGGCGGATTGCCAGCGACAGACGTCAAATATGATTCGATGCTCTACACCCATCATGGGTCCAAGGATTCTAAAGGCCTGTACATTAGGATTGACTCTTACACCCACTCAACATAAAGTGCAACATAAAGCAGTAATGTTGGCAGTGATGCAGCTCAAGAGATGTTCTGCCATTGAAAGGAAGAACCCATAGCCACCCACTTCAGGATACTGGATTAAAGATGTAGCGGAATGGAGCGGAAGACATTTTCACTGCACTGGTCCATGAGAGAAAAACTGGATGAAGAATAACGGATTGGAATAGGTTTCCTTTTAGCGTACAGCAGAGGGTATTTTATTCCCTATAATACACGTTCACACCATCTCCCTTCCCACAAACCACTGAAACTCTTGGTGTCTTGCTCTTGTATGTACATATATATTATGTATGTGACAGGATTTCTATAGCGCAAACCTAGCCCAATGGCAGAGGAGTGCTGAATGTGCTCACAGATCGTGCTCTTGTATATGAAATGTAGTATAGATGCAGACATGAAGAATAAAACCAGACTTTGTAGTGCGAAATTAAATACCAAGAAGCCCTTACTAATCCGTTGCAAAAAGCTATTCACATCAGTTTAATGTAAGTCACCGTTAAGAAAGCTGTAGCTTAGAAGGTGCAGAAACATACATATTCTGTCTTTCATGTAATGACCCACAGTGCGCACAAATATAAATTTTGCCATAAATGTCTCCTTTTTGCTAATCAATGTTTCTGTTAGAAAAAATGAACAGAAGAATGAAAAGCCAGTTTTCCTTTTCCTCGTTTGAACTGCAGCTGGAATGATGCTCTGAGACTTGCTTTTCACCTTGGTGGTCAGCTCTGGCACCAGTCACTATGACATCACAACTCAACTGTAACACTTTATTACAGTTGAGAAGCTCTGTCATTATGCTATTACAGGTGATCATAGACATCACTACCCAGCTGCCCAGCTGTACTGGGGAAATTAGAGTTTTTTTAAGGAATTGTTCACTTTCATGATTTAGATGGTGATTATCAATTGATGCTCAGATGGGAGGGCAGGCTACATACCAAATGTCTGTTTTAAAATGTGTGTCGCTGTCTGCTGCACACCACAGCAAAGTTACAGCATCACGTTAGCTTGATAATTTAAGGCAAGAACCATTTGTCCACAAAAGATAATGTTATAATTATGCGTTATGTGGATAAAATCATTAACATACATTTTAAAAAGAGGTCTAGGGACAGGAAATACGTCAGCGGGGAGGGGTGGATAAGGCCCCACCTCCACTGAAGGAGGGGCTGCAGCCGTACCTCAATAAAGACATGCATGGCTCAGAAATTGAATAAAGGCTTCAAGTCAAGTGTTTTGTGGGAGAAGGGATGGGCGAGGAGTGGGGGAGTTCATGGTGCCTCCAAAAGGAGGGAGCAAGTGAATGACTGTGAAAGCGAGTCAGACTTTAAGGACTGAGTGGACAGGCCCAAACATTTACTCTATAAGCGCTACAATCCCTCTGCGGTACCTCAGGGCCACGTATTCATGAGCCTTGGATATAAATGGCAATGTTCTGCCAACCATGGTGCTCCTGGACCCAGTGGCTGGTACAGCACCCCCTTTGTCAATGCAACCGATCAACCCCAAAGCCCCCATGCTCACTGCCCGCTCCCATGGGTTAGGGATTGATGTGCGTTATACTTCACCTTAAAACTAAGGGGTCCACCCAGACACGTAGGAGGAAAAGTGCAGAATCGAAAGTACATCGTAGAATTCCTAATATTTGCACTCTTTTGGGATTGGGCAGCTCTATAGTTTGCAATGGACTTTTTTTTATTAAATAAAAACTGGTGCTTGCCTCCATAGACCATCAGCATTGAGAGATTGCAAAATAATCTGCAAACATTAGCCCACAAGGCACAGAAGTACACAACAGTGACCGGTTAAGGATGACATTCTACAGATATCTTCAAAAAGGGCATGGAACCCCCTCAAAATGTATGTGCAGTGAAGAGCTCTGCTTCTTGACCACGCGGTTCATTAATCGTTAACCCGTCTCTTCCGGTCCTTTAACTGCACACAGCATGTGATGTTTGCTGTGCTAGGTAAATACATCTAAAATATGTCTTAACTTAACTTACATAGGAACACACTCCTGGGAGAATAAGGACTTCTGGGTGTGCCTCTGAGGCAAGGTTCCCTACAAACATGTCCACCTCCCCTGCTCGGTCTCCGCTACACCTGAGAGGAAGAGTCCTTGATCGACCTGCACCGCCCAACAGAAGCTGGTCCCCCCTTGCATGCTGCCCACCGAAGTCGCTTCCGTCAGAGTAGGTCTGAAGGCAGTAAGAGACTTGAGCCCTTCCTTAGGGGTCTTCACAAACAGGGTCAGACCGGTCTATACGGCAATCAGGCAGTGCCATAAGTACCACTTGGAAAGTTGAGTATGTGGGACGATTTTTTGGCTTTTTGTGGTTTGCTAGACCGTTTTTTAGTGTTGATTTCCCCGATATTAAAACAAACATTGTCTGCTGCAAGTTCAAATCCATGAAGTCTTTCATACCTTGCAGAACCCTTACACAACGCGTTTTACAAGATCACAACTTCCCCCAGTTTGCAAACATGGGACACTTTTTTAGCTATCTAATTCACTAATGGTGGCCACTTTAATTTTGGTGCCTGGGCCTATGTTCTGCCTAAGTCCCACCATTTCCCCAAACATCCAGGAGGACCCTTAAGAGCTTCAAAACCAATGTCCGCGTCCTACCTCAGAAGGTGTCCAAGTCATTTAAGAAAGGAATGAACCCCTGCGAGGCCATCAGCGGACGATAAACACAGAGCTGGATGGCCCGCCTCCATAATGTAATGGAGGTGCATTGTGTGCAACAGAGGACACAGATCAGGCTACAGATGGACGGAAGGACAAGGATAACAAAGGTGTAAGATTAGATAAAAAGTTTGACACCACAGATTAGCAGGAGTAAAAGTACAGTGCAAAGCTCAAAATACAAAGTTTGAATGGCGTGACACACTGGGTGAATCAGACACGATTCTGGGTTTAAAACTTTTGCGCAGTTACCTTAGAGCACAGGTCTTCAAACTGTGGGGCGCGCCCCCCTGGGGTGTGTGGATGGGTTCCCAGGGGAGTGCAAAGGCCTCTGCAAGCACATGTAAATGAAGACGCCTGGAAGTGCAGCGTTGTTTATTTGCTGCATTTCCAGGCTGTCTTCATTTACTCTGAAGCCCTCAGAGTGCCTTGGGGCCAGAGGTCAGTGGGTGTGCCGCTTGGGGCTCGGCTGGGCAGTGTCTGGAGTCTCATTAAGACTCCAGCATGCCCGGTTTTTCACAGGTCTTTAAAGACCATTTGCATACCTTTGGAAACTGGTTACAGAGGCTGTTTTTTTTTTCTTTTTCCAGTACCCCCTGGGCCCCAACTCTGCCTATTCCTCCTTACATTTGTATTATAAATATACTGCTGTAGTGTGAAGATGCATTTAATCAAAATGAATATAAAAAAGGGTTGCCAATAGAAAAAATGCCAGCCATGTATGTTTAAAGAGCCTGCAAAGAGCTTCCTTTGACACTTAAATAAAAAAGTATGTATTCATTTGTAATTTGACTTTGTCTGTTCCTTTTACTTTCAGTCATTTAAAGTGCTTTACATTTGCTTTTCAAGTACGCACAGATAAGTGCTGAAAATAGGGCTTTAGGTGACCGTTTATTTTTGTACCATCTGCAATATCAAAATAATGAGCTAGCAACCCTAATCATAAGACTGGAAGTTTGTTGCAGGATCAGCACATTATTTCCTTCACCCTCGATTCCCTGATTTAATTCCATAGTAGCAATAGTTTAACTTATATCTGAAACCCTATGCCCGTCAATAACATGCTAATTAACTTCAAGTGTCTGGGAATGCACCCTGCATTCAGACAACTCACTCCTCATTCTCACCCTTCACTTTCACACTCACCCTGCACTCTCAGCGCATAGTTATGGTTTTCCCGCATTTGCCACACAATCCATCGTCTGCTGTATAATTTGCAGATTGAAAAATGCAGCAACACGTTACCTCACAGTGGAAGGCCCTTTTTAAAGGTTGACTGGTCACCTTTCTATTGCTTATTGCTATATGTGGGTGTTAATGTGGTACTTATGAGGGGCAATAAAGGCCAGGACAATGTTAACAAGTGTAAAAATAGCAAAATAGTGCAGTAATGCGATCACAAAATTTGCAGCATAATTTGCCTTTGCTTGATGCAGAATTTAGTCAACGATGCTGCATAATTTGGTCTTCTCCTACCGCATAATTCCAATGGCCCTGTTTATAGTGCTATGAGGTCCCAGCCTGTGGCAGAAAGCACTGAGAATATGCAAGTCATTATTTTAAAACAGTATTTACATACTCTAAGCTAGGCTGCTGCAACATAATGCAGTGATTGAGATAAAACAAGTTCTTACAAAACATACTTTTTAGCAATAAGTAATCAAACTGTATCAAATGTAGACATTTTTGTAAGTGTCTCCACTAGTCCAGATCCCAGCTGATAACTCCTTTACATTACATCTTAAAAAGAATAGATCTTTGCCACCATAAAGCTTTAAGCAGATCCACTGGAATTATTCAGCAGAAGAGGACAACATTATGCGGAAGGTTTGACTAAATTATGCAGCAAGAAAAGGTAAATTATGCGGCACAATGAGCCACATTTTGTAGTCAGCATTACTTCATTATTTTGTCATTGTAACTCACGGTAACACTGTCAGGGGAAATATTTCACCTCATTAGTACCAGTGTAGCACCCAAATACAGCAGTAAGCAACTACAAGATTACCAGTCAATCTTCGCAAATGGCCTTCCACTGCTCAGGAACACTGTCACGCTTTAAGTAACTTTTGTTCCGTTTGAGCTAGAATCAAGTTTTTGTTGTTGAAATCTGCAGATTATGTAGAAAATGCAGTGCACTGATAATTATGTGGAAAACGCTGCTGCAGAAACTCATAATTCCATGGTTTCTTTTTTAACTTTCTGCACTACCACCCACACTTCAATTTCAGGCAGAGGCATCTCAAAGTCAGTATTAACTATTCAGGGGCAGTTTTTTTGTGAAAGCCGAGTCCATGGGGTGGCAGGTAGAAGGCCAGCAGGGTTGCAATCAGATGCAGAGCCCAAATCCTCTCGACCCCTGGGACCTCACAGTAATGGTCTAGGAGACAGAGGAAAGGAGCGAGAATCATAGATATTGTCAAAGAGAGGGCCCAGAATAAGGAGCACTGTATGCAGACTCATTAGGTCTCGCCTGAGACAGCGCTTTAGCGCTGCTCTGGCGAGACTTATAGTAAGCACTTTTGGAAGTGCAAACGAGTGCTTTCAGGCCGCCAACTACTGTGCATGTGTGCCGGGCGCGCGCACCATTTGGCAGCCTGAAAGCACTCGTTGTCTTTCACTTTCGCGGCCGCTCGGCCGCTTTGATGTTTTATCGTGATCGCGATCACTTTCACATTCGCGGCCGTACGGCCGCTTCCCTTCCTACTTTAATGCACTGTTAAAGCAGAATCCACGCGTTGTAAAGCACATCGTGACCCCATCCCCGGCCATCGCTCTCTTCCATTCACCATCTGCCCCCCGTCCTTTCCCCTCCTCCTTTCACTCAGTCATTCCATTCTTACCCCTCCTTCATTCACCACTGCCTCTCGCCCTTCTGTTAGTTTCTTTCCTACTCTCGCCTCTATCAGTTCTCTTCTTCTCCAGACCTTTCTCTTTGCTATCTCACCCTCCCTACTCTCCTGTCCTCTCCTCCATTCTCTACATCCGTTCTTCCTCCAAGGTCCCCTCTCAGTGCCAGAGGTGGTATTTGCAGCTGTGTCGTTTATGCCCCGTGCCTGGCCGCTCCTTCCCCCATCTCAGATAATATCGTTTTTTTATTCTGTCTTTATTTCTATGGCCTATGGCGTGATATGGACGATGAAGGCGCGGATCGATTGGACGCTGCTGATAGCAATAGAGCTTCCATCTCACAGGGTGCCACCGACTGGTTTTGTTTTCACTTTGTTTGCACTCGGCGAAAATGTCCCGATATTTCTTGTGAATAGCGCTTTCTTTTCCAAGGAGAACCTGTTGTCATCTGCAGGGAAATTATAGCAAAATTCATAAATAGGTCCAGCCCTGCCTCCACATGCCCTTTATAACAGTTACTTTCATGCCCGAACATGAGAGACAGCGCGGTACGTATCGGACGCATCTCTCTGGATGGACTCCCAGCTATGTCATGGTATTAATTTAAATTGGTTTTTTTTCAATGCTTTGCAAAAAAACAATCTTGATGATTGGCGATTAAAAACATGGACACAGGCCTTCCACTACAATCTGCTTTAAAACCCATATTACTCGTGACCGAGGCACGGACTGTGGTGTTTGCTTATTTTGAGGGGGGGCCGAGGTTGGGCTGTTATTGACAGTACAGCTGTGCTCACAAAGCATAAGTGTTTGAAGAACTGAAAACTGGGGGAAGCCTGGAAGCAGGTGGGGGGGGATGGGCTGGCGCGGCCAACTTCAGCTTAGATTTTCAGGATTACTTGTGTCATATTTGTTACCTTTACAGATGCATCCTGCTCTCTCTCACCCTAAAGAATTTACAGGTGCTTAACAAAAAGGCCACAAACCCATCTGCATGCCACTGGGAATCCCAGCCATAATTGCTCCCTTTCCCAAGGCAACCCCCCTGCTCTGACACTTTATTGCCCTGGCTGTCTCGGAGGTCTCGGCGCCTCATTCCACACCGCCGCCATCTGGTTTGCGCTGTGGTTTACCCCTCACTGTGGGAGTCGAAGGGCCTTGTACCCAGGTGGAGGGCGCCCAGTGCAGAGAGCCACCCGTCTGTCTGTGATTAAAGAGGCCTGCTCATCTCCCGCGGGTGTCATTTTCAACACGGTTAATGAAACTGAAGCTGTATTCAAGAACAACACGCGTGGGGCCTAGGACTTCTCGGTGCCCCCTTGTGAAATATTCAACAACATCGCTGGTTCCTTTTCACCTTAGCCGGCCCCTTTCCCGCACCCAGCTGTAGGCTACATTTCTACATTGTCTGATGCAGCTGTTCATGATTCAGGTGACACTATGACCTCTGGGAACCCGAGAGCAATAAAGAATAATAAATAGGCTTCGTCCTCTTTTAAGAAGCAGTTTCTCTATTAAGGTAAGGGAGGGCCATACGGAGCTGCTCTAAATGGCCTGTCTTATCACCTGAGCTAATTCCGGTGTTTAATGAATAGATCTTTGTATTTCTTGGTAAATCTGGTTGTGTATCATTTGAATTATTTACTAATCTCTGCAAACCCTGTATGTTTCCTCCTATCCGGTGTAATTTTCAGACTTAATCTGATGGAGGCGTCCATGTAGCTGACCAGCAGTGAAATTAGCGGTTCATTATTGGAGTTGTTTGGGGTGGGGGGGATGTTGCATTCCGATGGAACGCCCTCGCATCATGACAACAAGCATTTGCAATGCAATAGGTCTCGCAGTTGTTAAGAGTTTGAGCTATTGGCACTGTAAATGGCAATGCATTTTATTTATGTGTGGGTTTTTAAAACATAAATAAAAGGCATTGTCATTTACAATGCCAATAGCTCAAACTCGTATAAATGCGAGACCTATTGCATTGCAAATGCTTGTTTTTATGTTTACAAATGGTCAGAGACCGCTTCTTCAGCGAGATACCTCAAAAAAGGGGACAATATGTGTAATTGTTTTTTAAAAGGGACATTCATTAGTGAAGCTGGTACTGCAACCAAGTGTGTAAGTGGCCACTGCTGGTTATCATAAAGGAGCAGATGCAGCAGGACTGGGGCCCAGGGATTTGGGGGGCCCACTGCATCACAATTATGACTGTCTACCTTTAAAAAAGGGGCATCAGTGCTTATTGTCCTTTCAAGCATTAGGACAGAGGTGATGATCCATCATGGAGGGGAAGAGGTAAAAAAGGCAAAGGAGATAGCCTGCTACTCAGGACTGCAGTTATCATTAGTGCAGCAGGTATAGTTGCATTGGGGTCAAAGAGTGTGAGGGGCTCACAACTCCCCAATTATGGGGAGCAGTTTGTTTGGGATATCTGTTGTTGGTTGATGCATTTGCTGTTTTATAAGTCTCATATTTGGTGCAGTTCATAAGCTATAGAAAAAGTATTCCTGAAATCATCTCATAAGCCCCGCTCCCTGCATGCAGCCATGTCCCTCCCGCTCCCCCAATCCTTGTCATAAAGTTTTGGAGGGGGGCCTGACCTCAAAACATTTTGCTTAGGGGATTGCTCAGAGTAAAAAAGTTTGAAGACCTCTGCCTTAGAGCCCTAGAAACAGAGTAATGGCCAATTTTCCAAGCCCTGGAAGCCAGCAAAAAGGGTCCTTACAAAGCAACACAAATACATAAATAAATGGGATTTCTAGAGGAGTATTAGTGCCGTACAGTCTGGACACCTTCTGTCTCCCTGAGCCTATACATGTATGAACCAAGTTACTTGCTTATATCTGGCACAGGTGTGGCACTCCCAACCCCTCAACTACACAGGCCACATAACATGTCACCCAAGTGACAGGCTTGCAGTACATTTGAAGTTTCACTCCCTGCTACTGGCAATAAAGGCAAGTAAGTGCAGGCATGTGAAGAGAGGTGAATAGGAAACTGACCATATGCGTGCCATCCCAAAACACTACAAGCCAAGAAAGAAACACGCACACCCTGGGACTGCCACGTAGGGCTTCTCGGCTCAGCAGACTTTGTCGCTGATCACACTTCAGAGAGGGTGTCCTATAGAAGGGGAAATTATGCCATACCGGCTTTTACTTATAAAGTGGCATTTATAACAAACACCAAGAGGGCGGAGCTAAGGGTGACGTATGCAAAATGCACCTCGCAACACAGAAGTAGGCGTCAGGTACACCAGTGTGCCCGGGCTTACAGCCCATGCCATGCATGTGAGAAGGTGGCCTGATATATGCTGTCCACTAGTTCTAGTGGGCACCTTGTATCAGTCCAAACAACCCCTTATGGTGATAGGTTAAAGACAGCCTTTATTGAAAGCTATCCTAGTGGTAGCTATGGAGAGCAGCCTTCCGGCTAAGTCTTGAAGGAATGTAAAGCAGCTTGTTTTACCAGTCTATAATCTCTTGAATGATCAAATGAAAGGACAACCACACCAGGTATATATTTAAAATATATGTATTTAAGATAAAACACACCCCTCTAGTATCTTTATGAGGCTGGAGTTCGAAGTACTTAGTTTACAAGTGAGCAAGCATCAGTAATAGCACAAATACACGTTTGGGCCCTAGGGGCGTACCAAACCATATACCAAAAAAGTGGTATAAGAACCACGACTGGAACAGGCACTGGGCCTATTGCCTCTAGAATCTCTGGGACCCCAAGGAACCACCCATGGTAGTGACACAGGGGACCCACGGGGACTGTATGCAGTGTGTAAACACAACCGCGGGTTCCTATTATCTTCTATGGGCAATGTCGCGGTTGGAAATTTAAAGATTAGGGACACATCTATTAGAGACTGGACCAAACCCTTTTGGACTTAAGAAGTTCTAGGGCTAGCACCCACGAGAGCACTGGAGTACTCGAGTTACCTCACCCAGGGAAGCCGGGTGCATAGGTGTCTTTTGGGGTCGGGTCGCGTCGTCGATTTCAATGGAAGCCTGCAAAGAACTGCTGCTGCCGGGAAGAGGAGAAGTGTCCGAAGAGATCCAAGCCTGGATCTAGGTTGTAAGGAACCTGAAAGCAGAGGGGACAGAGTCTGGGTCACTAGCCAGTGACCGAGGGCAGGATGGACCAATGCCCACAGATGTCGGGTGCTTCAGATGAGTTGATGGGTGTCTTGACTTCAGCCACGAGGTCCAGAAGGCGTCGACGAAGTCCACGAGCCGGATTCGAGCTGTCCCATGAAGTCTGTCGAGTGCTGCGGTGTCGGCGACCAGAATGGACCCAACAAGCCTGCGGTGCAGACCAGCAAGGTCTGAGGGACTCACCCAGCGAGGGTAAGTCGGGGCACGTCTGGAGAAACCAGGTAAGCCCAATCAGAAAAGGAGTTGCCTTCGTGGAGACCTGCTAGCCAATGGGCTAGTGATCGCGAAGGAGCCTCGAGCGGTCGCAATTGAAGCTGGCCCACGTGTCACTCGTGGAGTGGAGGCCAACAATCTTCGGTGCAGGAGGTGCTCAAGGCTGGGGTTACTCGGAGCCCAAAGCACAACTTCGAGGAGGACCAGGAAGATAGTGTTGCTGCAAAAGTTCATGGTGTCCAGGGGTCACGGTTCCACGATAGCCACGGGCCTCAGCTTTGCTGTGGACTCAGGGTAGCCTCGGGGAAGTCTGGAAATCCACCTCTGGGGATGCAGAGACTTCGGCGTCCGGCAGGAGCTTCAGAATTATAGACCGGTCAGTTGCTTCTTTGGTGCCTGCCAAGCAGGGGAGTCACTGCTTGACCCCAAGGGAGATCTCTTCAGTCTTCTAGTCAGGATAGAACGTCGAAGGTCCAGGATGTACGTTGCAGAGTTTCGTCCAGGGTAATCTAAAGTCCTAGGGACTGGATTCATACACTTATAGTAAGTTTAGGGGATAGACTAAGGCCCCACCTATGGGTGGGCCAGGAAAGAGGGGTGGCTTCACCCATTTCCCTTTGTCCAGTTTCGCGCCAGAGCAGGGGCAGGTAGCCCCTGCACCGGTTTGAACTGGGCTATGCACAGGGACACCAAACGTGCCCCCAGTGCAGGACTTCAAAGCATCAGAGAGTGCTCTCGCCCAGCCCCAATACACATCAGCCTGTCTGGGAAGGTGGGGACACCTCCCTTCGACAGGAATCCTACTGTCCAGGCCTCCCCTGCCAGAGTTTCGGTCAGCAGCAGGAGGCCAGACCCGTGTCTGTGGCAGAGGCATCCATTTTGTGATGCCATGGCTCAGGAAAGTCCTACCGGGTTTAGCCAGTGTGAACATGTGTCTCCCTCTAGAACGGTGGCATGCTACCCCCGCCTTTCTAGACCTGGGAAGTGATAAAAGTGATACTCAGAATCTAATATGATTTTCATATGGAATAGCGAGTATGGGGTAAAAGAAAACTGAATTACCGTAGGCCACCCTCTACTGGGTAGTCACAATTGATATAGGCGGGCCCGTAGGCTCCTACTTCAGAGATCGAGAAGATTATCAAAAATAGAACAACATCGATCGTTACTTCATGGATTATTGAGTCTGCAATTTGAAAGCAGTCGTTGAGTAAACCTGAATCCCAACACAAGGACATTGCCCGGCTAAAAAGCGGCATCAGGGTTCTTCACAACATGTTTGTGGACACTCTGATGCTAGAGTGTCAGGGAGATAACTAACACTATTGACGTCAGCATGGAAAAAAGGGTCAACCATGCGGCAAAAGCACAAGATGAAATTGTGAGGGTTGAAAGTACCAGAGTCAGTCACACACTTGGCGCTCACACACTATGCTGCTTTCAGGGACAGACCTGGGACCAGCAGCTGTTCTTCCTCTCGGTTTATAATGTTGCAATATTGTGCTCTGCCTCCAACCATCTTTCTTCGTTTCCTACTTCCATTCATGACTATGTTGCCCATTATGGAGTTTGGACTGACTCCATGGAAAACAACTTGGCGCAGTTGGTTGGCTTTGTAGAGCGAGCTGAACAAAAGATGGTGAAATCCCAGAGGAGGCACTGAGAGGCAGCAGGAGTGATGAGAGGGGAGTGCATCCCGACTTCCTCATCCCTGTCCAATCAAGCCTACCTCCTTACCCTCCCCTTACTTAGGCGTAAAGCTACAGCTACCTCCTGAACTCTTTAATCAGTTCTACCACCTCCTCATCTAGAACAAAAATGCATTTGTTTCCATCTCATGTTCAATTGATGTAAGGTGATAGAAATAAAAGATAAAAAGCACACTAGCAATCAATTATTTATAACTAAGGCACCCAGTTTTCCGTTTTTACTGCTTTTTACAAATAAATACAGACAGAAAAATGTGTTTCCTGCCTGTATTTATTTGAAAAGCGGAAAAATACTTGTGCTGCTTGTGGCGGACTCTCCATGCTGTATTTCGTGGTTTCTAGGACAATTGAGCAGACAGACACCATTGGAAAGTTAAAAAACAGGTGGAGCTTTCTCTAAATTCACGCAACGGTTAACATAGATTTGTATTATGATGGGGATATTTACCACTGGGTGTACTGTTTTGCTATGTTTGGCTGCTTAATTAACTAAAATGCATCAGGCAGCAACGTTTGATTGCATTTTTTTCAGTTAAATAACTGTGGGAATATACCATTTTAGGACTTCACTTATTCTCAAAACAGAAAATAAATATGGATAAATGCCAATAAGATGGCTGAAAAATGTATATATGGATAAATAAAGATGGAAATGTTAAATAAAAAAATATATACCATAAAACCGGGAGCCCTACTTATAACAGGTCTAAGATGCGGACAGATGGTACTCTAGGAACCCAAAGACACACTTTTGTAAGCGCTGATTTACTAAGTCTATGGACTGCGGGCCTTACCGAACTTTGAAATAGAATGATTAATTATGGATAAGAGAAAATTGCTTCATTAGATACAGGGTGAAACCTATGACTTTCAGGTTTCCTCAACATAATGAAATGTTGTTCCAAAGACGGCATCAACCTACTTGGTGTTGGTACGTCTCTGTGGCATTCGTTTGGACTCGTCCACTGTTGTAGGCTGCAGAGGTGGACCACCAAGAGAACACAAGAAGACTGCAAAGGAATTGTGGAAGGCCAGCAAGAAGAAGCTAGCAGGAAGGATGGAAAGAAGAAGCTAGCAGGAAGGATGGAAAGAAGAAGCTAGCAGGAAGGATGGAAAGAGTCTTGCCAGGCAGACCTAGGGTGGAGAACGCAGGGACTTTTGTGGATCCTAAAAGCATCCAAATGCAGTGCTGTATGCACTTGGTAACTTACCACTGTGACTTTGTGAACAATACCCTGCTCATTGACAAGGAATATGCCTCCTATTTCACTCCGTGGCTTAGAGCTCACCTTGTTTTTCAAATTACAACAGAACACCTTTTATCCAGAGCCGATACTTGGGTTCCCTCAGAGCCTCCAACACAGCCCCACCCTCTTGGATCATACGTCATGAAGCTTAGACGAAGCTGAAAAGTCAACTTTGCAGGAAAAGCGCAAAGTCGATGTCTGGATCCGAGAAAGTGGTAAATCTCTTTGCCTTCTTGAAAGGCAAGTTCAAGCCATGCAAGATCTGATCAGACGGACTCCTGGCGTTCTGGTTTCAGTGACCTACTCCTTCCAGAGAGGGCCCTGCAGGGGTAAGTCAGTGAGTCTCAGGCTTACAGCTTATTCTGTAACATCCATGAGAGAGCGCTTGGAAGGAGGCATCTTACTGTTCATGTAAGGTGACAGAGTGAATCTCCTTTTGACCACTTCAGCGAGTTAACATGTACAACTTAAAAACAGGACCTTTATGGTCGGAAACAGCCACCTGCCCACCTCCATTGGCAGGTTCATGATACCAGCACTGCGGCTAGGGCCCAAGAAGTTAATGCCATGGTTAGGAGGGCCTCCTTACCGCCCTCAACTGCCCCACCCCGAGACTTACTCCAGAAGAATCTTCATCTCCTGTCGCCCTCTAAAGAGCGCTTTTCAAAAACCTCAGTAACTCGGCATCCGTGCAACATCATAAAAAGAAAATATGCTGAGAGAGCCTCGACTTCTCAAGTAAGCACTGGAACACTGTGTAAGTGCGGCACGTGACCTGCTCGGATCCCAGCCGGTATTACCCTACCAAAGCCTACAGCTCAATTAAATCTACTTTGGGAAATCCTGGGGCTTGCAGGTCAGCATTCCTCCTGCTTCAAGACAGATCTGGTGATATCTAAGCCCTGATTAGCTTTCTGCTGCGGCACCACCAGTCTCACCACTGCCTCCCAAGCCGAGTACTGCCAGCCCGCTGCGCCACACCTCACACACAGGCCAACACCACCAGTCCTACCACCACTGTGCCACACCTCACACACAGGCCAGCACCACCACTCCTACCACCACTGTGCCACACAGGCCAAGACCACAAGTCCTACCACCATTGTGCCACACCTCACACACGGGCCAACACCACCTGTCCTACAACCACTGTGCCACACCTCACGCACAGGCCAACACAACCTGTCCTACCACCGCTGTGCAACACCTCACAGGCCAGCACCACCTGTCCTACCACCACTGTGCCACACCTCACACACAGACCAGTACCACCACTCCTACCACCACTGTGCCACACCTCACACACAGGCCAACACCACCTGTCCTACCACCACTGTTCCACACCTCACGCACAGGCCAACACCACCTGTCCCACACCTCACGCACAGGCCAGCACCACCTGTCCTACCACCACTGTGCCACACCTCACAGGCCAGCACCACCTGTCCTACCACCACTGTGCCACACAGGCCAGCACCACCTGTCCTACCACCACTGTGCCACACAGGCCAGCACCACCTGTCCTACCACCACTGTGCCACACCTCACACACGGGCCAACACCACCAGTCCTACCACCACTGTGCCACACCCCTCAGGCCAGCACCACCTGTCCTACCACCACTGTGCCACACAGGCCAGCACCACCTGTCCTACCACCACTGTGCCACACCTCACACACAGACCAGCACCACCACTCCTACCACCACTGTGCCACACAGGCCAACACCACAAGTCCTATCACCATTGTGCCACACCTCACACACGGGCCAACACCACCTGTCCTACAACCACTGTGCCACCTGTCCTACCACCACTGTTCCACACCTCACGCACAGGCCAACACCACCTGTCCCACACCTCACGCACAGGCAAACACCACCAGTCCTACCACCACTGTGCCACACCCCATGCACAGGCCAACACCACCTGTCCTACCACCACTGTTCCACACCTCACGCACAGGCCAACACCACCTGTCCCACACCTCACGCACAGGCCAACACCACCAGTCCTACCACCACTGTGCCACACCTCACACACAGGCCAGCACCACCTGTCCTACCACCACTGTGCCACACCTCACACACAGACCAGTACCACCTGTCCTACCACCGCGATGCCACACCTCACACACAGGCCAACACTCCCTGCCCTACCACTGCTGTGCCTCACCTCACACACAGGCCAACACCACCTGTCCTACCACCGCGATGCCACACCTCAAAGGCTAGCACCACCTGTCCTACCACCACTGTGCCACACCTCACACACAGGCCAACACTCCCTGCCCTACCACTGCTGTGCCTCACCTCACACACAGGCCAACACCACCTGTCCTACCACTGCTGTGCCTCACCTCAAAGGCTAGCACCACCTGTCCTACCACCACTGTGCCACACCTCACACACAGGCCAACACTCCCTGTCCTACCACTGCTGTGCCTCACCTCACACACAGGCCAACACTCCCTGTCCTACCACTGCTGTGCCTCACCTCAAAGGCTAGCACCACCTGTCCTACCACCACTGTGCCACACCTCACACACAGGCCAACACTCCCTGTCCTACCACTGCTGTGCCTCACCTCAAAGGCTAGCACCACCTGTCCTACCTCCACTGTGCCACACCTCACACACAGGCCAACACTCCCTGTCCTACCACTGCTGTGCCTCACCTCACACAGGCCAACAGGTAAAGGAGACGCCTCCATAGCTGGAATTGCACACAAGAAGCTGCATACTTGATTTTAAAATGCACGTGTACATAACTGCAGGAAAAGAGGCTGTTTAAAGTGAAGTCTAAAGAGTTTCGAAAGCTCCCTGTTTAAAGAATACCTGATCAAAAGCTTCAGGGAACTTCCTAATCTGTGCAGCCACGCGACGGCACTTTGACCCCCTAGAAACATGTCGTGTCACAATCCAAAGGCTGGAGGCTCTGCCCGGGTCAGGGACAGTGACTGGGCAGACCAAGATCACTGCCAGCATCACACCACCCTGCTGGGCAGAGCACTGCACTTTAGCACAACCTAGGCCCCGCCCACTCTTGTATATGTGGATGAAAGCCCCACCCTCCTGTGGGGCCTCTTGTCCCCTCCATCACTGCTCCCTCGGCTTAACCTCAAACCCTTGCCTCTCCTCTCACTCGCCCTATCTTCCATGGCCTCTGTCTCTCAGCAAAGACTGCAAGCCCACTCCCTCCCTTCGCTCTCACCACAGACTTCAACCCTTCTGTCTCCATTCACTCTCTCAACACCGGCTTCCTATCTCCCCTGCTACCTCACAACAAAGTACAAACCCTCTCTCTCCATACGGGCTTCCCATCTCCCTTGCCCTCTCACCACAGACTCCAAACCCCCTCTCTCCATTCACTCTCACAACACCGGCTTCCTATCTCCCCTGCTCCCTCACAACAGACTACAACCCGCTCTCTCTCACAACACCATCTTCCTATCTACCCTGCTGTCCCACCAGACTGTAAACCTGCTCTCTCCGTTCACTCTCACAGCACCGGCTTCCTTTCTCCCTTGCTCTCTCAACACATACTACGAACTCTCTCTCTCTCACACACACACACCACTGGGTTCCAATCTCAGCACAGACTCAAAACTTTCACTACCGTCTCATGACACAGGCCTCACAGTCTGCCCTCTCACCGGGTACTCCGGCCACCCTGCTCTCTAACCGAGGACTCCAGCCACCCCTGCCCTCTCACCGGGGACTCTATCCACCCCTGCCCTCTCACCGGGGACTCTATCCATCTCCTCCCTTCACCATCGTGACAAAGACCCCATGTCACCTCTGCCCTGCACCAGGCTCCATGTTCTTATTTTTCTTTGCAGGACTTCTCATCACTACGGCTCTTGTGCCATAGATTCTAACCCCTCTAGCGCCTGAATTCTTGTGACATGGGCTTCACACCGCGCCCGCTCTCTGCACAGACGCTAAACTGCATTTACATTTGCTGTAATAAAACACGCTTCATGACAGGTTTGACAGCTCTGCTCTTACGCCATAGGTTCTAGGCCTCTATCTAGCGCCTTAGTTCTTGTGACATGAGCTTCGTACCGCGCCGCCTCTCTGTATTTTGCTCCCATGAAACACGCCTAGGGGCAGCTCTGCTCTTGCGCCACAGACTGCGGCCCTCCCCTCCCTGATGCCATCATAGGCTCTTCACAAGCTCTCCCTCGACTCTTGCGCCACAACTTCTCGACCTGTTTCTCCACTTTACCCGGGGGGAGGGGGGGCATGGCTTTCCCTCGCGACCCAGACTTCGTGCAAGCATCTGGACAGTACCTCTTGCCCTCTGCTCTCTCTCCCCGTCCGCTCTGCAGTCCCCCCTCCTTATAGCCTGGTGCAGTGGGCCTCATCTCTTCTTGTCTCAGGCTGCCAACCCTCCACCTGCTCGGCTTCCATGACACAAGCACTATACCACTCCACGCCCTCACCACCGGCCCTGAGCCCCTCCCCCGTGACAAACCACCCCGCACTTCATTGAAAGATCTGGCTATCTGAGGCTGCCCGCGGTACACGCAGTGTGTCCACTTAGTTGGGCGGCCACCTTAGTGCACATTAGGCACAGCCTCCCTTGGGATCCCCACAATCCGGCAGGGGATCCAGGCGTCATTTCCGGCACGCAGCAGGCAAGGTACTTATACCTGCCCCTTCCACCTAGCCTTCCTTATGAGATATTGCGCCACGCCGTCTGCCTCCTCACCGCATACCCAGCGTGTTGGCTGGTGTGGGTAGCTAGGGCATGAATATGATAACTTGTTAATGTGTGTTGCAGGCGGAGTTACAGGGCGATCCGGAGGCTGAATGGTACATAAGGGTACCCTCTTCAGGAGCACAATAGGGTGTGGTTCGGAAGCCAAACAACCCCAGGAGTCTTTACGGCAGGACCTTGGAGGAAAATGACAGCGCACCATTAGTCCTTCGGGCGGTTGTAAGCCTGGCAACTGGGTGCTTGCCTGGACAGGCTCCGCCCCTAAAAAGGAGTACAAGGGTGGACTGGTGGTCCACGGTATTTAAGGAGGATAATCCCCAGTAAAAGGTAGCACCGATTGGGTTGGCCACAGTGAGGTTGGCTCATCAGGCGGGCAGGGCAGCTTAGGCGAGTCACCGCTGCCCTGCCCGTGGATCACCGGTAAGTTAACCCACCATGTAGGCATAATTCTTGTATGAAATAAACCTGCAGCAAAATGTTTTCCCACAAACCAGTCTCATGTGGTTATTTATTGCTATGTATGGCATGTCTCCATGTTGGGGTGTGAGGTGCCTATATTGGCACTATGGGCATCAAAGATGGCCTTTTACACCCCAAGGACTGCTGGGTCTGGTCACCTGCAGGGTGAGCTAATGTCCCCCCAGGGTACCAAGCCACTGAAAAGCTTGATACCTCGGTGAGCGGGTCCAGTAGCCCGAAGTGCAAGAAAAGGAGGCGAGCACGCCCCTTCAGGCGGTGGGTCAAGTGGCCCCCGCTCAACCATTGACAACTGGGGTTGCTGCAGGTAAGGCAGTAGAGTGTTCAAGCAAAGAAGTAGATAACGGGTCAAAGGTAATTGGTGGTCATGATTCAGTGTTATCTAAACGGGGTAAATTGGCAGCACATGGTACGCAGGACAAAAGGGAGAAGATTTGGAAGGGGGACTTTATTGATATATTCTCCTTGATTAGACTAAAGAGGAGGGAAGTAGAGCCTAGAGAGAAGGACGGGAAAGAAGGTTTCTTCAGAGATAGGAAACCAAGAGTAGAAGAATCAATCACTAACTGGTTGTTTGGTTTCAATATTTTTTCCATAGTAATGCTAGAAAAGAAGCCGGAATTGAAAATACCCCTGATTTGCTATTCAAATAAGATTTTAAAGGCTCAGACAACGTATTGGGGGGGGGGGGGTGCTTGGCTGGATTACGATAGAGACTTTAGATGGGCCAAAGTAGATGACCCTGACATGGGCTGGGACCAAACAGAGGTAAATGAGTGGCTAGAGAGCATCAATAACAAAGCACCCATGAAACAGCCCTTTCGGACTTCCCAGGGGGGCACAGGGGAGAAAAGAGGGACATGTTGGGCTTTTAACTGGAAAACGTGTACCTGCCCCACCGGGGCATGTAAGTGCAAACATGCATGTGCCTACTGCGGCCACTATTCCCATCACGAGTTTAAGTGCATTAAGAAGTCCAAAGAGAAAGGGAGGGAGTCTAAACCACCCCAACAGTAAGCTTTCCACGCCAGTAGATATAGGGAGGCTGATTTTCTGGCTGAATCAGTACCCGGACTGGAAGGCAGCCAAGACATTGTATGATGGGTTCTCCGCAGGCTTCCGCATCCCGGCACAACGGGTGCCCCCAGTGGGGTATTGCAAAAACCTATTGTCTGCGTGCATGCACTCTACAGTGGTGTCTCAGAAGGTCGATAAGGAAAGGGTGCTGGGACGGGTGGCTGGCCCGTTCACTGCTCCCCCATTGCCAGGATATGTGTGTTCACCTCTGGGCATGGTTCCCAAAAAGGAGCCAGGCCAGTTCAGGATGATTCATAACTTATCAGCGCCAAGGGGGGCATTGGTGAACGATGCCATAGATCCGTCCCTTTGCTCAGTGACATTCGTCCCTTTGCTCAGTGACATTCTTCCTTTGACACAGCACTACAGAGGCTGTGCGACTTAGGTCCCAATGTTTTCATGGCAAAGACTGACATTGAGTCGGCATTCAGGCTCTTGCCTGTTCACCCTGGTGATTATCATTTGCTAGGTTTCCAGCTGAATTACCAATTTTATTATGACAGATGTATGCCAATGGTTTGCGCAGTGTCATGTAAGTACTTTGAGTTGTTCAGCACTATGCTTCAGTGGTTGTTTGTATTCAGAACAGGGCACAGGGACGTAGTACACTGCATAGATGACTTTATGATCATGGGCCCTCCAGTATCAGGAGAGTGTGGTCAGGCCTTGAGCAAGCTAGTAGATATGTTGGAAGAGCTGGGGGTGCCATTGGCTCCCAGTAAGACGGCGGGTCCGGCTACCTGTATGTCTTTCTTGGGCATTGAGATAGACACAGTAGGAGGGGAATGCAGTTTGCCCCTGGACAAGGTTCAGGCTTTCCCGCAAGCAATAGATTCTGCTCTGGCCGGTCCCAAAGTCACGCTACATCAGCTTCAGGTTTTTAGTAGGCCAGTTGAATTTTGCCTTAAGGATCATCCCGATGGGACGCCCCTTCTCTAGGTCAATTGCACGGGCAATGGTGGGGTTGACTCAAAAGCATCATCAAGTGCGTTTGCAGGCAGATGTGAGGGAGGACCTGAGGGTTTGGCGTACTTTCCTGAGTGAATTCAATGGTAAGGTAATCTGGCCAGAGCCGCCAATTTCCAGCACAGACTTAGGTTTGCTCACTGACTCAGCAGGTAGCATTGGTTTCGGAGCAGTGTTGGGGTCCCATTGGTGCAGGGGCGAATGGCCAGCATCCTGGCATGAGAGCGGTTTGACCAGGAACATAGCCTTTTTGGAACTATTTCCTATTATCGTGGAAGTGGACATCTGGGCTGGTTTCTTTAAGAATAAATCAGTTATCTTTTGGTCAGATAACATGGCAGTGGTGGAAGCTATCAATAGGCAGGGAGCTACTTGCAAACATGTTCTGATGCTGTTAAAACATTTAGTTTTGGCTTGCTTAAAGCTCAATCTGCTTTTCAAATCGGCACATATCCCAGATGTGGAAAATCAGGCTGCTGATGCTTTGTCTCGCTCCAGGTTGCAGGATTTCCGGAGGTATCACCCTCAGGCAGAAGAGCGGTTGACTGTGTTCCCGACATCTCTGTGGAAGATTGGAGCCCTGCCCTAGCAGGGCTGGTGGGAGCTTCATTGAGCAAACGCACTAGAAGAACTTACCAGCAACAGTTCAAAGCTTACAGGATATTTGCTAAGCGCGCTGGCCGGTTGGCCCTTTTTTCTACAGGGGCGCTCTGCAAATTTTTACTAGCTCTGAAAGATCAAGGAAGGCCAGCGTCTTATGTTAGGGCACACGAGACGGCGATGGATTTTTTGCTAAATTGGCTAGGGAACGGGACCCTGGCACAGCTTTTGTAGTGAGGAAAGCATTGTCAGGTTGGGCCATGCTAGAAGGGGTCAAAAAAGACAGTAGAAGGCCAATGGATGTGAAAACCTTGGGCGACATTCTGGGGGCGTTACAGACGATATGCTCCTCTTATTACGAGAGCGTCCTATTTGGGGCTTTATTCACCATAGCCTTTTATGGGGCTTTTTGATTGGGGGGAATTGGTGGGGGCCTCCAAATTAGATCACGCGGGGGGACTCCAGCGGCAGGACACAAATTTAGTGCAAGGGGGCCTGGTGGTGGCTGAGGAAATCCAAGACAGACCCATTGGGTAGGGGGCCACGATTCGCTTGGGCCCTGCGCCGGGGGAGGATATTTGCCCAGTAGCCAGGATGAAAACATACTTGGCGATTCGTCCATTGGGGGGTGGACAGGCCCTGTTCATACATGAGCAGGGCGATTGCTTGTCGCAGTAACAATTCAGGGCCGTGTTTGGGCGGGCGCTGGTGTGTCTGGGTCTGGATTCTAAGGGGTATTCTTCACACTAGTTCAGAATTGGGGGGACAACACTGGCAGCACGCGCAGGCTTACCAGCTGAGGCGGTCAAGAAGGTGGGGCGCTGGTCATCAACTTGTTTTAAGCGCTATGTGCGGCCCAAATTACTGTAGGACACCAAACCGATATGTTGATTTGACCATGCTGACGTTTCCATTTCTCTTCCTGCTATTAGTATGTCCTCAAAGATGATATGGGTGTTGGGACACTCGTTCGTGCGGCGTGCCAGTCCGTCTACAGCAGAAGAGAGTGCCGAAACCACCGGGTTTAAAGAGGGCGTCTTTCCTATGGCGAGGCGTCGGCGGTCTGCGAATTCGGCAGCTGCAGCAGCTGGTTGAGGAGACTAGGGCGCACAAGGGACATCAGTCCCCGGATTTGGTAATCTGCATTTTGGCGGCAACGACATGGTGGAGTTGGGAAGCATGGCAGTCAGGGAAGCCTTATTGACTGAATTTGCCTGGATAGGGAGAACATTTCCTCATGCTCGGATTGCATGGTCGTGTATGACAACTCGCCGGACATAGGCTACCGGAATCAGATCTCGAGCATTGAATGTATCGGTGAGGCGCCTCAACGGGGAATTGGCCAAGTTGTGCTCAGGCCCGGGCTGCTTGTGTCACATTCCACATAGACTAATCACAGGGGACATGATGTTTCACCAGGACGGCGTTCATTTGTCGGACATTGGCACTGACGTATGGATAAAGGGGTTCTGGTCTTTTGTTCAGAACTTGTTTGCAGGTGGGGAGGGTGAAGGAGCTGTGGGCCCTGGTCACCCTAGTGGCGAAAAAGACCACAGAACATTGATTTTCAGGGTTAACGGGAGGCCTGCTTACATACTCCCAAGGCCAGCACTGAGGGGTGAGACAGTAAGCTCTCCGCAGGGAGAATGGGGACACCAGCTGGGGAGGCAAGGGCGCCAGGTCACACGAGCCTCCTTGGCAGCCTGGTGGTAGAGGGGTGGGCCCCTGGAATGAAGGACAAGGACCGAGGGCTATTAAACATGGCCGTTTTACCCACACTCTTGGACTGGCAAGTTTTGATTGTGGGACTGCATGAGGTTGGGGCGAGGGACATCCTGGGGGAACCGGGCTCCAATGCGTTACATTCTGCCACGGCACATAGCTTGCTGTTGCATTACAGACCAGCTGAGTAATTTCTCACTAAAATTGCTATGTTCCTAAAACAAGTGCCCCCACGCGGCGGGCTCGTGAAGTCGACCCTAGGAGAGAAGGACAACAGGTCTGTCTCTCACTGTTTGACCCATGCAAGCAGCTCTCACTAATGCCCCTTTCAGGGCTCGTCTGAACATAAGGCACAGTGGGGTGCTGCCTTAAAGCCACCCTAGGGTGGTAGCCACCCAGAGAATGGATGTGACCACGCGCGCTTTAAACTGCTCCGAAGACAGCACAGGCAACATCAAACAATGAGGCAAGAAAGGAGTAAACAGTACAGGTTACTGAGGGGTGCCTGATTGGAACACAATCACTACACAGACACTTGAGCACACAGGGCTGGGGCGGGCAATCATGGGTTAAATACAGGAACACACAAGCAGGCCTCAATACAGGAGGAAGCCAGGCTCCGCAAACAAAGCCAGAAAAACACGCAGAAGGTACAACTTACTTCCTGGTGAGCAGCACTAAATGTCAAACACGGAGAGCCGAATTTGGGGATTTTGAGGGGAAAAAAATACAACAGAATTTTATACACGTAGTGATAAAGAGAACATTCTAACCTTAATCTCGGAGATGAAAGATAAAAGGTGGAGAAGGCCTGGGAGCAGCAGCGCAAGGGAGTCAATGGCTCAAAGGAAGACGTGGGACTGGCCAGGGCACCAGTTACCCGCACTTTAAAAACAGCGCAATAAAGGGCCCCCTTGATGGAGAACTATCACACGAGAAAGTGTAAGGAACGCTGTATACAATCAAGCCTTGGAAGTGACAGCAATAAGGCATTGCAGGAGTGGGATTCCAGTATCCGAGCTCCTCTCACCTCAGACAATTCCCATCGACCCCTCCAGGGCAGACAGTACTGCAGCACTGGCAGTACTCCCACACCACTGAGAATACTCCAGCTCACACCTGCACTGACAGTACTCCAGCACACACCGTCACAGACAGTACTCCAGCACTGACAGTACTCACATGCACCGACAGTGCTCCAGCACACACTAGCACAGACTACTTCAGCACCCCCAGCTCTTCCACCTCTGACTTCTTCCCAGCTCGAGCAACTGTTCCAATATTCCATTATCTCCGCAGTCTAAGCTCCTCCAGCCCAGTCAGTGTCCCAGATCCAGTATTCCCACCCAGCCCAGTCAGAATCCCCTCTCCCTATGCCCATACAGCCCAATCAGTGTCCCATATCCACTACCCCTTCCCAGCCCAGTCACTGTCCCATATCCAGTACTCCCTCTCAGCCCAGTCACTGTCCCATATCCAGTACCCCCACCAGCCCAGTCACTGTCCCATATCCAGTACCCTCTCCGAGCCCAGTCACTGTCCCACTTCCCCTGTGCACCTGCAGCCCAGTGTCCGAAATCCTTTACTCCCTCCCAACCAAGTCACTGTCACATATCCAGTATCCCTCCCAGCCCAGTGTCCCATATCCAGTACCCCTCCCAGCCCAGTCAGTATCCCCTCTCCCCATGCCCCTGCAGCCCAGTCAGTGTCCCAAATCCAGTACTACGTACCAGCCCAGTGTCCCGTATCCAATACCCCCTCCCAGCCCAACACCCATATCCAGTACCCCTCTCAGCCCAGTCAGTGTCCCTCCCATATCCAGTACCCCTCCCAGCCCAGTCAGTATCCCCTCTCCCCATGCCCCTGCAGCCCAGTCAGTGTCCCAAATCCAGTACTAGCTACCAGCCCAGTGTCCCGTATCCAGTACCCCTCGCAGCCCACTCACTATCCCTCCCATATCCAGTACTCCCTCCCAGCCCACTCACTGTCCCTCCCATATCCAGTACTCCCTCCCAGCCCACTCACTGTCCCTCCCATATCCAGTACTCCCTCCCAGCCCACTCACTGTCCCTCCCATACCCAGTACTCCCTCCCAGCCCACTCACTGTCCCTTCCATACCCAGTACTCCCTCCCAGCCCAGTCACTGTCCTATATCCAGTACCCTCTCCCAGCCCAGTCACTGTGCCATATCCAATACCCTATCCCAGCAAAGTCTCTGTCCCACTTACCCTGTGCACCTTCTGCCCAGTCAGTGTCCCATATCCAGTACTCCCTCCCAGCCCACTCACTGTCCCACTTCCCCTGTGCACCTTCAGCCCAATCAGTGTACCATATCCACTACCCCTTCCCAGCCCAGTCACTGTCCCATATCCAGTACCCCCACCAGCCCAGTCACTGTCCCATATCCAGTACCCCTCCCAGCCCACTCACTGTCCCTCCCATATCCAGTACCCTCTCCCAGCCCAATCACTGTCCCACTTCTCCTGTGCACCTGCAGCTCAGTCAGTGTCCCAAATCCTTTACTCCCTCCCAACCAAGTCACTGTCACATATCCAGTACCCCTCCCAGCCCAGTCAGTGTCCCATATCCAGTACCCCTCCCAGCCAAGTCAGTATCCCCTCTCCCCATGCCCCTGCAGCCCAGTCAGTGTCCCAAATCCAGTACTACCTACCAGCCCAGTGTCCCGTATCCAATACCCCCTCCCAGCCCAGTCACTGTCCCTCCCAGATCCAGTACCCCTCCCAGCCCACTCACTGTCCCTCCCATATCCAGTACCCCTCCCAGCCCACTCACTGTCCCTCCCATATCCAGTACTCCCTCCCAGCCCACTCACTGTCCCTCCCACATCCAGTACTCCCTCCCAGCCCACTCACTGTCCTTCCCATATCCAGTACTCCCTCCCAGCCCACTCACTGTCCCTCCCATATCCAATACTCCCTCCCAGCCCACTCACTGTCCCTCCCATATCCAGTACTCCCTCCCAGCCCACTCACTGTCCCTCCCATATCCAGTACCCTCTCCCAGCCCAGTCACTGTGCCATATCCAATACCCTCTCCCAGCCCAGTCTCTGTCCCACTTCCCCTGTGCACCTTCTGCCCAGTCAGTGTCCCATATCCAGTACTCCCTCCCAGCCTACTCACTGTCCCATTTCCAGTACCCTCTCCCAGCCCACTCACTGTCCCACTTTCCCTGTGCACCTGCAGCACAGTCAGTGTCCCACATCTAGTACTCCCTCCCAGACCAATCAGTGTCCCATATCCAGTACCCACTCCCAGCTCAGTCACTGTCGCATATCCAGTACTCCCTCCCAGCCCACTCACTGTCCCTCCCATATCCAGTACTCCCTCCCAGCCCACTCACTGTTCCTCCCATATCCAGTACCCTCTCCCAGCCCAGTCACTGTGCCATATCCAATACCCTCTCCCAGCCCAGTCTCTGTCCCACTTCCCCTGTGCACCTCCTGCCCAGTCAGTGTCCCATATCCAGTACTCCCTCCCAGCCCACTCACTGTCCCATTTCCAGTACCCCCTCCCAGCCCACTCACTGTCCCACTTCCCTTGTGCACCTGCAGCCCAGTCAGTGTCCCACATCTAGTACTCCCTCCCAGCCCAATCAGTGTCCCATATCCAGTACCCCCTCCCAGCCCAGTCACTGTCGCATATACAGTACCCCCTCCCAGCCCACGCACTATCGCATATCAAGAACCCCCTTCCAGCCCAGTCAGTGTCCCATACCCGCTACCCCCTCCCAGCCCAGTCACTGTCCCAAATCCAGTACCCCCTTCCAGTCACTGTCCCACTTCCCATGTGCCCCTGCAACCCACTCACTGTTCCACTTCACCTATGCTTCATAAACTACTTCTCTCGTCTCATTCCCCTGCAGTCCTCACTCACCGAAGTTCCCTCCCCCCTGGGGGGGGTATCCTGCCTCCCTTGCACCACTCCAGCTCAGGCACAATCCCAGCTCCCCATCAGCTCTCACACCCTCTTCAGCCATTCTAGTGACTCCCAATTCAAAACCCGGCATCAAGCTGGTGTCTGGCCTCTCACTGCCCCCCACACCCTCTGCCAGGCAGTGCCACGTGCCCATCCCCTGCCTGGCACGGCTGCTGAGCGCTCACCTGTGCCCCGCCTGGCTCCTCCAGCTCTGCGGCTGTCACTTCGCTGGCACTGCTGTAAGGAGACGCAGGCACCGGAAGTGTCTCTAGGGAACACCCAGCCCAGGCTGGAGCTCCGCCCACACAAACTGACACCCGAGCCTGGGCAGGAAGCAGGCGGCTGCTGACCGGAAGTGACGACACGGCAAAGGCGGCTAAGAGCTCCGAAAGGGAGCAAGGTTTCAGTCGCTTTGGTTCCGCGCGGGTTTTGTCTGACGGGAAAGGAATGCCGCGTGTCTCTGCGCATGCGCAGACAGGAGAGTAGGCGTGTCCACTGCATAGAAGGGGCGTGGCCATGCCGATCTGAAGTGCACAAGAGAGAGACTGCCTTTTTACCTGCAGCCTCGTACACTTTTATTATAAGTTTTGACTTCCGCTCTCGATGCACAGCAAAGAAATCAAAGCTCTGAAGCGTTCAAATGAGTGTGTCCAGGTTTTGAGAAGCAAATACCAGGAGAGGCCAGACATAGAAGTAGGAATAAAAGCTGCCTGACCATGATTAAGGTGTATACAGTGCTTTAAATGGGAAAAAATAAGTGCAGGTACTCAATAAAATAGGTGTGGCAAGTGGGCGGGTCTAGGGGCGGGGCTTACGGCAAGATATGATCATACATAATGACCTCTATACCAGGTGCAGCACATATCAAAACACACAAGAAATGCGTTAATGTAAATAAAAGAGATAAACTCATTACACATAATGAAAGCCACAATGGCAGTTCCACCAGAATGGTCGCTGCGCACCTGATTGACAGTGCAGGGTCTGTCTAGAGGCCCTGGCCTGTTAATCACAGCACAACGCAAGCCCTCTCAAGCCCCTGCAGTTTGGGGACAATGAAATGGGCGCTGCTGGAATCTTCACCAGCAACTCGGCTCAGTTAATTTCATGCTCCTCGGAAGCAGAGTGAAATCTGCCCTGCACTGGAGGAGAAACCTAAGCTGCGCCTGCGGTGCCGTAGATCAGGGTACCGGTACTCTCCCTGGCTACAGAGAAGTGCCGGTACTGACGGCAAAAAAAATCGGAAGTGCCGGTACTCAGTACTGGTGAGTACCGGCCCATTTAAAGCACTGGGTATGTATATATATATATATATATATATATATATATATATATATATATATATATATATATATATATATATATATATACTTGAAGATGAAGGATCACAAGAAAACAACAGCCAGCCAGGGCAAAAATCTGGATCCCAAAGGATACAATGAGTCACAAAGAAATAAAATATCCAAGTAAGAAGTGACTCAAACAGATAGATTCGCCAAAGAACAAAAATATATTTCCACTACAACGTTTCAGCTTCCGCCTTCCTCAGGTAGTACTAGATGGTTTGCTCTGTGGCTGCACAGATGACAGCTGAATTTTCAAAAAGCATCATGAGTGAAGATTCCATTTGGAATGTGGAATCAATGCAGTCCTGAGAGCTCTTGAGATATGCAGTAATCAGGCTGTGTTGTCAGTAATGTTCAGTCCATCTGGATGCAGTGATTTTAAACGGTACATCCAGAAGTTTTCCCTGGAGTCCAGTAGTTCTTCCTTTGAAACATGTTCCACGGGGAAAATCTTCAAATCTGATAGTGAATGACCCACAAGGTTAAAATGATTGGCTACAGGCTGGTCAATTTTCTTATTAATTATTGCAGATTTGTGGTTCCTGAATCGTGTACGGAGGTCATTCACTGTTTGGCCTACATATTGCTTTTTACATCTTTGCCGTTGGCACTGAATCACATAAATAATGCATGTTGAGCGACATGTAAGATGCTGCCTTATTGCATAGGTCCTTCTCGTAACAGAACTAGTTACAGATGATGTTTGTAAAAGATATTCACACGTGATGCACCTTTTAGAGTCACAGCAATGAACCCCTGCATTTGTTACAGCTTGCTTGAGTTCAGCTCTCACAATAAGAGATCGTAAATTTGGAGCTCTGCGGTAAGCAATGACTGGTGGTTTTGGAAAAACCTTTTGCAATTTTTCACAAGTGGACAGTAAGGGAAATGTTTTTTGCATTATATTTCTGTAGTTAGGAGCTGATGGATGAATAAATATACATATATCCTACTGGCTGTTGACAGTAGGTAGTTATACTTAGGACCTAGTTTCCATAGACATAGTGTTTTTTTGTATTGCTGATAACTTTGGCACCCTATGACAAATCGTTTTCAAAACTAGTTTGCCGCTCACTTCGGCTGCTGTATTGAAAATTTCAGGGTGATTCGTCAAGCAGAGGCTGAGAGAAAGGGGAGGGGTCCCAAAACACTTTTTACCTCTTGCAATTTCTCATAGCGTAGCTGCCAAGTTTTCAGTTTGCTTATGTGTGACATTTCCATGTGTGTAGTGTGCTTATGTGTGACATTTCAAGCCTTATGAGTGACACTTTATTGTGAGCAAAATAAGACTGTTGGATCCATGTCAAGAGATCATTTTGAGAACTTACACCCTTTTCTTGTATGTGACGGTCCTTAATGCGTGAATTGACCCTGGGGCGCTTTACAGGAGAACCAGATACATCTATATTTTTAGTAGGAGTAAATTAGATGTCTGTTCAGAATCACAAAATGTTGAGTAGAGCCAGGGATTCGAGTTCTATGTCAGGACCGGAGGCTCCACTTATGCTTCTTATTTATTTACTACTAACATTTGAGCAGCCAATCACAGTAAAGTAAACAAAAACTACTTTACCCATGTTTCCCTGTACCTCCCATATCACATGCTTCAATGACATACGAGCTATCCATATAAATACAGATGTCACCATTTTGTGTCCTCTCTCTTTGCTGCTTCGCAGACAGATAAGTACTTTTTAAATTCCATATGCTTATAATGTCATGTTCTCAAATATTGACTAATTCTGTATGCGTATAATGTCATGTTAACGGTTATTGCTCTATGAGGGTGTGAGCCTGGTTATGGTTATTGCTCTATAGGGGCATGAGCCTGTGGATTAAGTGTACGTAATCAGCCAATTGCGCGCTGCTCTGGCGAAGTGAATCAGGGAATGGATATGCACTACTGCGCGAGGGCTCTGCGCTCCCTCTGATCCAACGTTAACAGCTGTCGGTCCCCGACGCTGCACTCAGCCTCTGTGGATCGGACAGCGTGTGTTACGCTGACATGCGCAGTCCTATTTGTATTGTATTGTATTGTATAAAGATTTATATAGCGCGGAGAAACTGTAACCCTACGGGTATCCAGGCGCTCTGACCAGATAAGATGTTTTATCGCGCGAGAAAGGAAGATCAGGGACTTCAAGCTACTGGGAAAAGGCAGGTCTTAAGGCCCCTTCTGAAATCTGTCAATGACTGCGTCTGCCTAAGAGCGGGTGGGAGTGCATTCCAGCTTTGAGCTCCGACCACCCTAAAAGCCCTCCCTCCTAGTCTAGCCCGTTTAAAGCTGGGCTGTACCAGCAGGTTGGCCCTGGATGACCGCAGCTGCCTTATGGGGGAGTACCGGGCAAATCTTTCCTGTAGTGGGATCGGGCCTGTTCCGTGAATTGCCTTATGCACCAAGCACAGAGATTTGAAAAGGACCCTCTCTCTAACAGGTAACCAATGTAGTTCCCTTAGTGCCTGGGTGGAGGATGAGTCGAAATTGCGACCGAGTGCCAGCTTGGCAGCAGCTGACTGCACTCTCTGTAGCCCCTGCAGAATGTGATGGGGGGCTCCGAGGTACAGAGAGTTACAGTAATCCAGTCTGCTGAGGATGACGCTTCTAACAACCATGTTGCGAGAGTCTATAGGCAACAATGGGAGAACACGGCGTAGGAGTCGTAGCAGGCCGAAGCAGGTGCTGGAGGTTTTCCTAGCCTGTGAGACCAACTGGAGGTTATTATCAAATAAAACCCCCAGGTTCCGTACAGTACTAGCTGGGGTCAGTGGAGCTGAGTCTGGTGTAAGCCTAAGTTCCACAGGAAGATTTTGGATCCGTTTCGATGGTGCATAGAGCAGCAATTCAGTTTTGTCACCGTTAAACTGTAAACAGTTTTTCCGTAGCCAATCCATGGTCTGCCTCATGCAGCTTTGGAACTGCTCCAGAGGAACTGCCTGTTTGCCTTCCAGGGAGAAGGCCAGTTGGGTGTCGTCCGCATAGTTTATCAGCTCCACCCCGAACGCTTTAATGATGGAAAATAGCGGTTGTAGATAGATATTAAACAGGATGGGGCTGATACTAGATCCCTGTGGGACCCCAAATTCCACGGGTGTATTCTCTGAGACAAAAGGTCCCATAGTCACCATTTGGTGCCTTCCTGTTAAGTAGGAGTGAAGCCATTGTAATGCCTGGCCCTCCACCCCAACCTCCGTCAACCGTCCCAGCAGCATTTCATGATTCACGGTATCGAATGCGGCTGACAGATCTAGGAGCACCAGCACGGCGGTGCTCCCTGTGTCAGCCCGCATCCGCAGCGAGTCCATCATGGTGACTAGTGCAGACTCGGTTCCGTGACAAGGGCGGAAGCCGAACTGGTCCTTGTCCAGCAGACGATTTGTCTCAAGATAACTCGAGAGGGATCTGCTCACCGCCTTCTCCAAGATTTTAATTGGGAACGGGAGGAGAGAGATAGGCCGGAAGCTGGCGGGAACCGCTGGGTCCAATGTTGGTTTTTTAATGAGGGGGGAGACCGTGGCCTGTTTCCATCTGTCCGGGACCGTACCCTCTGCCAGCGACTGATTGCAAATCTGGCACAGCCAGGGGAAGGTCGGGTGGCCAAATAGCTTCCAAGCCTTCTGAGGCAGAGGGTCAAGGGGGGAGCCCGATGAAATGCTATGTGCAGTTTTAAGAAACGACTCGTCCGAAAAAGGTGGAAAGTTAGTTAGAGAGCAATCCCTGCCTGACTTCTCACGGGTCGTTCCTTTCCCTGAACCGTCGGCCATTCTATCTGTGGCCCTAAAGAGATCCGTTATCTTCGTCACCTTACCCTTGAAATAGGTGGCGATCTCATCACATAACCTCTTGGAGGGTATAACTTTATTTTCAAGGCAGCTTGGGGCCGATAGGGATTTCACTATTCTAAAAAGTTCCCTCGCCCCATTTGGGGCAAGCGCTATGGATTCAGCGTAGAAGCTCGCTTTACGGTCCAGGATAAGTTGCTTATATCTACTCTGTGCAGATTTCAGCGCTATTTTATCCCTGGCAAGTAGCCCCTTCCTCCATTTCCTTTCGACCCGCCTACACAGCTGTTTTAGCTGTCGCAGATCGTCATCATACCAGGGCGCTGATGGCCTGCTCCTAACTCTTATCATTTTTTTCGGGATTAGCAGGTCCAGCTCATTGGTTATGAACTTATGGTAGGCATTATAGTTTGCCTCCACCGATCTGGAGGCTGAGAAAAGGCTAACTGTGGGAGGGGTCAGCAGAATTCCAGTTTTAGTCAATTTAACCCAGTTTCTGCCCTCCCTGTATGTTGCCGTGGTTTCAGGTTGTGAGGATATAGCTGTTAGTAATACTTTAAACTGGATGCAGTAATGGTCTGTCCAAATAAGCGGGTGAATGTTTGAAAGCTCAACCTCCGCCTTATTGGCATACAAAAGATCCAGTAAATGACCTTTTTGGTGAGTGGGGGATGTGACTAATTGGTGAAGATCAAGGCCATAACAGGTGGACGTTAGGTCCCGCAGCTGGTTTTTAGTGCTTGCGTCCTCCCGCCAGTTAAAATCACCTAAGACAATCATTTTAGAGTGTGTGAGTGCTAAATTGGTGATTAAATTCAGGAGAGGTTGCATTGGGGTGTGCAGCCCCGGGGGGCGATAACAGAGCAGACCTGTAAGCAAGTTCCCTCTGTCACCTTGTAGAGAGAAAGCCATTGCTTCAATCCCCTCAAGCCCTTCCATTTGTAGCAAGGTCGGACATAAACTCTCCCTGCAAATTAGTCCTACCCCACCACCCTTACCCCCTTGTCTGGGTTTATGTAGAAACTTAAAACCCTCCGGACAGGCGGAGGCAATCTCCACTACTGCATCTATCCTGGCCCAAGTTTCGGTGAGGAAAAGCGCATCTAATCGCAGATTATCTAGTAATAACGCAATTTCAATGTGATGCTTAACTAGAGATCTGCAGTTCAGCAAAGCGCAGTTGAGGGTACTCGGCTCCTTTATGCGTCTATTACCTGTTCTGATTCCTAAGTTGGGGGGTTGTGTGGCACTCATATTCTGAGTGGGTACCGTATGACCCACCCTACCCCCTATCTCCAGGAGCTGTAATCTAGTATAACGGTGTTGTCCCTCGGCGTCGCCCGCAAGGTCCTGGGTCGTCCTGTGCTCGTCCGAGGCGCGGACGGGCGCAGACGGGCTTGCCTCTGGCGCGCCTCCGGCGCGCCATCGGCGCGCCCGCTGCGCGCGTGCGCTGCGCGCTGGCATGTGGCCTCTTTTATGTCCTGCCCCCTTGAGAACCTAGTGCCCCTAGCAGTATGGCGCCCGGCTACAGCCTTCCTGCCTGTCCCAAGATGGCGCCTGACACGGTGTAGGGCGAGGGGAGTCCCGCTTAAGCAGCAGGTGAGAGGGATGTAATTTTAAGTGCAAGTATGCGGATGTACACAAAAAGGATAAAACCGTTTTTTAAAAATACATATACACATAATATACACAATTAATCACAGTTAAAAACGAGATCGGATCTATGTCAAAATACGTCCCGTGTGAGCTCAGTGCAAAACGGCAGTAATTAGCAGCAAGGATGGCAGTATTTCAAGAATATCTTAGCATCGACTGCCCCCGAGACAGCCTCTCGGCAACTCAGCAGAGTATGTCTCGTCAATTAGGCCTGCGCGCTGGCATGTGGCCTCTTTTATGTCCTGCCCCCTTGAGAACCTAGTGCCCCTAGCAGTATGGCGCCCGGCTACAGCCTTCCTGCCTGTCCCAAGATGGCGCCTGACACGGTGTAGGGCGAGGGGAGTCCCGCTTAAGCAGCAGGTGAGAGGGATGTAATTTTAAGTGCAAGTATGCGGATGTACACAAAAAGGATAAAACCGTTTTTTAAAAATACATATACACATAATATACACAATTAATCACAGTTAAAAACGAGATCGGATCTATGTCAAAATACGTCCCGTGTGAGCTCAGTGCAAAATGGCAGTAATTAGCAGCAAGGATGGCAGTATTTCAAGAATATCTTAGCATCGACTGCCCCCGAGACAGCCTCTCGGCAACTCAGCAGAGTATGTCTCGTCAATTAGGCCTGCGCGCTGGCATGTGGCCTCTTTTATGTCCTGCCCCCTTGAGAACCTAGTGCCCCTAGCAGTATGGCGCCCGGCTACAGCCTTCCTGCCTGTCCCAAGATGGCGCCTGACACGGTGTAGGGCGAGGGGAGTCCCGCTTAAGCAGCAGGTGAGAGGGATGTAATTTTAAGTGCAAGTATGCAGATGTACACAAAAAGGATAAAACCGTTTTTTAAAAATACATATACACATAATATACACAATTAATCACAATGATGACAGGACCACACAGCGCCTATGTGCAGAATTTGAACGCAGCGCTCAATGAAACGGATCAGAGCGCTCGGAGGCATTTTCTGCACATAGCGCGTCCCTGCAGCATAGTGTGGTGGCAGACAGTGAATGCTCTCCCTACGTCTTGTATATATAGTGTACAGGATTGTATAAATTGGCTAAGGCTGTGCCAGGCAGCTCCCAACACATTTAATTTGAGGCACACTCTGGCCTGGAAGAGGTTTTTCCACTCCCCCTTTACTCTCTCAACCCCCAGTAAGTTCTGTGTTTAATGAGAGAATGGCACAAGTGCAGCCTTACGTGGCGGAGGTAGAATACTGCCATGAATATGTTGATGACCAGCTGGAGCTGGATCTGGTGGAAGCACTGGACTGCAGTGTACAGCAATCTGTTAATAAGACCCTGGTACGGGCACTAGGTTCCTTCACGGGGCAATTGCGAGAGTATGCATGGCAACAGAGCTGGCGACCCCAGCTCCCTCCAGCCAACAATGATGCAGCCACTTAAAAAACAGGGCAAATTTATGAGTAAATCGCAGACAGAAGTACATGGGAAGGCTTTTAAAAAGCTAAGGCGTAACAGAGAGACTGAACATGATTATAGCGTTCCACCCCCCCACCCTTCCAGGGAGAGTCCTCTCAATCACATAGTTCGCATTTTGCAGATACCCTGGAATCAGACTCTTCTTCCCACACTAATGACAGCGATGAGAGTGAGAAGGCAGGACCCAGTAAAAAGAAACGTGCCCCAGTTCAGACCCCTCGGGTGCTCCAGTTCGAGCCCGCAGAAATAATTCACCCCAGGGCGTCCAATTGGTTCCCCCCTCCAGAGGTGGCAGAATAAGTTCAAACATACCTACATAGGAGTTTTGATAAAGAGGTCCGTGCTCGCCTTCGCCCAGACCAGGCGGGTAGGGTTGCGTACACGCCAGAGGTAGATCCTACCAAGGTCACTTTTATGAAAACATTTGCGAAGGACCCGAAAAATGGCCTTGACCACTCATGGCGGAAATGTCAAGACAAACTACTTGACATGACAAGATCCTGGAGTTAGCGTACTATGCCAAAGATTCCAACTCCCCAGTGAATACGGAGGTCATTTTGTTTGGCAATTCCTCCAACTTCTGGACCCCAGCCTGTTGGCCTAGCTCCATGGGTACCCTGCCAACTCCAGCCAGTAAGGTGAAAAACCTTGGCATGATATTGGATGACAAACTCACCATGGAACATCAAATAAAAGTACTAACATCCAAAACCTGGTATACCATCAGAATGATGAGGAAAGTGCTACCTTTGCTCCCTCAAGAGAGTAGGCATACGGTGGTAAGGGCCTTAGTAACAACAAGACTGGATTATTGCAATGGCTTATATTTAAATGCGCAGCAAAGCATATTGAACAGATTACAGACCTTGCAAAATGCGGCAGTCCGTCTACTTACAGGCTCTTCTAGGTTTTCCTCAGTTGCGCCAGAAAGAAGATCCCTTCACTGGCTTTCCATAAAAAGCCGTATACGTTTTAAGGCGCTGGCCATGGCTTTCAAGGCCTTGCATGGACTAGGCCCAGACTTTTTAAAGCAACGCATACATTGGTATATTCCAGGCAGATGCCTTCGTTCGGAAAGCACTAAACAGGCACAGGTCCCTCGTATCAGGAAGGCCCGATGGGGAGGCAGAAGTTTTGTTCATGGAGCCATTAGGGCGTGGAACACTCTACCGCTCCATCTTAGAACCCTGCCTGATTTGCTGTTCTTTAGAAAGGAACTTAAGACCTGGCTTTTTCTGCACGACTGAACCCCCGCCTTACTGCTCCTTTGATAGGTTTGACCCTCAGGACCTCTAGATAGCACCATGACACCTCCGGGTATTTGTTGCGCTTTAAAAGTATCAATAACATACAGATGATCTGATTGGCTGGGCGCAGCGAGCCATCCGCATGCTAGGCAACGCCAACTGTGCCATCTCTACAGAGCGCCAAAGATCTATCCTGTGGAGAAGTGTGGCTCAATGATTAGAGCGGCAGACCCTGATGCAGAGGTCTAGCCCGGGACCAGGGTTCAATTCCCCGCCTCGGCGGGTCTTGGGCTCAAAAATTCCACGGACCTGATAATTCTCGCCTCGGTGCCTATTCCAATCAGGGAGTCCCACTCTGCAACTCTAGGCAATAGCTTGCTTAATCTCCACAACGGCCCCCACAACGCTAAGGATGCCTGGCCTCCACCTTGGGGGTGCCCAGGAGTGGATGCCTCACAGGGAAAGCCAGGATGGGTTCCACAGCGGTATTCGTACAAGCGCATTGAGACCCTTGAGGGTGAGTAGTGCGCTATACAAGTATCAATTTACATTTACATATCCTTATGAGTTGAAGGACCTATTCACCTCCAAAGCTGGTCCAGTGGCCAATGGCCTTTCATTCGGAGGCTAATTTAATGAAATATGGATTTAGAAAGAAGTCAGCCGGCTCCCCCAGAAGGGATACCTAATAGACATATGTTTATTAAATATGGTATTTCTTCCATAATGTATAGTACACTGTGGAACAAATATACGAAAAAGGATCCTGATCTATAATGGCCTGTGAATGGTTCATTTGACTTTAAAAAGATTCAGTATGTAGAGCAGTGTTTGTTTAACTGCTTCCATGCTTATGACGAGACCAGCTCGTCATGAGGCACAGTGGAGCTGTGCTCAAGATGAGCTGGGCTTGTCATAACGGTCGCGGCTCTCCCACGTGCAATTGATTCCCCGCCTGTGCGGGAGAATCAATCAGTGGGCGGAGTTGTGACGAGCCCAGCTCGTCATGAGCACAGCTCCACTGTGCCTCATGACGAGCTGGGCTCGTCATGAGCACTGCGGCGCCGGGTGCCCCCCCCCTCCCCCCGCGCTGTGAGGGGAATTACCCCCGTGGCGAAGGGGTTAAAAGGAAAAGTCGACAAGATATGTTTGATTGTGTACGAATGTGGAAGAAAGAAGTGCATGAGAGAGTGAAGAGAGAAGCAGCTATAGCACAAAAAGAACAGCGAAAAACGATATATCAAAAAGTGCTAGAATTAAAAAATAAGGAGATGAAGGTAATAAAAGAAAACGAAGAAAGGGAGCGTTGTTTAGATGTAACTGGCCAGTACCCTATTAGGCGCCCCATCTATCCCATACTTAATAAACCTCAGAATGATTCCATCTTATTAGATCGACCCCCGCCCCCGTATAAGTTTCCCTCTGCCCCTAAGAATGATCTTTCCGACGAAGAACATCTTTCTTCGGACAATAAAGACAAAGAGAAGTCAGATGGGCGACAGACTCGCCCTACTGTAACTATTGACGAAAAAGCTACTATCAGATCTACTGTTCGTAAAGAAGCCCATGGGATTAGCTCTGCTCCAGATCTTGTAGCAATGGTTCAACAGAGGAAAGATTTAGAGCAGTTATATTTTACAGAGAAGTTTACTTGGAAAGTAATACTTAATTTTAGAAACCTTTCTACAAACTTAGAGCACACTGATATAAATTCTGATTATAAACAATTAAGTGATGGAACTTTTCTTTGCTCAGTCATACCTGATCTAATTAGGCGAGTCGTTAAATTACGAGATGACACATTTCGCTTAAAAGCGGAGAAAAAAGCAGCTGGTAAAACTAAAACTGTACAAGTAGCCCAACCCTCAGAACAGATAGTAGAAGTTCCAGAAACAGATAATGGATTTAGTAGTACTGAAGCTAATATACGACCAATGTGCGAAGCTGCGCCTTTGTATGTTCCTTCGAAGGGTACGGAAACAGATGAAGATAAAGCTTCAGATGATGCAAAAGGATATTTTATTTATAATTGGGTTTATACTCCTTGGAGTAGAGCGGATGTTATGGCTCTTAAAGCCGCTTTGCCCGATCCGCGGAAAAATCCTGCCGCTTTCTATGAAGAAGTAGAAGGAGCCATTAGCCTCTGCACTATGACTTTGCCAGATATCGATGTTTTTTGGACTTTTTTTGTCCCCTCATATGTGGAGAATGATTCGGAAAATAGATGACAACGTAGCATTTGGTGATACTTGGGTGCATTTAGAAGAAATAGATACGGCCAGGGAGCCTGCACAGAAACCACAGCAGGAGATATTAGATCTTCCCAAAGCTATTGTGACTAAGTTGAAAACTCTTATTCCCCCTAAGAAAATAGATTGGACAACGTTAGCATCTTGTAAACAGAAAGCGGATGAGTCAGTTTCAGATTTCTTTACACGATTTGAAGAGACATTCCATGATTTTAGTGGGTAGTCATTGAGAGATGACACGGCTAAGCATTTGTCGCTAACATGTTGCCAGAAATAGCTAGTCGCCTAAAGGCCAGTGAGAGTTCGTGGACTACGTGTTCCCCAGTCTCCCTTTTGACTATGGCACAGTATTATGAGCGTCAGGAATTGGAAGCAAAAGGCAGGGAGGATAAGAAGGTAAAGGATTTAAAAACAAAAGTTATGTTGGCTCAAGTATATGGTCCACCATTCAGAGGTGGTGGTAGAGGTGGATGTGCAGTATATATGCCTGGAGTACCCCCTTTCTCTCGATCAACTTTGTGTTCTGATCAGTGTGCTTATTGTAAAGAAATTGGACATTGGCGTTCTGAATGCCCCCTTTTGCGAGGTCAGCAGTATCAACGGGGTAGGGGAACTATGAGAGGACGTCCAGGGAATTTTGGGAACAGAGGCGGCACAGGAACTCGTCCTAGATTTGAGACAGTTGAGCACAGACCAATTTACTCTAATACCTTTGATAGACGAAACCAATATCAAATGTCTGACTTTCCTGCTGATGGTCTTGCAGATTCTGATTACGCATAGAAATGCCTAGGATGGGGAAAGGAACCGGTTGAGGTCCCAGTAGATCAGAAAGGTCCTTATGTTGATGCAAATGTCTTGGGCTCTACTGATCGGTTTCTGGTTGATACAGGAGCTACTTGTGGTGCTCTGTCTAAGAAATTGGTTCCTAGGGCTCCCCTGTTTGGCGCAATGATAACATCGATAGGATTTGATGGGACACCTACATCTAGCCCACTGTCACAGCCACTTGCATTTAGTCTTGATAAATTCACTGCAGCATGTCCATTTTTGCTTTCCTCTAACACACCGGATAACATTGTGGGTATCGATATGCTCAAATATTTTCGTGCTACAATACGTTGTTCCCTAGAAAGTGTGCGTGTTATCTTAAATGATAACTATCCAATGGTTGAGAGGTCTTGTCTCATTAAAGAGGATATTGCTCTGGCATCCTTACCTAGTACTTTGTGGGATAAATCAGATACCGATGTGGGTCAAATAGTTATTCCACCAGTGCATATTCAAGTGAAGGAAGGTGCTTCATTGCCTCGATTGCCACAATACAAAATATCTCGGGAAGGCGAAGAAGCATTAACACACATTGTTCAGGATCTGATCAAGGTGGGGGTTGTGGAAGAAGTTCCTTATAACATTTGTAATAGCCTTATTCTTCCTATTTTGAAAAGAGACACTGATACTAAAATTCACAGATTCATGATTGATTTACGAGAGGTTAACAAAGTTGTGGTGCCCCAATACCCGGTAGTCTGTGACATTACGACACTTCTTACTATGGTTCCTCCTACTGCTACTACATTTAGTGTAATTGATTTAAAGAACGCATTTTTTTCAATACCTATTCACCCTGACAGCTGTTATTTGTTCGGCTTCACTTTGAATAATAGATCATTCAGATTCTGTAGAGTTCCACAAGGGTATACAGAGAGTCCTAGCATTTATAGCCAGGCATTGAGAAGGCAGCTTGATTCCTTTCTTGTACCAAAAGGGGTGGCTCTCATTCAATATGTCGATGACATCTTGTTGGTGGCCGATACCCCTGAACAGTGTGAAGAAGTAACACTGTTGTTGTTATCATTCCTTGTCTCTCATCATAAAGTCTCTCGGAAGAAATTGCAATATTGTAGACAGCAGATTACCTATTTAGGTCACCTCCTGTCTAAGGAGGGACGTGCACTCACGCCAGATCGCATTCAGACCATTTTAGACACACCTGTGCCCTGTACACAGGAGGTCCGTGCATTGATTGGCCTTACTTCCTTCTGTAGGCAGTGGATCCCTAGCTTTTCATACATTATTAAACCCTTGTTGGCTCTTTTGACTAAAGACACTCCGATGACTCTCCCATGGACTACAGAATGCCTTCCAACAGCTACGTCAAGCTCTTTGTTCTGCACCAGTATTAGGAACTCCAGACTACACTAAGACTTTCACACTCTATGTACACGAGAGGGAAGGTTGTGCCTTCTAGGTTTTAACACAGACACACGGTGATAAACAACGTCCTTGTGCATATTTTTCGTCTGTCCTTGATCCAGTTGCTTGTGCGCTGCCTGGTTGTTTACGAGCGGTGGCGGCAGCGGCTGTGTCCATTCGTCAGAGTGAGGGAATAGTCTTGTCACATAGATTGTTTGTGTTAGTACCTCATTCAGTTGGTGCCTTGTTAAATCAAACGAAAACACAGCATCTGACTAGTGCGCACTTGACAGGATATGAATTGACACTTTTGGCCCCTCATAACAGGTTGAAAAGATGTTTGACTTTGAATCCTGCTACATTATTGCCACTTCCATTTACTCAGTCTCAGTCACAAGAGTTACATGACTGTATATTCCTTACTGAAGAACAAACAAAGGGTCGTGTTGACCTGCAAGATACGCCTCTCCCTAATGTTGATGGAGAACTATGGGTTGATGGTTATTGCCTGAAGTTGCCTGATGGTACTACATCTGCTGCTTATGCAATTACAACATTTCAGACAGTAGTTGAGACAGCTCGTATCCCACAGAAGTCAGCTCAAGCAGCCAAATTGATAGCACTGACAAGAGCATGTGAGATTAGTACAGATTTGCTTGTTAATATTTACACTGATAGCCAATACGCCTTCAGCGTGGCGCATAACTTCGGGAAACTTTGGAAAGAAAGAGGCTTTCTTACTTCACATGGGTCACAGATAATGCATGGTGAATTAGTCCATAATCTCCTTACTGCTTTGACCTATCCTAAGAAAGTAGCAATTGTTAAGTGTAGAGCACACAAGAAAGTGACCGATAAAATAGGAGCAGGCAATGTCTTTGCGGATTACACAGCTCGTGAGACTGCAATGCAGCGGAGTACCACATCTATGTATGTAGTTAAGTCAGAGGCTGAGCATTGGCATGATGCCAGGCAGGAGGTGCTGGACATTCAACAATCTGCTTCTGTTGATGAATTAGACCAATGGTCTAAGGAGGGAACATTGGATGATGAGGGCTGTTGAAGGAATAAAGAAATGACAAAATGGAAGTTACCCACAGCCTACTTACATCCCATGATTCACATGGCACATGTTGGAGCATCCTTAATAACAAAGCAACTTATGCAAGTTTGGGATCACCCAGAGATTGCCGGCAAGGCTAAAAAGATATCTCAGTCCTGTCTGATTTGTCTCCAGTATAATCCTGGAAAGGGAATACAAACTCCAAAAGGAGGGTTTGCGATACCAACTGCACCTTTTGAGGTCCTGCATTGTAACAATCTAAAGTATGAGCAGTCACAACAGACTGTACCAAGTATTTCAGAGAAAGAGAGAGGGACCCTATTACACCAAAGGGGTAGGATACCAATAGACCAAAGTCAAAAAACGATCCCCTTGGGAACACATATTTGACCGCAACAACTACTTCTCACATACACCACCAATTATTCTCATTCAACCAGGGTAAACCAAACACAGAGGTGCACATTTCATGAACTGAAAAATCAAACCAGTGCAAAATTGTATAATTATAATTACAATTACAATTTATTAAAATAATATATGTACATATAATACCAAATCACAGAGTTAAAAATCATACATTTCAAAGACAGATTTAATGCTCAAATATATAATTTAATTTAAAAACAAATAATCACAATAAAAACCACAACAGCAAGTGGGACAAAAAAGCAGCAAGAAAAAAGGCTACGTGGAGGCTATGGGAGATCCCGCCTCCACATAGCCTCGCTGATTGTTGCCCCGCCCCGTACCTGGAAACGTGAGTGGACAGATGACGCCCTGATGGCGTTGTGAGGCTCGGCGTTTTTCGCTCTTGCTTTCTGATTTCGGCTGGTGCTCTCCCCTCGATGTTTGGAGCCTCGGAGCCTCAGGAGTTATTGGAGTCGCGAGGCCGCGGCTGTGCGGAAGCCCGCTGTCTGTCTGTGGCTCCTGCTGTTCAGGCTTCGCCTGATTCTCTGGATTGTCGAGAGAGAGCTGGGTTGCTCAAGCGGCTGGCATTGAGCCTTGGAGTCCCGGTTCCACTTCCTGCGCTTATTGCTCTGGCCCAGTTGCCTGCCCAGTTCTCTTGTGGGCTGCCGGTGTACCGCTGCGTTTCATCTGGAGGACTGAGGGACCAAGGGAGCTGGAAAATCTGGTGAAATCCTTGCAAATTGGCAAAATTGACTGTGCACAAGTGAAAAACGCGATTAAACTTTACTAAAGGGAGCTGAAGGGGACTTTTTTGTTTTTTTTTGTTTAAGTGATCAACTCCAAATCTTCAAAACGATGGGGAGACATACTAAAAATCCTACTACCCCGTCTCAGCTAGACTCTAATCCACCATCAAAATCAAGAACTCGCAATATACAAATGAAAATGACCCAGGGTACTTCAAAAGCTGAGGGGAGCGAGTTCAGAAAGGTCGAAGAGGGTCTACCCCCATAGCTAATTGTTCAAGCTCTGAGGAGGAACTTACAGATCAAGGCGAAGGTGAGCAAGGGGGGTCGCAAGGAAAATTAGATAATGTTTGCCAGGTATTGACAAGCTCAACTACACCGGACATAGAAGGTAGCACTGTCGATATAGTTTCTGAGTTTGAGAGCCAGGTGAACCAGGACAAAAGTCTTTTAACGGAAAACCAAGGGGACCCGTGTTTAAACCCCTCCAGTCTATTGGCAGGCAAAAACAGGTAGTACTCAATTTTCCAGAAAACTAAGCCCTCTCAACCTTCAACACAGTCTCTACCTTCTTCCCCGCAACAGCCTCCCAAGCTGGTCACTCAAAGTGTGAGGGCTCCCCAAGTTGACCAACCCCAGCCTTCCTCTTCTTCGCTAACCCCTACTCGTGCACTCCCTCTGCTGTTCCGGCCAATGGGACATTCCTCTCCTCCCGTGTCACCATTGGAGCTGCTTAAAGGTCCTAACCAAGGAGTTTTGGAAACAACAGGACCTGCAACAGGACCTGTGACAGGATCAGAAATAGGTTCCACAACAGAATCTGTGCCCAGCTTCCAGTGCGATATAAAAAGCATGCTCAATTTAATTCTTGAGGAGATTAGGGAAATGAAAGCTACCCAGGCAACTGAAACTGCAGCACTGCATGTACGATTATGAAATCAAAGAGGTAGTGGGGGCTATGCCAACTCGACTACAGGAAGCAGAGTTCTGAATTTCCCAGCTAGAAGATCAAATGACCACAATTCATCAACAGGTCTCAGAGGATAAAAAACTAAAGAATGCTTTCGAACTGAAACTTGAAGAACTGGAAAATCATGCACGTCAGACTAATCTTCGCCTGGTCGGTATTCCGGAGGGATGTGAGGGATCCCAACCAGTTCAATGGGTGCAGGCCTTCATAAAAAATACAGTTCTTCCTGAGTTTGCTGGGGACCTTACGATCACCCGTGCTCACAGAGTTCCAGCCCTGCCCTTCCCTAACTCTAAATTTCCTAGAACTATGTTAGTGAATTTTCAGATTATCGCATAAAAGAGTAAATCTTGACCAGGGCTATTCAAAAGAAGCAATTTGCATCATCTGAGGTCCCCCTCTGCCGTATATTTTCAGATATGAGTGCTTCAGCTGCACGTCGCCGAAAGGAGTTTGTCAAACTCCTCTATCAATTTAAGGCGCAGGGGGCACAAGCAGCTATTGCCCAGCAGTCTAAACTGCGAGTCCTGGTCCATGGGAAGTTTCATATGTTCTCAAATCTGGATGAAGCACAGGAGATGTTGCAGCGCATTACGAAGGACAAGTAATAGGAATCAAACAGCTTTCTAAATTGTTATGAGCTGCTCTGCCCTTATCTTATTGTTCCTCATTCCAGGGCGGGGTGGGCAACATATCACATTAGGGTGCAATACCAGGGCACCAGCCATGGAGGGCCCTCAAGGGGGGCAAGCAGTGGGTAGGGCGGGCAATTGCCCTACTGCTAAGGGATGGGCTCAGGGCGTTTCAGGGGAGGGTCAGTGTGGGATAGGGTGCACAGGAAGGGTGGCGCTTTAAAAAAACTAAATGAGCAGAGTAGTCTAAATATAAATATAAATTGCATTATATCTGGTACTGGAAAAGGAAAAAAGTACAATGATGTGAAAGTGTATATTCGAAATAAGGGTATGTTTATTGATGAATAATAATGTGAAATATGGATACTGATGTTCGTATTATATCGATCAATGTAATGGTATCGCGAATAAGTGAAAGTACGGTGGCCTGATAAGATGGCTGGCAGCACTCTCCCCTCAAGTCTTGTTTTTACAGGAGACCCACCTTAAATCCAGCCAACCTAATTTGTTTATCCCAAAGAATTATTCAAAGGCTTATTTTGCCTCAGCTCAGGCAGCAATAAGGGGGGTTGCGATCTATTTTGGAAGAGGATTAAATTGGGAAATTATTCAGATTGACAGAGATCCATATGGTAGATGGATTTGGCTTGTGGTAAGAGTAAACGGCAATCTGCTGAATTTGGTGAATTATTATGCACCTGTAGTAGATGATTTTGCCGCGCTTAAAAGTATTAATGAGAAAGCCAGAACAGCGCTAGGCCCAATCATTCTTGGAGGTGATTTAAATTTTATACAGGATCTACAATTAGACACCTCTAATAAAGCCAAAAGGCAGATGAAACCTGGGACCAAGAAGCTGGTAGATGTTATTAAACAGGCTCATCAATTGGTTGACCCTTGGAGAAGGGTTCATGGTGTAGCTAAACAGTATACTTATTATTCTAGTCAATTCAGGTCCGCTTCTCGTATCGATTTCTTTTTAGTGCCTCGTTCTCTTAGCTGCTTAAATACCGAGATTATGGACAATTCTTTCTCAGACCATTCGTTGGTTAGATTGGAAATAGACTGGAAATAGGTTGGGGGTTAGAGAAAAATCCAGGTGGCAGATGGATCAGCTTCTCTTAACTAATCAACAATGGCTTGGGAATGTGCAAGAATGGATCAGGGAATTTTTTGAGATTAATAGAGGAACTGCAAGTCTTTTCTCAGTTTGGGGGGCATTTAAAGCAGCAGTACGTGGGCAAATGATAGCCTTCATGGCAGGTCAAACTAGAGAACGCAAAGCTCAAATTGGGGAACTTCAAAAAGCAGTCGATATGGCTTTGATTAATAAAAAGGGAAGCTCTGCTGAGAGGGATCAGGCTGCTGTAAGGGAACTTAATAGGGCCAAACAGGAATTGAGGGATTTTTTCATTAGAGAAGAGATATGTAGTACAAAAGCATATCAACAGAGAACCTATGAAGAAAGTCAGATGGTAGGCAAATTATTGGCATGGTCAACGAGATCCAAACAAGAGGCAGCGGTGATTGATGAACTGCTAATCCCTGGGACACAGAATTTAGTTTCTGGACAAGATAATATCTCAAAAATCTTTTTGGATCACTATAAGGATCTCTACTCAACTGACTACCAGATACCTAAACAAGCCATCCAGTCTTATTTTGATGATTTAATCCTTCCTCAATTTTCTATAGGACAAAAAGAGGCTTTAATGAAGGATATTTCGATAGAAGAAATCTCCTTGGCTCTAGCCACGATGCCTGGAAGCAAGGCTTGTGGAAATGATGGTATTCCGGCCAAATTTTATAAAGCTTTTTCGACAGAATTACTTTTTCATTTTGTTAGAGCAGGAGGGGAAAATCCAACGTCTTTTAAGGAGTCATCAATAGTGAGTTTTGTTAAAAAAGGTAAAAATCCCAGGCAAGTGGGCTCTTATAGACCAATTAGTCTTTTAAATGTTGATTATAAAATCCTGATAAATCTGGGCAAATCGATTTACTTCTCTGGCTCAATATGCTATTCACAAGGATCAATCGGGCTTTATAGGAGGTCGGTCAATGTCGTCCAACACAGCTTTTCTTATTAAAGCAATTGATTATTTCAACACCCACCAAACCCCTGCTATAATATTAATGGTTGATGCCGAAAAGGAAAGGCATTCGAACTAGTGAATTGGGGAGCATTGTTTTATGGCCTTGAAAAGTTTGGCTTCCCAGAGCAAATTATTAATATGCTTCAAAATTTATATCAAGGAGCATAGGCCCAGATCAGGATTAATTCTAAATCAATAGGTCTAATCGATATAAAGTGTGGGACTCGACAGGGTTGTCCCCTGTCCCCGTTTCTATATACTTTTTTCATAGAGCCTCTAGCTGTGAGGATTAGGGATAATATAAATATAAAAACTCCAATTTGGGGGATGTCCAAAATCAAATTATTTGCTGATGACGTGATACTCTACCTCAAACCGGAAAAACAAAATGTTGATTTGATACTAAAGGAGTTCGCTCAGTTTGAGGCAATTGGAGGATATAAAATCAATCATAAAAAAACTGAAGTATTGGCATTAAATGTATCCTGCAATTTTCTTCCAGATTTGCTAAAACAGCAAGCATATTCCCCTGAACCGATCCGTTATTTAGGAATTTATGTGTCAAACAACTATTCAGATTTATTTAGGCTAAATTACGAAGCAGCATTAAGTAAGACTAAAGAATTATTGGAGAAGTGAGGATTTCTTCCTCTCTCGTTGATAGGGCGTGTCACCCTGATCAAGATGTCAGTACTACCCTTATTAATTTTCCTTTTTCCAAATGTCCCGATTAAAGTCAGCTCAGCGTATTTTAGAGAATTGGATAAACTTTTTCGCCAGTTTATTTGGAATAAAAAAGTATCAAGAGTCAAATTATCAATTTTACAACTAGATACAAGCTGGGGGGCTGGCACTCCCCCATATTCAAAATTATTATGAAGCTGCATTTTTAGTTCGTTTGCTTGATAACACGGGGACTCTGGATGTTTTTTTATGAGAAAAATGGCTGATGAAGCTGGGACTCAGCTCCCAGTTTTCCTAAAAACATCAAAACTGCCTAAAAAAGTTAGACATAAGACATATCAAGATTTCTCCATTAGACTTCAGCACTTTTTTTTGCAAAAAGCTAAATCTTTGGGATTCAAATATTTGGTGTTGTCAGAGCTTAGAAGTTTGGGCCTTTTTATTCGTCATAACCACATTAAACTTTGGGAATCAAAAGGCTTTAAAGAGTTAGGCCATTTTATAATAAGAGGCAGATGTGTCACCTGGCAGGAGGTTCAGTCTAGATGTGGCACCCGGAGTAGGGTCCTTTTCCTTAGTTTCCTCCAGATAAGATCCTTGATAGATAAAAATTTACTTTTAGGCAACATAGGCACCCCTCTGTTCCTTTCGTCTGTGTTTAGAACTAAAGTGACAGATATAGGGAATTGGTATAGACTATTTCAAAATCAAGGGGAGCCTTCTGCTGTCACCAACTTTCTGGAAAATATAAAACATGAATTGTCCTGCAACCTCTCAATTAGAGAATGGCAAGCGATTTCGCAGTATGGTAATCAGGCGATTAGGGCTGCAAATTTCAAAAGGATGGCCTTTCTATCCCGATGGTCGGCTTACCATACCCCATATGCTCTCCATAAAATTTACCCAGAGATCGAAAATACTTGTAATGTAATGTAATGTAATGTAATGTAAAAAGTACTTGTAAAGCGCAACTTACACCGGACGGTTTCTTGGCGCTAATCACTTACTTGAGAAGAGGCACAGAAGGGGAGAAAAGAGTGCTTATGTATAAATGCTGCGGAAAAGGTGAGTTTTAAGAAGAGACCTAAAGTGAGGGTAAGAGGGAGAAAGTCTAAGTTCCAACGGAAGTGAATTCCAAAAGGAGGGAGCCAGGAAAGAAAATCTGAGGCCTCCGTGTTTCTTGCGCCTAAACCTGGGCGTCTGGAGGAGCGCATGGTGAGACGATCGAAGGTGCCTAGGGGGAACGTAGGGGTGCAGGAGAGAGGAAATGAAAGAAGGGCCAATGCCGGCCACAGATTTATGGGTCAAACAACCAAGTTTGAACTTGCAACGCTCCGAAACAGGAAGCCAGTGAAGGGCTTTGAGCAGAGGGCGAACGTGAAGATGTTTGGGTTGATGATAGATCAGGCGGGCTGCCTGGTTCTGTATCAGCTGTAATCTTTTAATTTGATATTGTGGGATGCCTACATACAGGGCGTTGGCATAGTCAATCCGAGAGATGACTAATGCCAACAGTGCCAGAGTGAGGGCCTCGGTGGTCAAGAAATGAGCTATTTTCCGGATCTTCCTAAGCTGGAAAAAGCAAGAGGACACAGTGACACTGACCTGGTGTTTCATTGAAAGATCATGGGAAATGTAGACTCCCAGGCTTTTCACCTTGTCAGCCGGACAAGGAGAGGGGCCAAGGGAAGAGGGCCAGAAAGTAGATTTCCAAGGGTTGGATGGGCCTCCGACAAGAACAAGCTCTGTCTTGTCGGGGTTAAGTTTAAGATGGTGAACGCCCATCCAATTACTGATGTGACAGAAGGTGAGCTGAAAGTCTTGGATCGCTTCGCCCGAGGAGTCAAGATTGAAGACAAGCTGAATTTCATCTGCATAATTAAATGCAGTGACATTCCTTCCCCGGAGGGAGCGAATAAGGTGAGTAAGATACAAATTAAATAAAAGTGGTGACAGAGACGAACCCTGCGGAACGCCGCAAGTAAGCTTCATTTTGTCAGCCGAAAACTGAGAGAGTCGGACAGATTGGTGGCGGTTCGTCAAGAAGGAACGAACCCAACTGAGGGCCGTCCCACTGACGCCCGCCTCTTTGACACGGTCGACCAAGATGGTATGGTCGACCGTGTCAAAGGCCGCCGATAGATCTAGAAGAATCAGAGCTTGACTAGTATTAGAGTCGGCGCCTCTACGGAGTTCCTCCATGACAGAGAGGATAACCGCCTCCGTCGAGTGAACAGGTCTAAACCCAGCTTGCTGGGAGTCTAAGAAGTTGGACTCTTCAATAAAAGAGCTGAGGACACTGGTCACATGTGTCTCGAGTACCTTACTCAAGTAAGGGAGAAGGGAGATAGGACGGAAGTTACCCATGACTGCGGGGTCGGCATTAGGTTTTTTTAGTATGGGAACCACCTCAGCGTTCTTGAACTGGCTAGGAACCACACCGAACAGAAGAGAATTGTTCAGGAGGGCTAGCGGAGGGGCGGGGCAGGCCGAAAAGGCAGCACGAAGAATCGCAGGGGGGCAACAGTCCGTGGGAAAGCCAGATGAAACTTTATTAAGCAGGGAAAGAAAGTCTACTTCTAGTATAGGGGGAAACTGGGTTAGGGAATGGAAATTACTTGTTTTCGCTGTCAGCAAGCTGGTGAGGGAAGTTGGCTCCATATTGCTTGTACATGCGCTAAGTTGAGCCAGTTCTGGATGGAATTATGCGCTGGGCTTTTCCACACTCTGGGAAGTAATATACGACTAGAACCAGAGGTGGCACTGTTTGGTCTATTAAAACGAAGCCCAAACCAGGTTATAACAAAAGGGGGGGAATGTTTCTATCAATCTCCTTTCCGGTGGCACGCTCTCTGATTCTGCAGAACTGGAAGACAACAAAAATTCCAACTTTTATTGAAGGGTATAAAAAAATGAAACAAGTTAGAGCTTACAAAGAAGTATATGTGAAAAGGGTTGGAGCTCTTAAAAAATTAGTCTCGGTGTGGAAACATTTTCGATCAAATGGAGAGGGATCTACAGGGATAACTATATTATGTTTGTGATATCGCTGGTGTAATTCTATTCCCGAGATGTTAAATTTGATGTGCACTTCAGCTGAAGAGAATGGTTGTTTTCTCTTAAGTATTATCATCCAGGTGATGCCTTCCATTTGTATTTTGATCTCAAGTATTAGTCTTTGAGATGTATGTACGCCTCTTTTGAAGGAAAGAATTGTAAAGTATATTTGAATTTGCACTTGCACTTTAGTTAACTGTATCAATTCTCTCTGTTTAATTGTATTTCTCTGACCTTAATTGAATTTGCATTTGCTCTCTTATTTAGGAGTATGGCCCTCTCTTGAATATATATGATTTAGGTGATGACTCTCGTTAATGTCGAAAACAAGTTTGCTGAGTCTGTAGCACGTTACTAAATGCACTTTAATTCTGATGATTGGACTATTATCACGTTTACATTAAAAAAAAAACTGGCGATTTTATGTATTGAACAGCATTAACTGTATTAATATTTATATATATGCTTATTTATGTCTGTTCTAACTTATATTTTTCTACTCTGCTCAATAAAAAAATTAAAAAGAAAAAATGTTTACAAATCAAGAAGACATTGCGATAGCCAGACAAACAAATGAATACAATTTAAATGCACACAACCAAAGCAACAAATTCTTTTTAAATGTTAATCATAGCATTTGTCATTGATCCGTGATGTATTCCAACACAAAGCATCGACGCGTTTCGGTGGGTCCAACGTTATATCACCCCCACCTTCTTCAGGAAAGCAAAATTCTTCCCACCTCGTTTCAATAAATCTATATAAAATAAAACATATATATAAAAAACCATTTTGGATTGATTTGATTGAAAAGCTCACAGTTAACATCCTCTGTGGGTACACACCCTCTGGTAACCCGCATACACACAGACACACAATTAGACCCAAAGGCGTACTATTGGGCCTGTCACTGGTTACAGCCATACTTCAGTCATTCATAAGTTTAGCAAAAAAGAGCACACATATCTCAAAGTAAAATAACTGCCCATTAAGGGTTTAGTTAGAGAGTACGGGCTACACAAGGCTACGCAAACAATTTCTTGAAACATTAAGACAACATCCCCCACTCATAGTGTGAGCATGCCGCTGGACCTATCACCAGTCTCAACAGTACTCCATTCACTCATTTATTCAACAACAAAGGGCAACATTACCTCCAAAGGAGAGTACTACCAGACTCAGGTGCACTAAAGAAACGCAGACTATAATCCTCACCGTACAAGGATGCAAAAGATACACAAAGGATCGAGCACAGTAATGTTCTCAGAGTACTTCCTTTAGACTCAGTATTACGGTACGTTATACTTCTTAGACATTTACCTTATTGAAAGATAGAAAGCCCTCTCGCTTGTATAAAAGGCACACAAGCTCTTTTTCAAAAGTTCACTTCCTTATGTTAGTGATTAAAAACATAAAGGATATACTCTCAATCTACATGGAAACAAAATATAGGAAGAATTATTTTTACGTGTTGCTATCCCGCTAGGGTCATTGCATATTACAAACCCTCCAGAGAAATACCTGTTAAGTTATAAAATATCCAGGCTACTATCGTCTCTCCCGCACGTCCAAAGGAGGGAAGACAAATTCTCACTCCGCACGGTGCATTCAATAAAGCATGTCTAAACAAACAAAGGTGAAATAAAGTTTACCATGATTATAATATAATTGCAAGAGTGCATAATATGCTTAGATTGCGAAAAGGTTTTGAGGCTCAAGGCCTATTCCACAACTAGAAATAACTATTTCGGAGGTTTTTTATAAACATAACAACAAACCTAATGGGTACCCAACCCTCTTCACTAGCAAACCGAAACTATACGTATAATCCACCCATTCTTTGTATCTCAAAAAGTCCCTTCCCCGGGTAAATATATAACCGGATAAAGTCCCAAGGACAAATTTCAAGGTGCAAAAAAACTCACCCTGTTACTAGCGCTTAATCAAAAAGAGGCTTAGTCCTGCTCTAAAATGTAGAAATTGCACTAAAAGCACGGTCCAAGCCACCGAACCCCTCCCGCTTACCTTTCAAGTGGAAACACATTATTTGTACCAGTGATTCAACACAGGGTACTCTGCCTCCGTATGCGTGTCTATTTCAAACTCGAGCACATCTCTATTTAAACCGAAAAAGCCCGCAACTATTCTAATTGATCTCGATTCCTATAGCAGCTGTAATGAATATATCACGTGATTTAAGGAAGTTCCTAGTGGCGCCATCTTGAAATGGAGATCCAGGAAGGTAGCATTGACAATAAGAATACAGAACCCTACCTACCAGCTTAACAAGCGGCCACATCTCTAACATAATTCCCAGCATATTTTAGAGTATTAAATAAAAACCCACTATGAACCCATCTCGATTCCTATAGCTGCTATGATAAATGTATCACGTGATTTAAGGAAATTCCTAGTGGCTCCGTCTTGAAATGGGAATACAGGAAAGTAGCGTTTACAATAAAAATACAGAACCCTACCTACCAGCTTAACGTGTAGCCACATCTCTAACAGGATACCCCGCATTTTTTAGAGTATTAAATAAAAAACACTATGGGGAAAAAACACCATTTAAATGGCAACTTATCATTGTTCATAATGTAGGGAAACCCAACCCATAAGCGTCATATTGGCGTTTCCAGGACCAATAAAACTGTCCCCACATGACACTACCTAACTAGTTGCCCAACTATCGATCTGAATTTTAGCTCAAGGTTAATGGTTGATAAGAGCGGTAGTATTGGATAGATATATCAACGGTGCGAAATGTAAAAATAACTTTATAGAGTCACACGCATTTCTAATAGCTAATGGCCTATAGTTGAGGACTGACACTAACATCCCCCAAGATCATTAAAAATATGTTTATTTTAAAACTCTCCGACATAAAGACAGGCGAGACTTGGGGCGCAAGTAGCCCCCATACTGGTCCCCTTCTTTTGTTTGAAGAGCTGATCTTGCTCCCTTCTTTGAGAATGTAGGGGGCTGGTACCGCTACATAGACAATATATTCTTTATCTGGGAAGGTGATCTCGATCTTTTGAATGAATTCCTGATTTGGCTCAATCTGGGGGACCCCAATCTGAAATTTACATCTTCGATCAGTAGAACGAGGGTGGATGTTTTGGAAATCACAATTAAAGGTGTTAATGATGTGCTAGAAGTAGAACTCTTCACGAAGCCGATGGATAAAAATACCCTATTGCACCACTCAAGTTTTCACCCTAAGTCTCAAAAGGACAATATCCCCTTTAGCCAATTCCTCCGTCTCCGGAGAAATTGTTCTAACTTGGTGGATTTATATAAACATTCTGAAATCCTTAAGAAAAAGTTCAAAGATAGGGGATACCCGAAAAAACTGATTTCTCATTCTTTTAAAAGAGCTAGGTTTTATAAGAGAGAAGCCATGTTTGAGAAAAATGAACAAGACATGAACAACAAAAACCAGAATAAGTTGGTATTTGTAAGTAAATACTCAAATGTGAGAAATAAAATTAAGAATGTTGTGAACAAGAATTGGCACATTCTTAATCACGAAGAAGAGCGCAAACTAGAGAAACCATTGTTTGCGTTCAAACGCAATAGGAATCTCAGAAACAAGTTGGTACACACGTACCGTGAGTACCGTAGAGAGACCCAAAGAACTCTTGGCAACACCATAGCCATTGGTAATGTGAAATGTGGATCATGTAATATATGTGCTTTGTGCATACAGTCTAAAGATTTGGAGCTAAATGGACGACACTTGAGATCTAAAACCCTAAACAACTGCAAAAGTAAAAGTGTGGTTTATCTACTGCTTTGCCCATGTGGCCTAGGCTACGTGGGTGAAACTAGTAGAGAACTACTGGTGAGGATTCAGGAACATAGGTCCGCTATCAAAACAAGAAAAGAGAATGCCCCATGAGTCTCCCATTTTACTGAAATGGGACATAAGGAGAACGATTTAGGATAGTTCATATTGGAAAAGGTAACCATTGGCATGTGAGGTGGAAACCTTGAGACCATAAAAAAATCTCGAGAACAGTGGTATAGTTCTTTTCTTAATACTATGTTTAAAGGCCTGAACTCCAAAGAAGAATGGGAACGTTTGGTAGGGCCGTTTTGGCCAGGTATTTTTGAAGTATGTATACATCAGGTTCAGGGGATGTTAGTGTCAGTCCTCCACTATAGGCCATTAGCTATTAGAAATGCATGTGACTCTATAAAGTTATTTTTACATTTCGCACCATTGATATAGCTATCCAATACTACCGCTCTTATCAACCATTAACCTTGAGCTAAAATTCAGATCGATAGTTGGGCACCTAGTTAGGTAGTGTCATGTGGGGACAGTTTTATTGGTCCTGGAAATGCCAATATGACGCTTACGGGTTGGGTTTCCCTACATTATGAACAATGATGAGTTGCCATTTAAATTGTGTTTTTTCCCCATAGTGGTTTTTATTTAATATTCTAAAAAATGTGGGGTATCCTGTTAGAGATGTGGCTACATGTTAAGCTGGTAGGTAGGGTTCTGTCTTTTTATTGTAAATGCTACTTTCCTGTATTCCCATTTCAAGATGGCGTCACTAGGAATTTCCTAAATCACGTGATGCATTTATCATAGCTGCTATAGGAATCGAGATCGGTTCATAGTGGGTTTTTATTTAATACTCTATAATATGCTGAGAATTATGTTAGAGATGTGGCCGCTTGTTAAGCTGGTAGGTAGGGTTCTGTATTCTTATTGTCAATGCTACCTTCCTGGATCTCCATTTCAAGATGGCACCACTAGGAACTTCCTTAAATCACGTGATGTGTTCATCACAGCTGCTATAGGAATCGAGATCAATTAGAATAGTCGCGGGCTTTTTAGGTTTAAATAGAGATGTGCTTGAGTTTGAAAGAAACACGCACACGGAGGCAGAGTACCCCGTGTTGAATCCCCGGTACAAAGAATGTGTTCCCACTTGATAGGTAAGCGAGAGGGGTTTGGTGGCTCGGACCGTGCTTTTAGTGCAATTTGTACATTTTAGAGCAGGACTAAGCCTCTTTTTGATTAAGCGCTAGTAACAGGGTGAGTTTTTTTGTATCTTGAAATCTGTCTTTGGGACTTTGTCCAGGTCATATATTTTGGTCTATACATCGTACCCGGGGAAGGGACTTTTTGAGATACAAAGAATGGGTGGATTATACTTATAGTTTTGGTTTGCTAGTGAAGAGGGTTGGGGACCCATTAGGTTTGTTGTAATGTTTAAAAAAAACCTCGGAAATAGTTATTTCTAGTTGTGGAATAGGCCTTGAGCCTCAAAACCTTTTTGCAATCTAAGCATATTATGCACTCTTGCAATTATATTATAATCATGGTAAACTTTATTTCACCTTTGTTTGTTTAGACATGCTTTATTGAATGCACCGTGCGGAGTGAGAATTTGTCTTCCCTCCTTTGGACGTGCGGGAGAGACGATAGTAGCCTGGATATTTTATAACTTAACAGGTATTTCTCTGGAGGGTTTGTTATATGCAATGACCCTAGCGGGATAGCAACACGTAAAAATAATTCTTCCTATATTTTGTTTCCATGTAGATTGGGAGTCTATCCTTTATGTTTTTAATCACTAACATAAGGAAGCGAACTTTTGAAAAAGAGCTTGTGTGCCTTTTATACAAGCGAGAGGGCTTTCTATCTTTCCATAAGGTAAATGCCTAAGAAGTATAAAGTACTCTAATACTGAGTCTAAAGAAAGTACTCTGAGAACATTACTGTGCTCTATCCTTTGTGTATCTTTTGCAGCCTTGTACGGTGAGGATTATAGTCTGCGTTTCTTTAGTGCACCTGAGTCTGGTAGTACTCTCATTTGGAGGTAATGTTGCCCTTTGTTGTTGAATAAATGAGTGCATGGAGTACTGTTGAGACTGGTGCTAGGTCCAGCGGCATGCTCACACTATGAGTGTGGGATGTGGTCTTAATGTTTCAAGAAATTGTTTGCGGAGCCTTGTGTAGCCCATACTCTGTAACTAAACCCTTAATGGGCAGTTATTTTACTTTGAGATATGTGTGCTCTATTTTGCTAAAATTATGAATGACTGAAGTATGGCTGTAACCAGTGACAGTCCCAAGAGTACGCCTTTGGGTCTAATTGTGTGTCTGTGTGTATGCGGGTTACCAGAGGGTGTGTACCCACAGAGGATGTTAACTGTGCGCTTTTCAATCAAATCAATCCAAAATGTTTTTTTATATATATGTTTTATTTTATTTAGATGAATTGAAACGAGGTGGGAAGAATCTTGCTTTCCTGAAGAAGGTGGGGGTGATATAACGTTGGACCCACCGAAACGCGTCAATACTTTGTGTTGGAATACATCACGGATCAATGACAAATGCAACACTTTATGATTAACATTTAACAAGAATTTGTTGCTTTGGTTGTGTGCATTTAAATTTTATTCATTTGTTTGTCTGACTATCGTGATGTCTTCTTGATTTGAAAACATTTTTTCTTGCTGCTTTTTTGTCCCACTTCCTGTTGTGGTTTTTAACTTGTATTTTGTATTGTGATTATTTGTTTTTAAATTGAATGATATATTTGAGCATTAAATCTGTCTTTGAAATGTATGATTTTTAGCTCTGTGATTTGGTATTATATGTACATATATTATTTTAATAAATTGTAAGAATAAGTAAAAATTATAACTATACACTTTTGCTCTAGTATGATTTTTCAGTTCATGAAATTTGCACCTCTCTGTTTGGTTTACCCTGGTTGAATGAGAATAATTGGTGGTGTATGTGAGAAGTAGTTGTTGCGGTCAAATATTTGTTCCCATGGGGATCGTGTTTTGACTACAATCTAAAGTATGTCCTGGTAGTGGTTTGTGCCTTCAGTAAATGGGTGGAGGCATATGCTACAAAGGATAATACACCTCTTACGACAGCAAAGGTGCTCCTAAAGGAGTTTTTCCCCCGTTTCGGCATTTGTCGAGTTTTATCGAGTAACAATGGACCCCATTTCATTGGGCAAGTTGTCGAATATGTCATGAAAAGATTGTAGATTAAGCTGAAGTTTCATGCTGCTTTTCACCTACAATCAGCGGAGCTAGTGGAGTGATATATCTCCACTCTGAAATTGAAATTGGCTAAGATACAAGCCTCCACGTCGTTGAAATGGCCTGATGCGCTGCCTCTGGTGTTATCTATCAGATCTATACAACATTCATGATCTGGCCTCACATCGTATGAGATGGTTTTCGGAAGGCCTATGAATATTTGGGGGATTCCTAAGCTACGCCCTATTCATGATGTACCACATGTGTTGATGAATGATTATTTGTCACAGTTGACTGATAGTTTGTCATCTATTTATCAACAGGTTCGGGAGGCCCTTCCTGACTGGTCGCAAGGTGAAGGCCACTGCTTGCGTCCTGGTGATTTTGTGGTCATAAAGTCATTCCAGAGGACCAACTCCCTAGCACCGAGATGGCGAGGCCCTGAGCAGGTGCTACTGGCTACCAGGACTGCAGTTCGAGTGACCAATCAGAAGAACTGGGTCCATGCGACACACTGTCGAAGTGTTGCAAGACCTAGTGAGCCTAGCGGCGCTGACAGATCACCGCAATATGCTGGTCACCGAGAAAGGACCAGAAGGACCTGAGGAAGTTTTCCCGGACCACACGATCCCTGGTACATCCCGATATCAGCTTGAACCCAGGAGGAAAGACACTTCATTTAAAAAGACTGTTTAAGCCACTGTCCTGGGTGGTTAAAGATTGACTTCAAAGGGGGGTAGTCTATTAGTGACTACTCGTCTCAATGCTAGTGAAGAAATCAACGCCTGCCCAGGACCTTAGGGCACCATCTGCTTTGTTATTTGACGACGGAATGAATATGCTTGAGGAGAAGAAACTGGCTGCTGCGAGAATCTGTAATAAACAAACTATGATTGCTACTGGACTCACTTTGACTGTTGTTGTCATCGCTACAATAACTTGGGTTGTAGAGGAAGTAGCTCCTGTTCGAAATCTATTGACTGCTACTACTCCTGTCCCCATTGAACATCACTATTTCACTCTACCTTATCATGAGCAGAAGCACAGAATGTCCTACCTCAATAACACTTTCATTCAGATGTTGCACCATACACACAATGCTACGAACATTACCAACTGCTGGGTATGTGGAATGATGCCAGCTCATCAGAAAAAGGGAGGAACACCTTTTATTCCTTTGCCATTTTCACATAATGGCTCCTTCAGAGCCTGGTTTGCACTATTGTGGGCTTCTCATATCGCTAATATTACTACCTTTGTTGTAGGTAGACTTAACGCTCAGTTGAATAAAATCTGTTACCCTAATGAGGAAGGAGATCCACAAGCTAAAGGACCTGTATGGGAAATGGAGGAGTATCGTCGAGGAAATTCCTCCACACACTATGGTTTCCCCAACACTCGATATGAACAAAAACCTCTTCTCAAAAAATAGTTAAGCTATGGGGAATATCTCCACAATCAATATACAGCCACAACCATGTACCACAGAAATGGATTTATAATTCACAGTTTTATTAATCAAAAAGTTTAAGCATTATTTGTATGTCATTATTTTTATGTTTATATTTTTCTCTTTATACATTTGCAAACACAAATATGATCATGTGTTGATTTGTTAAAAAGGGGAATCAAAATTCAAGTGTGAGACACAAACTCAACATATTAAAGTGAGCACAAATTACATATTACAAAACAAAAAACACAAACAATACAAAACATTCTATGCAACAAAGAGTCACTTATTAAAACATATAGTGATACATTGTAATATATACACATTAAAATAGAAATGTCGCCACAAAGGATGACAATTGGAGCAGAGAGAAGCGCCGACGCGCGTTTCGGAGAAGGATCAAAAGACCCAAAGTTCCTTCGTCAGGGCGCAAAAATCCTTTGGAAGTTCGTGTCAATTTAATTCCCAACTTATTCCAAGGTCTTGTTCAGACGGGAAACTTATTAAACAATTTCTTAACAGGTATGAATTGGTACTTGTTTAAACATTCTGTGGAAACAAGGAAAACATATTGTAAAATAGCCTAATATTTACAATGCACACAGCTAAATGTAATCTGTGAAGGAGCCTGCAGCACCAGAGGGAAACCAATAAAACCAAGAGATAAAAAATAGTGAAAAAGGTACCACCACGTGAAGGGAAAGAATGCGTACATGAACCTTAAAAGAATATTTTCTAAAAGGAAAACGATTATAAAAATGAAAAAGAAAATATGTTAGTGAAAAAAAGAAGAAGGTCATAAACCTGGACCTACTTCATAACAAGTATGATGGGCGCACCGCTTCCTCTAGAGAATAGGGCCAACAAATTACTTTGTAGAGTATAGCCTCACCACTACGGGCTGAAATAAGGAGAAACACAGAATATAATGTCCAATCTAGATAGGAAGGGATTCATACAGAAACAAGTCCGGTAATGAAATAGAATGACTGAAGGTTGTTACACAACTATGTACAATGGACTATGAGTCGAAAAAAATATAATTAAAATGTAAGGCAATAATGAAAAGTATCAGACTTCCAAGATCTGAATGAGGAACTGAAGCTATGAAAGGTACTATAAACACAGTACAAAACGGGGTGTCTAGATTGAACACCAGTAGAGACTGACAAGGAATGAGGGTAGTAAGGATAAGAGTGACAATAACTAACAAGTTAGCGCCCACTACGGGACCCCTACTTACTTAAGAGCGTTAGGATTACGCATGCCCAGTAAATTGCAATTATTTCAAGACGGTAAAATCCTCCGGCTAGAGGGTAGGTGTGACGGTAAGAATAGATAAACCCTGCAAGGAAAAAAAGTCTAAGAAACCAGGACCAATTTGAATATGAAAGGAGCCAAAATGTTAAGAGTCACTGATTAGGTCTTACCTGTACGGCGGCAGATAGAATTTCAAACTGGATCTGGAAAAGCGGTGTCCAAGAGAGCGAAGTCCGTGTATGCGGACCTCCCACAAGTATAACCGACACAAGAGGTATATATAAGGAAAAACCCCCGGGAAAGATAAGCCGGAAATAAGGAATGCAAACAACTTGCAGCTGATGGTTGGTCGAAAATGAAGTGAGGAACAAAAGAAAAACGCGAGGTTACACAATGTGTAAAGTCCTCAGCGTCAGAGTGTGGCCGCCATATTGGATAGGTTAAAGACGGTGAAAAATAGAAATAAAGAAAGGAATAGACCCGTATCATTGACGGTCTAACAGTAGGGAACGAAAATGATAAAAAAACTAAGAATATGAAGCGTAGGGCTACTAGAAAATAAAATAACAAAGCAATCAGAGTAACAAAAGGAAAAATAAGTAAAAATATGTAAGAATAAACAAAAACCTAATATAAGTGAAAAGCTCTATGTTGAAAAAAACCATGAAAAATGGTATAGAGACAAGATGGGTACGAAGTCTGTATCAGCAATAAATAGCAAAATTAAACACGGTGGAAAGAAAACAACTGCACTGTGTATGGATAAGACACATCGAAGTCAGTGGATGGAAGTGGTAAGTGACCAAAAACACTAATGGTCAATAAGTAAAAAACTAACAAAGTGAATTATGTAGTAGGTTTACAGAAGAGCATTTTCCCAAGGGATATGTTCATTAAGGCCAGAGACAGCTGTTTGGAGAGTAAACATCCAAAATACCTCTCTTTTTTTCCTCAATGGCTCAGTGTTCTTATCTCTTGGAATCAGTACTTTTTCTACAATGATCCATTTTATATCCTCAATTTTATGATTTTTATCGAGCCAATGTTCAACTAGAGGAGCCCCTCTGCGTTGATTCCTGATTGAGGATTTATGTTCACTCAATCTTGTTCTGAATTCCCTGCCTGTTTCTCCTACATAACCTTTATTGCAGGGGCAGAGAATAAGGTAGATAATGTTAGATGATCTACAATTGGTCATTTCTGTGAGATGAAATATGGACTTACCCCATTCAAGTACACTGGATATAATGGCAGACTCACAGGCGTGGCAATTGCCTCACCTGTGGTTGCCTAATATTGGATTATTACCAGTGATAGATTTTTGTATCCACTTCTTGGTGTTATTAAAGTGGGATTTCACTAGAGAATTGCGTAAGTTCTTATTCCGGCGGAACGCAAAGATAGGTTTGGGCATATTACAGTTAGGGTCTCCTGTGTTAAGAATATGCCATTGCGAGCCTATAATTTGACGCAATTTGTTATCAAAATTGGAGTGACGAGTAACACATACAAGTTTTTCTTCTTCAGTATTAGTCCTTTGTTGTAAAAGAGCCTCCCTGTTGTAATATTTTGCTCTTTTGTACGCATCTCTTATGACTCTATGTGGGTATCCTCTTTTGAGTAATTTACCTCTGAGATCATTGGCATGAACTTCAAAATTGGCCATGGTAGTGCAATTCCTACGCAATCTTAGGAATTGACTAAACGGTATATTGTCTTTTTGATTACGCGGGTGATAACTCTGATATTGTAGAATGGTGTTCCTAGCCGTAGGTTTGGTATACAGTGACACCTCAATTTTGCCTTCTATGTTTTGGATCCATAGATCTAGAAACTCAATCTGTTTCTTACTGATATTGGCGCAGAATTTAAGATGGCAATCACAGAGGTTGAGCCAAAGAATAAATTCTTGAAGTTGTTCCTCAGGGCCCCTCCAAATAAAAAAAATATCGTCAATAAATCTGTTCCAGTGTTGAATATTTTCAAAAAAAGGAGCAATTTCATTGAAGATACAGCGCTCTTCAAAGGACCCCATATAGGTGTTGGCAACATTTGGTGCACAGGCTGCTCCCATGCTTACACCATGGATCTGTTTATAAATGATATTGTCAAATTCGAAGTAGTTTTCATTGAGGACAATTGCAAGGCATTCTAGAATAAAAAGTATATCTTCAGTATTACTGTTCTTTTCCAATGAACTTTTTACTGCCTCTAGGGCTCCTTTCTGTGGGATGTTTGTGTATAAGGCTTCTATGTCCATAGAAACCAAAAAATCTGTGTCGGGGTTAAACGACAAACCCTCAATCTTGTTTATGAGGTGGCCCGTGTCCTTGATATACCCTGGTAGGGTGCTGACCAAAGGGTTTAAAAATTTATCTACGTATTTAGATAGGGGTTCTGTAATGGAACCAATAGTAGATACAATTGGTCTATATGGGGGATTCACTGCATTTTTATGCATTTTTGGTACTCCATAAAGGACTGGAATATTGAAATACTGTTTATTAAGATAATCGAATTCTTGTTGACAGATGGAGCTTCTGTCCAGAGCTCTCTGCGTAATAACCAGTATTTCCTCTTGGATTCTCTTACTAGGGTAAGAATTGACTTCATGATAATGTTCAGGGACTTGTAACATTTTAAGCATTTGTGTTTTATAGTCTGTCCTATCCAAGAGAACAATTCCGCCTCCTTTATCACACGGTTTAATTGTGATTTGTTGGTTGGCCGATAAATCTTTCAAGGTCCTATATTCCTCATAGTTCAAATTGAATATAGGTTTAGGTACAAACTTGATGGAGTTTTGTATTTTGGTGTAAACACTCTTTTCAAAAATGCTGACTTCTGGGCCAACTTGATCTAATGATGGAGTGAAACTAGAATCCGGTCGTAATCCCGTTCTGTTGTTGGTCTGTGCAGGGGTAATTTGAGAAAAAAACTTTTTAAGCCTAATTTTTCTAAAAAAAGCCTGTAGGTCTTGATTAAGCTCAAATTTATTCAATGTGGCAGTCGGAACAAAGGATAGACCTCGAGTTAACAGATTAAGAGCATGATGGTCAAGGTTGGATTGAGATAAATTGAAGATGGGTATGGTTTCCATATTCTTAGAGTTTGTTATTGTCTCCAGTATTGGTTCTTTCTTGTTTGGAGATATTGTGGTTGGTTCTCCGAATATTGGTAATGTTGTTCTGGATATTGATACTGGCCCCTTCCTTGGCCTCTGTATCTGGATCTTGGGGTCCCCCTGCGGTTCCCCAAAAAACGACTACCTCTATTGGTGTTTTGAAAGGGTGTTCTCCTATTGCCTGTTTCTCCTGATGGGCCCGGGACACTTTCACCATCCGATTCCGAAGTATCGGAGAACGTAAGTATCTTTTTATTAGACCAAAATTGATTGTCTACTTGTTGATGTTGTTCATATTGTTCTCTGCTTTGGAGCTTACTGAGCACCTTTTTCTTAATCGTTTTAGTATAATTTGTTGCACGCTGCTATCCTTATTTTTGCTTTACCACCCACTATATATCTATTCCCTACATTCTACTATAGTTCCAGGTAGTCATACCTCTTTTCCCGCCACACCATCGGCAGTGTTCTATCTTTAGTAAGATCTCTGTCCCCTTGTGTATCTTCCTCCTCCACATGGACAGCATTAAAACTTTTGGATTTAGTGATGAAGATTTCTCCAAACTACTAGGGCAAGACACCACCTCTGATCGTCCATTCACCTTTAATAAAACCAATAATGACGTATGGCTTAAATTATTGAATCTCAAAAAGAAAGCAAAAAGAACGGAATCGCATGCAGATTTTATGCTTCAATATCTCAGAGCTGGAGTGATACCGAATGGCCTAAGAATAAGAAATATTCCAGGCTTATTTGTAGAAATTAGGAAATTTCTTGAAAAATGGTCACTAATTGCTAATAGATGCTCAAGGGATCTTATGATTCTTATTATAGAAACAGCTCGAGAAGTAGTAGATTCCCTATTTAAAGAAATAGCAGAAATAGAAGAACTACTTAAGAAAAACAACCCAGTGGAAGATGCAAAGAAAAAACTAGAGGAAGTAAACTTTGAACTGAACTCTTTCAGTGAATATTTGGTTAAAAAGAAAACAGAAAAACCTAAAAAGGATATACGCTACTTTTCAGAGGAAAGGGTTTATCCTTACTTGGGAGCCCAATATTACAACACAGGAAGGGAACAACATCAACAAGTAGACAATCAATTTTGGTCTAATAAAAAGATACTTACGTTCTCCGATACTTCGGAATCGGATGGTGAAAGTGTCCCGGGCCCATCAGGAGAAACAGGCAATAGGAGAACACCCTTTCAAAACACCAATAGAGGTAGTCGTTTTTTGGGGAACCGCAGGGGGACCCCAAGATCCAGATACAGAGGCCAAGGAAGGGGCCAGTATCAATATCCAGAACAACATTACCAATATTCGGAGAACCAACCACAATATCTCCAAACAAGAAAGAACCAATACTGGAGACAATAACAAACTCTAAGAATATGGAAACCATACCCATCTTCAATTTATCTCAATCCAACCTTGACCATCATGCTCTTAATCTGTTAACTCGAGGTCTATCCTTTGTTCCGACTGCCACATTGAATAAATTTGAGCTTAATCAAGACCTACAGGCTTTTTTTAGAAAAATTAGGCTTAAAAAGGTTTTTTCTCAAATTACCCCTGCACAGACCAACAACAGAACGGGATTACGACCGGATTCTAGTTTCACTCCATCATTAGATCAAGTTGGCCCAGAAGTCAGCATTTTTGAAAAGAGTGTTTACACCAAAATACAAAACTCCATCAAGTTTGTACCTAAACCTATATTCAATTTGAACTATGAGGAATATAGGACCTTGAAAGATTTATCGGCCAACCAACAAATCACAATTAAACCGTGTGATAAAGGAGGCGGAATTGTTCTCTTGGATAGTACAGACTATAAAACACAAATGCTTAAAATGTTACAAGTCCCTGAACATTATCATGAAGTCAATTCTTACCCTAGTAAGAGAATCCAAGAGGAAATACTGGTTATTACGCAGAGAGCTCTGGACAGAAGCTCCATCTGTCAACAAGAATTCGATTATCTTAATAAACAGTATTTCAATATTCCAGTCCTTTATGGAGTACCAAAAATGCATAAAAATGCAGTGAATCCCCCATATAGACCAATTGTATCTACTATCGGTTCCATTACAGAACCCCTATCTAAATACGTAGATAAATTTTTAAACCCTTTGGTCAGCACCCTACCAGGGTATATCAAGGACACGGGCCACCTCATAAACAAGATTGAGGGTTTGTCGTTTAACCCCAACACAGATTTTTTGGTTTCTATGGACATAGAAGCCTTATACACAAACATCCCACAGAAAGGAGCCCTAGAGGCAGTAAAAAGTTCATTGGAAAAGAACAGTAATACTGAAGATATACTTTTTATTCTAGAATGCCTTGCAATTGTCCTCAATGAAAACTACTTCGAATTTGACAATATCATTTATAAACAGATCCATGGTGTAAGCATGGGAGCAGCCTGTGCACCAAATGTTGCCAACACCTATATGGGGTCCTTTGAAGAGCGCTGTATCTTCAATGAAATTGCTCCTTTTTTTGAAAATATTCAACACTGGAACAGATTTATTGACGATATTTTTTTTATTTGGAGGGGCCCTGAGGAACAACTTCAAGAATTTATTCTTTGGCTCAACCTCTGTGATTGCCATCTTAAATTCTGCGCCAATATCAGTAAGAAACAGATTGAGTTTCTAGATCTATGGATCCAAAACATAGAAGGCAAAATTGAGGTGTCACTGTATACCAAACCTACGGCTAGGAACACCATTCTACAATATCAGAGTTATCACCCGCGTAATCAAAAAGACAATATACCGTTTAGTCAATTCCTAAGATTGCGTAAGAATTGCACTACCATGGCCAATTTTGAAGTTCATGCCAATGATCTCAGAGGTAAATTACTCAAAAGAGGATACCCACATAGAGTCATAAGAGATGCGTACAAAAGAGCAAAATATTACAACAGGGAGGCTCTTTTACAACAAAGGACTAATACTGAAGAAGAAAAACTTGTATGTGTTACTCGTCACTCCAATTTTGATAACAAATTGCGTCAAATTATAGGCTCGCAATGGCATATTCTTAACACAGGAGACCCTAACTGTAATATGCCCAAACCTATCTTTGCGTTCCGCCGGAATAAGAACTTACGCAATTCTCTAGTGAAATCCCACTTTAATAACACCAAGAAGTGGATACAAAAATCTATCACTGGTAATAATCCAATATTAGGCAACCACAGGTGCGGCAATTGCCACGCCTGTGAGTCTGCCATTATATCCAGTGTACTTGAATGGGGTAAGTCCATATTTCATCTCACAGAAATGACCAATTGTAGATCATCTAACATTATCTACCTTATTCTCTGCCCCTGCAATAAAGGTTATGTAGGAGAAACAGGCAGGGAATTCAGAACAAGATTGAGTGAACATAAATCCTCAATCAGGAATCAACGCAGAGGGGCTCCTCTAGTTGAACATTGGCTCGATAAAAATCATAAAATTGAGGATATAAAATGGATCATTGTAGAAAAAGTACTGATTCCAAGAGATAAGAACACTGAGCCATTGAGGAAAAAAAGAGAGGTATTTTGGATGTTTACTCTCCAAACAGCTGTCTCTGGCCTTAATGAACATATCCCTTTGGAAAATGCTCTTCTGTAAACCTACTACATAATTCACTTTGTTAGTTTTTTACTTATTGACCATTAGTGTTTTTGGTCACTTACCACTTCCATCCACTGACTTCGATGTGTCTTATCCATACACAGTGCAGTTGTTTTCTTTCCACCGTGTTTAATTTTGCTATTTATTGCTGATACAGACTTCGTACCCATCTTGTCTCTATACCATTTTTCATGGTTTTTTTCAACATAGCGCTTTTCACTTATATTAGGTTTTTGTTTATTCTTACATATTTTTACTTATTTTTCCTTTTGTTACTCTGATTGCTTTGTTATTTTATTTTCTAGTAGCCCTACGCTTCATATTCTTAGTTTTTTTATCATTTTCGTTCCCTACTGTTAGACCGTCAATGATACGGGTCTATTCCTTTCTTTATTTCTATTTTTCACCGTCTTTAACCTATCCAATATGGCGGCCACACTCTGACGCTGAGGACTTTACACATTGTGTAACCTCGCGTTTTTCTTTTGTTCCTCACTTCATTTTCGACCAACCATCAGCTGCAAGTTGTTTGCGTTCCTTATTTCCGGCTTATCTTTCCCGGGGGTTTTTCCTTATATATACCTCTTGTGTCGGTTATACTTGTGGGAGGTCCGCATACACGGACTTCGCTCTCTTGGACACCGCTTTTCCAGATCCAGTTTGAAATTCTATCTGCCGCCGTACAGGTAAGACCTAATCAGTGACTCTTAACATTTTGGCTCCTTTCATATTCAAATTGGTCCTGGTTTCTTAGACTTTTTTTCCTTGCAGGGTTTATCTATTCTTACCGTCACACCTACCCTCTAGCCGGAGGATTTTACCGTCTTGAAATAATTGCAATTTACTGGGCATGCGTAATCCTAACGCTCTTAAGTAAGTAGGGGTCCCGTAGTGGGCGCTAACTTGTTAGTTATTGTCACTCTTATCCTTACTACCCTCATTCCTTGTCAGTCTCTACTGGTGTTCAATCTAGACACCCCGTTTTGTACTGTGTTTATAGTACCTTTCATAGCTTCAGTTCCTCATTCAGATCTTGGAAGTCTGATACTTTTCATTATTGCCTTACATTTTAATTATATTTTTTTCGACTCATAGTCCATTGTACATAGTTGTGTAACAACCTTCAGTCATTCTATTTCATTACCGGACTTGTTTCTGTATGAATCCCTTCCTATCTAGATTGGACATTATATTCTGTGTTTCTCCTTATTTCAGCCCGTAGTGGTGAGGCTAATCTCTACAAAGTAATTTGTTGGCCCTATTCTCTAGAGGAAGCGGTGCGCCCATCATACTTGTTATGAAGTAGGTCCAGGTTTATGACCTTCTTCTTTTTTTCACTAACATATTTTCTTTTTCATTTTTATAATCGTTTTCCTTTTAGAAAATATTCTTTTAAGGTTCATGTACGCATTCTTTCCCTTCACGTGGTGGTACCTTTTTCACTATTTTTTATCTCTTGGTTTTATTGGTTTCCCTCTGGTGCTGCAGGCTCCTTCACAGATTACATTTAGCTGTGTGCATTGTAAATATTAGGCTATTTTACAATATGTTTTCCTTGTTTCCACAGAATGTTTAAACAAGTACCAATTCATACCTGTTAAGAAATTGTTTAATAAGTTTCCCGTCTGAACAAGACCTTGGAATAAGTTGGGAATTAAATTGACACGAACTTCCAAAGGATTTTTGCGCCCTGACGAAGGAACTTTGGGTCTTTTGATCCTTCTCCGAAACGCGCGTCGGCGCTTCTCTCTGCTCCAATTGTCATCCTTTGTGGCGACATTTCTATTTTAATGTGTATATATTACAATGTATCACTATATGTTTTAATAAGTGACTCTTTGTTGCATAGAATGTTTTGTATTGTTTGTGTTTTTTGTTTTGTAATATGTAATTTGTGCTCACTTTAATATGTTGAGTTTGTGTCTCACACTTGAATTTTGATTCCCCTTTTTAACAAATCAACACATGATCATATTTGTGTTTGCAAATGTATAAAGAGAAAAATATAAACATAAAAATAATGACATACAAATAATGCTTAAACTTTTTGATTAATAAAACTGTGAATTATAAATCCATTTCTGTGGTACATGGTTGTGGCTGTATATTGATTGTGGAGATATTCCCCATAGCTTAACTATTTTTTGAGAAGAGGTTTTTGTTCATATTGTGTTTCCCTTCCCTGCTTCCCTCTTCTCATATTCGTATATCAGGGACCCTCTTGTTGTTTACTATAGTTCCCCAACACTCGAACCATCAAGGGTAACGTACCTCCTGTTATCGCTGTTACTAGAGCTCGAGCGGATCTCTGCGTGAGCAGTATTGGCAATATTCCTGTGGGAAAAAGTGACTGTACTTCAGTGTTGAATATTACTGGAATGAACAATAGCAGTTTTTTGTCTTCACACAACACCTATTTCATTTGTGGAAGTAACGGTTATTACCATCTGCCCATAGGATGGTAAGGAATTTGCTACGTGTCCTTTTTGCTTCCACCTGTGTTCTTAGCACCTGTATCCTATCATAAAGACTATAAACTGTTTAATGACATTTCCAAAAAGAGATTTAAGAGGACAATAAATAATGACGAGGTGGATCAAACTGATACTGCACTACAGCAGTATATTGACTTTAATTTGGGGACTATTCTTCTTTGTTGGAGCGGCCTTAAACAGTCGAAAGATCAGACGCTTGACACGAGTTGTAGAGGCTGTAACCAATCAGACAGCAATGGCGCTTGGTAACATCACAGAGGAACTTCAAATTGCAAGAATTGTCGCCCTCCAAAATAGGATAGTTCTTGATGTCTTCCTTGCAGACCGTGGTGGTGCATGTTGCATCAGTGGGAGTAGCTGCTGCGTTTATATCCCTGACCATGCCCCTTCTGTTTCTGATGCAATTTCCAAGATGCATAGAATAGCCACTGAAATCCACCAGGATTCAGGAACATGGACTTTGATTGGATGGCTCTGGAACATGTTTACTGTATGGGGCTGGAAACTTTGATCAGCCTTATGTATAATTTTTGTGATTCTTTTTACTTGTTGCCTATGTATTCAATGTGGCCCAATGCTTTGTTCCCTTTGTGTTTCTACTTGTATCTCTTGTATACCGACTAAACAGAATGTTAAGAATGTATATGTCCGCCGAGCAATAGATCAGGAAATTAGTGAAATGATGAAGATTGATGTCCACGATATTTTTCGTACTCCCTCAAAAGCATAGGAAGATGTCTTCAGCATATGCTAAAAGGGTCGTCTGTGTAAATCTGAAATAATTTCTGTTAGCATAAGCTGAAGCCATCTTGGTTGTGGCATCCATTTTGTTAGCTATGTAATTCTTCCGTTTTCACTGTTGCTTGCTCTTCTATTCTGCTTGTGTCATCAGCTTTAGTTAACTCCTTCTGTACGGAGCCAAAGCAATGTGCGTGCTGAGAAAAGGCCTGCAGCTGCTAAAATGCACCTGGTTAAAGATGTAACTGTCAATCATTTGTGCTGTTGTAAACAGTTCTGTTCTCCCTCCCACTTTGCTGACTAAGTGATTACCCATCTGCCCATGTCTGGCTGTAACTATTCCTGTGTAGGCTTGTACCTTCTATTTGTAACTACATGCTTAGTCTGCAACAAACTCTGTATATAAGCACTATGGCCTGTGTATTCAATGTACTACCTCAGGCAGCACTTGAGAGTGCTGTGTGGATGTAGTCCCACTCATGAGTGATTAATAAACTTGTTGTTTGAATTCCAGCTTCAGTGCCAATCTCTATTTTGTTGGTCTACGGACCCGTGGACAGAGAAGGGTGACCCCTGCACCAGTGTGCTCATTAAAAGGCACATTTCCACATCTGGACCTGAAGGATGCCTACCTCTCCATCCCCATATTCCCACCTCACAGGAGGTTTCTGCAGTTCATATGATGAGGACAGTGCATGGAATTCAAATCCATGCAATTCGATCTCTCATCACCAAACTGATGAGACCAGAGGTAGAATCACTGAGGGCTCGAGAAGTACATCTAATTGTTTACCTAGACGATCTCCTCTTAATGGCCCAGGACCCACAGACACTCAGGACCTACCTATCATGGACTATACAACTTCTTCAGTGTGGGATTTCTAATCAACTTGCAGAAGTCTGTCCTGTCGCCAGCTCAACAAACTGAATTTCTGGATTTCCAGAAAGATTCGGTCCAGGCACAATTGCTCCTCCCAGCCCAAAAGATTCACAATATCAAGAGAGAATTGAGGTCTGCGTTGTGCAGACTGTATCATTGAGATCTGGCCTTCCCGATACAAGCCATATTTCCAGGCCCCCTCCATTACAGATCCCCTCAGAGATTAAAAATTCAACCCTTCAGGAAGAGTCTCTCTTACACAGAACATGTCTCACTGTTGGGCAAAGCCAGGACAGAGATAACATGGTGGATAAACCACATGGAATCCTGGAATGGTCGAGCCATTTTTGGCACCTCCCCAGAAATAGTGATGGAATCGGATGACAGCGTTGGGGTTGGGGGGCGAGGTGCGGTACAGTGTCGACAGGGGGTCCGTGTTCAGAGGCAGAGCTGGTTCTCCATATAAATTACCTGGAACTCCTGGCGGGTTCTTTCGCCATCAGGAGTCTCTCCCTGATAAAGACGGACTGTTATATCTTGCTGAGGATGGACAACATCTCAGCTGTTCGCTATGTCAACAAGTTGGAGGAGGGGGGCAAAATCCAGTCTACTAGCAGAGAATGCTAAGGACTTCTGGCACTTCTACCTCGATCATCACATCTCCCTCACAGCAGCATATCTCCTGGGCAAGAAAAACATGTTAGCCGACTGGAATTCCCGTCACTTGAGGGATTTCAGCGATTGGAAACTGAATCTTTCAGTATTCAAACAGCTGAACAGATTGTGGGGCCCGTGCGAAATTGATCTGTTCACATCGGGACTCAATCGATTACTGACGTGTTATTTCAGCTGGCATCCAGATCCGGAGGCCCAAGCGACAGATGCGTTTCTCCAGGACTCCGTTCCTGATGATTCCATGAGTCCTGTCGCAGATCAGGCAACAAAGAGCAGAAATCATTCTGGTGACCCCTTCCTGGAGGGCTCAACCTTGGTTCCCGTTAGCCCTAACTCCAGTGAGCGCGCCTCCAGTTCAACTCCCAGTTCGACCGGATCTCCTACTAGACTCAGAGGGCCTTCCTCACCCATTTATTTTATCAGGCCAACTCAAGCTGATGGCTTGGATGGTTTCAGGGAAAGATGGCATGCCCCAGGCATTTCGCAACAAGCTGCAACCTTTATCAGGCAGGCCTGGGAAGATGGCACCTATAAAAGATATTCTTCAGCTTGGAGGAGATGGTGTGCTTGGTGCAACTCAGGGAGTGTTGATCCTGTGGGGGCACAGCATTGTATGATAATAAACTTCCTTTCAGAACTGGCGACTTCTGGTTTAGTATACTGACCAGTAAATAACTTCAGATTGGCTAATTCTGCAGGACAACTCCCAATAGAGGGAAAACCAGTGGATGAGCACCCTTTAGTCTGCAAATTGTTGAAAGGTATCCACATGGTCAAACCTCCGAGACCCAAATATACCACCATCTGGGATGAGAATGTTGCTCTCAAATTCTTGGAGCAATGGCCGGCGAACAGATACCTGTCACTCAAACAGCTTTCGGCCAAGTGCACAATGTTATTAGGCCTGATCTCCTGTAAGAGGGTATCAGACGTGCAAGCTCTGGATTTGACAGGTATGATTTTCTCTCCAGATGGTGTTTCATTCACTATCACACGCCGGACCAAAAAGAATTCCAGGTTGGTAACCTATCCAAGGTTCCCCGGTAATAGCCAGTTATGTGTGGTTCAATGTTTAAAGGATCATGTAGTTGCTACGTGTGATGTGAGACAGGAGGCTGAGGGACAACTACTGATTGCCTTACAAAAATCCTACAGAACAGTGCCTTCAGCTACCTTAGCCAGCTGGATGAAATGGCTGCTGGCAGAAGCTGACATGGACATTTCTGTCTTTTGAGGTACATCCTGTCAGAGGAGCCATGGCATCTAAGTCATATGTTCTGGGCTCCCGCATAGAAGATATTATGCGAGCAGCAGACTGATCCTCAGAATCTACATTTAAGAAATATTACTATAAGCCTATTGTGGATGTGTCATTTGTGGAGGTAACGCGGCTTTGAACCAGCGTAATTGTGGCCTCCGGTCCGGACAGAATGAAAATTTTTCTAGCTGCCCCATCAAGAATTTTCAATTCTATTAGCCATCTCCCCGGGGCTAATTCAGTCCAATGCAGGGGGGCACGCAGCCCCAGGGACTGACACCTCCCCGGGGCTAACATAATTAACAAAGCGTGGGGGGGGGCTCCGGCTCATCCACGCAGCCCCGGGAACGGCCAACTCCCCAGGGCACACACACAAACATGAAGGGGGTTCGTTGCTGAGCCCCTGCCTTGGGGACCACCCCCCCGGTGGCTTACCAAGAAGGAAGGGGGGGCCACATGGCCCCACTCGTGAAGCCTTAGATGGCCCCACTCGTGGAGCCTTAGATGGCCCTGGGGTCCGGCACCCCCCCAGGGCTGGCTCCTGCAGTATCCCAGGGTGCACCCCCCGGGACATTGCAGTTTGCTCTGGGATGGCGGGAGCACCGCTCCTGCCATCCCATAGCAAACAGTGTGCTCCGGTTTCAGAAAATGAGAGGACTAAAGTGGACTTCGTCCCCCAAGCAGCAGTGCGCCAGGAGCCGCTTTTGCAAAGTGGTGGAGAAAGGGGGCATGGCCTCTGGCGACCTCTCAGCAATCCAGCTGTGTGGGTCTTACCGGAAGTAACAGGAGGGCTAGTCAGCCCCAAAGGCACCAAAAATTACAGGGACATTATGGTTAGGGTGAGATTTCACTCTAACAAAATCAGAGAAATCAATCTGTGACGGTTAGTTGAGTTAACTATAACTTGCACCCCCACAATGCACTGCTTATGACCTCACATATTGCATCACTCATGACATGGTCAGTGACATCTCAAATGACATCAGTGATGACATCATCCGCAGCATCTCTGACACACCCACGAACACACTTCTTTAGAATTTTTTATACACCCACTGCCACTCTCACACAACCAGTCACAAACCAATCCACAGAGCCATACCAGTACTTACACACCCATTCACTGATTCATAGATCTACACACACATCCACTCTCTCACCCATAAGTGTGTGTGGGGGGAAGTAATACCGGGGCATGAGGGGGGTTGGAAGCAACATAGGGGATGTGGGTGGAAGCAACATGGGGTGTGGGTTTCTTAAAGCAGGTGGGCGGAAGAAAAACAAGGGCATTGGAGGGAGCAGAAGCAATACAGGGATGCAAGGGGGTCAAACAAGCAAAGAACTGCAACGTGGAGCTGGCAGAGAGGAAGTACACTTGTGAGAAAGCAACGTGGGGTAGTAGGAAGACACACAGGGGAGATATGAACATGGAGCACAGAAAACGAAAGGGAGACCGCTTGAAAATACATGCACTTAGAGTGCTTAAACAAAAAGAAAAGTAGTACCGTATAAAGTGAGCTGTCTTAGGACATAGTAATGCGTCCATGCTCCAGGTGTGGGACAAACACAAGAAGAGGAAGGAAAGCCCTTAAAGTTAACAAATAATCAAGCAAATGAGCGTGACAAACCTGTGGTAAGCAATGGGTGAGCTATAAGCCCACTGTAAGAAATCAACATGCCTCACTATAGACAAGGCATGCTTTGCCTCAGGCGAGACCTAAAAAGAGAAAAGGTAGGTATGAGTTGTATAGAGTGGGTGGGCAAAGGAGTAACAAGTCAAGAGGGTGAGAGTAAGAAAATGAACAAGAGGAGAGAAGGGTGAGTGGGAATCAAACAAGTAGAGGGGGTTGCACAAGTGGAAACAGAGCAATGAGAGGGACAGTAAGAGCTGTATGGTCGAAGGAGGTGTGGAGGAGAGAGAAACAGTGGATCATCAGAAGGGGTAAAGATGGGGTCAACAAAAATGAAGGGTGCCTGTGGAAGCCTCCAGAAGCCACCATTTTTCAGCGCTCCATTGACATCTATTTCCAGGTCAACACACCACAAAGCTATTGAATGGGAGGGAAAACTGTGCAGTATTCTATAAAGAAGCAAATAACCCATAGATTTATCAGTGAATCCACATGCACTATGTTTTATTCATGAAAGCACTGTGAACTCTACAAAACCCTCTCAATGAAAACATAAACTCGATATCTGTGTGGTATCCCCTTTCTGAGTTTTTTTTATAGCCACCATAGAAGTGGAGGGGTGAGGGTGCCCGAGGGCCCCTTCAAAGGAGTTCAGTGCACTAAAACTAGAACAACTGCTGCCGAACTCAGCAAAGCGCTGCAAGGCAGTGTGCACAGCACACCTGGGGCCTCACCAGAACCGTCTTGAATTATATTTATGCAACACAGCATGCCTAGGGGGTGCCATGAGGCTTTGTGGCAGATGCCACAGGACAGAGATACATCTGTTGCTTGGCAGAGCCTAAAATACATACTGGGATTGCGTTGCTTCCAGGCACCCAATTCATGTCAGCCTATTGCATGGCAATGTGGATTGTCTGGGCGAGCAGAGGTCAGGCTGTACCAGAGGCCACAAGGAGAGGAAGACCGGGGTCTTGTTTATTGCTGTAGTATCGATTTCCTGGCAGATAAAGCATCACGTTCGGATGTGAGGGCCAACTGGCTGGGATTGGATGGGGCAGATGGGATTGGGAAATATGCAGAGAGGCTAAAGGGGACAGAGCGAGTGAAGAGCGATGTATTTTAAAAATTGGCCAAAGTTATATATAATTAAGCTGTCACTTAAGCACTCAGTTCGAAGCAAATTAATAGCAGGAAACACGCTGCCACACAGCGGTTTACAAAAGCACCAAGAAACAAAATTGTGCCCTGAGGAAAGAAGACAGGCGGATGGCTGATGGAGTACAGGCCTGTTTACAACAAATGAAAAGGGGGGCTTCGCTAAACACGAGCAGGAAGCAAAAAATGAGTGCCTCAAAGCTAACAGATAAACACCAAAGTGGAAAGATACCAGTAGTTAGGCGTTGCTCCGTGGGAGGAAACAAATGACAAGGGACAAAGAGGAAAGATTAACCACTAGCAAGCAAGCCTTTTTAAAGGACAAAGTAACAAATAAAAAGGCAATGGGTGGGCTGTAAGCCCAAAAGATGTATACAAAATGTCTCAAAGAGACAACCCAAGTCCTGCCTAGGCTCAACCTAAAAAAAACAATTGCCTAAGTTGTGTCCGGCTTTAGTGGGGGCTGTGGAAACTAGAGCATACGTTTCAATTCTACTTTGCAGGATGACTCATCCTTTGTCCCAAAAACCGGGACTTGTATTTAAAATTGAGAAGTGTCAAGACCTCGGAACAGCTCTCTGAAGCCCGGAACTATCCAGGCAAATCCGGGACGTCTGGCCAACATTTTTCAACTGGCCCAATTGCTATTGCCCAGTTCATGTCCTGAAATACAAACATGCCTTGAGGTCATTCACCAGTACAGAGGCCTTTTATTGACCAAATTCAGAATCATAAGACCAGATACCAAGATTGGCAGGCACCGTCCAGTTATAGCAGCGAGTCACCAATATGCTGGTGGCAGAAGTGACACACTATTTGCTTCTATGAGAACATCGCAGGAAGTGACATCATGTGAAATCTGACCCATGCGACATCACAGTAATTTAAATCCTGTTGCGTTTGAAAGATTCCTTTCCTGACTTGTCCATCTCCCTCCAGTACTTACTAATCCGCATCTTGCACCCCAACCTTCCAAGCTTGCATCTGACTCCACAATCAGATCCGCATTCTCTCCAAAAATTGCTCGCCCATTCCATGCTTCCATATTCCTTAGCCACCAAACCAACTCCTGCCTCGCCTCCTGCGATAAACATACACTCTCTGAATATCTCAAACCATTCCTTAAATGGAAACCTTTCAACCTCTGTAATGCCCTGTAATGCAAAGGACCTGGAAATATAGCTTGAATTGTTGAAGACAAAAGTCCCACTACACGGGCCAAATCAATTTCAAAACATTTTTTAGTTCTTTTCGTATCCTCTTTAATTTTTCTTTTGGTAGTTTCAAAACTGCTTCTCTCGTATTCACTACAAAACCCAGAAACTGAGTCTGTTGTTCGGGTACACATTGAGATTTCTTCCTGTTCACAACAAACCCCAAATCCTCTAGCAACTCTATCGCCAACTTCGTATGAGACAGTAGAGTTTTCCTGTCCTGATCCATTATTAGAATATCGTCTAAATAAATTATCATTCGTATACCTCTCTCTCTCAGAAAAGCTGCCACCGGTCGTAATACCTTCGTGAAACACCACGGAGCGGATGACAGGCCGAAAGGTAGACACACAAATTTCCATAATTGGTCTCTCCATATAAATCTCAAATACCTCTGATGCTCTTTCCATATTGGAATCGTTAGATAAGCATCTTTCAAATCCAACCTCGTCATCCAATCCCTTTTCAATAACACATCTTTCAACAGATGTATTCCCTCCATTTTGAAATGGTGATAAACCACCCAATCGTTTAATTGACGTAAATTTATTACCGGACGCATTCCCCCTTTGTCTTTTTTCTCCACCAGAAAAATATTGCTTATGAATCCTTCCACATTCTCCTCCTCTTTTTCTATTGCTCCTTTCAACATTAAATCCTTTACCTCTATATCTATCAACTCTATTTGCTCTTTTCTGAAAAGCATACAATTTGGAACCCTTCCTTGAACTGGTTTTGCTATAAACTCTATCTTGAAACCCTGAACTGTTTCCATAACCCATGGATCCTTTGTTATTGACCACCAAACCTCTTTGAATTGGGCAAGTCTGCCGCCCAACCTTAAGTGGATAACAGTAGGGTCTTGACTTACCATTCGCACCTCTGCCTCGTCTTTCTCCTCTAATATATCTTCCTCTTGGACGTTGTCTTTGTGGAAAAAATCCTCCTCCACGATTAAACTGTTGACCCTGGTAGCCTCTGCTTCCAAACCCTCGCAAGAAGGAGCCTCTTGAAATTCCTTGTCCTCGGCCAGGGAACCGGCTCCGCGTTCTCCCGGCCCAACCAAAAACACGGTCATTAAACACCTTCTTTATCTCTCTTTGTGATTTCTGTAGGCTGCTGAACGCCCCTACATATCTCGATAAATCTTTAATAAAATCATCTCCAAAAAGGAGACCTTTAGCCGAAGCTCCTTCCTCTTTTGTCGCAAGGTCTACCAATTTTGGGTCAATTTTTAATAATAAACTCTTCCTTCTTTCAACAGACAAAGCTGTGTTTGCGTTACCTAATAAACACACCACTCTTTGGACCCATTCACGAAGTTCTTGTACATCAACTTCGCTTTTCCCAATATAGGCCTCTTCTGCCATATCAAATATTTTTGATACTGGTCCAATCACATCTAGCAATCTATCCTGACATGATTTTAACCCTCGATCAATTCCTTTCCTTGGGTCCCGACCCCCTTTTGCAATAAATGCAATCATTTTCGGGTCAAGCTCAGGTGTCATCAACACCTTATTATCAACCATTGGACGCGGACACTCCGACCGGAGTCTTACTCTCACCTCCTTAGGTATTTCCCTTCTCATCCAGTATTGCAAATATTTTGAAACATGAATAGATGTCGACCACTCAGGGGAGAAAAGATGTTTTATTAGTAATGGGTCAAACATTTCATTACCCAATGGATCTTTAATATTAATACTCTCTGAACTGTCATCTATTTCCGCTTTTTTAACCTGTATTTCTTCGTCGGATTCAAAATCATCACTACAACTCAAATCTATCTCTGCACTCCCAGATGACTCGTCACATACCACATACTTATGTCTACGCTGTCTTTTATTTATTTCTTCATTTGGGCCTCTAGCTTGCCCTTCAATCATGCCCGCGGCATTTGCTTTTTGCCTGTCTAAACAGCAAACATCTTCATTTTCAATTCTTTTAGATTTTTTCCCATGAAAATCTTTTGAAGAAACATGTTTCCTTTTCCTTGAAACTTTTTTCCCACTACCATGTGCCGTTTCATTTTCTGGAGCCGACCAAAATCTCTCCTCCTCCTGTCTATTTGCTTTTGTCATAGCTAACAATTCTAGCTTCTTTTCCATTCTCATAGAAACTTCTGTAGTTATTTTCTCTATTGCCTTATTTAATTTATCCTCTAATGTTCCTTCACCTTGCTCCATATTTTTTAATTTATATCCTTGTCTCTTCAAAGTAATCTTTTCCTTCTCTTTTCCTTACCTCCAACTACAACTATTTTCAGTTTATTTTTATTTAAACTGTCCTCTCCCCTTTACTCTCCTACTCACAACCTTCCCTCAGAGAAAAAACACCGTTTCTCCGTTGTAAAAACGTCGTTGCTAAGCAACCGGCGTCTCTACGGAGTCTTCAAAGGGACATTTCTCGTGCGCGTTTCCTAAATAAACCACCGCGCGATCTCCACACCGATCTTTATCACGTCATATGACATGCATCTGCGTGAAGGTAAGCGCACGCGCGAGCGCGAGTCCTACAAAAATTTCCGTTATTTCAAATATGTATTCAAACCCGATTTTACTCTAAATTACGATAAATATACTCTGTTACTTTCACCGATCCAAACAACTTTCCTCATCAAATCTATGCCTTTGCGTGCCTTTCTTTCTCGCCTTCCTCCTTAAGTCACTCACTTTTGAAAAAACGCAGTCACTGAAAAAACGGGCAAAATACCCTAATCAACAAGATTTTAAACATCCTTCACCTTCGTTTTGCCTAACCGGCATAATCACTTTTTCCTTGACCCATTTAAATTTTTACTTTCGAATACATTTCACATATTTTAAATCAGCCTTTCTCACATTGCCATCTTCATTAAACTCCCACCATGTCTCTATTAATTCTATCATTCACCAAGCCAGTACTATCATTCACCAAGCCAACTTATTAAATAAAATTGCGTATAAGTAATTTATACTTATCTCTTTGAGCAGCAGCAATAAAAGAAGGGAGAGCGGAGGTTGTTGATGTGTTTTGTTAGTGTTGGAATGTTCTTAGATATTCTGTATTCTATATTCTAAGAACTGGATGTTTGTTTTTTCTTGCTGCTGAGCGGTGGCAATAAAGGAATTATTGCATAATGTTGGCCTCCGTGTCGTGCCATAAAATCCTGTTGCGTTTGATCCTGATACCATCTGAAGAAGTTATATCATGTAACCTTAAGAAAAATGTTTAGTCTTAATTTCGGCAATACTTTTTTTTCAGTTTAATACAGTCACTGTGAGGAATTTTGTAGGGTCGGATTAGCGCTATCACCAGTCACTCACTCTGCATATTGTCAGGTGGTCCTCCTGTCTCTAATTAAATTGAGTTGAAGAAGTTTTCAATATATGAAGTGTGAAAAAGGCCTTCTTTGTGAATGATGAGTTGGACAGACCAAACAAGAATTTGGTGCACAGGTGCAGCAGGACAGTATTTTATTCAGGAAAGCAGATACTAACACTGCATTGTCACCAAAACAAAACTACATTTTAATTGCCCAAGAAGTAGGAGATTGGCAATTTTTAAACAAAATAACCATATTTCCTTATATACTCTGTCAAGCTAAGCACACGACTTTGTAGAGAATGCTGAACTCTTGCTATGGGGCCTGCTTTTAACATGGGAAAGGCAACGGAAGCCTTCTTCAATGTTACATTTCAGGGCCTTATCTGGCTTCCTAACAGCATGCGGTCTCGTTGGTTGCACATATTCGGGTGCCTCAAAACAGGGCAGTGTAACGAGTGCCAAAGTGCAAGCCAGAGACAGCAGCTGCTGCATCGGGCAACCCCTAACTGACATTTAGACGCCTCGCCAGGGGTAGTAAGCGCTATATAAACACAATTTAAATGAAATCTGTGGCACTGGAGTGACGGAGGAAACATCTCTACCATGTCTGTCGGAGAACAGTGCACATGACTTTGATTTTCCCACCTCAGAGGCCGATGCATTTACCCTAAATTTAGCACAAGTCCTAGGTCGGACAGGCCTATGGGTCAATCTGGCAGGGCCCAAGGGTTCGTTTGACAGGTGTGTGTGGGGGGGTGGGAGGGGTCTTATCTGTTTCTTGCACTGTTATATGATCTGGCGGGCTACTTTACTGTTGAATTCTTGATATTACCACAAAAATTACCTTCAGCAAACACAAGCGCATGGAGTCTCCTATATCTTTCAAAACAGCTGTACAGCTCGTCTTTACAAGTTCAAAACTGCCCCACTTTGCAGATGTGGGTCACTTTCTTTTTTTAAGCTTCTTCGCTAATAACATGTGTATTTGTAAAGCGCACATTGATCCGTAGGTATCTTGGTGCTCAATAACAGCTGTTTATTGTTACCCAACTCAATATTACTCATTTTATCGACCTCAGATGGATGGAAGGCTGAGCGGATCCTGCAAAAAACAATGGGTTAGGGGGTCTAAGGGAATTTTAAAGACCAGCGCAGACAAATCCGTTGTGTTACTTACAGGATGCTGGCCTCGAACAAAAATCTCAGAGCCATTTTCACACCGTGGTCCTCTGTGTTTGATATACTATCTCTAAACAGGACGCAACCCTTTTATTACATTTTTTTTCTTTTTTAAGAAATTGAGGTGAGGAAGGGATTCTGTAATGAACTACAGTACCCAGCATGCTCATTCGCGCACACGTTCTTTGACGCGTATGATGCACGAGCACCCCTGTCATGTGACGAGGGTTACGCGTAGTTTGCGCTTAACGTTTTGCAGCCTACAACATTAGTTTATAAATTCGGCATGCTTACACTGATCCGGTTACCACTCGGAACAACTAGGAAGAAGGTCCGGGGTAACGACGGACAGGTAAGCATGCTCTTGATTTCAGTTTTTTTCATTTTCATTTCTCTTTACAGCACACGGCGCTTTTTTTGAAGGTCGTGCGTATGTGTTTACTGACACCTGTGTTTTACTAACAGGGCCACCACCGCTTTTATATTGGCTTATTTGATACACCAGCCATAGTGTCCTCTGAGAGGTGAATGGACTCTGTCCTCTCGTTTGAAGTATAATGATTTTCTACCAGAGAACACTTATGTCGATACCAGTGAAATGATGCGATTTACCAGCTGTGAACCAAATGAAGTGAACTGTATTTAATCCTTCGGTTCTAAACGTATACATGCTCTCCTCAGTCAATCGACCCACTTCATGTGTTTTTTAATCAAGCCTGCTCGCGCTTGGTCTAGTGAACAAACAAATCTCTGCTTCCCTCATGGCATTAGTTTGTTCTTTTTATTTCTGTTTTTTAGAGCGTTGCCTCACGCCCTGAGTTGTTACCAGGAGTGTAGGACGCATCCCCGATTGATTACGGGCAAGAAGGCCATTCAGATCCCTTCATGACAAATGTTTACTATTGACACATTTGTTTTAAGTCATTGAATACTCTTGACCTCAACCAGCATTTAGCATTCATTTTTTCTCCTGTTACAATTCTTCTTTTTTCAACAGGTGATAAATTCACATCCCTACGGTGCCGCATATCTCAAGATATGTAGGTACCTATGTAGGTTGTATCGTTCCTTTGATGTTGTGTTTTTCACATTCTTAATTTTTGCAGTAGTGTTACCATTCGGTCCTGACGAAAGCCACTGTCATATTGTTTAGACACTAGTTGGCTGAAACATGTAGATCACTGAGGACGTGTTCCTATAATGTTTGTGCACACGTTTTCCTCTAATTCCTGCATTTTTATTTTGACACCACTAGATACTGAATAAAAATACTTTTCTTGTGGTAATCAATTTTAAAATCACCTTTTCTTGTCCACACACTGCACTTAGCTTCACCACACTACTGGCAGCTTTTTTCACTAGGAGATTTTTACCCTCCATGTTACATCTAAAAACATCCATGGGCTCCTCCTTTTTATAGTAAATAAAGGAGTTGTAGCTCTTTAACTGCACTAGGTGCAGTTAAGGGAGGTCCCAGATGATGAAGCATGCCACCCCGGTGGGTGATGGGACTTGGTTCCTCATAGAAGGATCTTTTTATGTCTGAATATGCTGGTTCGCTGTCTTTGTGTCTCAGTTAGACTGTTGTAGACCCGCGGATTCTTGTGTTGTTAAAGGTTGAGTGGACCCGCCGGGATCTGAACCTTTGACCATGAGGTGGAATACAAGCTCCTCCAGGGGGCGCATTAGTCCACTGAGCTACCAGACCTGGCAGCTAATAGGTGCTACGTTTATTTCAATGCCCCAGCCTATTTTTTGTGTCAGTCCAGCTCTGCTCTCAGTCCCTCTGGTGGCAGCTACTTTGCTGAAAAATGTCTAGAGGCAGGTCTACCATGTCATGGTGGCACACTGTGCCACTGGAACCAAGCTGCCCCCAACTGGCGATCCCCAATCATGGTGAAAATAATCTTGGGTTCCTTGTGCACCGTTTCAGAGGGTCTGCCTTAGCAGTTAAGGCAAGACTGTTCCTATAGGAGCAGGACCAAGGCTGATCTGCATAGAGCTGGGTCTTATCCGAGGTGGCATGGTGAGCCAAATAATGATGGTTTGGATGCGGCCCGAGTAATTACCAGTTGCTGAGATTAATTCAAGCATTCCACCCATCACTCATTTCGGTTACTTCATGGTGGCACACTGGGGCTTCTCCCTCAAGTGTGTCTACTGGAAATGGTTCCCTGAATCCAGGATTTACCAGTGTCCACATTAAAAACTCCCCTGGTGGAGCTTTCTCCCCAGGCCTGCAGTATTTTGAGGCTGTTCTGGGCAAGACAAATACGGTTACTGTCTCTAAATTTGGCCCCTGCAGACATTGTGCTACTTTCCAGTTTTCTACAGCATTTCCTATGTACCCGAGTAAAATGGGCAGGAAGGAAAAAAAGGTTGAAGTCAATTAAAATGGGAGAAAAGAGAAAGCATGTTAATGTATTATATGTAAGGCTCCCTGTTTTCCGTTTTTACGGATTTTTACAGATAAATACCGACAGAAAACAATGTGTTTTCTGTCTGCATTTATTTTTAAAAGTGGATAAATACAGACAATTGTGCTCTTTTTAAGTGACTCTGTGATGTCTTTGATGAATTATAGCCCTACAGCTGAGAATATGGACAGCATGGGAATTACAAAACAGGATGAATTTCTTTAAATAATGGCATATGTCAACACACATTTATGGTATAATGCTAGTATTTACCAGTAGATGTACTGGTATGTAATATTTGAGAGCTTAAATAGCTAAAACGCAACAGACATCAAATTATGAGTGTGCGTCTATCAGTTAAATAAATATGGAAATGTACAATTTTTCATCTGCCTTTATACGCAAAACACAAAATAAATATGGATAAAGACATATAAAATGGCCAAAAAATAAATATGGATAAATACAGACGGAAATGTTGCAAAAATAAATACCATAACACCGGGAGCCCTATATGCAACCAACAATATATATCCCATTGTCATTCTGTTGGGAATCACAATGCCTGTTATTAAAGTGCTGAAAGACATAGGAGACCAAACTGCTATACGTTTTGTATAAACAACAAAAAGTATATATTGTTAATTTGGCCTATGATTTGTGCAGACCTCCAATATTTCTGCAGTTTACAAATATCCCTTGGGATATGCTCGAAAACCTATAGAAGTGCATGCATTTCATGGGATTATTCAAACACATAATCCGTTGGAGCAAGCCTAGTAGAAATTTTTATTATCACATTTTTTTTTTCATTTCACTGTTTTGTTCACAGAAATAAATGTTTTTCAGTGTGGAGAAACCCCTTACCAGACTTCCAGGATATTGCAATTTTGCAATTTGCAAAAAATTCACGAAATCAGCACTTTTGTAAAAATCTCGCAATTTTTACAAAAGTGCCTGCAAAATATATTTTTAAAAAACCAAACCATGGCGTTCACACTCTCTTTACTGGCTGTGCTGCCGCTGAGCCAGTAAAGGGAGGGTGGGCAAGAGGCCAGCGGGCCGCAGAGGTCTTAACTCCCTCTGTGGTATGACTTTGAAATGCACCTAGCCCCCTCCTGTGCTATTAACCTGCAGCCCGTCTCACACGTTTGTGTGTCCCCTGCGGACTCTGCAGGCTCTCCTGCCCCCCACCCTCCACTGTACTCCCCTCCCTAAACCCGCTCGTCTCCTATTAACCCCGTAACTCCCCCATGTCTCCTCTTAAGTCTCGCCTGACCCAGCGCATGCGCTGGTCTGGCAAGACTTTGAGAGGGCTCCAAAAAGTGCTACCAAGCCAGCCTAGAGCTACAGTGCATGTGCGCGGGAACACGCGCCGCGCTTGACCGCGATCTTTTTCACTTTCGCGATCACTTTCACGGCCACTTGTTGTAATTTGTAACTGTTTTTGGAACTGAAACAATCCTTTGGCTTAAGCCAAAGCTCTCAGCACGCCTTCCTATGGTTGTAAGAGGGTGATGTGCCCACCTGCCAGTCTCCTTTCTTCACCCCCCCTCCGCGCCTACCTGCTGTGTGCTAGAGTTTAGTTTAGAAGTTCTGACACTGAACGACTGGACTGCCTCCTGACGATTAGCTTTACAATCGAGCAATGACTAACATACCAGCCCAATTATATTTTGAGAAAAATACAACATCGCGCTAGAAATTATGCTGTAAACAGATGGCTTCAGATATGCTCAGTGTAATTGTGGGTTTTAAATCCGAAACAATCCGGCATTAAATTGAGTAGTGGCATGAATGCGACAACATCCTAAAATCCCACACGCCAAAGCTGCTGCTGAGGTATGACCTAGGCCCCAGAACATATAAAATAAAACTGTATGTAACGCAATATATTAATAATCGAGTCCACTGCAACCTGAATTTTTGACTTTCGAATACAACAAAGATCATGCTGTGCTGCTGCAACTCACAAACGTAAAGTGAAGAGAAATAGGGCACTTAAAAAGAATATGCTGAAGTGCAACATTAGTTCAGAATAAAATGTGTCTGCTACTGACACGCAAGATCTCTAAAATGCCCTATAAAATCCAATATTTGCAATACTCACGTTCATTAAGGAGCCTATCATGGAATACACATCCTCCTCCAAAGCTTCAGCTAGGATTTCATACAGGCTTAGAGATGCGGCTGCTTCATTACAACACATGCTCATCGTCAAACAAAAAATGCGTACAAAAAGCTGCGAACTGCAGTTATGTTGGGTGTCTCATGTGAGCAAAAGGGTAAAAATTGGAACAAAAACAAACATTAGAATCACGTTACGTGATAAAAGGGCTAACTGTGATACCCACTACCTCGTGAGCATACGAGCTTTGACTTGAAATTGACCAGAAAAGGGTCAAAATCAATGGAGCGCACGCCGTTCACAACAACTCACGAGCCTTACCAACTACCGGTGGCATCACAAAAACTCAAAACGAAAGCACGACTCTTACAATGAGAAAAGCCCTCATTTTGGAGCCGCGACGCACAATCAAAGCGAGTGGCCGGCTGAAACCAAGAGCAAACTCCAATAAAGCCCAGGAAGAGAATGTGAGGAATTCCGAAGGCTAGTAAGTTAAACATTACCACACCTAAGACGTTGCAATTCGAATGCAGCTAAAAGGAATTAAGGCGTATTGTGAATGCCTTCAGACTTTAAAACCTGTCAGATGTATGATGTACATTACTCATGCGTTCTATTTTTAACCACAGACCATCATTTAATAGAGGAAACGCCTACCTTAAGTGCTGGTTTTGATCAAGTACCTTTTTTATTTGAAACACATACACATAAAAAAATGCAACGGTATATATCTGTGCTTCCAAAACCTTTTAGAACCACGACCCAATTTTTAGAATGACAAAGATTTGCGATCCACCTACCTTTAATGGACATGAGGCGGAAGGTTTAGTAACAGCACTAACGCATTGTGTGGTAGAACACTGTAATTTACAGATAGCATATATAACATCACACAGCCAGTCTTTCCTTCCACACTCCCTGTCACAGAATGCACTTTACTTTTCTTTCTCTGACTGCAAAGTGAGCGGAGTTTGTAAACATCAATACTCAGGTTAAAATTTGTCAGAAGACATAGTCTGACATTTCGCCATTGTATTTGAAGTGCAGCAAATGTTTAGAATTTGAAGGCATATTTATCTATTGCTTGGACGTTTGTGAACCACCAAATAAAAACGGGTCCCCATCCAGATTTTGGGAAACACTGGTATAAACTATAATACATACACACAATATATATACACACGTATATATATACATACATATACATACACATACATACACACACATATATACGTACATACACACACACATATATATATATATATATATATCACCAGAAATCCTTCGTCGTCGGGGGCCCCCGACCCTGCAGGGCGGCCTCAGCTGATGGGGACGAAAATTATCCACACTCTCCCCACCCCGTGTGCAAATGGTGCCCGAAGGCCACCATTTGTGCATGGCTTAATAGAGGTGTGAAAAATTTAAATATTACCTTTCAAAACGAAGTGCATCATATGTCCTCCATGTGCGCACGGTGCGCGAAGCGCATCGTGCGTACATTGCCCATCTAGCGTAACGTGGGCGCGCGGTGCGCGAAGCGCACCGCGCACGGAACGAACTGCGTTAAGTGGGCGCGCACGCCACGAATGGCGTAAAGTAACTTAGCATTTTAAAAAACGTACAAATTCACTGAAAAAACCATAGGTTTCACACACGTTATAGTTAGGAATTAGCATTTAAAAAACCTTGCAAATTCACTGAAAAAACCATAGGTTTCACACATGTTATAGTTAGCGGAAATTTTACTGATAAAAAACCAATGAAATTCCCCCGTTATAGTTAGTGCAGGCAACTATAACTCACGCGACCGCAATCTTCTGCTGATGACATATGTGTCTTTATGAAAAAAAAATATTTGTAATATATGTATAGCTAAAAATTTATGGAAGAAGACATGGGCAAATAAGTGTCTAAATACAGTATTAGCATCAGCAGAAGATTGCGGTCGCGTGAGTTATAGTTGCCTGCACTAACTATAACGGGGGAATTTCATTGGTTTTTTATCAGTAAAATTTCCGCTAACTATAACATGTGTGAAACCTATGGTTTTTTCAGTGAATATATATATATATATATATATATATAACCTACTGGCGGTCGCCAGTAGGTAGTTATAGTTAGGACCACGTTTCCATAGGAAATCCGCAACATTCTATTTTGAATAACTTTGGCGCCGGTCGACGAATCCTCGCGAATTTTTCAAAATAGGTGGGGCGCTACGCTCCGCTCCTACCCTGAAAGTCTCGGGGGGATTCGTCAAGCGGGGGCTGAGATAAAAGGGGGGTCCCAAAACGCGTTTTTCCCATGCATTTTTCCATAGGACCTTTAGACACAGCTACAGCCCGAACGGCTGAACAGAATTACTAGAAATTTGGCAGAGAGGTAGTCCTCAGGTCAAGGAAGTGCCTTTTGTAGGTTTGGTGTAAATCTGTTCAGTAGATTCTGAGAAAATAGCCTTTAAATCAATATATATATCTGAGCCAGCTTACGGTGCGCTTACGGTACGCTTACCGTACGCGTACGGTGGCGTGCGCGAGCGCGATTCTGATTGGCTCTTAGATCTTAGTAAACATTCGAATCGGCCGAAACCAGGAAGTGGCGGCCGCCATTTTCTCTCTCGCACTGAGAGTGTGGATTAAAATACAAAGCACAAAAACATGTAAAGGGGCTGTTTGGACAGCTCCAAAACACCTAGCCATGTTGAGGGAGTCCCCAAAGATCCCCCAAGGCCAAAAACGGAATTTTTATTTTTTCGCTAATTTCGCCGATTACGCTTACCGTACGCGTACGGTAAAAAAATATTAAAAAAAAAAAATTATCCACACTCTCCCCACCCCGTGTGCAAATGGTGCCCGAAGGCCACCATTTGTGCATGGCTTAATAGAGGTGTGAAAAATTTAAATATTACCTTTCAAAACGAAGTGCATCATATGTCCTCCATGTGCGCACGGTGCGCGAAGCGCATCGTGCGTACATTGCCCATCTAGCGTAACGTGGGCGCGCGGTGCGCGAAGCGCACCGCGCACGGAACGAACTGCGTTAAGTGGGCGCGCACGCCACGAATGGCGTAAAGTAACTTAGCATTTTAAAAAACGTACAAATTCACTGAAAAAACCATAGGTATTAACACACGTTATAGTTAGGAATTAGCATTTAAAAAACCTTGCAAATTCACTGAAAAAACCATAGGTTTCACACATGTTATAGTTAGCGGAAATTTTACTGATAAAAAACCAATGAAATTCCCCCGTTATAGTTAGTGCAGGCAACTATAACTCACGCGACCGCAATCTTCTGCTGATGACATATGTGTCTTTATGAAAAAAAAATATTTGTAATATATGTATAGCTAAAAATTTATGGAAGAAGACATGGGCAAATAAGTGTCTAAATACAGTATTAGCATCAGCAGAAGATTGCGGTCGCGTGAGTTATAGTTGCCTGCACTAACTATAACGGGGGAATTTCATTGGTTTTTTATCAGTAAAATTTCCGCTAACTATAACATGTGTGAAACCTATGGTTTTTTCAGTGAATATATATATATATATATATATATATATAACCTACTGGCGGTCGCCAGTAGGTAGTTATAGTTAGGACCTAGTTACCATAGGAAAATCTTAACATTCTTTTCCCAATAACTTTGGCGCCGGATGACGAATGTTCGCGAAATTTAAAAAAACTGGTGGGGCGCTCCGGTCAGCTCCTATCCTGAAAGTTTGTCAGTGATTCGTCAAACGGGGGCCGAGAAAAAAGGGGAGGTCCCAAAACGTGTTTTCTCCATGTTATTTCCCATAGGAAATTTTGGAACAGGCTACAGCCCGAACTGCTGAACGGAATTACACCAAACTTTGCAAAAAGGTAGCCCTTGGTCCAGAAAGAGACCTTTTTTTTTTAAATGGTGTAAATCCGTTCAGTAGTTCCTGAGAAATTCAAAAAATAGAGGTCAAAAAATCAATTTCCCATAGGAAACTTTAGACACAGTTATAGCAACAAGCATTGGCATAGCCAATAGGTCTCGCCTTTGGGACCTTATAAGTGTTTTGCCATGCAACAGTTGTTGTTGCACCAAGGATATTGTGCTGCATAACTAAATACTTATAAGGTCCCAAAAGCGAGACCTATTGGCTATGCCAATGCTTGTTTCAGGTCTCGCCTAGCGTTGCAGCGCATGCGCTGCCCACTTTGCGAGGCATGCTGTATTAGGGTATTTTTTTTAGAAGTGGTGTGGAAGCCCCGCCCACATTTTTAATTGGCTGGCATCATCGTCCATGGTAAACACTGGCTTCCAACTGATAATGAGGCTTCTTAGTCCCACCGTGTTACCGCCCTGTCTCCGTTTGGGACCGCCCATCAGGACTGGATCTTTTACTTGTGGGGTTATACTGTCTCCTTCATTTAGTCAGTAAGCACTATGTTTTTTCATTCTGCTTTGGCAATGGAGACAGCTTGTTTTATAAAGTGCATACGGGGGCTGTGCAACTTTATTATGTTTTTTTCATTCTGCTTTGGCAATGGCGACAGCTGGTTTTATAAAGCGCATACGGCGGCCGTTCAACTTTATTATCGCGCGTGCTGCCAAAATGCTTCTTTTAAAATGTATATGTTTTCATAAAGTGTGGCACGCCAAGCTTTGTATTCATGGCGGCCGCACACTTATCTCCCACTATGGCGTTAGCCACGGCTCTTCCCTTCTGCCCCGGCATCGGCAAAGATAGAGGTGGGGACAGCGAGACATACAAAATTGTTCTTGCTACCTATTTAATTTTTTTTTTAAAAAGAATCGCAACTGCCCCCTAGCGATCCCTGATTCGCTCCCAGCAACCATGTGACCATTATTCACAACGTTGCTGGGAGTGATGCCGCCTACATTGGGCGAAAGTGTGCAGGGCTCCAGGGGGCATAAGCAGCGGCAAAACCGGGCTGCTAGAGGCAGACGCAGGGCACAGACGGCACACAGGCGCAGCGGCAGCCAAGCCAACTCTGGGGTGCCAATACTTTGCCTGCTTTCCACACTCTGCTGAGCCAGGCGTGCTATACCTCTGGGCTGCTTCCCTTTTCCTGATGAAACCGGACGGCTCCTCTGCAGCATGGCTAAATTCATTGACTAATCGGAGCTTAAAAATGTATTTAAGGTGAGGCACTTGTTTTTGTGTGTGGACTGTACAGACAGGTCCCGGTGTTTTCCATCTTCTCATTTGAGTTCAGTATAAATGGTCCTATTTTTCCTCGTTCAGGCAGTGACCCAAAGCACTCGACTGCGAGTGGTTATAGCACCTTGGAGCAGGAGAGCACGCGTTCTACATCTCACAAGTTCAACAGTTTGTAGCAGCGCAGTCAGTAATAAACTCACAATACATGAGGGTATCACAGTTTCTGAACCTACATGTTCAGTAATCTGTAACAGTGTGCAGTATTAGTGCAATGTACAGGCACCCATGTGCACACGAGGAGCTCGTTATTTTGCAGAGACGATTCTGTTGAACAAAACCATGGCAGATTCCCAGCGAATATGCGTTCTTTGTGTTTGCTGTTGGTGGAAAGACTTGGTTGGGAAGGGGGAGGCGTTGGATAGTTTATGACCATTCATCGCCCCTGCCCTACTGGAAATGAGCCAGCCCTGTTACCTTAGAGGCTTAGATTGATAACTCCCCTCCCCCCCACCACCCTTTACCAAAATGAGTGGTCACACCCACGGCCCTGCCAACCATGGCTGTTGGGGCAGCCATAGAGGACATGGGCATACATCTGTTTCTGCAGTCTACCTAGTATATGAGCTCCTTGATGTGGCCTTGCGGCACCACGCGGAGGCAGGCAGTGCCACAGAGTATCACACCTCACATGTGTACTGTTCTACACCAGTCAGCCTGCCGTGGCATCAGTGCAATGGCCAGGGACTCTGTTTGCATGCCACACATTCTGTGTTGGGTACCTGCCAGCTTGCAGTAGTAAAAGACCAATGCATAAGAAGAACTTTCTGCAATTCGCATTCGTGTCACCGGGCATGCGGAAAAAAACCTTACAATGCACAGCGCTCTACCCTTCGAAAGAAAGTGCAGTGTGCCAGCCAGAATCATGTAATAAAAGTAAAGCAAATATGTGAACAGGTTCTGCGCTTCATGTTTTGATTTTTCTCCGCCAATCAGCATGCAGTAATAACAGAACAATGCCTAGGCACACACGTCTGCAATGTAGGTCTGTGATGTTGGTGTACTACTCGACCTGCAGTAACCAGGCAATACGCGCTAATCTGCTCTTCACACAGCCCCTTGTACCGGTCACTATGCAGTAATCTGGGTAGACTGCACACGCGGTATACCCATGTTTTGCATGCCACATGTTCGTTTTGTGTATCAGTCAGCATGCAGGGATATGGCCTATTGGTAAGCGCTGCGGACTTTGAACCGGGACAACATCCTGGTTTCTGCTCAAAGTCATGTTATTCTGGGCAAATCACTTAATCTCCTCATGCCCAAAAAGGTTTGAAAATGTGTATGTTGTGTCTCGGTATGTCAGTTTCTGTTGTTAAGTGCTCTAATGTCCTTAGGCCGAGTGTGAGCGATAAAACAATGCAAAACAAGCATTTGCAATTCAATAGGTCTTGCATTTATCCGAGTGTAAGCTATTGGCATTGTAAATGACAATGCCTTTTATTTAGGTTTTAAAAACGAAAGCAAAAATAAAAGGCATTGTTATTTGCAATGTCAATAGTTTAAAGTCACGTAAATGCAAGACCTATAGCATTGCAAATGCTTGTTTCCCTATACCTTCAAACCCTGCTGGCGGCCCCCACTCCTGCTGCCCTGCGCGCACAGGTTGTCTGAAGCCAAAAAGAGAAGGTGTCATTGTATTCTACTACTGTCCTTGGCATCAGACGCCCTCTGGTTCCAGGTGCCGTGCTGCTGGAGATTCTGCAACGTTACAGACTGCGACTTAGTAGTCTCCAGCAATGACAGAGCACAGTCTTCAGCAGTGGCAGGGAACAGTCTCCAGCAATGACAGAGCACAGTCTCCAGCAACGACAGAGCACAGTCTTCAGCAGTGGCAGGGCACAGTCTCCAGCAATGACAGAGCACAGTCTCCAGCAATGGCAGAGCACAGTCTTCAGCAGTGGCAGGGCACAGTCTTCAGCAGTGGCAGGGCACAGTCTTCAGCAGTGGCAGGGCACAGTCTTCAGCAGTGGCAGGGCACAGTCTTCAGCAGTGGCAGGGCACAGTCTTCAGCAATGACAGAGCACAGTCTCCAGCAATGACAGAGCACAGTCTCCAGCAATGACAGAGCACAGTCTCCAGCAACGACAGAGCACAGTCTCCAGCAACGACAGAGCACAGTCTCCAGCAACGACAGAGCACAGTCTTCAGCAGTGGCAGGGCACAGTCTTCAGCAGTGGCAGGGAACAGTCTCCAGCAATGACAGAGCACAGTCTCCAGCAATGACAGAGCACAGTCTCCAGCAATGACAGAGCACAGTCTCCAGCAATGACAGAGCACAGTCTCCAGCAACGACAGAGCACAGTCTTCAGCAGTGGCAGGGCACAGTCTCCAGCAATGACAGAGCACAGTCTTCAGCAATGACAGAGCACAGTCTGCAGCAATGACAGAGCACAGTCTCCGGCAATGACAGAGCACAGTCTCCAGCAATGACACAGCACAGTCTTCAGCAATGACAGAGCACAGTCTCCAGCAATGACAGAGCACAGTCTCCAGCAACGACAGAGCACAGTCTTCAGCAGTGGCAGGGAACAGTCTCCAGCAACGACAGAGCACAGTCTTCAGCAGTGGCAGAGCACAGTCTCCAGCAATGACAGAGCACAGTCTTCAGCAGTGGCAGGGCACAGTCTTCAGCAGTGGCAGGGAACAGTCTCCAGCAATGACAGGGCACAGTCTTCAGCAGTGGCAGGGCACAGTCTTCAGCAGTGGCAGGGCACAGTCTGCAGCAATGACAGAGCACAGTCTCCAGCAATGACAGAGCACAGTCTGCAGCAATGACAGAGCACAGTCTCCAGCAATGACAGAGCACAGTCTTCAGCAATGACAGAGCACAGTCTCCAGCAATGACAGAGCACAGTTTTCAGCAGTGGCAGGGCACAGTCTTCAGCAGTGGCAGGGAACAGTCTCCAGCAATGACAGGGCACAGTCTTCAGCAGTGGCAGGGCACAGTCTTCAGCAGTGGCAGGGCACAGTCTGCAGCAATGACAGAGCACAGTCTCCAGCAATGACAGAGCACAGTCTGCAGCAATGACAGAGCACAGTCTGCAGCAATGACAGAGCACAGTCTTCAGCAATGACAGAGCACAGTCTCCAGCAATGACAGAGCACAGTCTTCAGCAGTGGCAGAGCACAGTCTCCAGCAATGACAGAGCACAGTCTTCAGCAATGACAGAGCACAGTCTCCAGCAATGACAGAGCACAGTCTTCAGCAGTGGCAGGGAACAGTCTCCAGCAATGACAGAGCACAGTCTTCAGCAGTGGCAGGGAACAGTCTCCAGCAATGACAGAGCACAGTCTTCAGCAACGACAGAGCACAGTCTTCAGCAGTGGCAGAGCACAGTCTCCAGCAATGACAGAGCACAGTCTCCAGCAACGACAGAGCACAGTCTGCAGCAATGACAGAGCACAGTCTCCAGCAATGACAGAGCACAGTCTTCAGCAATGACAGAGCACAGTCTCCAGCAATGACAGAGCACAGTCTCCAGCAACGACAGAGCACAGTCTTCAGCAGTGGCAGGGCACAGTCTCCAGCAATGACAGAGCACAGTCTTCAGCAATGACAGAGCACAGTCTGCAGCAATGACAGAGCACAGTCTCCAGCAATGACAGAGCACAGTCTCCAGCAATGACAGAGCACAGTCTTCAGCAGTGACAGAGCACAGTCTCCAGCAATGACAGAGCACAGTCTTCAGCAGTGGCAGGGAACAGTCTCCAGCAATGACAGAGCACAGTCTTCAGCAGTGGCAGAGCACAGTCTCCAGCAACGACAGAGCACAGTCTTCAGCAGTGGCAGAGCACAGTCTTCAGCAGTGGCAGGGAACAGTCTCCAGCAGTGGCAGGGCACAGTCTCCAGCAATGACAGAGCACAGTCTCCAGCAACGACAGAGCACAGTCTTCAGCAATGACAGAGCACAGTCTCCAGCAACGACAGAGCACAGTCTGCAGCAATGACAGAGCACAGTCTCCAGCAATGACAGAGCACAGTCTTCAGCAGTGGCAGGGCACAGTCTCCAGCAATGACAGAGCACAGTCTTCAGCAGTGGCAGAGCACAGTCTCCAGCAACGACAGAGCACAGTCTTCAGCAGTGGCAGGGCACAGTCTCCAGCAATGACAGAGCACAGTCTTCAGCAGTGGCAGGGAACAGTCTCCAGCAATGACAGAGCACAGTCTTCAGCAGTGGCAGGGAACAGTCTCCAGCAATGACAGAGCACAGTCTGCAGCAATGACAGAGCACAGTCTCCAGCAACGACAGAGCACAGTCTGCAGCAATGACAGAGCACAGTCTTCAGCAATGACAGAGCACAGTCTCCAGCAACGACAGAGCACAGTCTGCAGCAATGACAGAGCACAGTCTCCAGCAACGACAGAGCACAGTCTTCAGCAATGACAGAGCACAGTCCCCAGCAATGACAGAGCACAGTCTCCAGCAATGACAGAGCACAGTCTCCAGCAATGACAGAGCACAGTCTTCAGCAATGACAGAGCACAGTCTCCAGCAATGACAGAGCACAGTCTGCAGCAATGACAGAGCACAGTCTTCAGCAGTGGCAGGGCACAGTCTTCAGCAGTGGCAGGGCACAGTCTCCAGCAATGACAGAGCACAGTCTCCAGCAACGACAGAGCACAGTCTTCAGCAGTGGCAGGGCACAGTCTTCAGCAATGACAGAGCACAGTCTCCAGCAATGACAGAGCACAGTCTGCAGCAATGACAGAGCACAGTCTTCAGCAGTGGCAGGGCACAGTCTTCAGCAGTGGCAGGGCACAGTCTCCAGCAATGACAGAGCACAGTCTCCAGCAACGACAGAGCACAGTCTTCAGCAGTGGCAGGGCACAGTCTTCAGCAATGACAGAGCACAGTCTCCAGCAATGACAGAGCACAGTCTTCAGCAGTGGCAGGGCACAGTCTTCAGCAGTGGCAGGGCACAGTCTTCAGCAGTGGCAGGGCACAGTCTTCAGCAGTGGCAGGGCACAGTCTCCAGCAATGACAGAGCACAGTCTCCAGCAACGACAGAGCACAGTCTTCAGCAGTGGCAGGGCACAGTCTCCAGCAATGACAGAGCACAGTCTCCAGCAATGACAGAGCACAGTCTTCAGCAGTGGCAGGGCACAGTCTTCAGCAGTGGCAGGGCACAGTCTTCAGCAGTGGCAGGGCACAGTCTTCAGCAATGACAGAGCACAGTCTTCAGCAGTGGCAGGGCACAGTCTTCAGCAGTGACAGAGCACAGTCTCCAGCAATGACAGGGCACAGTCTTCAGCAGTGGCAGGGCACAGTCTTCAGCAGTGGCAGGGCACAGTCTTCAGCAGTGGCAGGGCACAGTCTTCAGCAGTGGCAGGGCACAGGCCTTCAGTATTTTGAGGCAGACACATTTTTTACCCAACACAAAAAGTCTGCAAATTTTGACGTTTTAGGTTACAAATTTAGCTTTTTTGGACACAACATTTGCCACCCAAAGTCACAAAATCCTGGGGGGGGGGGGGGGTGGGGGGGGGGTCTGCTTTACCCTTTGCCTCTATGTTTTACTACCTTCCCTGTCGCAATGTACTCCAGCCTTTTACAAAGAGAGGAGTACAGCGTTGTAGAGTAGTGTGTGGTAGAGGGGTGTGGCATAGAGTGGAGTAGAGGGTTGTGCAGTCGAGTGTTGTAGAGTGAAGTAAATTGGGGTGGCGTGGCGTAGAGCGAATTGAGAGGAGTAGAGTGGAATAGAGTGGGGTAGAGTAGACTAGATTGTTGTACAGTGACACAGACTAGAGTACACTGTTGTACAGTGGAGTGACAGAGTGGAGTAGAGTTTGGTAAAGTGGAGGGGCGTAGAGCAGAGTAGACTGGAGTGGCATAGACAGCAGTATCAGAGTGTAGTATTGTACAGTGTAGTGACACACAGTGTTGTGGCGTACAGTGTCACTGAGTACAGTGGAGGGGCATAGAGTGAAGTAGCATAGAGTCCCTCCAGCGTAGACTGGAGTAGTGTACAGTGTAGTGGTGCCTGGAGTGATTGTGTCATTGCACAGTCGCACTTTACAGGACTGTAGGGTAGTATTGTCTCCACATAACTATATCATGGTAACTTGCCAACATTCGGGCCAACCTGATTGGATAATAAACTTGGAGGCAATGCACTTGAAGCTGCCATAGCTACAGGTGATGGACTGGCTTTTTACACTGGGCTGACTCTCCATGGCTTTTGCCTCTATTTCTTACACTGGCACAGCTTGTTTGCTGTTCTTATGAAGTGTACTGGGCCAAAGATTAATTGCTGATTTGGTGGTGGTGAAAGGCAGGGCTGGTCCCAAAACGCAAGCAAATTCAATCGACTCCTACGCGAGGGACCTTCTGGTAGCAACCCCCAGGTGCTGCCCCAGATTTACCCCTTCTAGGACCGGAGTGACAACACTGCCGATTGACTCAATACAAGCTGTGCAGAAGTCACTGAAAAATAAGGTTTCAGGCTTTCAGGTTGGCAGTCGAATTGCTATGTTAAGATCCAAGAACGACAGTGACTGAAATGGAGGTTATGGTCCAGCGACTTGAAATCACAACTGGAAAACGCTGCGTCATGTGCAATGCTCCTGTAAGACTATCCCAAGGAGTCAGAAAGTCCCTCTCAGCGGAATAGCATTTATGTAATGGACCTTCCTGAAGAAACCAAGCGCCCTTCAGCAAACTATTGATGGAGGCGTGGCTTTATACATGACTAGCTGAGATGGGCAAAAAAAAAATGTGTCCTTCTGTAACGAAACTGGTGCTCATGTAAAGCCCTCTGATACCCGATTTCTTGGGTCTAGATCGCGCTATATAAAACTCTTTAAAAAAAAAAAATAAAAAAAAAAAAAGGGTATACGTAATCTCTTTTCGATGAAAGGAGCCTACAGTGCACCAGATTCCCAACCCTCGAAAGAGCTCCACCGCACGCAATAATTGTTCGCATTTTTCCTCACAGAGATGCCACTTTGGTCAAGGCCCGGCCTCACAAATGATGAAAAGTACTCAAAGATGGTCCAGTCAATCTAAACCTTGTGAGCGAAACCGATGGTTCATAAGAAGGGTATTGGAGCTCCCCTGGGCGGATCAGAAATCTTTCTGAAGTAGATTAAGCTGTTTTGTTCACAGAAGGTAGCTTATGCTCCTATCTGGTTGGTAAAAGAGATCTGACTCTCCCCTGGATGACAAGGAGGAGCACTCATATTTATATATGATCCGATACCAGCAAAGTTGATCCTTTTGCAATGTAGGCTTTCAGAAAGTTGCGTTCAGTGGGGATGTATGTCGTTACAACGCACACTTTTACAACGCATGCACTTACAACGCATTTTTTACAACGCAAAATCCATTACAACGCACTCCATTACAACGCATGACACTACAACGCATTTTGAAAAACTACCTTTACAACGCATTCCATTACAACGCATACTACCTTTACAACGCATACCATTACAACGCATAATATAAAATTGCATTTAAGGTAAGTATTAGATAGTATAGGGGTAAAAATTACTATTCTAACTCCAGGGGGTGCAACAGTAGGGAAAGTGTTGGATAGTATAGGGGTAAAAATTACTATTCTAACTCCAGGGGGTGCAACAGTAGGGTAAGTGTTGGATAGTATAGGGGTAAAAATTGCTATTCTAACTCCAGGGGGTGCAACAGTAGGGTAAGTGTTGGATAGTATAGGGGTAAAAATTACTATTCTAACTCCAGGGGGTGCAACAGTAGGGAAAGTGTTGGATAGTATAGGGGTAAAAATTGCTATTCTAACTCCAGGGGGTGCAACAGTAGGGTAAGTGTTGGATAGTATAGGGGTAAAAATTACTATTCTAACTCCAGGGGGTGCAACAGTAGGGTAAGTGTTGGATAGTATAGGGGTAAAAATTACTATTCTAACTCCAGGGGGTGCAACAGTAGGGTAAGTGTTGGATAGTGTAGTGTAATATTATGCGTTGTAATGGTATGCGTTGTAAAGGTAGTATGCGTTGTAATGGAATGCGTTGTAAAGGTAGTTTTTAAAAATGCGTTGTAGAGTCATGCGTTGTAATGGAGTGCGTTGTAATGGATTTTGCGTTGTAAAAAATGCGTTGTAAGTGTAGTGCGTTGTAAAGGTTGTTCCCCGTCCAGTGGTGTAGTTTGTCTCATGGTGTGCACCGTCTAGAGTTTGTACTGCATTAGAATTGGTTTTTCTCTCTGCAGAGTGTGAAAAGTCTGCCACTAGGAGTTGTGCTGCAGATAGAAGTCAGCTAGGCCAAAGCGCCTTGCAACAGATATTTATTTTTACTGATCTACAAAGTCTTCCAGGCAGGTCCTAAAGCTGATATCAGTATCTGTGAGTTACCACCTGAAGGTTTCTGCAAAAGTATCTTGCAAGGGATGTACATCAGAAACTCAGAACTAGATTTTCCTGTCTGTTCTACCACACTTCCTATACCGCTCTCCTATCCAGAGGCTTGAGACCTGGCCGTAGATACCTCACTGAACGAGTGGACTAAAAAATGATATATTTTTTTTAAATATGTGATCTAACGTGTATATCTCCATGTATATAAAATCTGATTTTTATCCCCATTCAAAAGGTACAAGTATACAAACCTGTATCTATGAGGTTCCTGTACCGGTCAAAGAATCGCTTTATATGTGAAGATTATTGGTGATGGGAGTTGCGCTCACATCTGATACTCCCTCGGTCTGGCTCAATGACCCAGTTATCAGGTTTCAAATCATGTCTCAAGCACAATGGGCAACAGACTTATTTTGTTACAACTAGTATCTCAGTTAGTTTTCTCTGACCTTGTGTCTTTCTGCTTAGGAGGACAGCATAGTTGAGGTTTTCAGGGTTCTTATATCCAGATCTGGGCTGCAGTTTATTGCCCCGGGCATTACCCCGATGGGCTGGAGCCACGGGCAGCCAGTTTCTGATGGCAGAAGGCCGCTGATAAGGCCTCTGCCACTTTCTCCAGCTCTCCCGGGTAATTACTGCAGGTGCTTCAGATGTGAGGAGAAAGAAGAGGAAAGAGAGAGGACAGAGAGAGAAATTACAGTGGTGGAAGGGAGCTGGGCTGATCTGGACAGGTTTGCCAGCGTTGATTTTGGTTCCCAGTCCAGCCACAGTTAAAACTCACCAATTTCTACTCTTTTCCCCTTTTATGCCTCCTGGCAGCCGACAGCCCAGCGACCATCAGACCATAAACAAGAAATGATGCCTTACTTCTGCAGCCTGCCTAGTCATCTGCTTTGAAGTAACTGTAGGAGCATCCATGAACACAATAACCCAGCCTAAATATTGTATGTCGGTAAAAGGGAGCACAGCTGCAGTATTTACTGACTCTGTGCAGCCTTCATGCGCACCGCGTTGCAGATTTTGTTATCCTCCCGCACGGCCACAGGTGTGCCACGCTGAGAACAAACCTTAAAGCACCAGTCTGGCCACACCCTGCCACTTCTACTGCGCATGCGCACGCTGTGGACGCATGCGCACTGAGAGTGCTCTATTGGGATTCCCGCGCTTGCACAGACTATAGCAGAGCTCGTGAAAACACACTTCCCCCTCCATTCGAGGGCTGAGCGGGGACAGCAAATGATCCGGTCCTGGGACGCTCGGGCACATTTCTATGCCTCGCTTCTGGTTTTCAAGGGAAGCAGACAAATGTGACGACTTCTAGGAGGCACAGAGAGGCCGGCGCGGCAGGGGTTCAAGTGCTGGAGCACAGGCAGCCCCAGTGATGTAATAACTGCTATGTAAAGGTAGTGCAATGTAATGACTGCGTTGTAAAGGTTGTTTTCCCCTGTATGCTGCTATGAATCTTGTACTGTACTATGAAAGTCTGTAACTGTTAGGTCTCTGCATGTATTTTGCACATGGTCCCTTTTGGGCAAAATCAAATTCATATCTTGGGTCTTTGTATTATACAGTGGAAGTTGTTAGAGTATTTAATGGTACAATCCAATTTGCACTGACTTAGTATGCATTTTAAAGGATTTGTGAGATTGGTTTTATATTTGCGCACTTGCACTTTCAACATCTTGTTTGGTGCTGAGAATTTAGTACTGCTCAATGAAACCTGTAACTGCTAGGTCCTTGCATGTACTTTATCCCGTTATTAAGTTCTGAATGATTTGGTGTTTTGGAGTCTTTCTTGTACATTTTTATGTAGAACTCTTTGGAGCTCCAAATCATAATAAAAACAAATATGAATTGGACATAGTTACATACTGATTTTACCAACATGAAGATTGTAGATATGGTATTGTAGATAGCTGATGAAGGCGGTGCTACCCATATGTCTGTATCCCTAATATTTTTTCATTTATTCATTCTAGTGTTGATCCAGAAGCCTACTAATATTTACTACCACAGCACGACAATAATGTATACTGCTTGGAAGTACGATTTGGTTTATTTAGTAGACTTTCATTAGAACAGACATGTCTACATTCGGGGGCAAGATGGCGGCCGCTTGATTACCGAGTGAAGGTCGCTCCCGGCTTCTGTTTGGTTCGAAAGCAGATATGCATATCTGAGCAGAAATACCAGTTGGTTTGGGATTATATTGTTGTTGACAACCGTCGATAACTTGATTACCCAGAAGGAAATTATTTACAAGCTCCGTAATAGCTCCTAAAACGAAGAGAGAGGGAGAAAAAAAAAAAAAAATAAATCTATGCTCACGGTCTTCGGCGTTTGAGAACCCTGGCGGCGGGTGCCCGCCGCCTTTCTGAGCCGTGCACACCTGATTGCCTGGCGGGTGTGGCTGGCAGTGGAGGAGGAGAGGAACATAGTCGGTGAGGCTCCCGCAATCGCCAGGATGCCTGTTCGCAAAGGTGGGAGTTCCGCAGTAGCGGGCGTGAAATCGACTGGAGAGTCATCCGCGATCAGCGTTGGTGCCGGGGGAGGAGAAATCTTGCAGCAGAGAAGGTGGAGAGTGCGGACAAGGCGGAGGAGCAGGGGAAACTGGCTGGAAAAACTTTGGCGGTGAGTGTTGGTAAAGCCGCTCAGGTTAGAGGAAAGCAAGGAGATAAGGCAGATAAAGCCGTTGAGAAGCCGCCGCCTAGCAACCCTTCTAAGGCGAAGGTTTTAAGCCTGCCAGGAACGATACCCTCTGTTATGGATAACTCTGATCAGGGGAAAACATTAACAGTCCCGGGAATGTTTGGTGGAAGAAGTATGGTAGCCAAAAATCAGATACAGGCTCCATCAGTAACTGTAATTTCCCCTGCGGGTTCAATAAAGGCGTGTAACGAGGGTCCCTTGGCTATGATGGCTGAAAACTTTGAGGGGGTGGCTAAAATTGCTGGAGATTTGGCTGACTCTGTACTTTTATCGGACTCTTCAAATGTTGCATTCCTTCAAATAAATGATGATAAAACTATCGATGGAGAGAAACCAGCGGGTTCAAATGACTCTGTAGCAACCTCCCACACTTTTCAAACCCCCATTGGAGGAAAGTTAGAAAAGAATAAAGGCCCTCTGCTTGAACTTATGGATGGGGATAGCTTTTTCTCTGTAGCGGAGGAGTCAGATATGGAGTCCGTGGCAGACTCTATTAATGATAATTCTACTTCAAGCAGTGAGCTTGGTAGCCCCCCAAGAACAGCAGGTACATCTAAGAAGGCTTCTCTTCGCCGCAACAACCCCAAGTCTGTCTCCAATCATGGCTTAGAGGGTGAGGACAGTGATGGCTCTGAAGTCAGTAATAAACTTCAATGGGACTAAACTCAGACTGCTATTAGTCTAGCAGGTTTAGGGGGCCCCGGTGCTCATAAAAAAAAGGAAAAAAAAAAAAAAGAAGATCAGGAGGAATCTAACTCTCCTCCGCCCAATTCTGTGATTTATGCTCTGTTAAAGTCAATACAAGGGGAGGCGCGACAAGAGCATAAGAGGGCCCAACTCGCTACGATGAAGATTCAGGGCACAATTCGAAGAAATACAAGAGCATGTTCAGAGGTTATTGCCAGGACAGCAGCGTTGGAGGAAAGAATTGTCGATCTCGAGACGGGTCTACAGAAGACCGATTTGAAAACTACAGCAAATGATGATAGACTGGCCGACATAATGTGGAAACTGGAGGATTCTGAAAATAGACTTCGAAGAAATAATCTTAGATTATTAGGAGTAGAAGAAAATGTGGAGGGGCAGGATATTAGAGGTTTTGTTCTAAAACTGTTTAAAGCTGCTTTTCCAGAACTTTCTCATTGGTCCTGGGATACGGACGGGTGTTTTCATCAGAGTTTCAGGCTGAAGAATATTTAAAAGGACTGGGGGAAGGTTAAAGATTTAACTAGTATACCAGGCGGGTTGTTTTTTTCCCCCTCCTTTTTCTTTTTATTCTGCATGCTCTATAGATAATTTAGAGACAGGGAGTGACCTTCAGTCACTCGGGTAGTGGGAGCCATCATATGGGTCTATTGACCTATTTTGCCTGCATTGGGGGGGGGGGGGGGCTGGGGTTTAGAGGGGGGGGAGCTGTCGAGGGAGATTTGTTATGGGAGGAGTTGGAAGTTTCTTATGATAGCCTAATTAAATTTGATTATATGCAAAAGGTCGAAAAATGGCTACTGGAATTATCTTTTCTTTTGTATGGCTAATATAAGAATTGCATCAATAAATATATGTGGGCTTAATAACCCGTCTAAACGACGCCGGATCAGGGAAGATCTGCGTTTCCTGCAGGAAGATGTTCTCTGCCTGCAGGAAACGCATATTGAAGCCAGCCGGCATAAATTTCTGGAGTTTGAGGGATTCCAGCTTCTCTCTTGGACTAAATTTCAGGCTAAGACTAGGGGTGTCACAATCTTAGCAAGACGAGGAAAGGTTAATATTATGCGTTCTTCTGCTGACAGTTTGGGCCTCTGGGTAATGGTATATGGTAACTTCAGGGCAAAAATTTTACACTCTGTTCCATTTATGGTCCAGTACTGGACGATCCTGAATTAGTTAATTGGCTTAGTTTTGAGCTGGTAGGATGGCCATCTCCGCTCATTATCTGCGGAGATTTGAACATTAATATAGAATGTGGAACTTTAAATAAAACAGGGAGTGTATATACTGGGAGAAAGCCAAGGGTATACCATGCTTTACAGCATTTATTAGATTTGCATAGTCTAATTGATGTATGGGCTTTTTTTAATCCGGATGATCCTGGCTTTACATATTTTTCTGCACCGCATAGAATTTGCTCAAGGTTGGATTATTTTTTTGCTTCACCCGTTTTGCTTCAAGGCTCTGGAATTACTAGATTTCCGCGAGTAATGTCGGATCATAATCCGCTTCTGCTTGAAATAAATACACTAGTCTGTAGGACTAAAACCAACATTTGAACGTTTAATCGTGGCCTGTTTAAGGACATGGAATATGTTGATTATATGTCTTTATGGAATTCTATGTTTTTGGAAGAAAATATTGACAGTACAGGTATTCAGAATGTGTGGGATACGCTAAAGGCAGGGGTAAGGGGTGAAACACAGTTTGGCTGGGAATCACAAAGGAAGGAAAAGGTTAAATTGCAGTGGTTATATACAGAATTGGTAGAAGCAGAGCAGAACCTGGTTGTTCGGATACGGATGAGCGGGGATAGCGACTCTGCTCAAACCCGGATTATTTTAGCTAAAGCAGCCATAACTGAACTCTCTCAGGCTAAGGCAGCCAACAAATTTTTAATTTGGAAATCAAAAATGTTTGAAAATAGTGAGCGAGCAGGGCACATGCTAGCCATAAGAATTAAGGAGAGGGAGACAGCTACGCGTATTAAAAACATTCAAGACCCAGATATCGGTCTGGTATCCGGGGATAGGGCCATTGTGCTTGCCTTCCAGAAGTTTTATCAACGTCTGTACAGTGAAGACATCAGGGATAATGATATGCTTCAGGTGGAAATACAAGAGTATTTGAGGGGGATAGGTGTGGATACACTACCTTCGGAAGAACGTGATCTATTAGATGCTGAAATTAGTATGGAAGAGCTTTTGCAAGCTATAGACTCTCTCCCGGGGGGCAAAGCCGTTGGCCCAGATTATTTGCCAGGAGAATTTTATAAAATATTCCGGCTTCAACTCACCCCTGTTATGTTGGCATTATTTTGGATAGTACAGAAGGGGGAACCCTCTCCCGAGTCCTGGCAGAAGGCCCGAATTATTACATTTTTAAAGAAAGACAAAAATCCAATAGACATGGGATCATATCGCCCAATTACGCTTATTAACAGCGATATCAAAATTTATGCCAAGGTACTTGCGAGGAGGTTTTCTGGGGTGATTAAGAAGCTGGTTTCTGTTTATCAACATGGCTTTGTCCCAGGACGGGAAACAATTAATCACATTCGTCGTACAATTGCACGGTTTGATTTTGCTAGGGTTTCAGGGGACCCTATGGCCTTAATTCTGCTCGACGCGGAAAAGGCCTTTGGTAGGGTCTCCTGGCCTTTTTTATGGGCGGTTTTGAGGCACTATGGTTTTGGAGAAGGATTCATTACCGCAATAAAGATTATGTATAGACAACCAACAGCGCAAATCTCAATTATGGGGATCCAGTCGGGAACTATTAATATTTCAAGAGGCACACGACAGGGCTGTCCCTGTTCTCCTTTATTTGCCATTTATATAGATCCCTTAATTAAAAAATTTCTTTTGAACAATTTGATTAGTCCAGTGAGATCTAAGTCGTGGTGAAACTAAAATATTGGGTTATGCAGATGATCTTGCCATTTTAACAGATTTACCTGAATGTGCACTGCTAGAAATTCAAAACCTGACATCTCAATTTGGTAGATTGTCAGGATATCATCTGAATGAGGCAAAACCCCAAATTATCTGTAATGATAAGATTTCATTGTTGGATCCTAGGGTTACTGACAAGGCAAAATATCTAGGAATACTAATAAGCTCAAATCCTGAAGAAATTGTGGAGATTAATCTTAAACCGATGTTATGTAAAATTGAAAAAGATGTCCGTAGGATGAATAATCTTCAGCTAACACTTATGGGGAGATGTAATGTTGTAAAAATGCTTTTTTTACCAAAGATATTGTATCTCTGTAGAGCTATCCCTGTACTGTTTGATCCATTATGGTTTAAAAAAAATAGAACGTATTGTTTCATGGTTTGTCTGGGCAGGGAAAAGACCCAGACGAGCCTTTAAATATATGACGCTACCAAGAGAGAGGGGGGGCTGGTCTGTGCCTAATCTCCAGATATATTATTGGGCAATTACTCAGGCATATTTCCGTGTTGCTGGATTGTCTAGATTTCGAGGATTCGGAGAAATCAATATATAAACTTGTTTATGGAGAAGAAGTTTCAGGGGTATTATTTAGGCATATAGATTTTGCCTATTTCAAACGTGTGAGGTTTAAGGGTCTTTTAGCTGCTTTCAAAATCTGGACATCTACCCGGAAACTATTTAATATAGGAAGAATACATATATATACGCCAGTTAATAGAAATACTCTTTTGCCTCAAATTTTTGCAGACGGGTATTTTAGAGAGTGGAGTGCCCAAGGAGTCATTAAGTTAGGGGATTTAGTCTCGGATAATGGGGTAAGGACATTTGATTATTTAAAACAGAAATTTAATCTCAATAATCAACATTTTTTAAAGTTTTTACCGATTCGGGATTTTCTTTCTCGGAAAACTGCTAGTTGGAGTCCTGTCCCATTAGTTGATGCTATTAAAGGTGGGCATTCCACTATATCCTCAATCTATAAAATGATAAATGAAAGAAAGAAAGATGATCTATATAAACATTTTAGTCGATGGCATACTGGATTGCATGCTGGGCAGGAGGTTTGCGAAGAGTCATTACGGCTCAGTCACCCTGCCACCTTATCCGCAAACCTTCAGGTCCAATGCTTTAAAACCTGGCATAATTTGTATGTAACCCCACAGCGTATACAACAATGGGGTGGGATCACTGGAGTTAATTGTCCTAGATGTGGGGAGATTGCGGTCGATATTATCCATAGGTTTTCTTCTTGTCCTAATTTAATCCCTTTGTTAAGCAAAGTTAAACAATGGTTAGAGATACTGTTCCATCGTACGTTTCAATTTTCATCTCAGGCAGTTATATTGGGTGTAGTGGATGCTAATATGACGCTTCCAGAGCAGAAGTTATTTTTTGTAGCCATTGCTACGCTTAGATTATGTATAGCAATAGTTTGTCTAGATCCTATCCCTCCGACAGGTCATGAGTGGTTTAGCAAATTTATAAATGTCGGGAAGTGGGAGCTTTTGATTTTTAGAAAGAGAGGTCTAAGGGCCCGCAGAAATGGGGAATTAATTTGGGCACCAGTAATTAATTGGCTGGATCGGGCAAATCATTGATATCTGAAATAGTGAAGCATGATAGTAATGTATATATATTGTATATATTGTGTTATGTAGTTGTACATTTTGAGATAATTGGTTAGTTGTTTAATGGATTTTTCATGTCTATCTCCTGTCCACAGCAACCCCGGGGGGGGGGGGCTGGGTGGGTTTTTTGGGGGGAGGGGGGGGGGGGGGGGGTTTGGGGCTGAAAACTGTAAAAATAAGAGTCATGATACAGATGATGTATGCCGTGGTTAGTTTTTTGTATATTTTTTTCTTGTGATGCTTTATTTTGATGGACGATTTTGGTGTCATGATACTCTTTAATAAAAATAAAAAAATAAAAATTAAAAAAAAAAAAAAAAAACAACAAACAGACATGTCTGATGTATACATATTAAATTAGCCTCTCTGTATATTTTCGCCCAGAGAGGTGTTGTTCTAGAGAGCACGCTTTGTCCTGAGGAGATCCTTGTAAATTGACTGAAGGGTCCAAACATAGACATTTTTAGAGGGGATTGTCTGTCATTGAATTACATTGCAAGCAGTAACCAGTGGATAGACTTTGGTCTGTTTCTTGGTCTTTAAACCCCTGAGACACCCCACTGTAAATATGTATCATAGTAAATGTTGCACACCACTGCACGTTTGAGCACTGCGCCATCTGCACTTAATTTTATTCTGGCTAGGTGTCGTATAACACATATTTGGGAGAATAAATGGAGTAAAGTGTTTCTTTGGAGAAATGGACATCAAAGGTGTCCTGCTGTGTACAATCAATGGAGTCAGTAAGTGCCCTTTAACTCCCCAGGAGTCAGGGGGCTGTGCTCTCAGGGGCAGAGGATGAAAGGATGCCAGTGGGTGACGTAGCTGATGGGGGCAGCGGGACCCTCACCCGCATGACTACCAGTGTCCGAGCACCTGCAGACCTAATTATAGCTACAGCTGATCCTACCACATTTACCAGCATGCTGTGACCCCTCCACAAACTTGCCTTCCAGACCTGTACCAATTAAACTGGGGTACACAGCCTGTCAGGAGTCTCTAATGATTGGGTTGATTTGCTTTGGGTACCACAACATGTATGTCATCAAAATCCCCCTTCGGTGTGCGGACAGCCATGGAGACTAAGCATACGGCTCCCATCACAGCCCATCAAGAGGATTCTGTCAAAGCAAAGCTGGCTAGGATCGTGCAATAGAAATACTATATATATATATATATATATATATATATATATATATATATATATATACACACACACACACACACACACATTCACACACACACATTCATACCTTATGCATACATATATACAAGCAAGAGTAAACTAACTCCCAGAGGATCACGGAGGGGGCTGCACAGGTTGGGGTCTCCGATGCTAAATTTACTAATTTGGTTTACAAAATTTTTATTTTACAGACTTCAAACAGGACCATAATTCACCAAAAATGTACATGGATGCACGACTTAAGCAACTTTCTGTCCAGATAAATATTTAATTACGCATCATTAGGTCATTTATCAGTCACGATACAAGAGCATTGAATAAATACATGTGTCAGAATTTTGAAAGGACGAGAAAAGGGAGAAAAAATACAAAGCATTTGTACACTAGCCTCAAGAAACATTAGCTAGAATTGTGTTAACTGTACAGTAAAACCATCTTTAACACTTTAAAACCGCTTCTATTTGTAAATGACAAATCTTGACGACACAAGGCTGCTGGCCAAGCCTCTGCTTGAAAGTGCAAAATAAACATCTAGAATATAAATGTACGTATAAATATATAAATGTTTACACCAAAATGGGTTTGGAGCGCGGCCCGATGACGTCATTGTTTTTCGTTAATAGTAGAAACAGCCAAACGCAGCAGCTACACAGAATAGACTGTCCTGTGGGGAGAGGAACAAACAAAATTACTCTCTATCAGGTTCTTACTTCACATACAATATGTTTAGATGATCACGTCAGCTGTTAGCAAGTACTCGTAGAAGAGGAGTTGCCACTAGCAGGGTAAGTGTTTAAAATTTAACGCAAGCACAGGGTTTTGGTTTTATCTGCCCTAGCCTTGCCTGTCCTCCAGGTCCTTACTATCTCTATCACCATTAAGCAGATACCTCTCATTAATACCGTCCTTGACCAAGGACACTCAAAGTGGTCTTGCCACAGCAGAACAGTATAACTTCTACAGGAACCCTCATCCAGGCTGGCCAGATCTTCCCTGTACATGAACTCCTAGATGAAGTATCCAGCAGTGGCGGCCGTCAAGGAACAGGCGTGGCGAGGCGGGGTGGACAAAAAACATGTATTTATCTGCAACTGCCGTCCCTCCTCAGCTTCGGTCCCGGAAGCAGGAAGCACACAGGCTCCCCTAAGCCAATCACAACGCTACAATTCAGCGTTGTGATTGGTCTGAGTGCTGTGGTTCAGTGCTCAAACAGGGACTGGAAGTCTGTGCATGTTCTCCACCAGGCTGTGTATTACAGTCTAGTGGGGAATATGCAAAGTGCGCCTGACTGTTTGAGCGACCCAAGCTTGCCGGCCAAACAGTCATGCATACATGTGCAAACCACTCCTAACCTAGCCCCGTAGCGAAGAAAAGTAGAATGATGATAACAATGTTATTAGCATATTCCTTTTTCCTGCTCTGAGCCGCCCCTGGTCTCCAGTGTAGGAAGCGGGATGGTGGCAGCTCTCGCTACAGGCTCGTGTCGTCACAGTCCAAGTGATCCTGCACACGCTCGCTTAGGGGAATATATTGCACACTACTTAAGAATTAGAACTTAAATTATGGGAAAACGTTTAGGCAGAGACAAGAGGGAACCATCAGCAGTGTAGTGAAGCTACCTAAATGTTAGAAAGGCGAAGATACGCAAGGGATGTGGAGCCAGCAGTGAGAAGATGTCAAAAGGTGAGAAACAGCTGGAAAAACAAATGAATGCCTGAATCGAACAGGAAAAAGGATGGAAGAGTTGAAGGTAGATGGAGGGTCCACGGAAAACAGAGAAAGAGGGAAAAAGAACAATCACTGAGCGGAACAGGCTGAGGTTCAATGTTTCAACAGCTTTGAAGGATAAGAGGACACATTTCTGGGTACCATATAAACTGGATATGGAAAAGCATGTGACAAAGGCGGTCTGATCGCAGAATGAGACGGAAGAGTCATCGAACACCAGGGATAGAAGCATCTGGAGAAGAAGGCAGGGAGAGAAAAGAATTGAAGAGAAGGCACAGGGTGAAGGCAAGTGACGCAGGCAAGAGTAAGCTGTTGGTGAGGATCTCATAGGATAACAAGAGAATGGGACAAAGGCGATGTGATCACAGTATGAGATGGAAGAGTCAAGGGACACCAGGGTTAGAAGCCGGACAAGAAGACAGAGGGAAAAGAATGGAATAGGAGGCACTGGGTGCAGGGGAGCGATGCAGGAAAGAGCAAGCTGTTGGCGAAGACCTCATTGGATAGCAAGAGCATGGGACAAAGGCGATGTGATTACAGTATGAGATGGAAGAGTTAAGTAACACCAGGGTTAGAAGCAATTGGAGAAGAAGGTAGAGAGGGAAAATAATGGAAGAGAAAGCACAGAGTGCAGGGGAGCGATGCAGGAAAGAGCAAGGTTGGTGAAGAACTCAATATCCAAATCACTGGGTAGTTTTTGGCCATGGTCCACAGCCTGTAGATATGGTGCTCCCTCCCGCGCTCTTCTGCTGACATCATAATCTTTTGACGCTGTGCAAACTTCGCAGCTTCACTGGAACGCCTTAAAGTAATAACTGCTCTTGTAAACCCACACTTTTGAAGAAAGTCTCGCCACCACTGGGTCACGTTTGCGCTATACGTAACTGCTTATGAACTAAAATAAAAATAAGAATACTGCAGATGGTTGGTGTGGCATTTATAATTCTAGACATTAAAGTGAAAAAATGCTACCTGCAGATTTGGTGGTAGAAGTGGTGATGGTCACACTACTACTGCGCAACATGTGAAAAATAAAACATAAAAAGTGCTCTCATCTTTGCCACTGCTGGCAAGGGTTGCAAATAACTCATTCACCAACTTCTACCCACGCTACCACTCGCTTCCGGCGCTGCACAGCGCTGCAATGAAGTACAACCCATGACTCCTGTAATCTTCTCTCTGGCGGAGGACAGTAAGTGTGAAACAAACAGGTCTATGAACGCAGGGTGAGTGCAGGAAGGATGGGTGAAAAGAGCAAGTGAGAGCAATAGCAAGATAGTCAAAAGAAAGAAATGTGCGCAGCGGAGAAAAGGGGGAGAAAAGAAGTGAAAGGCAGAAAAACAGGAAGGTGAGCAGGCTGAGGTAGTGGGGGGAGAGAAGGGACAGAGGAGAAAGAGACAAGGCGAGGACAAAAAGAGGAGAAAATAGGAAAGGGACCCTTAGAAGAAAGAAAGGCTGGAAAATGAGGAGGGAAGAACAGATTTCAAAAGTGGTATGAGGGCCGTTGGCATTTAAAAAAAATGGTGTACCGGCACAAAGCACCAGCAGCGGAAACTTTTGAGATTATCCTTTCAAGAAATGGCTCCTTTAGAAGAATCAAGCAAAAGGATTGTTTGCCATAACTGCTTACATTCCCTCGTGTGTCCTTGCATGGACAGTGACGCGCTTCCATTGCAATGCAGATATGGAAAGGCTTCATATCCATTGGTCCTCATCTTGCAATGACTTTAGGATTAGTTTTGGTCAGAAAAAGCCCCAGTGTCGGATACACAGTAGTACAGTGAATGCTGAAGCCCTACTGTTTATCTCCTGACCCCTTCCCCCCACACCCCCTGCATGGACCACACTCCCCCATTCTTATTTTATCCCCCACAATGATCCTTTTCCTCCTTTTCCTCCATAACCTGCTCCCCTCGTCGCATCCCTTGATGATGCCCATTTTCACTCCAAGCCCTCCTTTCCCGTGTCACCACAGGAATCTACCAGAGAAGAGGAGCAAAGCCATCCTCAGCTCCCCTGATCTGCTCCCATCCCCCAACAGCCCACTTCGCCATGCTCACCTCAGCGGGCTGCTGTCTCACAGCCCTTGCACCCGACTGGGGGTCTGTGCTACACGGTCTCTGTAAGGGAATGAAGTTTACCCTGCTGATGTGCATGAATTCTGTGAGAGGAAAGATTTCACAATGATGCTGAACTGTACTAGCTCTGTGAGGGACAGACGAGTACCCTGCTGATCTGCATGACCTTCTGTGAGATGGACGTTTTCCCTACTGATGCTGAACTGTACTAGCTCCGTGAGGGACAGAAGAGTACCCTGCTGACGTGCACGACTTTCTGTGAGAGGAAAGATTTCACAATGATGCTGAACTGTACTAGCTCTGTGAGGGACAGAAGAGTACCCTGCTGATGTGCATGGACCTCTGTGAGAGGAAAGATTTCCCTACTGATGCTGAACTGTACTAGCTCTGTGCGGGACAGAAGAGTACCCTGCTGATGTGCATGACCTTCTGTGAGATGGACGTTTTCCCCACTGATGCTGAACTGTACTAGCTCGGTGAGGGACAGAAGAGTACCCTGCTGATCTGCATGACCTTCTGTGAGATGGACGTTTTCCCTACTGATGCTGAACTGTACTAGCTCTGTGCGGGACAGAAGAGTACCCTGCTGATGTGCATGACCTTCTGTGAGATGGACGTTTTCCCCACTGATGCTGAACTGTACTAGCTCGGTGAGGGACAGAAGAGTACCCTGCTGATCTGCATGACCTTCTGTGAGATGGACGTTTTCCCTACTGATGCTGAACTGTACTAGCTCTGTGAGGGACAGAAGAGTACCTTGCTGACGTGCACGACTTTCTGTGAGAGGGACGTTTTCCCTACTGATGCTGAACTGTACTAGCTCTGTGAGGGACAGAAGAGTACCCTGCTGATGTGCATGACCTTCTGTGAGATGCATGTTTTCCCTACTGATGCTGAAGTGTACTAGCTCGGTGAGGGACAGAAGAGTACCCTGCTGATGTGCACGACCTTCTGTGAGATGGACGTTTTCCCTACTGATGCTGAACTGTACTAGCTCTGTGAGGGACAGAAGAGTACCCTGCTGATCTGCATGACCTTCTGTGAGATGGACGTTTTCCCTACTGATGCTGAACTGTACTAGCTCTGTGAGGGACAGAAGAGTACCCTGCTGATGTGCATGACCTTCTGTGAGATGGACGTTTTCCCCACTGATGCTGAACTGTACTAGCTCTGTGAGGGACAGAAGTGTACCCTGCTGATGTGCATGACCTTCTGTGAGATGGACGTTTTCCCCACTGATGCTGAACTGTACTAGCTCGGTGAGGGACAGAAGAGTACCCTGCTGATCTGCATGACCTTCTGTGAGATGGACGTTTTCCCTACTGATGCTGAACTGTACTAGCTCTGTGAGGGACAGAAGAGTACCCTGCTGATGTGCATGACCTTCTGTGAGATGGACGTTTTCCCTACTGATGCTGACCTGTACTAGCTCGGTGAGGGACAGAAGAGTACCCTGCTGATCTGCATGACCTTCTGTGAGATGGACGTTTTCCCTACTGATGCTGAACTGTACTAGCTCTGTGAGGGACAGAAGAGTACCCTGCTGATGTGCATGACCTTCTGTGAGATGGACGTTTTCCCTACTGATGCTGAACTGTACTAGCTCTGTGAGGGACAGAAGAGTACCCTGCTGATGTGCATGACCTGTGAGATGGACGTTTTCCCTACTGATGTTGTACTGTACTAGCTCTGTGAGGGACAGAAGAGTACCTTGCTGACGTGCACGACTTTCTGTGAGAGGGACGTTTTCCCTACTGATGCTGAACTGTACTAGCTCTGTGAGGGACAGAAGAGTACCCTGCTGATGTGCATGACCTTCTGTGAGATGGACGTTTTCCCTACTGATGCTGAACTGTACTAGCTCTGTGAGGGACAGAAGAGTACCCTGCTGATGTGCATGACCTTCTGTGAGATGGATGTTTTCCCTACTGATGCTGAAGTGTACTAGCTCTGTGTGGGAACAGAAGAGTACCCTGCTGATGTGCATGACCTTCTGTGAGATGGACGTTTTCCCTACTGATGCTGAACTGTACTAGCTCGGTGAGGGACAGAAGAGTACCCTGCTGATCTGCATGACCTTCTGCGAGATGGACGTTTTCCCTACTGATGCTGAAGTGTACTAGCTCTGTGAGGGACAGAAGAGTACCCTGCTGATGTGCATGACCTTCTGTGAGATGGACGTTTTCCCTACTGATGCTGAACTGTACTAGCTCCGTGAGGGACAGAAGAGTACCCTGCTGATGTGCATGACTTTCTGTGAGAGGGACGTTTTCACAATGATGCTGTACTGAACTAGCTCCGTGAGGGACAGAAGAGTACCCTGCTGATCTGCATGGACCTCTGTGAGAGGAACGTTTTCCCTACTGATGCTGAACTGTACTAGCTCTGTGAGGGACAGAAGAGTACCCTGCTGATGTGCATGACCTTCTGTGAGATGGACGTTTTCCCTACTGATGCTGAACTGTACTAGCTCTGTGAGGGACAGAAGAGTACCCTGCTGATGTGCATGACCTTCTGTGAGATGGATGTTTTCCCTACTGATGCTGAAGTGTACTAGCTCTGTGAGGGACAGAAGAGTACCCTGCTGACGTGCACGACTTTCTGTGAGAGGGACGTTTTCACAATGATGTTGTACTGTACTAGCTCGGTGAGGGACAGAAGAGTACCCTGCTGATGTGCATGGACCTCTGTGAGAGGGAAGATTTCACAATGATGCTGTACTGTACTAGCTCTGTGAGGGACAGAAGAGTACCCTGCTGATGTGCACGACCTTCTGTGAGAGGGACGATTTCCCTACTGATGCTGAACTGTACCTGTTCTGCGAGGGCGAAGCATACACTGCTGATGCGCATGACCTGTGAGGGGGGACGTTTTCACAACTGAGGCTGAACTGGACCTGTTCTGGGAGAGAAGCGTACACTGCTGATGTACATGACCAGTGAGGGGATGTTTTCCATACTGTAGCTGTTCTGGGAGGGAAGGCAGCTTGCATGATTCATGCTCACGTTATAGCTCTTCTGTACTGATTCTGAGAGTAAGGCAAGCTTGAGCTGCCGGTGCCCAAGCTGCACCTCTAGAGTGTGCGCAATAGAGCATGCATTGCTGATGCTTATGCTCCATCTGTTCTGGTGGGCGGGGTGCCTCGGCGCATGCTATGCTGTATCTTTTATGTGATGGATGGAAGCCACCTTTGTTGATTTCCATGCTGTACTTTTTGTGATAGAAGTAAACTTGCCATACTGATGCCCATGTGGTATAATTCCGCGGTAGAATCGTGCACCACGGTTACTCTTGTCATATCTGTTCAGTGAGGTGGTAGTTGGCACGGTTAATGCTGTACCTGTTCTGTGAGGGAGAGACGCTTGCACTGCTGATGTCTATGCTGCACCAGTTCTGAAGGGCTGAGATATCTGCCCAACTGATGCCCATCATGTGAGTTCTCTAAGGGAGGGGAGTTTTCACCGCTGATGCTGTGCTGCTTTGTGAGAGGCAGCTTCCAATACTGACGCCTAAGCTGTACTGTTCTGTGAGGGCAAGGGCTGCTTTTACTCCTCATTCCTACACAGGACCAGTTCTGTGAGGTAGGGAAGCTTGCAAGCCCGTTGCTCTGATCAGACCTGTTCTGTGATAGGGTAGCTGGAACAGCTGATGCCGACGCTGTATCTGTCCTGTGAGGGAGAGAAGCTTTTACTGCTAATGTCCCTGTGGTACCTGGTCTGTGAGAAGTTAGTTGGAACAGCCAATGCCGATGCTGTATCTGTTCTGTGAAATGGATGAGCTTGTACTGCTGATCTCCATGTGGTACCTCTTCTGTGAGGGGGTAGTTGGTACAGCAGATTCTGATGCTGTATGTGTTCTGTGAGGGAGAGAAGCTTTTACAGCTAATGTCCCTGTGGTACCTGTTCAGTGAGGGGGTAGTTGGCACAGCCAATGCCGATGTTGTATGTGTTCTGCGAGGGAGAGACGCTTTTACTGCTCATGTCCATGTGGTACTTTTCCTATGAAGGGGCAGTGGGCACAGCTGATGCAGAGGCTGTATCTGTCCTGTGAGGGAGAGTAGCTTTTACTGCTATTGCCCTTGTCAGACGGGTTCTGAAAGAGGGCAGTTGGCACAGCTGATGCCGATGCTGTACCTGTTTTATGAGGGAGAAAAAACCGGCACTGCTTGGGTCTATGTTGTGTCTATTCTTTGAGGAAGAGTAGCTTGTACTCCTCATGCCCATGAGGTAACTGATGAGTGAGGGGCAGAAGCTTTTATTGTTTATGTCTATGTTGGACCTCTTCTGTTAGGGAGTAGTGGGCACGGCTGATGCCCAAGAGGTACATGTTCTGTAGCTTGCCCTGCTGATGCGCCTGTGGTACAAGTTCACTTTGCCTTTCTGAGGCTGAAGATCATGGTTTTGTTATCTAAAAGCTACAATGACTGGACCTTTCAATACTTATCAATATTTACCCAGAGTGCCATTTCGTCTTGCGATAGCACTCCGGGCAATTAATATGCTAGGAGTGAACCCCATAAAAAATGAAGACACAGAGCCCTATGCTGGCATTACTATTCAGAGTAAACACAAGGAGATGATGGATGGAGCGTTTAACTTTTCAGACACTCACCCCCAGTCACAGATCTGGGTTGAATCTATCATCGTTCTTTAGCGCACTTTGCCACCTCAGTTCAGACCCCACTATATGCAAATCAGTCCAGCCCGAAATGTTAAGCCCGGTCTTCCCTGAACCGGAAACAAGCATACTGGGACCGGGTTCTGGGTAACACCACTCTTCAGCCAGGCTAGCTTGAATCCAGTGGCAAAGTGAGCAAGGGACACACGTCTGGGCAAACCCTGCCAACATAGGACGAACAAAGCAAACACAAGGAGATGATGGACGGAGCGCTGAAACTACTATTCAGAGGGACCAACCCCAAATACTTACATTCATGAAAACCTCTTGAGCATAGTTATCAGTGTCGGCATCCCAGAAGCACCGAGCCGCCATCCTAGCCAAACAAAAATACATGCTGCTCTTAGGTACTGAACATGATCGCAATAAATACAACTGGTTTGTAATTAGACCAAAGATGCAAGTTCCAAGCTGATGGGGGAGAGGAAGACAGAAAATGCATGGGTTGGTTCACAGTGCAGTCATCTGCACAGTAGTATACTATAGAGACTCAGCAAACATAAACAGTAGAAGTTTACAAACTACGCAGTTTACCAAATGTGAGGAAACATTAAAATATACATTATTAAGAACAACTACTAAACACAAATACAGAATGTACAGCCTTCCTGCTCCTTCAGTAACATACTTTGAGGAGTTACAGGTGAGGCAATGTGTAATAGAATGATGAAGTCAAATCGAACAAGACAACTTTACTCAGTAAAGCAAGTGAAGAAAGTCTTGCTGGACTGGCCATTGAGAGATTGTAGCAAAAAGAGGAGGAAAGAATCAAACTGCAAGGGGTGGCCAGAGATCGAGTTTTGGGATTGACTGGGAAACCGGGTCGAATTAAAATCCCATACAGAACATTTGTGTAGCACACAAATAGCCAAGAAAGTCAATGTTGTGCATATGTTCGGTAGAGCTTCTGGAAAGTTTCTGCCAAGATTAAAGGTGTTGCCGCAATCAAAGAAACTGTTTGCAAGAGCAAGATGATCAATTGTTTTTCAATAGAATATGCTGTAGCTCGACAGAAGATTAGTATAGACCTTCCCTCTGGGGTTTAACAGACAGATTTATCTGTTGGGAAATTTGAGGACGCACTGGGCATTGCTTTACTGCTGCTCCACAGATCGGAAAAGGTTTCTGCACACTAGTGACTGCCAAATTAGACCTCGGCTAGGAGAAAATTAGGGCTTTAACAGCTACTGCTTCAGCTGCAGGCAGGAAGGGCTGGGCTATGTTCAATTCTATTTTATATTGTTTCTGTGTGCTGCAAGCTTTCAAAAGGCAGCATAGCGGAAAACTTCCCCAACACTCACAAAATAGACACAGCAGTGCGTGTCGGTGCTGCGAGCTTTCAGAAGTTTGCAGCAAAGCGGAAAACTTTCCCAACTCTCAAAAAATAGACAGCAGTGCGTGTCGTTCTCTGACGAAAAAATAAGTGTTGCACAGGCACTGGTCATGCATGGATTCGAGACGAGCCCCCCTCCGCTGCAAGGCAACCTGTGACGCTGGGCCAATCCCAGCGCAGCTCGCGGTGACGTAGGAACCCACAACCGATTAAACTTCCGGCGGTGATCTCTTGTCTTTATGGGGCCATATGTTTAAACACATGGCCCCATAAAGATAAGAAAACGTTTACGACCAGCGTAAAGCAGTCGAGCCCGTCCAAGTGGGCCGTCTGAAAAAGCCAAAGGGAGGCAACCTAAAACCCTCCTTTTCAATGGGAAGCCAGCGTTTAACATAAACGCTGACGCTACCCTATGAAAATGAGGGGCGCGCCTCGAGTCCCCTTCTCCAAATTAAGCTTGATTACTATAAGTCTCGAGGCGAGGAGCGCATGCGCTCCAACGCCAGCCGGGACCAAAAAAGACAAAAGGACAATCAATATAGGTAAATTGAAGAAAAATAAACACCAAAAATGATTAGTCATTACTTAAAATGATTATGAGCCGAAATAAGGCCCATGCGTTATCACTAAAATTCTACCTTATGGGCCGGATTCTCAAACTGCACTCTGTAGTAAGTTTTATACTACAAAATGTAAGTTTTGCCTATACTTCTATGTGCTGAGTGTCACACCCAGACTCTGGAGTCTCTGCACATGTAAGCACAGATTTTAGTACAAAATGTGGGAGTGACATAGGGGAGTGGATGGGAAAAGTGGCAGACTTACTACTTAAGAAGATGGGATTAGGGAAGAATAAGAGGCATCTGGGGAGAGTCAGGGAGGGGTTTAGGGAAGCACGTCACCCACCCACACAAAATAAGCCAATTGTATAACTCTTGGGGTGGCTACATGTAACTGGCACTTTTGCAGAAAGTTTACTCTCTAAATTAGTAAATTACAAAAGTAGTAAATTTACTACAGAGTGTAACCTTTTTTAAAGTATAACTTACCTTTGTGAATCAGGCTCTACGTATTCCTCAAGATCAGTTCTCCAAGGTGGATTTTATTTCAGCCACTGCCTTGGCAAGAGTAAGCCTCACTCTATAGTCACACAATGTCTGGATAATGTTCTGCATTTATCTCCAACATGTGCTGTTCATAGCACTTGCACTAGGCTAAATGAAACTGCTACCTCAATTCCATATATTGTGAACTCCATGGACAACTTGTCTAACATGCCCTGCAAGTTTTAATTGACTAATCCACATGTTTCTCACCTCATTGCTTTTCCAGATTTTTCATCAATTTGTGTATTTATTTATAAAGCATGGCGATGAGCAAGACACATCATGTTAGTAGACCTGCGATATCGCAGAGTAAACAAAATAGACAAGGAGAAAGCATACATCTTTTCACATATGGAATATTCACCTAGTACTGAGTGCTTTGCCATCATAGCTATACCGCGAGTGCCCTCTTTTTAAGATTAGGTTTGACTTTCTAGCAACAAGTATTTTATTGGTCGAGTTTTGGGATGCTCAATATTGCTGCAACATCCCTTTTCCCTAAACTGCATCATGAAACCACATATAAAGCCTACATTTGTCTGATGTACCTTTTAATTTTACTTTTGAAGTAAAGCATTCTGTGCACAAGTCACTATCCTGGGCAAAGAATTCTAAGTAGTTAATTTACTGGGCTGCCGGTCAGTTCATTGGTCCCCCCCTTATCAACGAGTGATTTCTCGGAGAGGTAATTTTATTTTCCACTATATTTCATGGGCTTTCAAGCTGGAGATATTTTTCAATCGTCCACTTTATTGAATAGTTGTCTTTCCTGTTTTGCTGCGTCTGTTGTCCTTCTATCCCCTTGGAATGACACACTGCCCGTCAAGCTTCCCCGAGCATAATGCTTGTGCAGTGGTGAGGATGGGCACGGTTCGATCTCTATTTTCGAACTAGAAAACCTTCACTATAGTTGGATCTTTTGAGGTTGCTGGGAGTCTGTGAGCCTCTTTCCGTGGGCCTATGGGTGTATTGTTGCTCTGTTTGTTAAGCTGCAGGCATTACAAAAGTTGCAGTGTTGGAGAATCGTCAAACAAACATTGCAGCATTATTCTTAAGGATGACAGCCAGGCCCTTCTCATGGCTGAGTGGATCTTGTACAATTCTGGGCACTGAAGGATCCACAAGTGGGTAAAGGGCTGGGAGTGGGACGAGGCAGGAGCTCAAGTGTTCTCTCTCGTGCTAACTAAGCTGACTTTGGAATGTTAATGCAGATGTTTGCATTTAGCTAGGTCCTCAAGCAGGAGGTAACTACTTTAACTACCAGTTAATTACAGGAGCTTAGCATCTGGACACCCGAATTGGTAAAAGTGCCTTCTGCAAATCTATCTATCAATTAATCACAAGTTTAGTGAGACGTGGCAAATAAAAACAGGTTTTCAATACAGGACAGTAAAATATACCAGGGATGATCCATATATTGAGAGCTTCTCTAGATCTCAAGCAGTGTGGACATTTATTTCCAATAAGTGAAACACACCTTTTACACACAGTTGGCATAGAGCCCAAGGGGAAGGCAAAAAATAGCAACTTACTTCACTCCTTCTCCTCTCTGCTCACCAATCACAACCTGCACCACCATTTTGTATCTGTCATATCCCATATCTGTGAAGGAAACGCAGACACTGGGTCTTTAAAGCTGATCATACATTTGCATGTTTGAATAATAGAGCAAGCTGGTAAAAACGTGTCTAAGAGCAATGGCATGAGTAAAGAAAAAACATCAACAAGGTCGTATGACCATATGGTTTCAACAGAATGCCGCTCAGTAATTTCTAGGTGGTACCTTCCTCAAATTCTTTACAGTAAGCTGGTCTAGAATCCAGTAGGAGCTGACAGTATAGAGACTGATCCTACCCTGCTCAACTTGCCACACAGAAATTTTGCAAACTATGATAGTAGCTCCCTCTACCCATTCATGCCACTTGTTTTAATAAAATCCAGGCTGTAGTGTTGTTACGTAAACAGGTAATTAGTTGGGAAACATCTACTAACCCTTCATGCCATCCCTAACAACAGTTAATAAGAGAATAAATGGCAATTTTATCGGTTTGAAGTGGACTCCTCATAACATCACAATACTATGTAGGGCCAGTATGAGGAGCGGTCTAAACTAACTTCTTAGAAAAGGTACTCAAGTTTACCAATAGAAGGCAGTGCAAGTAACCAGAGCTTCTCTGCCGCACTAGAACATCCAGTATCTGAGGGACGCACGCGGACAATAGTTTACGAATAGAAAGGAAGGGTGAGTAACCAGAACCTCTCTACCGCACCAAAACATCCAATAGGGTAGCTGGGTTCTGATAGAGGAAGTGGACTGTAAGTGTGCAACAATGTAGTTTTCTTTTTAAAAGAGGTCTATTCTGCCCTTTAATATTTTGGAGAAACCCAGATTAATAAAGGCAAGTCATTCCACATCATTGTTGCTTAGATGGGGAAGTTTGTCTACCTTGCCTTTGCTTTTGTGTGCTTTACACAGACAGACAGACAATTCTTTATTGTTTGATTAATTAAAATCTTACAATATTTCCAATACCAAGACATATTTAGTGAATATATTACATTTAAATATAAAAAGAACTATTATAACCTAAAATTTTACTTTAAATTTTTTTTCATAAAAACATTTTTGTTTTTCTATTTTATACTCCCAGTTTTATAGATGCAATCTTTAGGAACTTTACAAAGGCAACGTTCATGACTATATCGTTCGAATGAAGACAGACTTTAAATGCCTGTCTACATGTCCTTGTTCCACGCATGTTAAAATGAGGTTTCAGTAACGTGCATCTTTCATTTCGGAGTCCTGGACAAATACATAAAAGGTGGACAATATTCTCTTCTCCACTTTTACAAAGTCTGCACAATGTACCGCTACTAGCTTTTTTCCACGGAGGGACATGACTAAGGCCTGGTAGAATTCCAAATCTTGCTCTCATAAGGCATTGTTTACTTTTTTCAGACCAAGGTGTCTCCAAGTATTCTTGTTCTTTCTTCTTTTCGTATCCGTTTATTACTGACCATGAATGTTTTCTTTTTGCTAGTGTATCTTTATCCTGTATAAGTGAAAGGTAATTAGTTGTTCGATTTGCTAATTTTTTAAAGGATCCATTGCTTATCGTGTTGTTCCAGATTGGCATTAGTGCAAACTCTTCTAATGCATCGTTGAGATATTTCCTTACGACTGATTTGGTATTCTTATTGATTTCTTGCCAAAGTAACTGAGATATATGATTATCATGGTCATTTTTGATCCTGTACCACGTTTTAATAAATTGGCCTTTTCTTGCAATAACTTGGTTAGTTAACCTGAACTCCAGTCTAATTTGTGCTGGGGAAGCGTTATTCGGGAGATAAAAAAAGGAATTTATATGTTTTTGAAAGAACCTTATTTAACAGTTCTGCATCCGTCCCCATTAATGCCTCACTACCATATGTTATTGTTGGGAGCAATTTAGCCCCTATAATTTTCAAAAGCGGCCCATACGTCAGCGTTCCAAGCGATTTCTGTGCTATCTTGAATGCTGCAGTTAGCGAGTTAGCTTTCCTTTGTATGTCAATTTTTTGTAATTGATAGTTTCCATTTTGGTCAAATAGTACACCCAGATACTTGTACACTTCTATTTGTTCCAGTTGGGTGCTTTCCATATACCATTTATTTTTTTGTCTCAGTTTTGCATTCCTAGTGACCACCATGACTTTTGTTTTGGATTCATTTATTACCATTCCATTTTCTTGTGCATACAAAACTGTTCTGTCAATTAAACGCCGAAGACCTATTTTGGTATGGCTTAGAAGAATGGCGTCATCTGCACACATTAGGTTAGTTATCAGCTTGTCCCCTAGCTTCGGAGGATGTGCATTGAGTTCATCTAGGTATCCTGGTAAATCTCCTAAAAATAGATTAAAAAGTAGGGGAGCCAACACACATCCCTGCTTTAACCCATTTGTTGCGGGAATTTCCTTAGTTAGTGATCTGCCATCCCCCATCCTTACTTTTACCCAGGTTTTATTGTGTAACAATTGAATAAGTCTTAACAGTTCAAATGGAATGTTTCTTTCAATAAGTTTTTTCCACAATAAATTCCTTTGCACACAGTCGAAAGCAGATTTAAAATCTACGAAGCACAGATAGAGGGGCATTTTTTCTCTCAGAGATTTTTCAATTAGTAGTGCTAACGCCATAATGTTTGTCATTGTTCCAAGTCCCTTAATAAAGCCAGTTTGATTCAATGGCAAGATCTTATTTTCTGCTACCCATTCATTTAGTCTAGTTAATAATATTCCTGCGAAAAGTTTGGCATCTGTATCTTGTAGTGTGATGAGTCTATAGTTCTCCGCAAGGGCCCAGTTGCCTTTCTTAAATATAGGGGAAATTAGAGATCCTCGCCAAGACTCAGGGATGTTACCAGTTTCTATAATTTTGTTGAATACCTTTTCCAAAAAGCTCGACCAAAAGACTGGGTTTTCTTTGAAAAGGGCAAATGGTATCCCATTGGGGCCAGGTGCCCCATCTTTCTGCTTCTTTATTAGTTTTACTAATTCTTCTTTCGAAATTATAAATTGTTCTTGTATCACATCCCATACTATAGAACTCTCTATTACATTCTCAGTCATTTTAGCAGCTCCCTTAATATTTAGATGTTTTTCAAGAAAAGTAACCCATTCTTTCTCTGTTAGTGTTGATGAGACTACCAATTTGCTCGGCCGTACTAATTTGTTTATAATATTCCAAAATTCTCTTGCGTTTGCTTGTTTACTTGCATGAAATAATTTGGACCACATTTCTTGTTTTGCTTGGTATTTCTCGTTCCATATTAGCTTTTTCAAGGATTGATTTAAAGATTTAAGATTGTTCAAAATTTCATCATTTGTTGCTGTGGTTTTTATTTGTCTTTGAATCTTATTTCGATCTCGTTTTAATTTTGCTATTGTATACGGCAGATTCATATTGGAGTCCTTTCCTTCTTCTTTCCAGTTTGCGCTCCTTTTATTGTAGTTAACCTGGGTTTGGGGTTTCACTATTTTCTTAGTGAATTCCACCCACTGTTCAATTGGCGTTTCTGTTGTATTTTCAGTAAAGCAGATCTTAATAATGTTCTCAACTTTTTCATTCATACTGTCTTTATTCAATTTATTCCAAATTAGTTTTTTATAATTGATAGTTCCAATATACCCCGGCACAGTATGATACGGTTGGTTAATATTATGCCTAATATTAGTATTTATTATCTGCTGACAGTGATCACTATCTCCAACTTTAAGTAATCTATATGAATTTATGTTTTGAAATAAATTGAGTGATACCATTGTATAATCAATCCTAGTGCTTGCATTGTGTGCAATATAAGTATGTGCAGGGGGTATATCCTCTTTAAATCAGCCATTAAGGACTCGCAATCCCAATGCTTCTATATCCTTGATGAATGTTCTACCGATTTGATTTCGTGCTTGGCTAAATGTGACTCCTTGATAGTCCTGCTGTGGGATTGACCACTGAAGGTCTTGTAATTGAGAGACATCATCTCTATTAAACGGTATTAACAAGTTAAGATTAAAATCACCAGTCATCACATAGTCCACCAATGGATTTTCTAGGATTAATTCCAGTAGTATGGTATTAAGGGTTGCACATATGGTTGCTCTACTTGTTTTTGATGGATGGATATATACATTGATCATAATCAATGACATATCCTTTTGATCTGAGTTTTTATATTTTAGTTTAACTATGAGTATGTTTTTACTCAGTGTAGTGAGTTGCTCGTGTTCAGCTTTTATAGAACTAGAAATAAAAGTTGCTAACCCCCCACTCGGGCGTCCATACCTATGAGTTTTACTTGCATTTTCAAAGTATCCAACATAATTCTCTAATACAAAGGGGTTAGTTTCCCAGGTTTCCTGAAGGAATAGAATGTGAGACGGTGATGGAATGGACCTTATTTGTGCATTGGTAATCTTTGCGCCTACTCCGTTTATATTCCATGAACACATTCTCAACTCTGTTACTTTAGTTGAGGGGATTGGAATATTATTCCTTCATTGTTCTGTATTACTATGCAAGGCCTGTGTAATCCATTTTTCGTTTATTCGTATGGATGATTCTATTATGGAAGGTGATGATGCCTCTCTTGATGTACTTGTGGATCTCCCCCGGGCATTCCTCAATACTGTTCCTTTTTGAATGGTATTTTTTTCTATTTGGAGCAGTTTTGATTCACTAATAAGTGGAGTAGGATAAACTTTCGGCTCCTGCTTTTTGATAATTATTCCCCAGGCCTTGAATGTTGAAAACTCTTTTAATATTTTCTCTGCTATTGTCATTGATTTTAATGTGACCAGAGTCAGTTCTTTGGTACTATTCTCGTCGGCAATAAATTCAATGGAAATAATATCATCATTCTTGATGTTGACTAAAGCTGGAGTTGATTTAAATAATCTAAGGATATTCCCTCTGTTCAATGTGTCATATCTACCTCTAGATTCGTATTCAGGTTTAAATATAAGTTGTATTTTCTCAGCTGCCAGTAGTTTTTCTTTATCAGTTTCTTCCATTATATAATTTGTTCTATTTCTGATTAGTTTTTCTCCTTTCCGTTTTTCAATTATCAGGTGGTCCCAGTATGGTAATGTCGTTTTGGGCTCTATTGTTCTTTCTATATTCAGACTTGCTACCTCATTCCTTTTGCTTTTCAAACATGCTTCTATATTCTCATTGTGATACTGATGTTGTTGATCACGTGGATTTATAGTTGTTGTTATTGGCATATCGTTGTCCTCTTGGATTCCATCTTCTTCCTTTATTGGTTCTGTAATTAGCGGTGATTTAATTGTAGTCATTTGTTTCTTTTTCATCACTTCTTGTCCTTTTATGGTTGTTTGTTTCAGTAATGATTCTTTTACAAATAATGGAAATACTTTTTTTGGTTCATTTTTCGTTGTTAGAGTAGTTCTATCTTCCATTGCTTTTTCTTGTTGTAATTCATTGTTTTTTAATGTACCATCCATTTTTGTTAACTCCTCATATTTATTATTATTAGACTTTTGATTTTTTCTTGCTTTGCGTAGTTTTTTCTTTTGTCGTTTTGACATAATATAACCGTTTAGGTCTTGCTCTTTACAGTCATAGTCTGGCTTGATTTCTGTGTTAGTTATTTCCTCTTGTGAGGTGTCCATTTGTAGAATTTCTTTTGACATATCTCTTTCATCATGTAAGTTTTCTTTTTTCTGGGGGATCCTCAATGTTTTCATCTCTTCCTTATCCACTTTTAACATACAGTTCTTTTCTTCCTTTTTTTCTATTTCCGTGTCTTCCCCTTCAAATTTCCTTATATTCACTTCCTGGGTATTTTCACTTTTTATAGCCTTTTTTGTATCTTCTATTATGGTATGCAAAACATCAGGTATTGCTAAAAGCTTATCCATAAGGGGAGTACAAATACATTCAATGACATTTTGTTGTTGTTCTTTCTTGACTCTAGTTATCAAATTATTTAGTTGTGCAAGTTTGTTGTCTATCCCTGTGACTGCATTTGCCATCATTGTTAATAAATCTATCTGAATATCCATCTTGTTTGATTGATATTTTAATGCTTCTAGAGTTAGTGTCGATGTTTGATAAAATATGTCCCAATTTATTCAAACATCCGGGATTACTTTCTCTTTCAGATCACTATCACTATCATTTGACCTTACGTTTTTTTGTTCCGTTCTTAGTGTGTAATCCAATATATGGTTGGTATTTACTTTTGTGTATACATTATCAGTTATTTTATTAGTTGATCTGATCTTAATTTCTTCAACTATTAACTGAGGTTTTTTTTAATTTTCACATTTGCTTCTATCGGTATTACTAGTCGCCTTGATCCCATCGTGCCACTTTTAATCTCCTGTATATCCAATATTTCCAAATCATCTAATCCAATTGGTTTTTCATTTTTTATATCAGGATGGATGGGTATATTTAGGATATCCTGGTCCGAAATTTGAAATTCCAGCTCCTTCCTTTGCAGGTTGCAATCTCCGTTTTGAGGAGTACTTTGGATGATTTGCCTACTATATTTTTCCGTACTTATCGGCTTTATTGGAGTCTGTAGTTTATCGTTTTCCGTATCCTTATCCATAGTGATAAGAGCACCAGCAGGGTCTTTCATAAATTCAAACTTATTAGGGATTTTTCCAGATTTTGCGAACATTCTGGCTATTGGGGAAATTAAAGTTTGATTTGCACCCTCCATCTTCACTTTTACCTTTGGCTGTTGTATTTTCTTTGTACGTCTGACCGTTGTTCCCGTTATTCTCACTCTGCCAGAACGCATATTTCCTTATTTTCTTCCTATAGAGAGCTTTGATTTTGGCGAAGGTGGTATGCAGATTCCCTTCCCCAATATGCAATAAACTGGGTGGTATATATACTCTCCTCTGTTTACCGCTCAGATTATACACCACTCGCCACTTCTCATTCAGCCTTCAGCCTACCTGGCTCAATTGCCCTGTAATAGTTGACAGCTGCCTTCCAGAGGGAAAGCAGAGACAAGGGCAGAATGAAGAAACCGAACACTACCTCCGAACACTGTAGCAATTGTAGCACAGGACCTCAAATAATTGTTGGTGATAGAGGGCACCCTTTGCTATCTCCGCCTAGTTCACCTGGATCAGGTTATACAGGTTATCTATGCTGTACATAAGAACTTTCAATGTTATTCCAAAACCTTTCTCCTCCCCTTCAACTCCCAACCTTGCTCCCTCAGTACACAGTACACTGTTCACCGTTCTCAGTTCGCAAATTCTCAGTCAGTCGTTCATTCACAGTTCGCAAAACACAGTCATCTACAATTGTACTCACTGAATTCACTGAACTGCTGTGAAGAGGAGAGCACCGAGAGTGGAGGAGCGGATGAGAGCACCAGTCGAGCACCAAACGAGCACCAATCGAGCACAAGGCGAAAAGGGAGATGGCTCGACTCCCTGGCTCCCTGGCTCTGTTATCTCAATACTGGCTCTGTTATCTCAATACATGCTCCCCTTACAGCTGCTTACAGCTGCTTTTTTTTTTCCGTTGCGTCAAATTCCAGTCGCCTTTTGTAAATCTTCTGGCGTCCTCCTGGACACCCTGGAACCAGGAACCAGACAAACCGGAGAAACCGGAGAAACCCCCAGCAACCTCGTCTGCCGCAGAACCACCTTGTCCACCAAATGCGTGAGGCTCGGTGGGGTGGGAGCAGCCTTGATCCCATCGTGCCACTTTTAATCTCCTGTATATCCAATATTTCCAAATCATCTAATCCAATTGGTTTTTCATTTTTTATATCAGGATGGATGGGTATATTTAGGATATCCTGGTCCGAAATTTGAAATTCCAGCTCCTTCCTTTGCAGGTTGCAATCTCCGTTTTGAGGAGTACTTTGGATGATTTGCCTACTATATTTTTCCGTACTTATCGGCTTTATTGGAGTCTGTAGTTTATCGTTTTCCGTATCCTTATCCATAGTGATAAGAGCACCAGCAGGGTCTTTCATAAATTCAAACTTATTAGGGATTTTTCCAGATTTTGCGAACATTCTGGCTATTGGGGAAATTAAAGTTTGATTTGCACCCTCCATCTTCACTTTTACCTTTGGCTGTTGTATTTTCTTTGTACGTCTGACCGTTGTTCCCGTTATTCTCACTCTGCCAGAACGCATATTTCCTTATTTTCTTCCTATAGAGAGCTTTGATTTTGGCGAAGGTGGTATGCACAGATTCCCTTCCCCAATATGCAATAAACTGGGTGGTATATATACTCTCCTCTGTTTACCGCTCAGATTATACACCACTCGCCACTTCTCATTCAGCCTTCAGCCTACCTGGCTCAATTGCCCTGTAATAGTTGACAGCTGCCTTCCAGGAGGGAAAGCAGAGACAAGGGCAGAATGAAGAAACCGAACACTACCTCCGAACACTGTAGCAATTGTAGCACAGGACCTCAAATAATTGTTGGTGATAGAGGGCACCCTTTGCTATCTCCGCCTAGTTCACCTGGATCAGGTTATACAGGTTATCTATGCTGTACATAAGAACTTTCAATGTTATTCCAAAACCTTTCTCCTCCCCTTCAACTACTAACCTTGCTCCCTCAGTACACAGTACACTGTTCACCGTTCTCAGTTCGCAAATTCTCAGTCAGTCGTTCATTCACAGTTCGCAAAACACAGTCATCTACAATTGTACTCACTGAATTCACTGAACTGCTGTGAAGAGGAGAGCACCGAGAGTGGAGGAGCGGATGAGAGCACCAGTCGAGCACCAAACGAGCACCAATCGAGCACAAGGCGAAAAGGGAGATGGCTCGACTCCCTGGCTCCGTTATCTCAATACTGGCTCTGTTATCTCAATACATGCTCCCCTTACAGCTGCTTACAGCTGCTTTTTTTTTTCCGTTGCGTCAAATTCCAGTCGCCTTTTGTAAATCTTCTGGCGTCCTCCTGGACACCCTGGAACCAGGAACCAGACAAACCGGAGAAACCCCCAGCAACCTCGTCTGCCGCAGAACCACCTTGTCCACCAAATGCGTGAGGCTCGGTGGGGTGGGAGCAGCGGCGGTGGCGGTGACAGCCAGTCCTCCAGGCGCTCAGCTCGGCACAGGGCACAGGGCACAGGAAACAGGGGCAGAGGCCGCAGCAGGCCGCAACACCCCCGCCACCAGCAACAGCAGCTGCTCACCCAGCCTCGGGGCCGGGGGCGCGTCCAACGTCCACGTCCACGTCCAACCTGACCGACCGACCAGGTCCGAGTGTCGAATCCTCGCTCAAAGCGCTCCGTTAGCTCCCTCTAGCGACCAGTTGCCGTTTGTCCCAACTTCTGCTCATTCATGTTCATTAGTGCTTTACACAGTCTCCTCTGTGGTGATCTTCTGATTGCAGGTGTGCAGATAGTCACCACAGATAGCGAGTTTGTCAGCCAGATTTGTGGGGTTGCCAATCACACTGTTTTTGTGGATGAGGCACCTGTTTTTAAAGATGGTGTTGGCTGGCAAGGGGAACCAGGAGAGTTCCAGCTGTGTGGGTCTGATGAAGGAATACTTCTTCAGACCCTTGAGGCATCCTGCAGGGAGTAGGATGCCGTGAATGTGGTCCAATGTGTAGTCTGGCGTCCCATGGTCAGAGCTTGCCACTCAGCCTTATTTAAAATGACCCCACTAGGAGTAAAATGTGATAGAAAGGTGTCAAAGGTATTTCCATCTACCTGATGTACATATTTGTAATTTAATGAGTAGTTTTGCGTGGTTCAATGACTGGACAATACTTATTGAAGGTTGTTCTTGGGCGCCAGTGAATTGAGGTTGCTAGCCCACACCACCTCCCCAGAGTAGGCCCTGGACTCCTCTGCTTCACCACCTTGAGTTCACCAATGAGGCAATGGCTCCTAGTAATAACAAAATTGTGAACCTATTGCTTGTGAAGGACTCAAATCCTTCACTCCTAATAAACAGGGCCATGAGATTCCGGGATGATTTTTGCTTAATCGTGGATTTGCCACATTTGTCAAATAATCCATCATCTGCAGATTTGAATAACAACTTTGTTTCTAGCCCAAATGAATCAAAGGTCAGTAAAACACGTTCCAGCCCAGTGAAAGGCTCTTTGCCAAGTTTGACTGGTCATCTTTCAGGTGCTTTTGCTCAATTTGGTTGTTAATGGAGGTCAAATATTTGCCCAAACAATGTTACCGCATGTAAAAAAGATAGAATAATGCAGTACTGATAGTACAAAATGTGCCACATTATGCAGCATAATTTGCCCTTTCTTGATACATATTCTGGTCCTCCCCTGCTGCACATTTCTAGTGGTCGAGCTAATAACCCTATTTCTTACACATGGCTACGGGGACCTGAATAATTTGTTTTGATATCCCTTCCCACCCACAGCTCTACTTCATCTGCATTAATTATGGAGACTGAAGAACTCAGAGTGCTGAATCTTGCGTTACCCCAAAATGACGCAGCCTGTTTTGCTTGCTTTGCCTGCCATTAGTGGTGTTGTAGGGTGTAGAGGTAATACTTAAAACTTTTGGCCAATCAGTTTTTTCTAGCTCTTTATTGATGATGTGCTTTTGGATAATATTTAAAAAACTTTATTGTTTGATTATTTAAAATCATTAAAATTAGGGAACACTTTGTAGTGAATAAAAAATAAAAATAAAAGAGGAGCCGCTAATACAATAGTTAAAAACTATGATATTAAAAAAATTACATTGGGCCAGAGAATCCTGGATTTAAGTTTACATGATTTTCCAATGACATACTTATCTGAAAAAGGACATGTGCCGGGAGGTACAAACACTTTATTATTTAAAAGGGTGTGGTTCGATTAAAAACACTTTTAAAAAAAGTAGCAGACTTAGCACCAGTCCCTAAGAGTCCGGCTATCCAGTATGGTCTCAAGTATCCCCAGGAAGGAAAAAAACGGTGATGGGATAACAGGCACTCATGCGGTGTTAAAAATATTTCCGCTTTTGAGCCAAACTTGGTAACCCGGATGTTAACCATCGTGTTTTCCGGATTCATGGCTGCGATGATGGCTTGACGATAGGATCGGACACTAAGTTTGTTCCATTTGCCCCGTAGCAGCATCCTTCTGTCGGTAAGTAAGGCGGGACAGACACATACCACATGCTCAATCGACTCAGAGGCGCACCCGCAACCCCCTGCACTCGGTATAGACACATGAACGGCGCTGCCCGGTAGATGATGCAGGAAAGGCCATTCACCCATCCTCAGGGCCCAGAATCTTTTTTTCCATAGTACTACATAAGTGCTTGATAGATATGGTGCCACTACAGCGGGCTTGAACCCCCATAGGACCGTCCAGGCATGTTTTCTTATTGCCAGTCGTGCCCTGTCTGAGTGAAAAGACCAGAGTCGGACTCCTTTTTTGATATATGTTTTTAGAGTCTGCTGGGGTGGGATGGTTCCCCAGTATTCGTTTGCATCAAGCATTTGCAGTGAGTGTTCTAGATAGCGTCTGTGTTTTTGCCCCACTTGGCTGGACGATATTTCTTGCCACAGCTTAGCCTCCAAGCTTCCTTTCCTCGAGTTATGCCACTTATTGCACACTTAATGAAGGCACCGGCCCCAACCTCACGATGGTCTATGAGGCCAACCTCAAGTCTTAACTGAGCTGGGGATGAAGATTTCAGTAGATGCCATACTCGCTGTGTTTTTGGATAATATTGTTGAGCTGATCAATTTGTATGCAGAACAGTATTTGAGGGCCAGCAGTCCCACACGTAAGACTCTGATGTGTTCAGTTACGTCTTTAGACATAGATGAAAAATCATCTTCTACCTATAGATGGTTTATTTTAAATTTAAAGAAAACAAAAACGTGCAGTTTGTAGTTGAAGGTTTTATTTTTTTTCTGCATGTGCTTTGTGTGTGTGTGATCTGTTCATTCTGGGAGTTTTAGCAATGTGTGGCGTGGACCTTCTTCGGGATGTGTGAGTAGCGTTTGGCTGGCAGTGATGTGGACTGGTGATTGGATTGTGCTGTGTGTGGACTGGCATTTGGTTGGTGATGTTTGTAGACTGGTGTGTAGCTGGCGATGTGTGTGGTGGCGGTTCACTGGTGGCATGTGTGTTTGGTGTAGTGGCAGTCGACTGACGATGTGTGTAGTGGTGGCTGGCTAGCAGTATGTGTAGTGTCTTGCTGCTGGTGTGTTTGTAAGTTGGTTGATGTCTGGGGGATTGGTGGCGTGACTGGTGGGTCAATCCTGAGTGCATATGAAGGTGAAGAGCTCTTGAATGGTGCAGTTTGTTGATGTAATTGTAATATGTTGATCACGTGGCTGGAAATGAATATTTTTCGGTGCGCGACACATAGCCTGTAAAGCGGTTGCGGTGTCTTTACAGCTCACAAGGTGCGAGTCACAGGTTCAGTATTCTGACATTTCAATTGTCTTATTGAGTGATTTCTGAATCTTCATTTTCGTGAAATTATTTATTAATAAAATTTACATATTTAACTTTCCACTCACCCTCGTGTCAAACCCAACCAGTATGTGTGAGTACTTGAGTAGTCAATGGCTGTGCAGTAATATTTGTATTTCCTGAATTTCACTGCCAGGGTGTACAATGTCTCTAGGGAAAAACTAACTTCACTGGACATTTTCATGTAAACTAGAGACCAAGGGACTCCAGAGTAGTTTGCCTCGTGTGGATCCCGTTAGGTTTTGTTACCCAGAAACCATTGCAAACCTCAAACACTGGCTAAAAAACAAACACACATTTTAATCAAATTTATGTGAGTGAAAGTACGGGAATCTGTGGAAAGCCACACCTTTCCAACCACTCTGCTTTTCCAAATGTCTGCAGATAAAAATGGTACTTGTCCTGTTTGGATGGGTCTAATGCCTGTGAGAGAAAGGGATCCAAAACTCAATGTGGCAACATCAACATAAGTGGAAACTGTGTTTTTTGGGCCTGGTCTTGCCCACCACCCAGGGAAACCTACCAGACGTAGACATTTCTGAAAACTAGACACCCCTGGGAGTCCCCTCGTGTGGATCCTTTGAGGTTTTCGTTCCCATAATAGTGTGTAAATGTCAAACTTTGCCTAAAACAGCAAATTTTCCTTTTTTGTGGTATAAAGTTCCAGAATCTGCATAGATCCACAAAATGTTGACTACCCAATATTCTCCCACTTGTCTCAATGAAAGCACGAGCCCACTCATGTGGCTAGGCCTAGTGCACGCTACAGGAACTGATCAAACCAGGGTCCATGGGAGTTCTCACATGGGTGTCAATGATGTGTTTTGGGTCCTTTCCTGCAGTGGGCACTAGGCCCAGCCACACAAGAAAGGTACTGGTTTTATTAGGAGACTTGGGGAAATGCTGGGTAGTAGAAAATGTGTGGCTTCCCGCATATACCAGAAGATTGCTACACAGAAATGTAAGGAAAATCAGTGTTTTTAGCCAAACTTTGAGATTTGCAAGGATTCTAGGTAAGAAAACCTAGAGAGGGTCACAAAAGTCATACCACCCTGGACTCCTCCATGTGGCTACTTTGCAGAAACGTATGGATTTGGTAGGTTTCCCTGGGTGCTGGATGAGCTACAGCCCAAAATTCACAGCTACCCATACTGTAAAAAAAAAGTGTGGAATCTGAAGGGAAGTTTCCTGGTTGAGTTTTTGGGCATTTTTGTTGCAGGCGCTAGGCTTAGCCACACAAGTGGAGTACCGTTTTCATCAGGCAACATGAAGGAACACAGATTAGTAGAATGCTTGTTATTACACATTGGATTTCTTTGAATTTGTGGCTTCCTAATGTAAGGTAGTGAGAAAGAAAGAAACCCTTCTGCAAAAACACCTCTAAATCACAGGATTGTAAAGGCAACCCCAAATTCAGACGTGTACAAATAACCACTGTTCCTAAACTCAAAATACAAAGGAATTCTACCCATCTTGCATTCCTTTTATTTAACCATATAAATTGCTGAATAGTCAGTACAGAATGAAAAGCCATTGTAAGGAGCCCCTGGTGTTGGCTCTGGGTCCCTCAGATTCTTGTAGAACCTATAAATCCTATATATCCCTGTGGACAGAAGGGTCTAGTGGACATAACAGTATATTGCTTTTGTAAACCTGCCATTGCGACAATAAGTTATAGATGAAAATGTAGTCACAAATGGCAGAATGTTTCTACTAATTTTCATTATTTTATATCCACAGTTTTTTGTGAAAGCCTTGAGGGATCTATACAAATGACCCCTTGCTGAATCGAGAATGTGGTCTAATTTTCAAAAATGTATAGCTTTCTGGGAACACCCATGAGTTTTGCATTAATTTCCACCAAGTAGGTTGAAACCACAAAAATTAGGAAAGTGGGCTAACTCTTAAAAAAAAAATTTAAAACTGTGGTTACAAAAAGCTGTTTTTTTAGCAGTTAAGTGCTATTCACAGTATTGTTTTCAGTTCCAAACACGATTAATATTCTCAAATATACACTGCAATGTAGTAATATGAAACTTGCCTCAGAAAGTGGTTTTGTTAAGTGCAGAAGCCCAGCAAAGACTACCATTAAACCTGGTTATTAGAGGCTGCAGATGGTCATTGACTTTGGGTGTACAGAGTTACACAGCGTAGTATGGAGAGAGGCCTAAATCAACAGCACAGACATACATGCTCGGTGCTAGATCAAATGTGCATGGAAATATATTTTTTAAAAGACCTTGAGGCAGAAATTATTTTTGAAAACAGCGGAAAGTCTCGATTCTGTGATTATCTTTCACTTCAGATTAACCACACCAAACAACGGTAAGCATGATAGATACCAGTCAAAGAAAGCCTGTGAATAATGCCCTCTGAAGTAAAGAACGATTACCTTTCAGTTTATTTTTAATATTTTCAGATAGAGATATTGTCATATCCGGAACTTCTGTAGGGTCATAAAGTTTGTTGGATAACTCTGCCTTGAGCATGGTACGAAGTATTTCTTTCACAGTACTTGTTTTGAACCTAATAGGGGAAAAGAAAAACAAATCCTATCAACCTAGAACCTCCATGATCCACCATTGACAAAACATACATATCCCCCCCCTTGTTTTCCATGACACACTTGGTGCAAGGGCTCTTTTTTAACTGTCTACCATTTTGCAAACGAAAAGCCATGGAAAGGAAGAGGTAAATATTTCAATCCAACACAAGACATGTCATTGTTGCCTAAACTGTTTCATAAACTTCGAAAGTGATAATACTGAGGAAATTAACAGTCCGGATACAAGCAACCATTGTGCCTGAGATGTTCTAATTTTGTGGAGATTTAAGATGGCTGTGCGGTACAAGCTGCTTTACATGACCCCTCCTCAGATGCTGTGGAAGATGAAGATCTTCTTCAATATGTAGCTGCAAGGACCACTCTCAGAAGGAGCAATAATAACACACGAGTAGACCTGGAAAACTCAGCATCACACAGATCATACCCAGCACCCTTCCTGGAAGCGAAAGTCAAGGCACAAGCTAACAACTCCTATTGAGATGCACCAACTCAACCTGGTACAATAAACCATATCACCCTATATCAAGAGTCTCTGCACAGTAATATCTTCTGCAATGTGTTGACATGTGAAGTAATATTAGGAAGGATCTACACTTAAAACATTCAGCTGAGCGCCAGCCCTACTACAAGAGGCCCACCTATCAGATTCTAACTCAAGAACACTACAGAGAAGCTGGGTGGGACTCTGACATCTACGTTGGAGCTCTGGAAAATGAAAACTGATGGGCAAATATCTAAAGGCTATACCAACCGAGAGCAGACTCGCGGCCTGATTTACAAGGAATGTATTGTGAGTTCTCAAAGATAAATTAACACCGACTTTTAGAAAAACGCTTAGTAAACCCTGAAGCCCTGTCTATAAATGCGTGCAAGATCAAAGCCAAACTAAATTCCTACTTATCACAGCACTAACATCTATGCACCAACTCAGACTCATTCCAAATTCTGCAAGGACAGTGATATCTACTAAACCACCACAAAGGAAGCTGCGATTCAGTGGAGAAGCTGAAACTTCCATCTTGATTCTCTTGTGGCTTGTCTGGCTGTAAGCAAGGTTTGTTGGCTTGTTCATTGGAGCACTAATGTGGCTTGCAAGTGTCACGTGGTGCCCAGTTAATCACCAGCCAATGCAAAAACATCCTGCAAGAGGTGCACTGAGTTTTCAAACATACAAGTTAAATATAATGGCCTATCTGATGTATATGTGAAAGAGTTAATAAAATGGTCTTTTCATATTCACACTATTCATAGCTCAGATACTATAACATCTTCATTAACAAAAACATGGCTAGCACCATCTTAATTTGCATTGTTGGCTCAGACCACATGCAAATCTGACAGGAAGTTGACAATACACTCAACAACAAAACCATCACAAGGGCAAGACCATCCATAACTATATAATGAGAAGTCACTCATCCTTCAAACATTAAGATTAAGTTGCCTTGATGGAGTCTCCATTCAGCGCGCAGAATAAGGACTTGCCTGCTTGCAATATCAAGCTCATGGCGCATATGCATGATCCATGTTCACTCATGACGAACAAGCAGTACCAAGAAGCCAGATATCGCTGGAGCTGGGGAACTCTGGACAGGGGTGCATGCCCATTACCATGCATGGGGACTTTTCTGTCCCAACACTTGCGTGGTCGTTACTATTGGATGAAATTATGAAGAAAGAGGAGTTTAAGACAGGAGCTTGTTTTTACTGCTTGAGAGTTTGTCTCAAAGTGGTGATACAATGAGCCTTTCAGGGAGGCTGTGAATGCTTGGGTTCGAATCCCATCCTCGTCGCCAATTACATGTAGTATCTTACTGAAGACATGCAGTCTGTATCAGGTTTGTAGGTCCTTTATTCCAAACCCCTGCATCAAGGGACATCCAACACGAACAAGGTACAAGCAAAGAATGACCCAAGGGAATACTGTAGTAAATAACCTCAAGAATGCAGTAATAGATAGAGGTTGTAGTTTATTCGATAGGATCCTCCAGCCTCTCACAGTGGTCTCAACATTCTAAGCGGAGCTTCAGCTCCAACATTCTAAGCCTGGGCGAGCCCATTAGGGGAGGGAGAGGGGGGGGGGGGGAAGGAACAACGGGAAAAGGACCAGATTACAACACATCTCCCTGTGAACAGAGAAAATTAAACATGAGTTAACATATGAGAGGAACACTTCCCCTTAGCCCACAAGCCAAAAATAAGAGTTACATTTTACAGTTTCAGTTAGAGAATAATGCACCAGGAACAATGTAAACCTACAACAGTTCCTTACAGCTGAAGGCTACTACCTCAAAAGGCATGAGAGTGGGACAGGGAAATTAAGGTCCCATTTTGTAGTCCGATTGCCAAGTTGGAGGTTTACGCACCCTTGTCACTTTGGGTTCCCCACTCATGGGCATTACAGGACTACGCTCATTCTCATACATGGGTTTGACCCCTGTAGTGCTTGGACAACTAGCTATGTTGTCCATACTCCACATGCCTCCGTCTTCCAGCACAACTGTGTTGTTGTTAACCCGAGTTATTCTCAGTGGTTTGGTAAATGAGGAAGTCTTGGATTTAGACAGGGACGGCCTCTTAACCACCACCCACTGGCCTTCATTCCATTTTTTCTGTGAAGATCCCCAACGACTGTCGTACCTGCGCTTGTACTCTTGTTGATGTTTGTGAGTTTTCTCCAGCACCACATCTCTGTCCACCCACACCGGAGTTCCTCCGTTTAGCCAGTTAGGGGTGAGTTTGGAACCAGGATTCCTGCCTTTGAGAGAAACAAACGGTGACACTCCAGAGACAGCATTGGGCGAAGTATGGTATGACCACAGCATTTTCCTAATGGCTTCCTCCACCGGAACCTGGGTGCTCAAAGCAAGCTGGATGGTGTCCTTTAACATCCTGTTTGCCCTTTCCACCAGTCCATTGGCTTTGGGACAGTAGAGTGGGGCCTTGATGTGTGAGATGGACAGCATGGACATGAACTGCTTCATCTCCTCTGATACGAATTGAACTCCGTTGTCCGTTATTATGACGCCTGGTATACCCTCCATGGAAAAGACGTCTCTCAAAAAACTCAATAGTGCCGCGGTGGTTATGGAAGAAACCATTCTCGTTACAATCCAATGAGAGTGGTAATCTATGAGGACAAACATGAACCTCTGAGATTGGTTCAGTAGGTTTAGGGGACCAATTATGTCCAAACCCAACTTTTCCCATGGTACGGTGGGGACTTCCACCGGGCTTAACGGTGCTTTGCGAACAACTTTGGTTTTGTCACAACAACCACAGGCTGCACAGTTCTTTACTTGATCCTCCACTAGTGAATCCATTCCGGGAAACCAATAGTGTTGTCTGATTTTGCTTTTCGTCTTGCTCCTCCCTGGGTGGCCCTCGTGGGCAATCTGTACTACTCTTTCATACATGTTTTTCGGAGGAATGATCTTGCTTCCTCTACAAATTTGGTTATCAACAATAGATAATTCATCTTGTACTGGCCAAAAACGGCGCATAGATTCCGGCACCTCCTGTTTGTTAGCAGGCCAACCTTTGCTTATCCAATTCCTGAGTGTAGCGAAATCTCTGTCATCACTTATGGATTTCTCCCACTCCTCTCGATTGATTGCAGGAATTTCAAACAACAGAATTGTCTCCTCCGGTGGGTTTTGCATCGGGTTCCCATTGGTCATTGGTAGTCTGGAAAGACAGTCCGCTACCCTATTCTCACTTCCTGGGACATATATCATGGTGTAGTTGAACCCTTGTAGACTCAGCACCCATTTAGAGATACGGGGAGTGGTATTTTCCAAGCGTTTAGTGGAGAATAACGGTAGTAAAGGTTTGTGGTCCGTTCTCAACACAAACGGGATGCCCCATAAGAAATACTTAAAGTGGTTTATGGCCCAGTAGCATGCCAAAGCTTCTTTTTCTATTGTCGAGTAGTTCAATTCTGCGTCTCTCAACGTTCTGGAAGCAAAGGCGATTACACTCTCTTGACCGTTAGACCTCTGCGTTAGTGAAGCTCCCAAACCCTTCGCGCTAGCATCAGTGGTGAGAGTAGTTTTTGCATTAGGATTGAAGGCACTCAGAATGGGTGCATCACCAATGGCCTCCTTGATGAGTTGGAAAGCTGATTGGTGATCTTGTTTCCACTCGAATTCAACCCCCTTCTTCAGTAACTCTCTGAGGGGACGCACCTGATCTGCAAAGTTTTTGACGAACTTTGACATGTATTCCGCCAACCCCAGGAATGATTTGAGTTCATCCTTGTTGGTGGGTGCAGGGGCTAGTTTTACAGAGTCCACCAGACTGGATTTGGGTTTGATTCCCTCACTCGAGATGGTGTGACCTAGATAAACTACAGATTCCACCCCAATTTTACATTTGTCCTTCTGAGTGGTGAAACCTGCCCTACTGAGTCTGGTCAACACTGCTTCCAGAGTTTTATTGTGTTCTTCAACTGACGCACCGTGAATCAAGATGTCGTCCTGGAAACAGAGAACTTTTCCCAAACCTTGTAGTATGTGTTGCATGACGCGTTGAAACACCGCTGCCACCGATGCCAGGCCAAAAGGTAATCTGGAAAACTGATAAGCTCCATGCGGGGTTATGAATGAAGTGAGGGGCTTCGAATCCGGGTGGAGAGCGACTTGGTGGTACGCCGAAGATAGGTCTAGGACAGTAAAGACCTTGGCTCCATGGATGGCGGACAGCATTTCGTTGATGTTGGGGAGGGGATGTCGGTCAACCCAAATGTTAGAGTTCAAGTCCCTGAGGTCAACGCACAGACGGATCCCCTTGTTACCCCCTTTGGCTGCTACCACAATGGGCGCCAACCATTCAGAGCTCTCAATCCTCTCGATGATCTTACACTCTTCCAACCTGTCCAGCTCCTTCTTAAGCGGTTCCCTCGTCAACAGCGGGATAGACCTAGGTTTGTGGATGATGGGTCTAGCATTGGCTTTAAGTTTGATTTTGTGGAGGAAGCCTTTCAGGAGTCCGAGCTTGTCCGTAAACACCTCTGGGAAACGATTGCAGACTTCCATTCCCACACTGGCCCTGTCGATCAGGTACACCGGTTCCGTCGCGTTGGGGTCCAGTTTGATTCCTAAATCCTTTTGGTGTTTCCACCCTAGTAGGTTGGAACCATTCTTTGTGATGTAGACCTTCCCCACAGTTGATCTGTCCTTAAAATTGATGTTCATGAGACGCATTCCTACCAGTGGTATAGGATCCTGATTATAACCCCCTGGTTTGATGTCTGGAGCTAACAGACTATACACTCCTGTTCCCGACTTAGCCCGAAACGTGGCTTCATTGACGAGTGTATATGGGGAACAGGAATCAGCGTAGACCTCATACTTGACGTTGTCCAGAAATATTTCACATTTGGGGTAGGAAATGCCGTTGCTTTCTGAACCATTGGAAACTTGGAACACTATATCCTCGCTAGGTAGTTGTTGTTCCTGCTCACTGGCTATCATGTGGGTGACACTGTTTTTCGCATTGTGGCATAGTTTGGAGAAGTGGCCTCTTTTCTTGCACTTGCTGCATATAACACCCCTTGCAGGACAGCTAACGCTGTTTGCTAGATGATTGGGATTTCCGCATCTGTAACATTTCAACTTGTTACCCGATGCAGTATGTACTTCAGTACTGGAAGATGAAGGTTTGTGTTTGTGGTCTTTAACGGAGATCTTGTGTACACTGCTCTCCGCAACTTGTTTTACCTCCACGGCTTCCTTCATTTCATTCATGCAATAAGCTGTATGCTCTATGCTTTTAGCAATATCAATAGCACGTTTTAAATCAGGGGCTTCTGCAAGAAGTCTTTCTTGGATCTTCTTGTTACTGGTACACCTTACAAGCTGATCTCTAATTAGTGACTCCGTTAATACACCAAACTCACACGTAGAGGCTAAACCCCTCAGAACAGCAATGTAATTTATCACCTTTTCGTTCTTTCCCTGAACACGCATAAAAAATTTGTGGCGTTCCAACACAATATTAATTTTATCTCCGAATTGAGCTTCCAATTTCAACAATGTTAACTGATATACATCATGTTGGATATCTCCCTCGCCCCCCACTCCCTCATTAGCATTTTCAACAATAGCATCAGGCAAATCATCAAAGATATCCCTCCCATGCTTTCCCAGATTGTGTAGTAGGACATGTTGTTTACGCACTGCAGAAAACCTGTCCCCCCCAATGGCAATAAGGTAGGACTCAAACAGGTTTACCCATTTTTTCCAGGGAATAGTAGGATCCCCGCTCTCATCCAGGAATGGAGGGGGTTGGGACATGGCAAATGCAGACATTATGAAGATCAGAGAGGAAGAGAAAAGTAGAAGAGGGGAGAAAGGGACTAAAGAAAGAGAAGAGGGGAAAAATGAGGTGAGGAAACGAAAGAAACGGGTGGTAGACTGGTACTGGATGACAATAAGGAATAAGGGAATAAGTTACAAAACCAGTTGTACACCCCAAAGTGTAATAGGAAAGGACCCAAGGAGAAAACCCAATGCAGAAGAAACAGAAACTTGCGTGTGCTGAGCCTGTCAGCGAAAACGAGGCAGGCTAGAAGATCTTGAAAAACTAGAAAAAAAGAGTTAATCTTTTCCAGCAGGGGGAGCAGTCCTGAAGAAAATAAAGAGCAGTGTCTTTCCACGGAGCGGCCTCTGGGGAGTTCAGTCAGAGGAGGGCGGAGACACCGGCACTAGGAGGAACGAAGGACGCTACACTGACGAGACAGGAAATCAGAAGGAGACCTCATCGCTGAGGAAAGGCAGCTCACGCGTAATTGGCACACAGCTTCTCTCACGACGTGGCGCTGAAAGCGGGGACCAACAGCAGCTTGCTCTGGATACCAGCCGAACACCAACAGTAGCGCAATAAATGCCAGGTCAGCGCCGATCACCTCATACCACCGTAGTATGGTTCATCGGGAGGGAAGCTGGGGAGGCGTCCCAAACTGGAGCGGCAGAAAACAGGAAATCGATCACCACAGCTGACGGGACTCGAGGAAACCAGCGCAGGCGTCTCACAGTGAAACTCTCCAACACGGGGTCCGCAGCGTCGAAGGTGTATACCGCATACAAATCCCTCACGAGGCGGCCAGTGAGGTAGAACGGGATGCAGAGGGGCGACAACCAGCAGGAAAGTCCGATGAGAGGCAGCAGAATACTGGGGGAAGGATCCGGACCGTCCCCAGTACGGTGAGTTGTATCGTCGCCAAATAAATGTAGTAAATAACCTCAAGAATGCAGTAATAGATAGAGGTTGTAGTTTATTCGATAGGATCCTCCAGCCTCTCACAGTGGTCTCAACATTCTAAGCGGAGCTTCAGCTCCAACATTCTAAGCCTGGGCGAGCCCATTAGGGGAGGGAGAGGGGGGGGGGGGGGAAAGGAACAACGGGAAAAGGACCAGATTACAACACATACTACTACAGCATACAATTCTGGAACATTCTGCAACATTTACAATAGCAAGGTTCTGGTACTACTAATGGAACTGACTTACCCATAACGCACTATACTACACATTGCTCTGTCCTTACTGAAATTGAAGAGTACAGGAAGCAAGGTTGTCTTCTTTTAATTATGTGATGCTTTAAATATGTGAGAAGATTCAAATGAGCTTTCTGTTTTTGTGGTCTTAGACAAAGGACATGTGTTACATGTTGTGTGTGATTTTCGTCCTGTGTCTGGAGGAAATGGCTTGTATTCTGCAGTGTCCCCTTTAAAGAGGGAGGCATGTTATATCTGGTTTGTCCTTTCTCTTGCAAGGTATGTGTAATGTCATTATTCTTTGAGTGTTACATGTTTTTTTAAAATCTTTTTATTAAACAATCCTACAAAATCAACACCAGTGACGTCATATTTGTCGCAGATCAGGTATCAAAACAACAAAATAGACCGCCACAGCTCCGGATAGGGACCAAATAAATAAACAATGCTCCTAATAAACCGTGGCATGGAAGTTTCACAAGACAGCATTTTAGTGTTAATTACATCAATCTACAGCGTCAGCCAAGGGCTCACACAAGCCTCCCCTGTATTAATTCCAACTGCCCCATAGTTTGTTCCATTTATTCGGGCAGCCCCTACCAGAGTGGTATTGTGTTACATGAAGTTATGAGAACATGCACTTAACTGTCAGTTGGCCCCTTCGCTGCGCATATCAACATCTCTTCTCCTGGAGGGGAGTTGGCTGTTTTGGACTTACACGAATAAAGAAACTACAGCACACTCTGATGTGTTACTGTGTATTCTTAATGTAGACGTGCGGGCAAACATACAAAGAAATCGGAACTGCGAGTAAAGACAACTAGACATGCTAGCAGGTAATGCCCTGTTGTCCTTATATGGAAGCAAAAGTTTCTGGGCTTCACTTCACATACAGGGCCCCCATTTACAAAATACAGAGGCCACATCCTGCCCCAGTATATAGGAAACTGCCCACTTTCGGATTACCCCCTACAACATGTTTGCCAGCCCTCCCGATTCAGGCAGAAGAATGCCGATTTCAAGGTTAGTCTCCCCTCTCCTGATTCCTCAGCCGGCTTCAGCCAACAGGGACTGGTCTTGTGTAACTCAGAGTATGCACTGCCAATAACCTAATCCTACAGGCTAGTGTGCAACATTTTTGCCAAACGCTCTCTTCCTGCTATAGCACTTTCTCCAAGCTCCTGACAGGTAAGGAAAAAAAAACATACATTTGCATTTCTGATATCCGATCCTGCAGCAGCACACTTTTAAGTCACATACATGACAATAGGCCAGATTCAGGTCTCAGTAAAAGTAAATGGGAGAAATACATTCTCCTGATTATTATTTTTTAAATCTCCCACTTTCTTCTTCTAAAAGTTTGGCATGTATGCATACAATGTGACCTGCAATGTTACTGGTGCTCATGTAAACGCTCCAATACCTTCGGGACGAGTTCCAGTTAGAGTCCTATCCTAGCCACTCAACCTATGACATGCAGGGCCGTGACCTACTCTTCCTCGCTCCATGCCCCGTGCTGGTAAACTGAAGCACTTCCGCCTGCCCACCCTCCCTATACAGAGCCCTTCTTGAAGGACATGTCACAATCTCCTTCCTACTTGCCAACAGAGCCGATTGAGGCGGGAGACTCCCGTTTTTTAAGCCCAAAATGGCTTTCTTTTAGCAGTATCCCACCAAAAAACGCCCACGCTACAATGTATGTCAAAGAAGAAATTAACCCCCCCCCCCCCGATTTTTTTTTCTAAATCTCCCACAATTTTGGCAGGCATGCCCTGTCCACTCCGAGTCATTTTGGGCATGTATGCCCTCTCTGCTCAGGGTCCTTTTGGCATGTGTGCCCTCTCCCCTCAGGGCCCTTCTGGCATGCATGCCCTCTCCCCTCAGGGTCCTTCTGGCATGAATAGCCCTCACCCCTCAAGGTTCTTTTGTCATGCATGCCCTCTCCCCTCAGGGTCCTTCTGGCATGAATAGCCCTCTCCCCTCAGGGTTCTTTTGTCATGCATAACCTCTCCTCTCAGAGTCCTACCCACCACCTGTCCCTGTCCCGGTCCCACGAGCCCAGCACAGGGCTCTAGCTCAGCCGCGGCACCCGAGCCCACCCCCGGGCCTCTCACTTATGATGGTAGTTGGGCCGGATGGAGTAGGAGTTCTCCAGCGCGGTGCTCGGGACCTCCACCTCTCCCATGGTAGATCCCGTCCTTACGGCTCAAGCTCAACTTTTCAACATGTCCGCGTCCGCTCCCCTGGACCGGTCACCATAGCAACGCGCGAGACAGCGACAACTTCCGCCCGTACCCGCAGCGTCGGTATCACACGGAAAGATATGGCGCCCGCGCCTCCGCCATCTTGGAACGGGTAGCAAGGTCTCAGTAGCCAAGGATCCTCTCTGTCCACGACTCTGCACATGATTAAGGACACTTAAGGCGGCGTGAATTATAAGCACTTCAGCACCTACGGGTTTTGTAGAATACAATGTTTAATATGCTTTCACGCAAAAGCCACCTGTTTGGATAGTTTAAAACAAGCATTGGCATAGCCAATAGGCCTCGCGTTTGGGACCTTATAAGTATTTATGCAGTACAATATTCTTAGTGCAAAAACATCAACTGTTGCATGGCTAAACACTTATAAGGCGAGACCTATTGGCTATGCCAATGCTTGTCCTTTCTAGCTAACGACCAGAGTTCGATCAGTAACTAAAAAGTAAAACAAAGACATTAGGTGTTATAATTTATATAAAGCAAGTGTGAGGAAATCAATATGGGGTGGAGGGCAGAAAATAACGAGGAACTGAAGCCTATCAAACAGGTGCTCATCTCTGCATCTAAGTTCCCTTATTGCAGGCACTGGTGCAACATGGACACTGCCAGGTTGCAAGCTGAACAAAGCTACTGAATAATCCTGAAAAATCATGCAAGGAGCAATGCGTTGTACTAAAGGGCAGTGGATTTGAGCTGCAGGCTTGAAAGTGCACGGACATGCAGGCTTTGGCTTCTGTCATTTTGCTAGCAATTTCCACCCTCCAAAATTGTATTGTTTCCCCAGTCTGCCTTCTATTTTGAAATAAGATGAAATAATTGGAAGTAGCCGAGGTGTAGCATATGAAGAATGCTTTATTAATAAGAAGATAAGTATCAAGGGGGGACCCCACCAGGAGCAGCCCACTTGCTGCTCAGCCCGTCCTCAACTGATTCTCCCACTCAGGCATTCCAACACTCCATTCTAACCACGCACCAACATTCCACTCTGGCTGAGCAGCAAGACCTACAATACTAGTCTACTACATCACCTTCCCCCTTTTAACAGAAACAAAAGAATTTTGTAAGTACAGTAACAATATGAATCAACATAGGGGTAAAATTGCTAACAATGCATCTAAATGAAAAAGACATGCAATAATTCATAAAAGAAAATACATTGCATTAATTAAGAGCAAAAGACATAGCATGCCTCATCCCCATTAACGGAGCAAATGAAGGATAGAAATAACAAATGGTAGAAAAGAGGTAGGAAAGATCAAGCCATTCATAAGAATATAAGGATAGACTGTGAAGAAAAAAATATATTAAGAAAGGTGAAAACTGCACCCTGTTGAACTATAAAATAAGTCCAACGTGACAGAAAAACGGGTGGAATCATGTACCAGAACCAAGAGAAGAATTGAAAACCACACTGCCACAAAAAAACAGAAGTCTTAGATTCTACACACAGTGGATGGATAAATCCAGTAAAGTAAAGAAATAAGAAGTAAAAACACAGTAGGTGATATCTGCACGTACAAGTGAATATCACAAAGCCAGTAGGCTTTCAAAAAGTATACCTGAAAGTGACCTGTCCACGCAAAAGTAGATATCACCGTACACATGAATAAATGGCAAGCCCTAAACTAAACATGCGAAGAAAGCACTATGAGCGATACACAATAATGCAAAAAAAATAGGTGGGAAATCCACGTACCGGTGGAAGACCACATAGCCGAAGGCTATTACAGTGTGTACCTTAATAAATGAAAATTATAATCATGCAGTTAAATTAAATAACGTACAGTAATAATTTATGTGACATTTCCTTGTACAAGTGAAATGACACTGGCAATGCATGTGTACCATGAAAATTCTGTTACTGGCTGAATTTAGAAGGCAATCTATACATAAACCTAAACTAATGAAAATTCCCATTAGGATACTTGTAACAGATTACTTAGCTAAGGGAAAAATTCCACGTTATGAACCAGTGCATACTTCAATAATGAAAATTATTTCTATGCAGATGAGTAAAACACTATACAGTAATAACGTATGTGACATATCCACGTACAAGTGAAATGACACGGCAATGTATGCATACCATAGAAATTCTGTTACTGGCAGTAGAAGGCTATATATAAACCTAAACTAATGAACATTCCCATCTGGAACTTGTAACAGATAAATTACCTAAGAGGGAACAATTACACATTATGAACCAACACACTTTTCTGGAAATGCATACCTCAAATAATGAAAATTTTCGTTACAGACTGTAGGTTATTCATGCGTATACCTAATAACATGTAACAGATCAATATCTATACGAAACCCTTGTCCATAAAGACTGCTATGCCAACGAAATGGAAAAACATATTGCAGCAATTTTAAAATAAATAACTCTTCTATTCTTTTAAAAAATAAATAAATAAACATGTCACACAAATGAATGAATGGTTGAATGAACTTTTTAGATGGGCCTGAGGTAGTAGTATGATTACCCAAAAATTGTAGCGCCATTTCAGAAAGTTGGAAGTAGGCATCGAGGGTGATTAATGAAATCACTTCACTTCCATGTTGTAAGGCGATAAGTTCTACTGGATACTAGAAGTGTCTTGGTGCGGCGAGGCTTGCTTGAAGCTTTATTGTTCTGAGCATACACAAAATAAAACGTGGTTGGCAAATGCTCCGACTTAATTGTAATAGGCAAACATGGTTGGCAACAGCGCTGAGCATGAATAACCGTGCAGATCCAAAATGGAGGCACGCAGCACAACGGAGAACCGGGTGGCTCTCAACACGTCCGTGCATGTAGGCGTCAGTGAGCAGCAGACTTGAGGAATGCAGAGGCAATGACGTGAAGGACTGAAACATCGAAAAGTTGCCAGGACAACACAGAACAATAAGGTGAGCCTGTGACAGCATGGCAGGCTCCTAACAGACTGCATCAGTCTCGCGGCTCTCACTGAAGTGCCGTGGCACCAATTCAAATGTCGCTGAGTGTAACGGCAGGCTTTAATAAATAGATAAAGAGTCACCAAAATACCGCAGTTTGGTGTAATGAAAGAACGGTTTTGACCCAAAAATGACTCCACAAGACCCCAAGGGTTGAAAGTGGGCGCGAAGGTTCCCACAAAACGAAGTGCCCAAACTGCATTCACAGACGAACTGCTCGCCCGGGTGCCAAACCACAGCGAACGGAATTAGGCAGAATCACAGCATTTGTACTACGATGTACAGGGAATACATTTTCAGGCTTCTTTTTACTTCCAGTAGGTGGCAGCGACCATCCATTTACACTCGCTTGTTACCAATTATACATCCCTCTGACCTGTCAAAAAGTGGAGATCGTTCTCATGGCTTCTAGTTCTCTCTACCAGCTGAACTCTCCTTAGAGCTCCGTTCTTCCTTATCTGTTGGTTTTCCTTATCTGTTGAACTTTCCTCAGGTAGCTCTCATACCGATCCTGGTTTGATGGGAGAGTGACCGATAACCCAGGAACTGGCAGACTGTAGGTGAGGAAGGTAGCAGGAAGAGTCACGAGTCCTGACACACTTCAGCGGGCGACCGATGTTGGTCACTGGTGGGACCCCTGGTGTCAAGTCCTTAAGTACGTAGATTACTGTTTCAAGAAAGGTGCTTTACCTTAGGAAATTTCAGTTTTCTGTTTAACCATCTGTTAAGGCAGCACAGGCAGGTTCTTCCAGATCGTCGCCAGATGAAATAAGATGAAATAATTGGAAGTAGCCGAGATGTAGCATATGAAGAATGCTTTATTAATCAGAAGATAAGTATCAAGGGGGGGCCCCACCAGGAGCAGCCCACTTGCTGCTCAGCCCGTCCTCAACTGATTCTCCCACTCAGGCATTCCAACACTCCATTCTAACCATGCACCAACATTCCACTCTGGCTGAGCAGCAAGACCTACAATACTAGTCTACTACATATTTCTTAGCAGCAGACACCCAGTGACTGACCCTTAATGGCATCCATCACGGTTACAATCATTCTAGTTGAAAAGGGATTTCTTTGTTTTTGCCCTTAATGGCAAGCCATGGTGAAATTGAAATGCAATCTAATGGTATGTTTAAAGCAGAAGTTCTATGTGAGGTGTGTCCCATGGCATAAGACAGGCTGTTTTGAAGAGGAAACAGGCAGAGTGGAGAAGCAGCTCTTTGATGTGCTCTATGGTAGGTGCAGGTTAGACCAGCCCGTAGGAAGGGCAAGAGCTGGCGGTGACCAGTTTGAGATGTCTCCAAAATCTGTGCAGGGAGAATCCATTGAAATACGCAACACTCGGGAAGTCGAAGGTGTGTGAAAGCAACCGGCTGCTGAAGCAACAGTGAGTGGCACTGCGGGATAAAAACAAACGGAGGGGAACACGAATCATGATGAAGGGAGCAGAGAACTTCGTGAGGGATACAGCTGGAAAAAATTAATATACTCTTGCAACATATAGGGTATGCACTGTTTTGATGCTTTGACCTAAACCAGTCCATGCTTTCAGCTGCACTGCATAGGCAGTGAAAAGTGTTTGTTTACTCTGTGTGTCTCAAAAGAACTCCTTGCCAGTTCCTCTGTTTGCAACACACACTGGTTTTGCAGTGTGGGCACTGCAATTCGTAAATTGAGTTTGACATGAGGGTATCCTCCTGCCGTTGATTAGAATATTCAACCACGTTGACGGAAGTATTCAACCATGGACAATAGGGTCCCACCCCGCCACACCGTACAACTTTGAAGGGCTGTAAATTGTCTCAAAAGCAGTAAGCAAGAGCTATACAAACAAACAAGTTTACGCGAAGAAAAGTCCCAGTGCAGTTATCATGCATCGACAAATGCTACAGAAAAAATACAAAATTCATTGTGAATGCTACAGTTGACTAGGGGTATGTGTAGAAGGCGCACAGATTAACGCGGATGGCAGAAAATGGGGTAGTTGCAGTGGTCTGATATTGGAGACATTCACCAGAGAGATAAGCTTCAGCATCAAGGCAACGTGTGTAGATGACACACGCTGCTCAAATTACCATTTGCAAATGCTGTCGGAGACCTGCTGCCAGACCTATGGTGATTCCAAGGAGCTTTGGCACGCAGCTTCTTAATAAAACACTCTTTAACCTCATCCTTGTAGAAAAAAAGCACAGCTCTGAGAGGAGATGAGAATTATGCAAAGAAAACAATCATTGGCCGCGCAGCCGTAAAAGTAACGCCGCGCGGCCGTGAAAGTGAAAATGATCGCGGTGATAGCGAAAGTGATCGCGATGTCGCTCTCTGTGCAAAGCACGCGAGGGATGCGCGCAGCAGTTATTGGAGAGGCGTAGCGTGGCACGCGCGCTTGTGTGCGTGACCGCAAGCTGGTGGCTGCTTTGGTAGCACTTCGAGAAGCCGCTTACTAAATATCTCGCCAGAGCAGCACATGCGCTGGCTCAGGCGAGACCTAAACAGCTGGCGAAGCATTTTTTTCCAAGTTGGAGTTCCATGTTTAAGTATGTACTTATAAGGGGAAAACACTGGGCTTTAAGTGGGATGAAAAAACTGGGGGTCTCTCAAAGGGGCGTGGTCTATATAATTAAGGGAGTGGCTTATAACATTGTTGGACTTGGCCCTTTTCCCTGAATTTTTCGTTTTTTTAATGCATGTTAGATGCAAATAACCAGTGTTAAGGTGCAGGTGCTCCCTTCTCCCAAGATGGCTGCCACAGGCCCCTTCTACTGCAGAGTGGTCTTTCTATTAGCACCCTAGCTGCCAGGAGCTGGCTGGAACCCCACAACAATGTTGCGACCCCAGCCCGCCTTTTTTTGTCCCATAGGTAGAATGGGGAAGCTCCTGGAATGTGCTGGAACCTTCTAGAAGGGAGGTGTGGTTTACTATTTGCCGCCTTGGATAGTGGTCACCTGACCTAGGGCTACTTAACAGAGGGAGGGAACTTTTTCTAGTTAGTTGGCCTGTTGGAGTAAAGCAGACCTGGAGGATCCACGCAGGAGTTGTAGGCGGTAGGGCCTAGCCAGGGACTTATGCCTCTGAAAGTGACAGGACTTAGGTACTGCCTTTTAAGTGAGTGAGGGATCCTGTACAGCCCCCTGATCTAGCCCAGCGATAGGAGAATCCAGGGGCCATCTGCCAAGCTTGACTAGGAGGGAGCTAGTCACCAACTCAATCCCTTTCCCAAAGGAACAGAACCCCCAAGGGCGCCAGAGACATCTGCGCCATTAAGACTGCTAAACCTGCAAGCTGAAACTGACTGCTGAAACTTCATGCTAAAACTTCATGTTAAAACGGAATGCTGAAATCGAATGCTGAACCTTCAAGCTGAAACTGAACGCTGAAATTGAATACTGAAACCCAAGCTGAAAGTGACTGCTGGACTGCTGGGGATCAACCAGGTACTAGCGCTGTGACCCCTGCGCTCCCCGACCTTGCCTGGGATCCCGTGAGCCAGTCCCCCGTGGAGCGCTGATCACTCCTTCATCCCGCTTAATTTGTCACCCCCCCCTGGTGCGGGGACCAGAAGCCTGCCCCCATCGATCCGGGGCCCGCGGAGAAGCCCGGGGCCCCGTCGCTGCCGTCGCCGCGTCTGCAGGAGGCGTGAGAGGCCGTGAAGCCACCCCCGGCACCCATGTGACGAGGGTGGACTGCGCGTCGCCGCCCCCGCCGCTGAGCGCACTGACTGCGGGACCTGAAGAGGTGAAGAACCCCCGAACGACTGCCCAACCCCAAGGACGCCGAGATCAAGGTAACCCCCGGGGGCTGGGAGGTAGCGTGGCCGTGCGGAGGCCTGGGACTTACCCCCCTGCTCCCCGGGAGGCTGGTGGAGGACCCGGTGCGCCCCCTGTCGATCGGGAGCGGCACCGCACTCAGAGACTCTGGTTCCCCTCCGTGGGATACCCCCCTTGCATCGGAGACTCTGATTAACCTCCGTGGGATTTCCCCCTTGCCTTGAGACTGCCGCGTATAAGGGGACCGCTTGCTGAGGGCCTGTTGATTACGAGTAGCGCTGTGTTCTCAAGTTCTGCTCAGAAGTGATTAATGCTTTATGATTACGAGTAGCGCTGTGTTCTCAAGTTCTGCTCAGAAGTGATTAATGCTTTATGGTTACGAGTAGCGCTGTGTTCTCCAGTTCTGCTCCGAAGTGTGGAATGCCTTATGACTACGAGTAGCGCTGTGTTCGCAGGTTCTGCTCCGAAGCGCTAGTAATGCCCAGGGTAACGATATTATTACAAGCCCCGCCTTAAAGCGCTATTAGTTTTCTGAGGTGGCGCTACGTTCCCAGCCCTATTTTGCAGCGCTGATCATTGCTGGATACCGCGCGTGGTACCCATGGCAGAGGGAAACGCTAGTGGTGGGAGGAGCGCAGCGCTCTGGTTAACCGCTGTGTTTACCGCTCCCCCCAGATTCGCCAGGTATTGCCACTGGAGCTGTGGTGGAGAACTTTTGAATCTAACGCTAAGGTATACAGCAGTGGCCTACTGCATAGTAATGAAGTACTGGTGAATCTGACGCTAAGGTATTCAGGTACTGCCTATTTGACCATAATGAAATGCTGGTGAATCCACTGCTAATGTGTTCAAGTGATGCCCATTGCCATCTAAGGAACTGTGCTTGCCTATCATTTGATTAGATAAAACTTGATTGATTTGCATTGATCCTACTGTGTGGCGTCCCTTATTGTGTGTGTTTCCTGCTTCAGGGGATGTGTGTGTTGTATGGTCGCTTTACACATAAGCCTTCGGGTGCCCAGCCGCTCGAGTCACGTTACCCCCTTAGGGCCCGGTGACCCCAGGTCTTACATTGTTGGCGAGCGGTGGGATTAGGACCTGTGACCATACAGCACCCTTCCGTGAAGCGGAGGGCGCCACAATTAAACGCCTATTGTATTTAAGCTCTGCAACTGTTTATTGCTGCATTTATTACATTCCACTGTCCAGACTGAGGGTGTAAAAATCCTGGTTAGCTTGCAACTGTCACCCGTATCCTAGAATTTTTTTTCTTCCTTGGTATCTAGGTCCCCACCTGTCACGATGGAGTTCCGGTTAGCCGACCTCGAGGGGTACACTGTAAGGCAGCTGAGAGAATTCGGGCAGGGGATGGGGGTGCCTGGAGTGCGGAGGGCCAAAGGACCGGAACTCCGTACCGCCTTAAGGGCATGGGTAGAGGCCCACCCAGAGGGGAGAGAGGATGAGGGACAGGAGGCGCCAGACGCACCTCAGGAGGAGAGCGGCCAGGAAGTACTAGACATACTAAATGTAGATGTGTCTGAAAATGTGCCCCCAGGGAGACGTTCTGGGGCCAGCAGTAGGACAGGGTCTAGGAGGAGTGTGTCTCCAGAGGAGTATGAGGACAGGAGGGAGGAGAGGCGGTTAAAGTGGGAGCTGGCCAAGTTGGAACAAGAGAGAGAAAGGGAATTGGCCAAATTGGAACAAGAGAGAGAAAACAAGCGATGGGCAATGGAAGAAAAGAAGCTGGCGCACGAGCTTCAGCTGAAGGAGTTGGAGCTGCGCGCCCTCCAGTTAAATGCGTCCAATAAGGACAATGGTGGCAGCGTACCAAGAGATCCCCAAGAGTCAAAATTCTATTTCCCCAAGGAGGATATCACCAGGGTGTCTGAGGAGGCATTGGGGAGTGACCCTGAAGGGGGTGGTGCAGGGATCTTCCAACCCAGCGAGGTGGGAGAGGTCGCGAATAGCCCAGCTAGGTCCCCGGGAAGAGAGAGGGTTGTAGGGCCTCACGTCCTATCCATAGGAAGGAGTGAGACGGGGAGGTGTCCCGAGGTGCCCCAACCGCAGTCTCAGGGCCTGGAGAGTTCCGTAAGGGAGCCCCAGGTTGGGAGCCTAGGCTGTCCTGATGTGCCGCCCGGTGAGGGGGAGCCCCTAGTGTCAGGAGGACCCGGGGCATCTGTAATCAGAGCTCCTGAGGTTCTGGGGTTGGCTCAGCCACAGGGCTTAGATCCTGGGTTGGGAGGCCAGGGATGGGTACTGCCTGACCTGGCGGGTGGGACATCTGTTAGCAGTGTCCCCCCAGAATTGTCTTCCAGGGGTACTTTTCCAGGTGGGAGGGTGCGGAACTCTGGGAGGGGGTGCAGGGGGAGGGAGGACTCACCCCTAGCACCGGTGCAGCCTAAGGGTTTAGACCCTAGGCTGGGGAACCAGTTGAGGAGTCAAGGCCCTGGACTGGGGAGAGAGTGGTGGTCTGAGGGTGCCTCGCATGGGAGTAGGGTGAGGAACCCCAGAAGGAGAGGTAGGGGGAGGAGAGCCTCGCCCCTGATGGCTGGTCAGCCTGAGGGTGCAGACCCCAGGTGGAAGGACCAGTGGCAGTTTGGGACTGCAAGGAGGAGGAGGAGAGTGGTCAACGGGCACTACAGGCCTGGGGCTACTGCCCCCCACTCTGCGAGACCACAAGGGCCAGAGACATCTGGATGGCCTAGGGGCCGGTCCTGGCCACAACCAGCCAGGGAGCCCCAGTGGGGTGGCTTTGTTGGTCCAGGGAGGTTTGAGAGGGAACCATCGGGTTCCAGAGTGGAGGAGAACCTGCCGGTGCTCCTGCAGTTGCGGGCCTGCGTCCACCTTTTCTCGCCCCAAGCAGGGAAGCCCATCAAGGCATTGATCGGTCTATCCTGGCTTTCGGCTGGAAGGGGGTTGTGTTGGACTTGGCCCTTTTCCCTGAATTTTTTCGTTTTTTTAATGCATGTTAGATGCAAATAACCAGTGTTAAGGTGCAGGTGCTCCCTTCTCCCAAGATGGCTGCCACAGGCCCCTGCTACTGCAGAGTGGTCTTTCTAGTAGCACCCTAGCTGCCAGGAGCTGGCTGGAACCCCACAACAATGTTGCGACACCAGCCCGCCTTCTTTTGTCCCATAGGTAGAATGGGGAAGCTCCTGGAATGTGCTGGAACCTTCTAGAAGGGAGGTGTGGTTTACTTTTTGCCGCCTTGGATAGTGGTCACCTGACCTAGGGCTAATTAACAGAGGGAGGGAACTTTTTCTAGTTAGTTGGCCCGTTGGAGTAAAGCAGACCTGGGGGATCCACGCAGGAGTTGTAGGCAGTAGGGCCTAGCCAGGGACTTATGCCTCTGAAAGTGACAGGACTTAGGTACTGCCTTTTAAGTGAGTGAGGGATCCTGTACAGCCCCCTGATCTATCCCAGCGATAGGAGAATCCAGGGGCCATCTGCCAAGCTTGACTAGGAGGGAGCTAGTCACCAACTCAATCCCTTTCCCCAAGGAACAGAACCCCCAAGGGCGCCAGAGACATCTGCGCCATTAAGACTGCTAAACCTGCAAGCTGAAACTGACTGCTGAAACTTCATGCTAAAACTTCATGTTAAAACGGAATGCTGAAATCGAATGCTGAACCTTCAAGCTGAAACTGAACGCTGAAATTGAATACTGAAACCCAAGCTGAAAGTGACTGCTGGACTGCTGGGGATCAACCAGGTACTAGCGCTATGACCCCTGCGCTCCCCGACCTTGCCTGGGATCCCCTGAGCCAGTCCCCCGTGGAGCGCTGATCGCTCCTTCATCTCGCTTAATTTGTCACCCCCCCCTGGTGCGGGGACCAGAAGCCTGCCCCCATTGATCTGGGGCCCGCGGAGAAGCCCGGGGTCCCGTCGCTGCCATTGCCGCGTCTGCAGGAGGCGTGAGAGGTCGTGAAGCCGCCCCCCGGCACCCACGTGACGAGGGCGGACTGCGCGTCGCTGCCCCCGCCGCTGAGCGCACTGACTGCGGGACCTGAAGAGGTGAAGAACCCCCGAACAACTGCCCGACCCCAAGGACGCCGAGATCAAGGTAACCCCCGGGGGCTGGGAGGTAGCGTGGCCGTGCGGAGGCCTGGGACTCACCCCCCTGCTCCACGGGAGGCTGGTGGAGGACCCGGTGCGCCCCCTGTCGATCGGGAGCGGCACCGCACTCAGAGACTCTGGTTCCCCTCTGTGGGATTCCCCCCTTGCATCGGAGACTTTGATTCCCCTCCGTGGGATTGCCCCCTTGCCTTGAGACTGCCGCGTATAAGGGGACCGCTTGCTGAGGGCCCGTTGATTACGAGTAGCGCTGTGTTCTCAAGTTCTGCTCAGAAGTGATTAATGCTTTATGATTACGAGTAGCGCTGTGTTCTCAAGTTCTGCTCAGAAGTGATTAATGCTTTATGATTACGAGTAGCGCTGTGTTCTCAAGTTCTGCTCAGAAGTGATTAATGCTTTATGATTACGAGTAGCGCTGTGTTCTCAAGTTCTGCTCAGAAGTGATTCATGCTTTATGGTTACGAGTAGCGCTGTGTTCTCCAGTTCTGCTCCGAAATGTGGAATGCCTTATGACTACGAGTAGTGCTGTGTTCGCAGGTTCTGCTCCGAAGTGCTAGTAATGCCCAGGGTAACGATATTATTACAAGCCCCGCCTTGAAGCGCTATTAGTTTTCTGAGGTGGCGCTACGTTCCCAGCCCTATTTCGCAGCGCTGATCATTGCTGCATACCGCGCGTGGTACCCACGGCAGAGGGAAACGCTAGTGGTGGGAGGGGCGCAGCGCTCTGGTTAACCGCTGTGTTTACCGCTCCCCCCAGATTCGCCAGGTATTGCCACTGGAGCTGTGGTGAAGAAATTTTGAATCTAACGCTAAGGTATACAGGAGTGGCCTACTGCATAGTAATGAAGTACTGGTGAATCTGACGCTAAGGTATTCAGGTACTGCCTATTTGACCATAATGAAATGCTGGTGAATCCACTACTAATGTGTTCAAGTGATGCCCATTGCCATCTAACGAACTGTGCTTGCCTATCATTTGATTAGATAAAACTTGATTGATTTGCATTGATCCTACTGTGTGGCGTCCCTTATTGTGTGTGTTTCCTGCTTCAGGGGATGTGTGTGTTGTATGGTCGCTTTACACATAAGCCTTCGGGTGCCCAGCCGCTCGAGTCACGTTACCCCCTTAGGGCCCGGTGACCCCAGGTCTTACAAACATGTAAGCTAAAAATCAGTGCTTAGCATAGTGTGCCACTCGACTAGTATTTTGCTGTTTCTGTCATTGCATACAGATATATGATGCAACAAGTAACATCATACCTACAACAAGTCAGGACTATTGGCTTTGTCGATGGTTGTGAGTTGCATAAGATAAATAAGCAGCAACTATGGCGTGTATATAATATTGAAAAAGCTTCCACCTAAAGCCCTGGTGACACCACTACAATGTTGCTGCTCCTGAGTTTTAAAAAGAGAAGGGAAATCTAGAGATAAAATTACACTCTTTAAAGGATTTTCCGTCCCCTATAAGGCTCACCTGGAATGACATCAAGCCGTAACTTCTCCGCCAGTGAGAAGTGAGCAGTGTGAGCACGCACACATGATGTGCCTGCCGTCACTGCATTCCGGAAAAAATGGACCGCTTGTGCCAGGGCACAAAACAGAGCCCGTTAGAGACCCGTTTTGAGGCCTCCTTTAAAAAACTGCCGATGCTCAGCACCGGTTAGACCCGGCCCACTTAAAGCCCTGGGAAAACATCAACATTTGGTGATTTTTGTGACGTTTGAGCTGCAAAGACATTAAAATACCGGTCATTCTGTTATAAAACCGGGCAAGTGACGAACCTAATCTCTGTTAAAATATTAGTTTTGAGTTTAAGCTAGTAGCTGTAAAAGATTGCCTGTAAAAGAATCTACCATTTATAAATGGCAATTATGTCTAACTTTGCTTGAACAATCAATCAGGAATTGTATACATTTTCATCTCCTCTAACCTCAACTGTGTACCATTATCCGTGAGGATTACCAAAGGTATTCCCCCCCTTCTGAAAACATCACTCAGAAAATCAACCTTGAAATTGGTGGTAATATTCCTCATGAATGCAACCTCCCCCAGAACAGCTCTAAACCTATCCTGCTTCGGTAAGAACGAGAATGGCCCAATGAAGTCCAAACATACTTTCTCCCACACTTCCTTAGCATCAGTCACATGTTGCTCCTCCTGCAATTTCCCAATACCTACTCTCAACCGCTTCTCAGAATCCTTGCACACACCGCAACTCACGATCCATTCCTTAATTTCACTGTCCATGGGCGGCCACCAAAATCTTTCTCTGACCTTCTTGGTGGTCAGGGTCTGCACCAAGTGTCCCCATGAGCCATGCTGGTCAAGCGTGGCCTTAGGGAGCTGGGAGGCACAAATCACTCATTCCTCATCAACAGGTACTCATACAACTCATCCACCACCTTGAAAAATGGTTTGGCTGCATGTGGAAGTACTCTCTCTCTCCTGACCATCCCCTTCATCAACTTTAATACACACTGAAGCATCAATTCTTTCTCCATGGCTTCCTTCTATTCCTCTTTGGAGTGGGAAGCCCTCCAGCCTTCCGTGACATCCTCCACACTTGCCACCACCTCCTCAGTGACCATCTCGGTCAGTTCGGCGGTCCCATCAGGCAGCCTTGAAAGGCAATCAGCCACCCTATTCTTCCATCCTGGGACATATTCCACTCGACAATCATAATCTTGCAACCTGGCAGCCAGTCTTGCCAAGCGTCCAGAGAAGTTCTTGGTTCTCCAGGCCCTAACACTTTCAGTAATGGCTTGTGATCCGTCCTAAGGGTAACCGCCCCTCTCCACAAGAACACCCTGAAATAAGTAGTGGCCCAAGCAGCAGTCAAAGCCTTATGCTCAATAACAGAGTAGTTAAGTTCCGTGTCAGTTAATGACCGTGATGCAAAGGCTACGGTTTTCTCCTGGCTGTGCACCTGGGACGAAACCACCCCAATACCTACTGAACTGGCTTCCACCGTGACAAATGGTCTTTAAAGTACTCTGATTCTGTACAAGGACACCAGCCTGTGTACTATCATTTTTTACGGCCAGGAATACCCTCTGTTGTGATTCCCCCCAAACAAACTTCCTACCTTTCCTCAATAACTCTCTGAGAGGTTCAGTTTTCAGTGCAAAATCTTGCACGAACTTGGAGTAGTACTCCACTAATCACATGAAAGATCGGAGGACATCTCTGTCACTCTAAACTTCCGCATTAACAATTGCACTCACTTGTTTCTCCTTGGGCTTCACTCCATTTCCAGTGATCATGTTGCTCAAATACTCCACTTCTTCCACCCGGAAAACACACTTCTCCCAGCGTAGGGATAAACCCGCTTCTCTAATATTAAGACTTTATTCAACATACAATTGTGTTCCACCTCGTCCTTTCCAAACACCAGGATGTCATCCTGGAATACAATGACTTTACCCAAACCAGACAAAATTCCTGAATTGAACGCTGGAACACACTTGCAGCTGAACATAGCCCAAATGGAAGTCTGTGGAATTGGAAGGTTCCCTCCGAAGTAATAAATGATGTCAGATGTTTAGAGTGTGGATGGAGTATGACCTGATGATATGCACTCCGCAAATCTATCTTTGAAAAGAACTTCCCCCTAGACAACATCAAAATTGGTTCAATAATATTCGGCAACGGGAAATTATCTATGACCACATTTTGGTTGAGGCTGCGAAGGTCCACACAGTGCCTGAGAGACCCATCCGATTTGTTCGTAATAACAACTGGAGAGAACCACTCAGTTTCCTCTACTGTTTCTAATACTCCATCCTCCAAGATCTGCCTGATAATCTTCCTTGTTTCCACCCTTGCAGCCATAGGTATCCGTCTAGCTGGATGCTTTATAGGAACAGCATTATCTTTCAATTTTATCTCATGCACATAGTTCTTGAACTCCCCCAACCTGTCCTAAAAGACTTCCACATGACGAGATAGCAGATCATCAAAGTTAAATGCATCCACCACCATGACTTAATTATTGTCCCTGAGATTGACAGTGATGCCAAGGTCGTACTAGTGTATCCAACCTAAAATTAGGGGACCTTCAGGAGCCACATGAATTTTTCCTTTGGTCTGGCGATCCGCAAACTTGATGTCCGCACCCATGAACCCTAAGACTCCAATGTCTGCCCCCTGATACCCTTTGAGAACGACATCTCAGGTGATCGTTTTACTAGGTCAAGCAACATTAAATAATTCCTTATGGTGTAAAGAGAACCAGTGTCCACCATTAGAGATACTATCGTTCCATTGACCTCAAAGTCAGCCTTAGGACGAGATGACCTCCTCTCCTGGTCATGGCCTCCCAACACCACTCCATCTTGTACCATCAGCACTCTGTAATCGGATTGCTCATCCTCCACCATAGCAACCCTCTTCTCCACCACCTTGCAGATGCGGGCTAAGTGTCCCTTCAACCCACATTTGCGACAATCCTTTCCCACTGCAAGGCATAGTTTTGAGTCTGCCAAAAGATAATTGCTGCCACATCTAAAACAGACTGACTTCCCTTGCACATTCACAGCTAAGGAGTTTTTCCAAGTCCCGCTCTTACTGGTATTTCCAATGGCTAGCCGGGATTTGCCCCTTACTGCATTAACAAGATCACCATTTTCCACCAAAGCTGCAAGTTCAGCCGTTTTAGTTTCTGAATTGGAAATCCTCATTTCCTGCATGCATTTTTCGGATTCCTCCACCACCTTTGCAATAGCTATTGCCTCTTTAAAAGTAGGATTGCTGGCATCCCACAATCTCTCCTGAATCCTTTTACTGTGACATTGGATGATAAATTGGTCCCTAATCATCTCCTCTGTCATCTGTCCAAATTGGCACTTTGCCGACAGCTCTTTTAATCTTGCTACAAAATCATCAACGGACTCCGTAGACCGATGAGGCTGTATGTAAAATTTGTGGCACTGCATTACAACATTTACTTGTTTCGCAAATCTTGTTAAGTCATTTGAGCCTTTTCTAAATGATTCCTGACCACATCAGGTGACCATTTGCTTTGGTATTCCCGGGACATCCAAACTGAATTATCTTTTGTAAATAGCTCCCTACCGCTTAATATTTTGAAGGGGCTGTAACTTGTAATAGAGGGAGTAATTCTGCAAGCCCACGCTAACTTGTCTAACTCTACTTCCCAATTCTTGCCTGCATTGATGGCGGTCTGGATCCTACCCAAGATTACTCTATTAAATCTCTCAACAGCACCATTGCAGGCCAGGTGATAGACAGGGGTTTTCTTTTCCTTCATGCCATTCCTCAACAAAAAGTTACAACATTTCCCCGCAGTAAATTGTGGACCATTGTCACTTAAAAGTGACTTAAGAATTCCTTCCCTCAGAAACGTTATCTCCAAAAATGTAATCACACTTGCAGTATCCACACCCTCTGCTTAGATTTGATGATGCCAAGGTGCCCCTCATGTGTGAGGTCAAAAATTGTATTCCAAAGGACGGAAGGAAGAACTACTCTAATACCCCGTAGGTTAAATTCGGAGTCAGAAACGGACAATTTTTCTCTTAGCTCCCAAAATGTTCTACAATCCTCAGTAATGTGACATTTGTCAGGCCACCCATGCAACACATACTCCCTTATTTTCTCCTGTGCATACCCTGAGAGCCATTTTTCTTTAGAAATAGCTGATTCTATGTCAGGACCAGAGGCTCCGATTATGCTTCTCATTTCTTTGCTACATTCTCAGCAGCCAATCAAAACAAAGTTTCAGAAATACTACAATACCCATGATACCACCATATCACATGACAAATCATAGAGCATAGCCCTACGTAAGTCCCAACCAAGGTCTCAGTGTCCTCTTTCTTTGCTTCTCTGCAGCCAGTTAAGTGCTCTTCACCTATATTTTTATTTGTGATGTTAATGATGTTTACGGTTTTTACTGCAGATGATACCGTGTTTATGCGGTTGCCATAGGCATTGTTATTCTGTTTTTTTTTAAAAACTTTATTTTTTATTTTTATACAATTCAATAACAATACTACTGACAGATGGGATAAGAAGTCATCAGTACAAGGTGGATGATCAACCTTAGGCATGGAGGTACGGCACTGGTTGGTGAATCTCGCAGCAGGGTTACTCAAAATAAATCGTTCATATATATCAGCAGTGACAATCCGACTAATACATAGGACCATTCTACCAACAGGTCTATTCGCAAACACAGGGCGGGAAAGCGATTCTTATGAGACAGAACCAGCCTTCGCATGAGATAGTGTAAGGGCTCCCTGTTCCACATCTAAATCGAGCTTGTAGTACTTTAACCACGGGGACCAAATTTTCCTGAATTTACGTGTAGGCATTGTTATTCTTAGCTAGCTTGTTGCTTTATTGCATTATTGGTTCGAGTCCAGACTCCCTTTAATTTCATATCGCTCTCTCAACGCATGCGTCTTCTTTGCTAGAGCGGCGCTCACTATATTTTGTCCTTTGGGAGCGCATTGCCTCCCGGGGGACGCCTGGCGCCCGTGTCTATTTACCAGTGGAGAGAGAGAAGGGAGTGAGTGTGCGCGTCTGCCTGAAACGCTATCTTCTTTCTGTATTTGGCACATGCGCAGCGGCAACTTTTAGTGGCTCTCAGTGTCGGAGAGGCTTGAGTTGAACGTGGGAGCAGCGTCTAATGGCTCTTACATCCCGGACCTCGTGGCTGCTCCCTCTGACGCCCTGTCGGTTTAGCTGCAGCAGCGTAGTATAAATCTGCCACAGGCTTTGCCTAGAGTGGTTTTGGCAAGCCCTCCCTCCACCTTTATATCATTTTACATATTAATCATTGATTGGCTTGCCTGGGGTAGCTCTACTCCCCCTATATTGCTCCTGAACTGGGGTGTTATTTCCCCCTTTGGTTATTGGTCCTTAGTTGTTGGGATACTAACTTTGCACTGCAGACTCTTTCTATGGCAGAATTTTATGAAGAAGAGTATTTTGAAGAGGAACCCTCAGGGTCATTGGAGCAAGAATTGGTTAATGCACTAGATGCAGGAGAGCAGCATTCTGTTAATAGGGTCCTTGTCCAAGCCACAGAGCATTTGAAACACCACCATTGTGGCTACGCACAGCAACAGGGCTGGCTCCCCGCCCCTTCTTTGTGGACCAAACCCAGTGGGAAGGTTGACAAGGACCCCCATGTAGCAGACATTATGCCAGATTGGCCAATGAATACGATTACAATGCTACCCTTCAGTCGGCGACGGCTGAATCTGTAATAGAGGACATCGAGGACTCCTCGTCCTGCCACAAATCAGACCAGGAGGACACCCCCAGGCCTAGCAAATGCTCACGTAAGGAGCGCCATATGAATCCTCCGGCACAATCAAAATTGCTGACGTTTGAACCCTCAGAAATCATACACCCCAATTCTATGGCCTAGTTACCACCCCAATAGATGGCAGATTATGTACAAGCTCACCTGCATCAGGCCTTTGACAAAGAAGTTTGGGCGAGATTACGATCCGAGTGCCCGAGACCAGACCTTCCAGGTAAGGTAGCTGACACCCTGGAGGTAGACCCCCACTATGGTGACTTACCTATAGAAGTACTCCAAGGACCCCAAGAAGGAGATAGACAGGGCCTGGCGCTCTTGCCAGGACAAGCTCCTCGCCATGACTGGCCCCTTAACTAAAATATTAGAATTGGGTTATCGGGCGAAAGAATCGGCCATGGCAATAGATCCGGAGGAGCTTATAGGTTCGGCTCAATGGACCATATCCCAGCTGGGGAACGTGAACTGCGCCATGTCCAGTGAGAGGCGGCGCTCTATCCTGTTAAAGTTAGACCCCAAGCTCTCTGAACTCGCCACTTCTGAAGCGGGTCCACTAGCCCAAGGCCTTCTTTATGGACAGCCTTTCATCAAACAACTAAGTTTGTGGCTACCTTTAGCGGCCTAGACAAGGCTCAAGGATCCCTCCATAGAGCCTCCAAACCGGTTTTCGGCAGGGCCGGATGATTTAGAGGGCACTCGTTCAGCCGGGGTTGCCAACAAAGCCCCCAACGTGGTCAATACCAACAGCAATGCGGGGGTTATCAAGACCCTAACAGCCCCTCGTTCTACGCAACCCGACATTCCAGAATCCTTTTTAGAAAGGGTAGATACGGAGGAAACTAGGGAGGAAATCAAGACTCAGGAAACACAGGTGTTCTATGTTCAGAAGTGATGTTGGGGGGCAGGATTCAATTCTTCCTTCATGTCTGGTAAACAACCTTGCAGGATGCATGGATGCTAGAGACCGTGCAGGGATACAGATTGGAATTCTACAATTCCCCCAGGCAAGTATCTCTGCCCCCAATGATGTATTTTTCCCATCAAGATCAGGCTTTAATCTCCTCCGAAGTTCAATCTCTTCTGAAAAAGGGGCCATTGTAGTCACGGTCCCCCACCCCAAGGGCTTTATCAGCAGTATTTTCCTGGTGGAAAAGAAAGGGGGAGGATCTCGACTAGTTTTAAATCCAAAAGATTTCAATGGTTGGGTGGTTTATCTGCACCTCAAGATGGAAGGTATCCATCTTCTGCGTGATCTACTCAGAGAATGGGACTGGATGGTCCGGTGGGACCTGAAAGACGTGTACCTACCTGTTCCCATTTTCGCACCACATCGGCGCTTCCTACAGTTCCTGTGGCAAGGAGTGTATTATGAATACAGAGTCCTTCCCTTCGGTCTTTAATTGGCGCCATGGTGTTTCACAAAACTCCTTCCGCCAGTAGTGGAATCTTTGAGACCTCAGGGGTACGACTAATTATTTACCTGGGCGATATAATAATAATGGCACATTCCTCCCAGCTAGCAGTCACTCATCTCGAATGGTCTATCATGCTCCTTCAGATCCTGGGATTCTTTGTGAGCTCTCAGAAATTGATTCTGATCCCGACCCAATCAATAGAATATCTGGGTTTCCAGATCGATTCCTGACAATGCCAACTGATTTTACTGACACAAAAGGTCAGAACTATCAAGAGAGAATTGAGATTGATTTTGAACACGCAGACTGCATCGTTGAGATCAGTAGCCCAAGTAGTGGGGCTGCTGGCCTCTTCGATACAAGTGATTTTTCCTGGCCCTCTTCACTATCAGGCGCTTCAGAGACTCAAAATTCAGCATCTCAGGAAAGGCCACAGTTACGCAGAACAGATTCTCCTCTCAGAGGAAGCGAGTTTGGAGATGTTGTGGTGGTTGGATCTCATGGAGGCCTGGAATGGCAAGGCCATTTTTGGTTCCACCCCAGAGGTAGCGATAGGGTTGGAGGGGCCCGATGCGGTCTGATGTCCCCGGGGGTCGCTGGTCCCAGGACGAACTGTCGTTACATATCAATTGCCTGGAGTTCCTGGTGGGCTCCTTTGCAATTCGCAGTCTCCGACCACAAAAGATGGACTGTTGTATTTTACTCCGCATTGGACAATGTCTCAGCGGTTCGCTATATGAACAAGCTGGGGGGACGATGTCCCAAGTGTTAGCGGAGATCGCCAAGGATTTTTGGCACTTTTGCCTCCAGCACAGAGTATCCGTAGTAGCGGAATATCTGCTGGGCCGCAACAACACTACGGCCGATCGGCAAACCTGGCATCTATGGGACTTTAGCGACTGAAGACTACATTCTCGGATTTTCCAGACGTTGAATCACCATTGGAGCCCATGCTGGTTGGATCTGTTTGCATCTTGCCTCAACAGACAAACCTCAATATTCTTCAGTTGGCTCCCAGACACGGAGGCGTTGGCCACGGACGCTTTTCTCCAGGACTGGTCTTCCGCTCTGTGTTATGCATTTCCCCCGTTCTTAATGATCCCCAGAGTATTGGCACAAATGCGCCGTCAACAAGCAGAGCTGATATTGATTGCTCCTCTCTGGAGGGCACAAGCATGGTTCCCAGTACTTCTAGAAACGTTGTGTGCGTCTACAATTCTCCTTCCACATCGATGGAACCTCTTGCTCGACCCGGAGGGCTCCCCACATCCAATGATAGCATCAGGGCAGCTCCATGTGGTAGCCTGGCGGGTATCCCTGGCCTTTCAAAAGAAGCTGACAGCTTTATCAGTGAGGCCTGGTCAGCTAATACCCACAAACGTTATTCCTCAGCCTGGAAACGATGGTGTGGCTGGTGCAGTGAAAGGGACGCCAATACCGTTAGTGCACATTTCTCTTAACTAATACATTTCCTATCTTCTATTGCTTCCTCAGGGATGGCTTACAGAACTGGAAATAATTTTCGGTCAGCCATCTCTGCAGGTCACGATCTGGCAGAGGGTTAACCGGTGGGAGAACATCCCTTGGTGTGCAAACTTTTGAGGAGCATTCGGATGGTCCGTCCACCATGCCCAAAATATTCTATTTTATGAGATGTGCCCATTGTTCTACAATTCTTAGAAGCACGGCCATCCAATAAATATTTATCAAGAAAATAACTATCTGCCCAACTGGCCATGTTACTTTGCCTTGTTTCATGTAAAAAAGTGTCAGATGTCCGCGCTTTAGAATTTGCGGGACGCTGATTTTTCCCAGGAGGGATTACATTCTCCATTTCCAGATGAACTAAATGCAATACCTCGTCGGTCTCTCATCCAGCTTTCCCGGAAAACCCCAAACTATGTGTAGTACAATGTTTGAAGGCGTATGAGGTGAGTACAGCTGAATTCTGTATAGACATGAAGGGTCAACTGTTGATCGCATTGCAGAAACCTTTCCGCCCAGTGACTCCAGCCACCCTGGCAAGATGGATGCGTTGGCTTATGGGCGAAGCTGGCATTTATGTTTCCAAATTTGGAGCCCACTCGGCTCGAGGCTGATTGGTCATCAGAGACCACTTTCAAGACTTTTTATTGAAAACCGATTGTGGATGTGGCTTCCACAGTGGTGGCTAAGCTTTGAACAAGCATAATCGGAGCCTCCGGTCCTGACATAGAATTAAAAACTTGCAAACATATGTGACAAGAATTTTCTATTCTATTAAGGACACGGAGGCGAGGATTATCCCACCCATGTTAAGTTATTTACATTGCATTAAATGTAATTTGTCTGATTTCATAATGTTTCCCTCCCTCTTTTATTTTCATTGCTTTGTGACATATGAGATGAGACCAATGTGATGGCGTTTCCCTCTACACTTCCAGGTGCGGATGCCAAATAATTGACTATGAAAGGGAAGTTTCTTGTGCAAGCAAACCGTGGGTTGGTGAGACACAGACCATCTTTGGCTGGTCAGTCGTAGGATGCTCGTTATTGCCGGATGCGACACCGTGGTTTGAGCCCTGTTGGGACCCGGTTGGGTTCACTAGAGAAGGTTCACCGGATGGAGCTGATTCTACGTTGTTCCGAGTTACATGGTTGGAACTTTCTTAATCGTTTATATATTTTATTTAAAGAAAGAGGACACTGAGACCTTGGTTGTGACTTATATAGGGCTATGCTCTATGGTTTGTCATGTGATATGGTGCTATCATGGGTATTGTAGTATTTCCGAAACTTTGTTTTGATTGGCTGCTGAGAATGTAGTAAAGAAATTAGAAGCATAATCCTCACCTCCGTGTCCTTAATAAAATTGAAAATTCTTGTCACAAATGTTTGCACATTTTTAATTGTCAGCCACCACACACACCACACTGTAGTCATCCCAGTCATTTCCATTCACCAAAGTGTCACTTCCCTGTACAGGTGACCTACTCAAATAGTCAGCCACACTCTGTTTCTCGCCAGGTAGTTATTAAACTTTGCACTCATAGTCTAATAGTTTTAGAGACATTCTTGCAATGCGCGGCGTGGCTTTCTCAGCGCCTTCCGTGGTTAAAACTTTGACCAAAGGTTTATGGTGTATACGAATTGTAAACATGGTACCCCATAGGTATTTTCTAAACTTCTCTGCAGCCCACACACACAGCAACATTTCTCTCTCTATCACAGAGTATTTACTTTCCGAAGTGTAAGGGAGCGTGAGGCGAACGAGATAATGGTTTCCATTCCATCATTGGATACCTGGTTCAACACAGCACCTAATCCCTTACCGCTAGCATCAGTAGTTAAGATTGTGTGAGACTTATGGTCAAACCCTTGTAAGGGGAACCCTGTGCAAATATTAATCTTGATACTGACAAATTCCTTTTGCAATTTCTCATTCCCAACAAATGTTTGACGAACTTTCAAAAGTTGCCTGATGCCAAATGTATTCCGCGGAGAGCCCCTAAAAAATTTAGAGTAGAAGTCAGTGAGACCTAAAAACGATCTCACCTCATCTTTTGTAGTAGGAGCGGGAGCTACCTTGATAGCCTCAATTATTTCTACCGGAGTCCTTCAAGGCCCCCAACAGCAACGGGAACCACAGTAAACAGGTGGTGGCACCCCACTACAACGAAAGGCGCAGAACAGCCGCAACTGCTGACAGTGGCGCTTATCTCCATCGGGCAGTGGGGGCAGAAGTTCCAACAAAGATCTTGAGTCCAGGTCCAGTCATCACAAAATTGTAGTGAAGACTGGACTCAGCAGGTGCAGGTAAGCAGAAGTTTATTTGTAGTACAGGAGAAGGGCACAGATGTAGGCCCCTCTTCACAGGATAACTCTACCAACTGACTGACACACTCCTCAAGCGCCAAACTAGAACTCAGCAGTGTGGCATCCTATGCCACAACGCATGTGACTCTAGGATACCACAGTATCCTGTGGTTGAAAATACTTTAAAAGTAATTTCTTCCTGTGTTTGCTATTTTAATGTTTCAAATGCTAAGTGACAGTACCTGCTTTTGCAAATTTTCTCAATATTTTTACCAACCATCACATAAAAATAGAGCTAGAAACTGTAACTAGGTGGAAACCATAAACTTGTAGCCCAACAAAGTCCCAGGAGTCACAGATGAGACCATGGATGCCCACAGTGGCGTAACATGAGTCCCCGCAGCCCCCGCTGTCCTTCAGCACTGTGCATGGGTGCTGGGCACTCGGCATGAGAGCTCCTGACTGGGTCCAGAGCGTGGAGGGCCCCTCCATGTTCAATGCAAGGAGGACCCTCAAGTTTCATTATGCCACTGGATAAACAATTGTGCGGCCTGGGGGCCAGATGTGCCTCCCTGGTGACCAGCAGCACTGGGCTACTGTTTACCTAAACTTTGCACTCATAGTCTAATAGCTTTAGAGATATGATGATGATGATGATAGAAAATGTATATTGCGCAAGACAATAACCCGCAGGTATCAAGGCCCCTAACAAAACAAAGATGCAAATGTACATCCTTACACATAGGCTCGCAGGAAGAGGCGAGTTTTAAGGGCACTTCGGAATATCTGTAGGGAGGGTAGAGACCTGAGATCCAAAGGAAGATCATTCCACCATTTAGGAGCCAGAGTGGAGAAAGCCCTGCCACCCCACTTGGCTCTTCGTATGCGGGGGACTGTCAGGAGCAGTTTCCTGGAGGAACGCAAGTCCCTTCCAGGAGTATAGTGGGAGATGATAGAACCAACTCCCGTGTCGCTGTTCTTTGCAATGGCTCTATAGGTCATGCATAAGAGCTGTAATAATCATAAAACCACCCATGAATACGCAATAATAACATGAGAAAATATATAACACAAAATACATATTACATGGGAAGACATAATATGTGCAAAGAGAAAAACCAAACATATACATAACGATGAATGTGTCACAAACAATCAAAAAAATAAACATTTAGACAAAAAATAATAACCACAAATACAATATGTTGATGACCCAAAATCAAAACAAACGACATCAGATGAGCTAAAAACACAAACATATAAGACAAAATTTGATTACCGTACAAATATAAATATGTATATAAAAAATGCAACAATAGATACACCCACAGTCATATTCCTTTTGACGATCAAAATCTGGCATTACAGCCATCACTTATGATATCTTAAAAAAAGGGGGGCAAAGACATTTCCTTTTTGAGAGATTAAAAAGCATGATAAAAGAAAAATGAGGGAAAAGCAACATAGAAAAACAGAAGATGGAGGAAGGAAAAAGGATCTTGTTTGTATAGAAAGTGAAAATAACAGTCAATACAAGTAGCCAAAAACCGAAAAAAAGGGGGGGGGAGGCAGGGGGGGGGCGCAGGTCTGGAGGGCGAAAGGGAAAAAGGGGAGGTGCTCACCAATATGATTTCAAATGATATTTGCGGGAAGAACCCCTCAATCCATGTGATGTGGATCCTTATATTTCCAAAGGATTCTTACGTACAACCAAAACCCGCAAATGAGACCTGTGGACATGAAGCATAAGAAAGCTGCTGTCCAGTGGTGTAGCATATGACAGCTTAAAACAGCATCACAATAGGACAATAAACATCACTATTGCACATTCTCTAATGATTAGAAAAATAGTGTCAGCCAAGCGTCTCACCTTAGTAGGTGTAACAGAAACATCCAATATAAGGACACCTCGGTTATTGGGCAGTTCTGAGTGTGCGGGAATTATCCCAAGAATTATCTGTTGATAAGAAAGAAAGGGGCAGCATAGTGAGCAGATTAATTATACTGAAAGCAGTCATAAAGAAACGTACGTCCTCTATGGTAAAAAGTGATGTCTATTTTAGAGCCACATATAGCTGGCGTGCTCTATAGTTGGATGTCCCAATCTATATCAAATCCGAACCAAATTTTATTGTCCAGATATGGATGTAATTGGCCTCAAGATTATAAATTCCTCACATCTGCCCCAAAATATCAACAACGTCTATTGACCAAACAGCGCTATGAACGGGCAAAATATAAAAGCCCTCAGCGACAATACTGCAAAATAATACCAATATGCACCTAAAATCGTTATCCCAATGCGATGCACAAACTACTATAAAAAAACGTTAAATAGAAACGGAAAAAGGGGGGGGGGGGGAAGCCCACGTTGAAGTCCAGGTCATCACGACATAAAAGAGGGAGGGGAAATCACATTTTTTTCAAAACGGACGATAGCGATCAAACGTACACGCGTCCTTCTGCTGAGTAACAACATTTCATTTCCGGAATAAAGCCCGTCGTAGACGGTATATATTAACACTATGCGACAGTATCCTATGCCTGCCTGACGCCGCTTACCTGTATTTGGACAAGTGTCACCGTCACTGCTTTCCGTGTTAAATATCGGCAAACAGGGAAGCATACTGGCTTTTAAACAGCGCGCCGGACAATCACATGACCGCATCCGCGTTGTCAACGAGCAATAGAAAAAGGACAGCGGTTGCGAGACAATTTCACAACTCGTCGGCCATATTGGAGTGTCCAATATACCGAAAAGGGTCATAACAGTTCACTGCAAGTGCGTGATTTTATATAGAAAAATCCAACGGTCTAAGAACATAAAGGACCATTTTTGACAATCAAATCCACAGCACCATATATATGAATGAAAATACTGTATTCAGTTACATTAGCAGAAATCGGAATACGAAAAAAACAACATTTACCGACAAGTCGTTTCTTTAGGAATGCAGCCATATCCAAGGATCAGACTGCTATAATGTACACGAGACAGCAAGGTTTAATCTCAAACCATTTCCTTAGAATTGCAACCATATTTAAGGGTCAAACTGCCATAATAAACACACGAAAATAAAAGTATTAGTGCAGTCACCCGAGGCCCACGTTTATAAAGGGCATCAAGAATCCGAGAAATTGTGCATAAGTGCAATCACGAAAATAGTCCATGAATATATCTAGAGAAAACTTTTTTTGTCAAAATTAAGATACAACACAAAAAGGACGTTATTAATATGTTGTCCCAATTTAAAACCGGATTTATGTTCCGACCTCGCGAGCATATATATATATTTCATTAAAAGCTAAATGTCGATTGCTTTAGTTAAAATTTCAGATAAACACTATTAGATAAGATCTTATATGTTGAGAAGAATATGGGAAAAGAGAAGAAAAGTTATGAATAGTGATCAGCATACGAACCCATTAGATAGGACATTCATTATGTTGGATGCATGACATTTCGTAATGCAGGGCATTACATGCATTACATATACCCCATACAGAACAATACCACAAATTATCAACATCGTTTTGGTTCTACGGGATAGATCACGTGCCCATCAACGCCAGGGGCGGTGACCGTGAACTGCAGGTTAGACAAAAGGAGGCCAGGTGGATTTGTCGTCTGCGGGCCACAACAATGGGTCTTAATACCGATAGAGAGCTACATTATTTTCTTGGATAGATGGGTACGATGTTGATAATTTGTGGTATTGTTCTGTATGGGGTATATGTAATGCATGTAATGACCTGCATTACAAAATGTCAAGCAATCGACATTTAGCTTTTAATGAAATATATATATATGCTCGCGAGGTCGGAACATAAATCCGGTTTTAAATTGGGACAACATATTAATAACGTCCTTTTTGTGTTGTATCTTAATTTTGACAAAAAAAGTTTTCTCTAGATATATTCATGGACTATTTTCGTGATTGCACTTATGCACAATTTCTCGGATTCTTGATGCCCTTTATAAACGTGGGCCTCGGGTGACTGCACTAATACTTTTATTTTCGTGTGTTTATTATGGCAGTTTGACCCTTAAATATGGTTGCAATTCTAAGGAAATGGTTTGAGATTAAACCTTGCTGTCTCGTGTACATTATAGCAGTCTGATCCTTGGATATGGCTGCATTCCTAAAGAAACGACTTGTCGGTAAATGTTGTTTTTTTCGTATTCCGATTTCTGCTAATGTAACTGAATACAGTATTTTCATTCATATATATGGTGCTGTGGATTTGATTGTCAAAAATGGTCCTTTATGTTCTTAGACCGTTGGATTTTTCTATATAAAATCACGCACTTGCAGTGAACTGTTATGACCCTTTTCGGTATATTGGACACTCCAATATGGCCGACGAGTTGTGAAATTGTCTCGCAACCGCTGTCCTTTTTCTATTGCTCGTTGACAACGCGGATGCGGTCATGTGATTGTCCGGCGCGCTGTTTAAAAGCCAGTATGCTTCCCTGTCTCCGTTTGCCGATATTTAACACGGAAAGCAGTGACGGTGACACTTGTCCAAATACAGGTAAGCGGCGTCAGGCAGGCATAGGATACTGTCGCATAGTGTTAATATATACCGTCTACGACGGGCTTTATTCCGGAAATGAAATGTTGTTACTCAGCAGAAGGACGCGTGTACGTTTGATCGCTATCGTCCGTTTTGAAAAAAATGTGATTTCCCCTCCCTCTTTTATGTCGTGATGACCTGGACTTCAACGTGGGCTTCCCCCCCCCCCCTTTTTCCGTTTCTATTTAACGTTTTTTTATAGTAGTTTGTGCATCGCATTGGGATAACGATTTTAGGTGCATATTGGTATTATTTTGCAGTATTGTCGCTGAGGGCTTTTATATTTTGCCCGTTCATAGCGCTGTTTGGTCAATAGACGTTGTTGATATTTTGGGGCAGATGTGAGGAATTTATAATCTTGAGGCCAATTACATCCATATCTGGACAATAAAATTTGGTTCGGATTTGATATAGATTGGGACATCCAACTATAGAGCACGCCAGCTATATGTGGCTCTAAAATAGACATCACGTTTTACCATAGAGGACGTACGTTTCTTTATGACTGCTTTCAGTATAATTAATCTGCTCACTATGCTGCCCCTTTCTTTCTTATCAACAGATAATTCTTGGGATAATTCCCGCACACTCAGAACTGCCCAATAACCGAGGTGTCCTTATATTGGATGTTTCTGTTACACCTACTAAGGTGAGACGCTTGGCTGACACTATTTTTCTAATCATTAGAGAATGTGCAATAGTGATGTTTATTGTCCTATTGTGATGCTGTTTTAAGCTGTCATATGCTACACCACTGGACAGCAGCTTTCTTATGCTTCATGTCCACAGGTCTCATTTGCGGGTTTTGGTTGTACGTAAGAATCCTTTGGAAATATAAGGATCCACATCACATGGATTGAGGGGTTCTTCCCGCAAATATCATTTGAAATCATATTGGTGAGCACCTCCCCTTTTTCCCTTTCGCCCTCCCCCCCCGCCCCCCCCCCCCTGCCTCCCCCCCCCTTTTTTTCGGTTTTTGGCTACTTGTATTGACTGTTATTTTCACTTTCTATACAAACAAGATCCTTTTTCCTTCCTCCATCTTCTGTTTTTCTATGTTGCTTTTCCCTCATTTTTCTTTTATCATGCTTTTTAATCTCTCAAAAAGGAAATGTCTTTGCCCCCCTTTTTTTAAGATATCATAAGTGATGGCTGTAATGCCAGATTTTGATCGTCAAAAGGAATATGACTGTGGGTGTATCTATTGTTGCATTTTTTATATACATATTTATATTTGTACGGTAATCAAATTTTGTCTTATATGTTTGTGTTTTTAGCTCATCTGATGTCGTTTGTTTTGATTTTGGGTCATCAACATATTGTATTTGTGGTTATTATTTTTTGTCTAAATGTTTATTTTTTTGATTGTTTGTGACACATTCATCGTTATGTATATGTTTGGTTTTTCTCTTTGCACATATTATGTCTTCCCATGTAATATGTATTTTGTGTTATATATTTTCTCATGTTATTATTGCGTATTCATGGGTGGTTTTATGATTATTACAGCCCTGACGAAGTTCCCAAGGCACAAGGGAACGAAACGCGTTGGCTGTGTGCCGTTTCTGTGTCAATCAACTTCGAATAATAAAGAAAACGAAAAAAAAGACTTCTGAACTACAAGTGTCTGTTTACTACAACTATTGATGAAGTGCACCTTCCCTCTCTTTTTCTATGAACTCTCATGTTTAAATAGCATCTTTCAACAGCAGATGCTGGAAGACGTTGCACTCACTCTAAATTTGCACAAATAATTGAACTTAAGTGCTTGACCTTGGTCTGCTGTTGGTTGCTTTGTTGTTACAGGTCATGCATAAGACTTTGAACCGTACTCGGTGCTCTACCGGTAGCCAATGCAGCGCTTTCCTGGCCAGCGTGGCCGAGGAGCGTCTGGGAACATCCAGAACAAATCTGGACTACCTGCAAGCGCTGTAGAAGGCTCCTATTTAGCCCCGCATACAGCGCATTACAGTAGTCCAGTCGTCAGCCGATGAGAGCGACAGCTACTTGCTTTCTGGACTGCTGAGAGAGATATTTCCTAATTCTTCGCAGGGTGTGAATTAAGCCCCAACAGGTAGAGATAGTTCTACTAACCTGTCCGCCCATATCCAGGGCAGGGTCTATCGTCACCCCAAGATTCCTAGCAGATATCGTGGGGGAAGGGCACACTCCTAGCGAGTCAGGCCACCAGCTGGCTGACCAGATGTTCTCTTTCCCTCCAAACACCATCACCTCAGTCTTCTCCCCATTCAGTTTGAGTGAATTCTGGACCATCCACTGACCAACCGCCTCCATACAAGATCTAAAATTGGAGGCAGTTGGTACATCTGAATGGGAAAGAGAGACGAGGATTTGGGTGTCATCTGCATAGGAGACTACCTCCATCCCAAAAGTTCTAATTAATCTGGCTAGTGGGGTCACATAGATGTTAAATAGGGTCGGACTGAGGGCCGACCCCTGCGGGACCCCACATAGCACCGGTCGAGATGGAGAAAGGAACTCCCCCAGCTTGACTCTTTGTTCCCTTCCTTCAAGGAAGGAGGTCAGTAGATCTAGAGCTGCGTCCTTCACCCCCACATCCCTCAGACGATATGTAAGTACTGAGGGGGAGAGGGTATCAAAGGCCGCAGTTAGATCCAACAGGACCAGGAGGGTGGTCTGGCCCCCATCCACTCTAGTGCGGATCTTATCAAGCACAATAGTGAGGGCCGACTCAGTGCTGTATTCCCTCCGGAATCCATGCTGGGAGAAGTCCAAACAGCCCGAGCCTTCCACAAAGGCAGCGAGATGCTTGTTTAGATGTGCCTCAAGCATCTTCGCAGGGGCTGGGAGCAGTGAGATCGGACGGAAGTTTTTTAGGACCTCCGGATCAAGGGAAGCCTTCTTTAACAAGGGTTTCACTACTGCACTCTTCCACTCCAAGGGGAAGACACCATCCCTCATAACTAGATTCATGATTTCTAGTAGAGGCGGTAGGAGGGTTTCCCTACACTGCTTAATAATCTTCAAAGGGCAGATATCTAGGGGGGAGCCAGATTTGGTTTTATTAAGCAGGATCTCCAGATCTTGTAAGACCAGCGGGGGAAAAGAGTCCAGGGTGCTCAAAAGGGAGATGTCTGGGGTGGTCCTATTCATCTCAACCAGAGCAGGGGGCCCACTGATCGAGGCTCTTTGTACCTCAAGAGCCAGGTAGATAGCCTGTATTTTGGTATGAAAAAAGGAAGCGATATTATCACATAGATCTTGCGAGGGTACAACAGAGTCAGGCGTTTTTAGGTTGACTAAGGAGTCAACGATTCTGAAGAGCTCCTTCGGCGAGGAGAGCGAAGTTGTCATGGCCACAAAGTAATCTTGTTTGGCCTGCACAATCTCAGTCTTGTATTTCCTGACCAGGAGTTTATGAGCTTCCTTATTCTTGAGGTCCCAGACCTTATTCTTGAGATATTGCATGCAAAAAATGCTAAACAGGCAAGCATATGCATTTTATTCGCATGTCATCACGAGTAAAGGAAAGGAGCACCAAAGATGTCCTGCACCCCATATTTTTAGGAACACCTTTATGTTTAAAGGCCTCAAACTACAACAAACATATAGAAATATAATGAAGCCCATTCAAACTACAAGAAAACTGTGTTTCACTAACATGTGGACATCTCTCACCTTCGTACATCAGATTCTATGCCTACATTGCGTGGCATTCATTAGAAGTGATAGTTTTCAAAAATGACCGTACAAACCTCAATGCGCTCCCCATCTGATGGCAATGCCGTTAGTTAACCAGGAGGAGAGTCAGTTTATGTTTTTTTTGCAGTTTTCTATAGCGCAGTCGTGACCAGGAGGTAATAGAGAGGCTTATATGAGCACCACTTACATTAGGTTGTATGACATTCCCATGCAAGGTTTTACCACGCACGTCTTTACATCGCATACTTAACCACACATACCATTATCACACTTGCACATCCTTTAACGTTAGAAGTACATTTACCACGCAAACATCTAGCATGCACACTTCCACCACACATACAATTCCTATCTCTTTGCTGTAAATCTACAGAATTAGGTAAATTATGTAAATTAAACGAACCTGTACAGCAGCACTCTGTTCCGTTCGTCCGACCCACTCTATCTTCTGTAAAAAGAGACATTCAACTGCCTACGTCCTTAGATATTCACTTACAGTGAAATAGGACTATTGTTTTGCAGTCACTGTATTGGTGAATATTGCCCCTAAACCCTCTGCATCCAGTCCAGATTTTTTTTTAATACAGTTACCCACCTATAGTCCCCAAACCCCATGCACTACGTCCTGTAAGTATTCTGGTTTGAATTTCTGTTATTGATTTTATGTAAATGAATACTTGGGTATCAATAAAATACCAAAGTATTAACACCCATAGCCACCCACTTCCCCTTCTTTTGGGTATGTATTAAAAAAATATGTTAATGCTCATGCTGTCCATTCTTTAATCTATTTTGTATTAAAACATCTCCAAATCTGCATATAAACCCAAATCTACATAAGTAAAACACCTGTTTAAAAGGCTATTGGTCAATACCGTCACCTACTGATCAATTGCGTAGTAAAGTCTTCTGATGTAAAGACTTGCATGGCAACAGTTATTTCATAGTAAAGCAAGCATTTGCAATGCAAAAGGTCTCGCATTTGAGAGAGTGTGAGCTATTGGCATTGTTAAATGCACCCTTAAAGGAAAACAGGATGCATTTAAAAAAAGAAAAAAATGAAACGTTTTCGTTTCATTTTTTAAGGGCAGGCAGTAGTCCCTGAGACCACTGCCTGCCCCTAAAAAATATTTTCCCCTACTTTTGCGAGTGCATTACCGCCCTCTTGAAGAAGGCGGTAATTTGCAAGTGTTTTGCAACCGCAATTGCAGTCGCAAAACATTCATACATGGCTTTGGGGTCGCTATTAGGAAGGGAACACCCCTTCCTAATAGCGACTCACAATTCCTTAATAGCGAGTCGCAAATGAATTGCTACTCACTATTTAGGAATTGTACATGGCCCTGTGTGAGATTTTGCATGTGCAAATGGGTCGCAAACCCGTTTGCGCATGCAAAATAGGGTCGTGCATCTGGCCCATTGTCATTTACAATGCCAATAGCTCAAACTCTCGCAGATGCGAGACTGATTGCATTGCAAATGGCCTGAGGGACATCAGAGCGATTTACAGGTTAAAGTGCAAGAGTTGCTTATGAATACGTGGGCACAACATATACAAGGATAGCGACGATTTGCTTGCACAGCAGGGTGATTACAAGGGGCCGTGACATCTTAAGGATTTTGGGGACTGCGGGTAAGGTATATTTTGAGAGCACCTGTTCGGAACAACTTTGAATTGCACCCATTTTTTGGTAATGCAGGCTCACATGATGCCACACAATATTGAATTATAAGTTAAACTTTTAGAGGTTTAGTTAGGCAGAAAGAGAGAGAAAAGTTAAAATTAAAAAATGGACAGAGGTGAGAAAGATGGAAAGATTGCCTTCCTGGAGTGAAGGGTGAAGGGTTTTGGAAGGTGGGCTCCTAAGCAATGCCCACTTTACCCATGCCTCAAAATGTCCTGATGAGACATTGTTGCAGTAGACGTAACTAGCAGTAGAGACTAGTCGTCAGGTTGTGAAGACTATGGAAACAAAGAGAAACTAGAGGAAAGAATTCGATCATGTATGTAGTGGTACCGAAATTACTTGTGCTGGCACGCATCTTGTGGTAAAGTGTCTCATTCACTTTATAACAGCGCAGAGAAGACGGCACAGTTCATTGGTTCATATGAGCTAGGGTGAAAGTTACATTAATGATTTGAGATGGTCCCCGACCCAGGACGTATGTTGTTACCGAACTATCAGACTAAAAAAGGATGAGCCTGAACATTTGTTTGTGAAATATTAGCCAGTGGAGGTGAACAGAACATTGCCTTCTAAGCCTATCATAAATTCTCAGCTCTCAGTTTAGATGCTTAAAATGTATTGCTCTGCAATTTAAGCCATCACAGTGTGACACTAATAAGAATGAAGGTTGGAGCAGCCCAAACAAGTGGTGGTTTTAACTCCAAAGCCCGCTCTACAGTAATTTGTAAATTCGTTTAAGGGTTGACAAAAGCATACTCAAACATTGAGTGAACAATTACGGCTTACATTATTCAGACAAAAGGAACAAAGCCCGGGGAGAGGCTGACGAGAAAGAAGCATTCTGGTGCAGACTTTTTATTTATTTTTTCCTCTGGTCAGGGCGTAGTTTCTGGTTCAGATACATCAATTGTCACCTTCCACAACACCGTATTTATTCGTCAGTCATTGGTAACAAACTTGGCAACAAGTGCATAAGCTATCCCATTGACCGCTTACCTGTGAAGGGAAAAGGTCACGTTAGTCAAATACATACAGCAAATAACTACATTTACTCCACCTGTCTTCATCCGCCTTCTCCTCTCCCCTGTTGCCAACTGGTTCCTGGGTTAAAGAAAAAGGACAACAGCAGGTTAGTAGCCCATCCAGGGTCCCCTCTACCGTGCAAGGGTACAAGGGGACCCCTTTGGGTCCTCAGTTGTCGTCGTCAGGATCTGATCTGTCCAGTGCACAATAGTCACACAAGTGGCTGTGGACCATCTTATGGCACACCAGGGTCGATTGAAGAGGGAAGGGGCTTGCGCTCAGAAGGGGCTAAAACACTAGGCACTTCAATTCTGGCTATTTAATAAGGCTGGAAAATATGTTTATTATGGTGAGACCCTCACGGGTGAGTAGCGCGTTTTATAAACCCTTGATTGATTGATATGGTTAGGTTCTGAAAAGCTTCGAGTTGTCCAGGCCTCGCAGGGCTACAGTTCAGGTCTGGCTCCTGGGATACACTGGCTGGAAGCTGATGAAAAGCTCCAGGGGTTCACGGGAGATGCTGGTGGGAAGTCCGAGGGTACACATGCAAGTCAAATTGTGAAGAGCTGCAGGAGTACACTTTGGGTAAGCGGTACAGGAGTGCCTCGTGAGAGCTGATGAGAAGCCGACCAGAAGTGCACTGTAAAAGAGCTGGGGAACACTGCGAGGAAACGGCCTATCCCCATGATTCAGGGCCTCAGAATATGACCTAGAGTGGAAATGATTGCTTCTTCGGGGACTTCACATGCTCTCCTGCATCCCAGAAGCTTTTATGCAATCAACAAGAAACGAGAGTGAGGCTCACCCCAAACACACACACAAACACGCGCGCACACAGAGTCTGTCACACACTGAAACCAATAAGAAACACACACACGCGCACACACACTGAAACCAATAAGCAACAGACACAAACACGCACAGACCCTAAAAAACCCCACACACTCACTGAAACCAATAAGCATCAGACATAAACACGCACGCACGCACAAAGACACACACTGTACAGAAATGCAACTAATTAAACCCACATATTAAAGACGATGTACACACTCCAGAGTAGAGAAGCCATTAAATAACACACCAATCGAGTGCGGTCAATCAACAACATGCGTACATAGCGAAAACAATAAAACACAGACAGAGATACAAAATGAAGGTAATGTAAATAGAGGAAATACATTTCATAAGATGAACATAATACAGGCATTTGGTGCCAGCTGGACCTGTTGAGGTGGGTGAGACTCCTACCGCCCTGCGGGCCCCCGTGGGTTGCAGCACTTACAAAGTGCAGGTGGTACATTCGTGCCATGGTGAAGCAGGGAGACCCCCTGGAGCAGAGAAAGGGGAGTGGACAGAGAAGTAAATGCTACAGGAGGAGGAGGGAATATTGAAGAGGCGTGGCCACTTCATTAAGGGTAAGGTTGAATTTATGCTGAGCTGAGTGGGGTGAGGGGTCTTAATGTGAATTGGAGGAAGCAAAAAGAGCTTTAAGGAGCACGCTGTGGCCTGCAAAACAAAAGAGGCGGCGCCCGCTTCATGTCCGGGTGATTCCGCCATGTATAATACACACCCAAGAGCCATCTCTCTCACAGGTTTTGTTTACATAAGGAGAGAGGCACCGGAGGAACCTTCAAGAGCAGACTAGTCCTAGGGTCATGGAGGGTGTGCACGCAACCCCAGCGAATGTAAGGTCAAGGAAGTTGTGCGAGCCGGCCTGGAAAAAAAAGCAGCTGCCATTGTTGTTGATAAGAGCAGCGTGCCATGTTGATACTATTTTGAAAGCGGGCACCGTGCTGAAACCAGAAGCACTGCGCCCAGGCGATGAGGAGCAGACAGTCAGCAGAGAGTTGAAAAGTGGGCCCGTTGCAGGAAAGCAGGTTGTGCCTGCAATTGGAGAAAGCCATTTAAGAAAATAGTGCTCACAGACTGTAAATAAAACATACCAAGTAACAACACACGTAAAAGGGCCAGTCCTCATGGGAGGTTACAAAAGGAGAGAAGGAGGTACTATGGAGGGACTACTAAGCCTATTTATGAATCCACAACAGCTATTTAGAAAGGGCAGTAACAGGAGCCAATTGAAAAGATGAGCGGAAAATGGGCGGAGCTTCGGGTCCATACCTGAATACAGCATGTCTTGAAGAGACAGCACAAGCGCTGCCTATGCGAGACCTAAAAATGTGTGGTAAATGCCGTGCGGTGTAAAAACTTTGGAGAAAAGGCTGTTTCCCCTCACATTATACAAGATCAGACTCATTTTTAGGCGCAGGCAGATTAAGTGATTTGCCCAGAATCACAGGATATCGAATCAACGCCAAAAGTAGAACCTGGTTTCCCAGTCGGTAGCACTGGCCACAATGCCACATCCACTCTGCAGTCAGTTGTCATGTGCACTCTCTTTGTGGTCTAGGTCAGCAGTTCCTGACCTTTTGACTGCATCATTCCTGGAATTTGGGGACCCCTAGTGAGACATTATTGGAAGCCGGGCCCCCTGGCCTTAGCAATTTCTATTTTGAACCTCAAAACAATACCCAAAAAATATAAAACACAAGAATACACCAAACTAATCTTTGCCCTGAAATAATTTCTTTAATTTACAATCAAAATAAGAAAACGTTATCAAAATTGCTTCTTCATTTGTGTACACTTTATTAATTTTAATTTATTAAATTTCATATTATTTTCATTTTTTAAACCTCTAGTGGACCCCTTAGTAGGTCTCGTGGACCCCTAGGGGTCATCGGACCTCAGGTTAAGAACCACTGGCATAGGTTAATATGATATATGCCAACATTACAGTCTATTAAATCAAAGTTAAGCAAAGTTTTTGTACAGCGCATCCTGAACTCTTGTCTTTCAAGGTGCTCTCATATGTGGTAATGAAAAAAGAGGATGCACTGTGGAAAAAAACAAGTGGCTAGGTTCACACTATTTGGGCAACCGGGGAAGTCAGGATTGATCGTAGGTTTTCTGGTTTAACATTCTGCAAATTAGCAACTAGATTTACCAATCTCTTTCTCTGTATTTAAAAAGTGAATGATTGGTCTTTAATTCTGGGACCATGTGGTTGGAGCGTGTGTGCCAGAGAGAAGCCACATTAAGACTTGTTTTGGGCTTGAGGATCCAAGAGAATCTTAACCTGAGCCAGAACCAGTCGTGTGGCAAAGAGGCCCAGGAAGGACATGATTTGACCATCATCAAACAATCTGTGAAGCAGGAGTACCAATACCACAGTGCAGGCTGCAGGCCTCTTTGTTTCAAGGCCCACAACTTTCTCACTACAGCACATTTGGGATAAGAGACTGGGTGCTCTCTCCCCATTGGTAAAACCAAATAATTGCTGGCTTGCAGTCTTATTTTCTTGTCACATACTTACTACCAGTGTTTAGTTTGGTTTATGTTCTTCCCATCTCTGGAAAAAAGAGAAGAAATGTGTTCAAATAGTGATCCCCAAGAGCACACAGTTTGCCACAAGGGGGGGGCTGAGGTTAATAGAAAACATGTATTCTGGTTCTATAGATTTCATCTTAGTCATAGCACAGCATCTTGGGTGTCAGTGGTTCCAATGTTAAGACTAAGCGACTACTCTCACCAAAAGGCAACTGAGTTGTGGAACCTGCCCAACAATTAAGACAGAGTTCAAAATCTGCATATTTTGGCCAAGTGGTAAAGCCTGGATTGAATATCAAGTCTATGAGTAAAACATCCTCATTGTACCACATCCAGCGGTGGGAAGTGGGTGTTGGTGCCAGCCAAATCAGTGACTGAACAACTTTGTTTTGAGGGGGGGGGGGTCTTTGTCAAGAATTTGTTATAGCGCTCGCTGTTTCTGAGCACTTATAATGTTTACATGTAAGCCACTAATGGCATAAGGAGAAAGACTGTTTTCCATTCAATAATCAAATTACTTCCTTTAGACACTTGACTCGCCAAAGGTGGAGATAGCAAGCAGAGAGGGCTTACTCCAGGGTGTGAAAGAGGGGAAGTAACACAGATACAGTTTAACACAGTATTGTCAAATCTATGTCTCTTCTAGAGAGTAGGGGTCTAGTATAGAGGCAGTATGGAATGAAACCCTCAAAATAATAACTCCACAACTCAACAGTCCACATCATGTATATCATTTACTCACCCTATACCCAACCTACACACAACCTCCATGACCCCCACCCTTCTGTTATCAGTGCGGCCCTCGGTCACACCACAGACCATCATTTTCGACCCCTATAAAAATATATGCCGCACCTATCTAAAGCATTTTCATGCAATCCTTGTATTCCCACACGGGCTGAAATGTGTTAGACATCAGCTAATCTCTGCTGATAGTGTAATCTCAGTATAGAGTCACAAGCACATGCCTGTTGCCAGGGACGTTACATTGTATCTGTGGGAAGGATTCCTACGCACTGAGCTGCGCTATACCCAAAACTGATGTGGCATGGTGTGCAAAATAGGAATGGATGTGGCCCGAGTGATTACCAGTGGCTGAGATCAATTCAAGCATTGCATTCATCACTTTATTGTATGCTATAAACCTTGATTACATACAACACATGGAAAGACTGCTCTCTAGATTGAAGTCTGAAACTAAACAAGCTAGAGAGATCATACGTGTAAGGGTCTGCTCTCCACAACAGTGTAGGATGAAGCATAGCACATTGTGAGATCACACTTCAAGACAATATGGGTGCCTATGACAGACTGTTCCCGAGGATAGGTTAAGAGACGCATAGCTTGAGGCTTCGACTCAAGGAGAAACTGCCTTCCAGAATTGATCCAGATGCTATCCTAGGTGGAATGAGATCACATGAAGAGGCTAGTCTTTAAGAAAGTTTGAGAGGCTCCTCTGCAGTCAAGTTTAAGAAACAACACAATATAGTGTGAGAACATATCTCAAGGAAAGACTGCAGAACATAGAGTGACATCACACAACACAGAGAAACTACTTTGAAAAACAGGCACAAAGACCGAACAATACAGACTGAGACCACAACACGAGGAGAGACTGCCCTTCCACGAACAGGCTGAGGCATGGAGTGTAAATGAGAAAGAAACTGCTCATTAGGGCAAGGTTAAAGGGGGCACAATGTACAGTGAGATCACCACACAGAGATAGCTCCAAGGGAGAGTCTAAGATCCATGCACAAACGGAGATTGAACTCAAAAAGCATACAGTACTGATTACAATACCTTTCGGGCCCTCTTGAGTTCTGGGTAACAGCATTTTTATTTCTGGGCTGTTTTAAGGCTGTTTCATATAAGGAATAGATTGCTATATTTAACTCATTACATGGCAATAACTGCTTTGTTGTACTTGCAATAAAGTATCACACGAGGCATTGAAATGGCACACAGAAGTGGACTGAAAACATGTCAATGTTACAAACGCACCCGGTCCAAACAGCATCACAATTGCTGTACTCAAAGGACAACCCCACATTATGGAGCCGCATCCTAAGCGCCCGTGCAGGTAAGAACAGAGGGGGGGGGGGGGGAGTGGTGGGGGGGGGAGTGGTGGGGGGGAATTCAACAGGGAAAATTATTTATTTATTTAATTTTGCCTCGTTGTCGCCTGTCTGCCTCACCGGTCTTAGCTGCATGGGCCGCGGCTGCTAAACATGCAATCTTGGAGTTGTCCCCAATTCCTAGAAAAGGTCAGTAATTACAACCGCTTTACAAGAGAGACAGGCGTTCAGAAAAATTGTTGACTTACACTGCTTGAAATTGATGGTTAACTATTTACCACTTTTGTATTGGGAAAACTATGTGACTGGACATGTGTAAGGGGCTGGCTAATGTCTATCCAGACTGGCTTTCATCCTTGTGGGTCTACCATAGATAACATTATGACATTAAACATGCTGATTAATTGTAGCCTTCAGGTAGGAAGAATCAATTTTTTATCTGCTGGGTTGCCTACTCCTCAGCTTTCGACAAAGTAGACAAATTGTTTATGGTTTAAAGTGACGTCTTGTGGGATTGAGAGCGTTCTACTACACTTTCTTATTGAATTTCATGCAAACACTTGGATGCAAATACAGACATCAACCGATGAGGGGCTTTCTCAGAAGATACGCATGGTCATAGGCTTGAAACAGGGCTGTATTTTATCTCTCCTTTTATTTTCACTTTACATAGCAGACCTGTCATATTTCCTGGACCACAGCGATGACTTAGCTTTGAAACTGGGAGGCAAGAGATTAAACAATTTATCTCACGCCAAAGATTTTCTTATCATTGACACAGACTGGGCTTCAATGCCAACTGCACAAACTAAAGCAATATAACAAACTAACTAGTCTTGTAGTAAATGCAGCAAAAACTAAGGTCATGTGTTTTAGAAGCATAAAACATGGGCTTACATGGAAAATTGAGACTACTATCTTAGAACACGTGACTAGTTAACCGTATCAGGGTCTGGCCATCGACAGCAGACCAACATGGCGACCTACACTTGCCAAATATAAACAAGGAAGTGGGTAAATAACTTTTACCATTAAAAGAGTTTCAAATAAATATGGCTCTCACACATAAACCTGTTCCTGTTGTGCTTCATGGGTCTATCGTTTTTTAATTACACAAGTTATTTAAAACTTAGGGGCTTATTTACAAGGCCCTTGCGCTACTTTTGCGTCATTTTTAACATGGGAAAAGTGACGCAAAAGTGGCACAAGGGCCTTGTAAATCTGCCCCTTAATGTTTTATTTGTGAACTCCATTTGAATATAGTTAAACCTAGAATTGTGAATCTCACGCTGTAGATTATGTCTTGCGCTGTGTTATCTTTGTTATATTATTTACATATATACCAACTAATGAAGTATTTTGTGAATGTGGCCGCACTAAACAAGACAACTTAAAACCACTCAGCCCTTTTGCACCCTCATCCACTTTTCCTCTGGAAACAGCTTGTTTCAAAGCTAACAATCAATGGCAAAGTCCACAGGTCTGCCACAGGTCTGCCTGAAATATTTGTATGTATATTCTTGCAACTATATGAAATAGGTATTTAAGGTATAAAGGTAATAACATTTCAAAATGGTGCTGCCGAAAGGTGGGGTGCATACAGTTGCGAAAATAAGTTTAAAAAAATCAACCTTTGCAAAAATAAATGTGCAAAAGAAAACATGATGTCACCTGTAATGAAGAGATCCAGTGGTTGCAATGGCCTGAACCATTGCCCCAGTGCTGTAGAGGGAAATTTATATTATTTTGGCTTTCTGCCACTTCAATCTTTTCTCCACCCCAATGCAGGTCAATGGAGAAAATAATTTCCCCTGATTTTCCTAGTTGAATATTCCTTTTAGTTGATCCCAAGTGGAAGAATGAATGGGTCTCCCACTTCACCTTTCCCCACTGCACTACAACGCACACAGATACTGACACTGCCATTAAGAGTAAAGAGGAGCAGGGCCAAAAGTAAGGGAGAAGGAGACACAAGGATAGAAATTAGAAGGTAGAAAAGGCCGGGGTAGGATGAGAAAGGAGACTGGAACGGGTAAGAAGAGAGGCAAATATAGGAGAAGGACTACAGGGAAGGGAAGGGAAGGTACCAATATCTGAGGGGAGAAAAGGAAGAGAAAGAGAGAAGGGAAGAGGGCGAGAATTATATAGGATGCTACACGAGGAAGGGAAGTTAAAGAAGAAAGAAGAAAGAGATGAGCAAAGGCAATAGAGAAGGAAGACAGTAGCAGTAAGAACAGGGGGGCGGGGCGCAGCTTAAGACAGGGCAAGAGAATGAAAGAGGGGACCAGATGCAATGTTGTGAGAGAAAAGAGGAGGGATTGAGAGAATGGATGTGAGAGCATAAAATATGAGGAAAGAAAAGTTTCAGAACAGACTTTGATAAGAAAAAGAGCACTTGTATGACAAGGGAAGAAAGGGGAAAGAAAAGAAGGACAAGAACAGTGTGGTAGGTAGAATGGTGAAATATAGGGAGCAACAGGTGAGGAGAGAAAGTAGCCATGTGGTGGGAATTGGAGGGAAAGAATAGGAGAGGGAACCAGGATGATTTGTTGGTAATGACTGGAAGAGAGAGAGAGTGAGGAGAGAGGGAAAGTGCGAGAAAAAGAAGGGGAGAAGTGGGGGAAAGGAGAGAGAGAAAAAGGGTGTGAGAATAAGATAGAGTTAAGGTAGAAGCAGAAACGAATAATAATCAGGGAGTAAAAGTGAATAGAAAACATGTTTGTGGAGAGAAAGGCAAAAAAGTAAGGAATGAAAAAATGAAAATCGGGCAGGTATTAAAGGCTGGGGTAAAGAGGCATGGAGATAAAAGGGAGGAAACGAGTATGGACTGAGTACATGAACTGCAGTGCATCATGCTATCAAGATTGTGTTGTTTTTAATGATTCCTTATATTGTTCCCAGTGTTTCTTGTATTGTGTGTTGCATCCGTGTTTTTCTCCCCTTGGACTCCCGTGCTCACGGCCTTTACTTGAAAACGCTAACCTTGTTTACATTTGTAAAGGCTCAACAGTATTGGAACTGTGGCCGTCTTGCTGTGAGGCCCAATAAACACCTGTTCTTGTGATGCTGCTTGTGAATTCATTTGCTTCCACATGTGACCCTTTAGGCCTCCAGCTGCTTCATTTTTCAACACCTCAGCTGGTGCTTTTTCCTGTCTCTGTGGCTTTCAGCTGCTGCACCGTGGCCAGTCAGCACTGCACCACCTGCACCTGTTACTACAGCCTCATCCCTGGTAAGCCTTCCATCCTGGAACTATATAAAATAGATATATGTGTGTATAGTAAAGTAGGATCTGCTGTCATGGTTACCTCTACTTTTTGCTTGGTGCCAGTATGTTTTTGATCTAGTCTGACTGGGATCCTGCAAATCAGGACCCCATTCACTGTGCTTTCTGCCCTAAATTGACCTGGTAAGTACTTTGGTACCTCCACAATTGGATACTGGTGTACCCCTGTAAGTCCCTAGTATATTGTACTAAGGTACCCAGGGCATAGGGGGTCTCCCATGGGCTGCAGCATGCATTGTGCCACACATGGTAGGCCAATTACACTGTAACTACAGGCCTGCCATTGTAGCCTGTGTGAGTGGGTGCTTGCAACCCCCACAACAGATATACATTTTCTTATATCTGAGTTCACTGCACATAAAACGTAAGACCTTAAAACCTATCAGTCACCCCTATGGCAGGTTCTTCAGTCCTAAGGGCAAGGTGCTTGGTTATAAGTGTGAGGGTGCCCCTGCATGAGCAGGACACCCCTACAAACCCCAGAGTCGATTCCCCAGGCTAAGTAAGTGCGGTCAGCCATTTTAATACATATAGTGGACATCAGTCATTACGAGAAGTCTAACTATATAGTGGCTGCACCTGTGGTATCAAACATGTTGGAATCATACCCCAAAACTGATTCCAATGTTGGAAGTATAATCTCATGTACAAGGGGGCTACCTCGAGTACCCTCCTGTACTCCCGGTTACTGCCTTTCAGGTTCTGACAGCAAGCTAGTGCTGCTGCCGACCACAGACACGATTCTGCCCTCCTGCTGCTGAGCCAATCTCAAGCAGGGGAAGGTAGAACAATAAGTTTTCTGTTGCAGGGAGGTGTGACCACCTCCCAGACAGAACTTAGTGTATTGGGATGGGGTGGGGGCACTTGCCAGTGCCAACAGACTGCTTTAAATGGCACATTTGGTGCCCTCCTTGCATACTCCAGTTTGAGACAGTTCAGGGCACCCTTGGCTAACCGCTCTAACATGAAACTGGACAAAGGACATGGGTGTATCCTCCCCTCTGCCAAGCCCCTTCTCTGAGTGGGACCCCCGTGTTGTTCCAACCCTTTCCTAGGGTACGTAAGGGCTTACCTGTGGGTGGGATCTGGGATTCGTTATGAGACAAGACTCAAGCCTGAAACAACATCAATCTTCGGCCGTCTGGACACTTGGACTTCGTTGGACTTCAACTGGAACCGAGACTGCACCAGGGAAGACTCCTGCTGCTCCTGGTCTCACTGTTCTTCAAGTCTTGTTCATCGTCTGTGTCTGTGCTTCTTCCAGGTTCTTCAACAGGCCTGCGGGCATCAAGGACACCCAAAGAAATCTCCCTTGGAGTGAAGGAGTCACTTCCATGCATCTGAAGGCACTGCAACAAAGCTGAACAGTCTGCTGCTCCTGTGGTCTAACAGACTACCCGAGGCTCCGCAACAGAGGTGGTAGTCCTGCAACTCCCTTGAGGCCGGATCTGTCCTCTCTGTAATTTTAGGCCAGTATCCCTCATTGGAACCGCTAAGACTGAACCCCTTTGCACCGCATCGACTTGCCATTGCCAAGTCTTGTTGGCTGTGCACCCCAGAGATCTTCGGGCTACAAGAAGCTAAAGCATCTCTCCCCTTCAAGATCAGCGTCCTCACCGCTTCCTCTGCAACGTGGGCCTTCATCTTTGGTGAGCTGCTCGAGGTCCTCTTGTTACTCCTGTGCCTTCAGCCTGTGGGTCCTCCTGAGGGTATTGTACTGCTTCAGTTGGCTCCCCTGCTTGCTCAGGCCTGCTCCAACTCTCCTGCTTTTGGTGAGTCCCTTAGACCTTGCTGGTCCCAGCGTTGCTCCTTTTTTGTCTTCCATGCCGGTTACGGCTACCAAGGCTTGTTGGTGCTCCCGCCAGACACCAACCCCCTAGTCACTGACATCCGACGTGGGACAGCTTGTGCACAGCTCCTGGTCTTCCTCAGCATTGCCTGGTCCTCCCAAATACAGCAACAAGGTCACTGCCGACTCTCCTGAACATACCAAAATCGGTAGCCTTTGTGTCTTTTGTGCCTTCTGGTCACCTCCGAGTGGCATAAACTCTGTTCCGTCTGCTTGCAGGTTGATCACTTCCCGAATCCATCCTTGGATTCCATCCGACTTCTTCTCTTTCTTTCCCAGAGGCATTTTTTTCCATGTCCTCCATTGCCGCCTACGGAGGTTTTTGACGACTCTTCACTCCTATGCACATGGCTTCCCTGGTGTAGGTAACCTGGATCCCGGGGTATCCACGGGTGGGGTGGCTCTCCAACCTCCCGTCTTCAGAGGGATTTCTTTGGGGTCCTCTGGGAAGGGTCTTTCTTCTGCAAAATTGCAACCACGATTTCCGCATTGACTTCTATTGGACACGCGGCTGTGTTTACACTCTGTACACAGCCTCCTTGGGGTTCCTTGGTACTTACTTTGGGTGGTTTCTTGTGTCCCTTGGTCCTCAGGGTCTTCTGGTCCAAGCCCCATCCTACGTTGGAGTTCGCATTCCACTTTCTTGGTATATGGTTTGGTCTCCCCCTGGAGACCACTCTATTTTGTGCTACTTACCTGATTGCTTTTTAGGTATTCCTGTGTATTGTGTTGATGTCTCTGTGTAGGAGATATACCACTGTGTTAGAGAGTGTTGTGTAATAAATAGAAGTATTTTTGTATCCACACTGTGTGGTTTCCTTTTATTTAACCTACACTACAGATTAAACTGGTAAAACAAGCTGCTTTACACTCCTTCAAGATAAGCCTGAAGGCTGCTCTCCACAGCTACCACTTTTAGAGCTTTCAAAGTTTATCTAAGACCACTAAAATCACCATAAGGGTCATCTGGATTAGTGCAAGGTGCCTTACTTAAATAAGTGTGCACCATGTACTAAGCCAGCCTCCTACAATATATATTACCAATTGGGATGGAGCCAGTACTACAAAACATCAATTGTCTGTAAATATTCAATCGATAATATAAACATTACATTAACAGAACTTGTTCACCTTTGAGCTTCATTAAGCGTGTGTGCACTGCCACCTACTGGACAAATAATATAACGGAAGAAGGATTTGAACTTTCATCTTGCTCCTGAACAACAAAGCCGTAGAGTGGATTTGTTTTTCTTTTTGATTAACCTACAAATTCTTACAGCCAGTTAAAAAAATTCTGCCACTTAACTCGTTCCGTGCTCATGACGGAACCACGCCGTCATGAGCCATGGTTGCCGTGTGCTCATGACGGAGTGGTTCCGTCATGTTGCGGCCGTTGGCGGCCGCGCCGCCCACGCGGCCCTAATTCCCCGCCTGTGCGGGCGATTAGCGCTGTGGGCGGAGTCATGACGGAACCACTCCGTCATGAGCACAGCCCAACCGTGGCTCATGATGGAGTGGCTCCGTCATGAGCACCGCGCCACCGCGCTGCCCCCCCCGCACCCCCCAGCGCTGCGGCGGAATTTCCGCCGCAGCGAAGGGGTTAAACTGCTTAATCCTGTGCTTTTGTTCTGTTTTCATCTTTTTCCACTTAATATGCAGTGTAATATATCTCCTGCATTTTTGAATATTCCTGGTGTGTAGAGGCGTGACAGGGCGTGTGTCCAGTCTTCATTTTAGTTCCATGTTTTAGCTTAACATTGTTTTCTACTTGTGACTTTTAACATGCTTTGTGCTTACACGATGATGTATTGAGAAATTATTATACACGCAGTTTGTTTCTTAGCAAGCATTATTATCATGTTTTTTGTACACTCTGTCCAAGGAACATGTTACCCTTGTCCGGCTGCCCTTCAGTTCCAGATTAGCTATAGCATCAGCATTCCTTCTGTGACACAGTGTGATTGAAAACGTGATTTTATTTCATAAATGGGCTCTGAACACCATTGGGCAGATGAGCGCTTCGGCTGGGATTGCCCCGGATGGGATGCCCTGTGACTAAGATGCAGTCCTGCTGACTCTGACCACTATTCTGCAACAGACGATAGCCTGTTCTGCACATGCTGGCTTCCTGATACATCACACTCAGGTATGAGGGGGTAGGCTATCCCAGGGGACCTGGCAGAGGCTACTCCCGCTATGCTCTCAATGGCATAGATAGTGTTAGGTAGGAATATAATCATAGTAATGTCATAATGGTTGAGCTGTTTATCCTTTTCACCATTCTTGTACTGCCGGTTACAATTCTTTGTTTCTTCTGCCTAATATTTGGAGCACACTCTTTCTATGCACAAATGCGATTTTTTAAATAAATGTTTTAAAACCTAATTAGTGCCTTTCTTGTGTTTCCTTGGGCATGCAAAAGTAAAACAGCGGAAGGGTAGATCTGTTTCCACGATTCCTTGGGGAATAATAGAGTGGTCATGTTTGAGGTTGCTGATACTATCAATCACCCTGGAAAGGTTAGGGGTCCAGATGGGGCACTGTGAGCTAGCTAGGAACCAGGTCAACGTGTGAACTGGGTTCCTGTATTTTGAAGTCTATGTAGCCCAGATACGCAGTCAGTCAGTACACAGGTGAACTCTCTATGAGATGGAACTCTTGGACAAACGTTTTTGACAATTATCTAATTGCAATGGATGGTCAACATTTTAGTGTGAAAAGAAAAAAAGCATTTTCATTGAACTTACTTGGGAAAGAAACTCAAAACATTTGAGAATTTCCCTCCATACCAGCCTCCACCTGGGTCATCTTCAGGTGATTACAATGAATATATGGAAGCAATTGATAGGCTAAAATTACTATTCAAGGAAGACCCACGTAGGGTAATGGAAAGACATAAATTCTACACATGTCATCAGCTATCGAATGAACCAATTGATACTTATGTTGCAGCTTTAAGGATTTTAGTTTCTAAATGCAAATGTTGTACATTGCTACAACAGACAAACCAAGAGCTAACTGTGAAATATTGAAACCCCTCCTTCAGAGAAACCTTTTATATTGTGCTGAGGTTTCCATGTGTTCTATCAAAGTGATGTCTGGAAAAAAATACTAGTGAAGAAGTTTGTGTAATCAAACACAAGAACACACCTGATAAAAATGGAGGTAAGTCAAAAGCCAAATCAGCCAAAGGTCTAAATGGACTGAATAGTAAATCTGTAAAAGCTTCTGGTTCTCTTCACAAATGTTACAGATGTGGATCATACAGTCATTTGGCTAATTCTAAACTTTGCCTAGCTATAAGAAATGAATCTCTGCAGTGCTAGGAGATTGGTCATTGTGCAACTGTTTGTAAAAATGGTTTAAAAACAGAAAAATACATTCAGGTTGTTGAGGATGAAGGTAAAGAGATATCTGTCAATCTGAAGGTGGGGACCGCTGATCTGTCTGGGTGTGGAGGTTCAGTCGAAGAGCCAGGTCTTGAGGTCCTTCCTGAGTTGGGTCAGTGACGCAGATTGCCTGAGGTGGAGGGGCAGAGTGTTCCAGGTCTTTGCGGCGAAGTAGGAGAAGGATCTTCCTCCGGTTCTGGTCTTGTCCATCCGTGGGATGGAGGTCAGAGCGAATTAGACCATTTGTGATCAACAAGATTAGTCGGAAAAAGGGACTCAGCCAGGAGACTTGTTTCAAAACCACAGTACTTCAAAAATCTTTCTGTTATCGAATGCAAACTGGATTTAGTGAAAAATATTGATTCAGTGCCTTTATATTCCTTCTCAATGTGAAATTTGTATTGACAATTTGCCAACTACAGTTTTAGCTGACTCTTGTTCTCCATATGCTGTCATTTCTAATGTGTTTTTTTGCCAAGAACTGGGTTAATGTATTATTATTTGAACCAGATATTAAGGCTTTTTTAAATTGCGGGAACAATATCGACTTGATAGGATGTTTTGTTACTGACCTTCACATTTGTGTTGGGTAACATTTATGTCTCTCCTCAAAAAACAACGTTTATTAGGATGGAGGCATCGGGGCTTACTTAGGTATGGCTCTTAAACCTGCCACTGATAACACCCATTTTGTGTTTGACAATATCCCATTCAGTTGAAGTCATATTAAGTCAATTTACATGTATTTTCAACTACAAATTAAAAAAAGTGAAAGGTTTTTCCCACAAAATTAAATTGGGGGAAAAAAAATAAAAATGCAATACCGGTGAAACACAAAATGAGGAATACACCCATGTCTGTTCGTAAGGAACTCTCTTCTTTATTAGATTTGCGTAGGGAAAAAGTAATTCAACCGATTGAATCAACAAAGTGGGTATCTCCTTTTGTTTTAGTTAAAAGAAACAGGAGATTCAAGATTATGCACTGATTTAAGCTCCCGCAATAAGTAGATTCTAGTAGACTGTCATCCACTCCCCAAAAATACAGACATTTTTGCTAAAATGAGAAAAGTCAAATTCTTTACATTAGACCTCTGGGCAACATACCATCAGATTGAACTAACTGATAAATGCAAACACCTCACCACATTTTTAAACCGTTTGGGGCAATTTGTTATTTCTGAATGCCATTTGGAATGCTTCTGTTGCATCCATGTTTCAAAGGTTAATGGAATCCTTATTTAGTAGTATGGAAGGGGTAGCAGCGTTTCAAGATGACAATAACATTTTTGCTTCTACCATTGATGAATATATTAGCATACTTTCTAGAGTGCTATCTGTCCTACAAGAATGAGACTTCATAAAGTGTAAAGTTTTAAAAAGTGAAGTTGAGTATCTTGGACATTCAATTTCTTGTAAAGGTGTAAGTCCCAGAAAGGGTCTTCTCAAGGCCATCAAAGAAGTTCCTCTACCCAAGTCGAAGGACGAAGGGCTTTGCGAGTACTATTCAAGATTTGCTCCTGATTTGTCTTCACATACTGTGTCCTTGCAAACGTTTGTAAAAAAATATATATGTTTGTTTGGTCTGAGGAATTGACACAAGATTTTAATAGAGTCAAAGATTTAAATTTAGCTGCCCCAGCACTCACTCCTTTTTCAGAAGATGAAGTTTGCTCTGTTACTGAAGATGGCAGCGGGATTGGCTTAGGTGCTGTTCTTTCTCAAAAGTCCAAGTATAAGAAACATTGGGATGCCTATGCATCAAGATCCCTGTCTGAGGATGAAATACATTACTCCTCCATTGAAAGAGAGGCTTTGGGATGCATGTGGGCTGTTGAACACTTTAAGACATACTTGTGGGGTAAATGATTCATTATTGGAAAAGCTATAAACCACTAATTTCCTTACTGTCAAGTAATGAGAAAGTTATTCATATTTTGGATTTGCATTTTATCGAAGTTATATGAGTTCAGTTTTGATGTTCAGTTTACTTCTGGTAAGGATATCAGAGCAGATTGCCTTTCTAAGTTACCTTGTAAAATCCATGAAGGAATGGAAGATTCCATAGAATATTGTATTGTAGCAAATGTTTCTGACATTCTGGAATATGATAATGTTCACATTTCTGACAGAGTGCAAGGAAGCCATGTTTAATGACACCATTCTTTTGCATGTCAAGGATCTCATTGCAACTCATCATTCAACTAAGGGATTTTCACCTTTTGCTTTGCTAAGAAACAGAATTCCTTTTTCAAAATTTAATATCGGTGAATCTGTCAGAGCGAAATACCCTTGTTTCAAAGCTAAGGGGATGTTTAAATGTATACCTCCTCTGAAGGTTGTGAAGAGAACAGAATCTGCAGTGCAGTTGGAGGATGTTAAGTGGCGCAGTTTAAGCGGGGAGGCCTTGCGTAAATATAGCGCTTGTTCGGTAACGAGGTTCCAGATGACAGATATTAGAATTTTGATGTTATGTTTCAGGAGAGCATTTTACCTTCTACTTCACTTTCAACAAGTTTGTCAGTTGATGATCCAATTACTGACAGTTTTACACAATTTTATTCCTCAAACTCTATGGGGGAACGTATTTCTCTGGAGTCTGTTTCAGAACTACTTGAAAACAGAGGATTCTGGAGAAGTCATAGACTCACTAAGGGACCTGGTTATTTGAAAGATTATGTTTAATTTGTTTTTATTCTGTTTACATTATGTGCTAAGATATCGTTTTGAGTGTGTTTTATTTCAGTGTCAAAGGAAGGTAATGTTTTGGATTTAGTGATTCCTTATATTGTTTGCATTGTGTTTTGTATTGTGTATTCCATCTGTGTTTTCCTCCCTGTGGGCCTCCATGCTCACTGCCTTTCTTTGGGAACTGTAACCTTGTCTACTTTTGTAAAGGTTCTACAGTAGATGGTATTCTACCTTAACAACGCAGTCATTACTTTGTATTACCAATACTATGCATATTTTAGTTCGCAGATGCCATTACTTAGCATGCATTTACTTAGCTTGCATTTACTATGCATGTTCCGTTACTTAGCATGCACTTACTACGCATAATGGAGTTACTGTGCAAATTAAAGTTTTGGGGTACAGGTGTATTTTTAGGGGTCAGGGTGGGTTAGGGCTTTGGGGTGTAGGGGGTATTTTTAGGGTTCAGGATGCATTTAAGGTTTTGGGGTGCTGGGGCTGGGGTATTTTTGGGGTTCAGGGTGTGTTTAGGTTTTGGGGTGCTAGGGTAATTTTAGGGGACAGGGTTGGTTAGGGTTTTGGGGTGTAGAGTGTAATTTTAGGGTTCAGTGTGCGTTTAGGTTTTGGGTTACTGGGGTATTTTTAGGGGTCAGGGTGGGTTAGGGTTTTAGGGTGCATGGGGTATTTGAGGGTCAGGGTGCGTTTAAGGTTTAGGGGTGCTGGGGTATTTTGGGGTTCAGGGTGTGTTTAGGTTTTGGGGTACAGGTGTATTTTTAGGGGTCAGGGTGGGTTAGGGTTTTGGGTTGCATGGGGTATTTTGAGGGTTCAGGGTGCGTTTAAGGTTTGGGGTGCTGGGGTATTTTTTGGGGGTTCAGGGTGCATTTAGGTTTTGGGGTACAGGGGTATTTTTAGGGGTCAGGGTGAGATAGGGTTTTGGGTGTAGGGGGTATTTTTAGGGTTCAGGGTGCATTTAAGGTTTTGGGGCTCAGGGTGCTTTTAGGTTATAGGGTGCTGGGATATTTTTAGGGGTCAGGGTGGGATAGAGGTTTGGGGTGTAGGGGGTATTTTTAGGGTTCAGGGTGTGGTTAAGGTTTTGGGGTGCTGGGGTGCTGGGGTATTTTTGGGGTTCAAGGTGAGTTTAGGTTTTGGGGTACTGGGATATTTTTAGGGGTCAGGGTGAGATAGGGTTTTGGGGTGTAGGGGGTATTTCTAGGGTTCATCGTGTGTGCCAGGGGATAGGTTACTATTAAGATTAACTTTTTGTTTTAAAGTACCAATAACGCGTTGTAACGGTATGCGTAATAATTAACTGCAAAGTTAAAGCATTTTTTTTTTTTTTTTTTTTTGAAACCGTTTATTGCATCCATAAAAAGGTTACAGGTATGGGCCTACAACCGCACGGCCGGCCGCTAAAGCATCACAAATATAGTACATACAGACAGTAAAGGTCTCTCAGCGGTGTACAGTAGAAACACAGGAGTAATCAACGGTGCAGGCCTCACGGCGTCCTGCCACAGAGTACGGTTTCATTTTAAGGACTAACAACATCAACAAAAAACCACAACCGCAAGGCAACCCGAGATTCAAGATGACAACACTTGCTCCATAGTGGGGGATCCAGACTGGCAGGAAAGATCTGAAGAGGGGGATGGGAGGAGATCAAGGACTGGGGGGCCGCGTGCCCGCGGCCGAGCAAGAGGGTCCAGCTAGGGAGACGGAGCAGGCGAGGCAGCCGGCAGCTGTGGTGGCTCACAAATGCCCCCACGGTAGGCGTTCCAGGGGCCCCAGATTTTCACCCACGCCCCAGGCTTACCCCTCGCCACATACACCACCCTTTCACGGAACATACACCAATCCATGTGCTCTTTCCAGGCCGACACCGCAGGGGGCCTCTGGGATCCCCACAATTGAGCAATATCACGTTTCGCTATCATGTATCCCAGAGTCACCCACCGCGTCTGCGGAACCGAGTAGTCATTCGGTTCCCATACATTCAACAAGCACCTCCTCGCTTCGGGCAGCAGCGCTACACGCGTGACCACACGCAGGACCTCATGCACTCCACGCCAGAATCGCTCCACCTTCGGGCACTCCCACAGTATATGCATAAAAGTCGCCAACGCACCACATCCACGCTTACACAGTCCGTCCATGGCAAAACCCATACGTAGAAGCCTCGGCCCCGTCACGTAGACCCGGTGAAGAATCTTGAGCTGGACGAAACGAAGGCGAGCCGGGATGGCCACCTCTTTCGGAGAGGCCACCGCGGACATCCAATCCTCGTCGTCCAGCTCCAGCCCGTCGGCCACCCAAGCCTCGCGTAGACTAGTTAACAGGCACGATCTATCATTAATCAGCTTCTTGTATATGAGGGAGATCGTGCTGTCCGGGACATGGCCATCCAGCACTCTGTCCTCCAGGGGGGAAGACTCCGGAATGGATGCAACATCCGGGAAGACGGAGCCCAGCGCATGGCGGACCTGCAGGTACCGAAAGTACTCACTGCCCTGCAGCTGGAACTCCGCCTGCAGCGTCTCAAAAGTTTTGAATCCCCCCCTCGTCCAAAGATCCCCCACTGTGCTGATTCCGATCGTGTCCCACTTCTCGAAGCCCTTCGATGTCCACAGGGAGCCCAGTCTCTCAGAGGCATACAGTGGAGACGCCCGGGTCAAACGGTCCTTCCACCCCATAGCTGCATTAGCCGCGTGCCAAACCCGCACCATTACACGCGTCGGTCCCGTCAGACGGGAGTCAGGCGCACCAGAGTACAGCGCTCGATTGTAATCGCCACCGGGCAGGAGCATCTTGTCCATCTCGAATGCCGGGTTCAGGGCGGGCCCGTAAAGGCCATGATTAATTGCAGCTAGCTGGGAGGCCCAGTAATACCGTTTAATGTCCGGGAGGGCGACCCCTCCATCGTACCACGGGAGCGTCAGTTTAGCCAGAGCAATACGCGGCCTCCCGTCCCAGAACAGGCGCCGCTGAAGGCCCTCCACCTCACGAAAGTAGCGTGCCGGGACCATATCCATAGTGTTCTGGAGGGCGTAGAGGAAGCGCGGCAAGGACATCATTTTAAACAAGGCCGCTCGACCGAGCGGCGAGAGCGGGAGACGCCGCCAGCGCACCACATCCTCCTTCAAACGCTGGAGAGGGGGCAGCAGATTCCGCTCATAGCGGGCCTCCGGGTCAAGAGTGATATATATACCCAAGTACCGGAAACCCTGGGAGGCAATCTGGATCGGGCAGTCCCGCGGCAGGACCGGAGCCTCCCCGGAAAGCACGTAGACGCAGGATTTCGCCCAGTTAATGACTAGGCCTGAGTTGCGACCGAAGGAGCGCAGAACATCAACTAGGACGATCAGGGACTTGCGCGGGGAGGCGAGATACAAAAGGATATCGTCCGCGTAGAGGGACACGCGGTCCTCGTGCTCGGGGGTCCAGCGGAGACCACGGATGGAAGGGTGCCACCGCAGCCACTCCGCCAGGGGCTCAAGGGCCAGGGCGAACAGAAGAGGCGACAGGGGACAACCCTGTCGCGTGCCCCGCCCCAGCGCGAACGGGGTCGACACACGCCCGTTCACCACCACCTGCGCCATCGGGCCCGAATATAGTAATTTGACCCAGCTGATGAAACCCGGGCCGAACCCAAACTTCGCGAGCATCGCCCAGAGATATGGCCATTCGAGCGTATCAAACGCCATGGTGGCGTCCAAGGACGCCAAGATGGCTGGCTCCCGCACAAATGGGACACGCGCGAGCACGCCGTGCAAGCGCCGTAGATTAAGAGCCGTATTGCGGTGTGGGATAAAGCCCGATTGGTCTTGATGGACCAAATCGCCCACCACGCCAACCAACCGGTTAGCCAACACCTTGGCGAGGATTTTGGGCTCCGCGTTCAAAAGCGAAATCGGCCGATAGGATGTGACCCGTTCACGGGGCTTCCCCTCCTTGTGGATTACCACAATTGTGGCCAGACGCTGGTCCGGCGGGAGGGAGCCCTGCGAGTGGGCCGCGAGGAACATCGCTCGCAGGTGGGGTGCCAGCACATCCGGGCGTAACTTATATAGCTCAATGGGAATGCCATTGGGGCCCATGGCCTTGCCGGATGAAATCGAGCGAATAGCCGAGGCAATTTCGTCCGAGGTGGGAGGGACGTCCAGCGAATCTCTGTCTTCCGCCGTAAGGGAGGGGAGTGCAATATCCCGAAGCAGGGCACGGGAGTCCGCCTCCGAACAGGGAGAAGCAGGGGAGTAGACTCCGCGGAAATAATCCGCGAAACAGGAGACAATGGCTTCCGGCTCCGTGGCACACGCACCATCCACACTCTCAATCAAAGGCACCACTCGGCTCGCTCTCTCTCTCTTATCCAACCACGCAATCAATTTACCGGCCTTATCACCCACATCATACAAGCGCCCCTGCTGCTCTCTACCAAGGCCCCTGGCCGCCTCCGTGACGAGGGCCCGGTAGGCCGCCTGCTTTAACTGCAGAACATGTAACTTGGCGTCTGTTACCCCGTTCCCCAGGTCACCCTCCAATTCCGCAATCTCGGCCTCCACCCGGGTCACCTCCTCCCGCTCACGCCGCCGGGCACTGGCAATAAAGGAGAGGGCCTCCCCTCTAAGAACCACTTTGAAAGCCTCCCATAGGGAGATGGCAGATGGGACCGACCCCACATTCTCCTCAAAATAGCGCTGCAAGGATGTGATCAAGTCGGCACGAATGGTGGGGTCGCGCAGATACCAGGCGTTAATCGGGGCCACCCTGCCATCCCCCCTCGGGAAGACATCGAAATGCAACAACAATGGGGAGTGGTCTGAAATACCCCGTGCCAGATGGCGCACCTCTCCCACCCTCCCCGCCTGGGCCGCTGGGACAAGGATGTAATCAAGCCGCGAAAGACTACCATGGGCCCCCGAGTGGAAGGTGTATTGTTGCAATACGGGATGCTTTAAGCGCCAACAATCCACCAGGCCCAGTGTGTCTAAAAGGCCAGGCAGCCACGCCTGTGCCCGGGGGAGGTCCCTAGGGGGATGGCGATCCATAGATCCAGAAACAACCGCATTAAAGTCCCCTCCAACCACCAATAGGCCACTCGGAAGTTCCAGAAGGAGGCGCCCCAGGTCCGCAAATGTAGTGGCCTGTAGCCCAGGCGGGACGTACACCGACACAAAACTGAACACTCTACCCTCCATACGTCCCGCCAGAGCAGTGTAACGTCCCCTCTCATCGTGGTGCACCTCATCAATCTCCAACGGGAGCGAGTTCCTAACCATAATACCCACCCCCCGCGAGCCTGAGGTGAAGCCAGAGTGGGCCGCCAAACGATATCCCCTCCGATTCATTGCATGAAAGGTGTTACCTATAAGGTGCGTCTCTTGCAGAAAGACAACATCTGGGGAAATACGTTTTAAATACTGCAGGACCACACCACGCTTAATCCTATCCCCCAGGCCGTTAACATTCCATGACAACACAGTCAAGTCCCTACCCCCCATCATACGTCGAAACAATCGGTCGTCCCCCACCGAGCAGTCTAAAGACAACAAAACAGTCGCAGGATTGCCTTGCGGTACGAACAAACAACACACCCCCCCCACCCCCCGGTCCCAACAAAACTCCCCCCTCCCTGCACCCCTGCATGAGCCCAGACAGCCCCCCCAAAGTGCAGTGTGCCTGTCGCCCCATAGCTAAATACTAATTAGTCCCCCAGAGGAGGAGGGAAGCCCCCAGCAGACCCCACATGACCTCCATGGGAGGGGAACCTACAGAAGCAGTATGTGGTGAAGGAACAATGTCCCGAGTAAGGCAATACAGTCACCCCTCAATTCTGAACCAGCGGGCCCTCCTCGCCAGCTGCGCTCCCCCCACCCCCCCGGCCCCGATCCCCAGGCAAGGTGTCCAACCAGTCCCCAGCCGCCTCGGGCCGGTCGAAGAAGTGCGTGCGACCATCCACCTCCACCCGCAGCTTAGCCGGGAAGAGCATTGAGTACTTAAGATTTAGGTCCCTTAAACGACGTTTGATGCCAATAAAGCTCTGCCGCTGCTTCTGGACTGCCGGGGTAAAGTCTGGGTAGAAGTTTACGTCCATGTTGTCCAACCTGACCGGTCCCTGTTGCCTGGAGGTCTGGAGGATGGCATCTCGGTCCCGAAAATTAAAGATTCGGGCAATAAGGGGCCGCGGCGGGGCACCGGTCTTAGGGCGGCCCCCGGGGACCCGGTGGGCACGTTCCACCGCAAAAAACTTACTCAGCCCCCGGGGCTGGAGATGGGTCAGGATCAAGTCTTCCACGAAGAGATCCGCCGCCTCCGCCTCACGTCCCTCCGGCACACCAATAATGCGGATATTATTCCTCCGGGCGCGACCCTCGGAATCCTCCAGTCGCCGGTCCATCAGGGCGCTCGCCTGGCCAAGCCGGCGCACCTCCTTCTGGAGGGCCACCACGTCAGTCGTGAGGCTCGTTGTGGTGTGGGTCAGGGAATCGACTCGGTCGTTCGTCTTTGACAAGTCCGCCCTCACAAGGCCCACATCCACCAGGACCGAGTCAATTTTTGCGACAAGGTATCAAAACGCTGGTCCACTGAGGCCTTCAGTTCAGCGATGGCGCCCATGACGTCCCGGAGGGTTAGATCCACTGGATGGGCAGGTGTCTTCGTCGGTCCCACCGGGGATGACCGCGTTGTCTCCGGAGAACCCTTTTGGAGCGTGTAGCGGTCCATACTATTGGCCTGGTGCGCCGTGCCACGGCGGGTCGTCTTCACCTTCGCCCGGTCGCCATCTTGTTTGGTGGCCATGCTGGCCCTTCCACCGTCGCGCCAAGATCTCCAAACGGGCCGTCACACCAGATCACGGGTGTCAAGGGGGCGACCACAGAGCCGCGGGTCGACCCACCGCCGGCGGGCCAGCTGGGTACCTGGACAAGGCCACACCACCGCACCCCGCTCCGCGGCCCGACCTCGCCAGAGAGCAAGGAGGGCGCAAAAGCGAAAGTGAAAGTGCGGGGTGCGCGAGTCGCCCAGCCCCGCTCGCCGCTGTTATTCACCTTGTCCCCGGATCGCGCCACTACTCCAATCCGGGGGGCCGGCGAGGAGAAGGCCGCAACCTTCAGTCGATGTTCCCACCGGTGTTCGGGGTCCGATTCGAGCCCAAAAAACGGGTAGTGCCTCAGCTCGGGTTCCCCGACACAGTCCCCTTAACAAGGACAGGATATTTCCAGGATTTATTCAGGAGGTCGCGGAGGTCCTCGGGAGCCTCGCACCTACGCGGCCATCTTGGTTGCGCGCTAGGCTCCTCCCTCAAGTTAAAGCATTTTTAATGTATTTGTATATATTTGCGAAGTAAAAGTATGCGCACTAAAATCATGCTTAGTAATGGTATTTGAGAAGTAAAAACTTCGAAGTAAATACCTGTGGAGTAGCAGTATGCTAAGTAACATCATATATTTACAGTAGATAGTTCAGATTTGAGCGTGGATGTTGGATTGGAACTGTGACCGTCTTGTTGAGAGGCCAAATAAACACCTATTCTTGTTTCACTGTTTGTGAATTCCTTTGCTTCGACAGATTCTCTAAGAGCTTCTGCTCCAACACTTCTAATAACCCTGGTACCGAACACCTCACCGCTCTAATCACAGAAGGACTCTAAAGCTTATATTAAAGAACAGGTGATTTGAATAAGTACTTGTCAGAACATGAGACTGCTTGTGGATTCTCAGGAGCAGAGATCAACCGCTTCTCTCCCTAAAACAGCACACCCTCAATGCGACAAGTAACACACATGAAGATAATGTTACCCCGAGGAAAAGAGGGTTGAGGAGAGACAGAGGCAGAGACAGACAGAGACAGACAGAGACAGGTGAGGTCCTGATGGGAAGGCTGCTTAGCATACCTCTTGAATTCACCATGATTGGCTAGACCTTCGGGTTTCTATAGCCAAAGCACACATAACATTAGGAACATATCTATAGCAACCATGAATAACTGCAAAGCCAGACTCAATATGCTGCTCCTAGGATGGAATCGAGACAGCTCTGTAACTTGCCTCTGAGTTCCAGGATACAGCTAGAGAACAGAAATGAAAGGCAGAACATGTAAAGCGAAGCTTCGGTCTAGTTTTCTCAGTAAGTGAGCCAAAAGCAATAAAGGATCGCCAACTGGTTAGTAGCACTAGATTGTAGGGGGACAGAGGGAAAACCGGAGGGAGCTAGTTACCACGGGATCCAAAAAAACAGAAATCATAAAAATGTGTGGGACGCCAAACGGGTGTAAGTTGAAAGTGGAGAAAGGTCAACACCCTCTTTTGACAAGCACAGTACCTCCTGCTTCCTGTGCTTTTAACTGGCACGTCCTCTCATAGCATGGAAGTAAACATAGCTGACACCCTCTGGCCTGAGTTTCACAATTCCAGTCGTAAAGGGCTTTACCAGGTTTTATATACCCCTTCTCCAGCACTTCCATGTTATAGACAATTACAGTATTCAGATGACGTCACTTAGAAACACTGATGATACTGAATGGGAAGAGGGGAAAATTCAATCTAATAATCAGCAGCAAACTGCACTCGCTAAAGCTCAGTTGGAAGTTAGAGGCGGTTAAAGCCATGAAGCCTGTTGGTTTAAGCATTAAGGGCCTCATGTAGGTAAATAAATTTTACCGGTTCTAAAATACCGAGCCGTACCGAATCGGTAAATTAGAATCGGTAAGTTATATGTAGGTAAAAATTCGGTAACAGTTACCGATTCGGTAACATTCGGTAATCACGAATCGGAATTCACCGAATCGGTAAATACCGAGGTGGTATTTACCGAATCGGAAAATACCGAGGTGGAAGTTACCGAATCGGAAAATACCGAGGTGGTAGTTACCGATTCGGAAAATACCGATTCGGTATGTACGGAGTCGGTAAAGAAAATCACATGACTTGACGAAACAGCGAATCCAGTGCAACGACAGCCCACCCAACCTGGAACTGCCCACACCCAGGCAGGTGTACTCAATTAGCCGAAGTGGCCACACCCAGGCAGGTGGACATAATTAGCCGACCCTGGAGAGGCTTGGAGTGCAGAGGAGAGGCAGGGAGCAGTTGCATGTGCGAGCGGGTAAACGAACAGCATGTCCAGCCAGAGAACACAGAAAGACGGAGGGGAAAGGAGGAGGAAGCTGAAATTTAGCCCCAAGGAACTCCAGGTGCTGGTGGAGGAGGTCGTGAAGCAGCACCAGAAGCTGTTCGGCAGGCAATCCCTGCAAGTGCCTGAGGTGGAAAAGCGCAACATATGGCTGGCCATCCAGGCGCAGGTCAATGCTGTGGGAGTGACCCACAGGGACATTGAGGTCCTCAAAAAGCGCTGGTATGACCTGAGGATTGTAACCAAGAGGAAGATGGGCGACATCCAGAAGGAGGCCAGCCAGACCGGAGGTGGAACCAACAGGGCACCTGCCCTCACCGAACTGGAGGAGCTGGTGGCGGCCACAATCGAGCAAGAGAGCGTCGTGGGTCTTGGGGACGCCGACAGCTCTGCCAGAGCCGCAACACACCAAGGTAAGACGAAAGCACAGCAATGTATCCCCCCCTACCCCATCCCACATCCCCCAAATGTGAAACGAGAATCACACTGCAGTCCACACGTGTCAGTGCAGACAGGCAATGCATTTCGGGAGATGTAGTCAGGGCAACACTAACCATGACGTAAATGTTACAGGGCAACAAGGCATGTCACGCACTCGAGGCACAAGGAGACAGGGGACATGTTGGAATGTGAAATTATTTATTGTGCCGCTTGCAATGCAGCCCTTCGGGGACACTGAGCCAATGTTGTATTTCTGTCCACAGATGTGACATCATGCAGGACAGGGCATGCTGCAGGAGAGACGGCACCACGGCAACATCAAACACCTCCAGCCAGCACAAGTACAGACCGGGGAGCAGGCCCACTGGCAGCCGCACTACCAACACAGCCAGCATCGCCGCACACAGAGCCAGCATCACCTCACCGTGAGCCAGCATCACCACCACCAGAGCCAGCCTCGCCACTCATGTTCGATTCACCGGCCACATCTCCGCTTGCATGCGTGAGACAGAGGAGGCGTCCAGCAGCCAGGCTACGAGCCTTGGACACCTCGTCAGACGACAGCATGGGCCCTGAAGACCGCACCGGGCCCCAGGAAGGGAGCCATGCCACTGTGCCCCACACCTCACAGGCAGCACAGACGGAAACAAGAGGGCGCCGCAGGTCGCGTGTCCAGAGTCCACCAGCACCCACTGACGGCCATGGTGTCTTCTTGGGGCTCGAGGGCCAAATGTTAAAGCAACAGCGCCTGCAATCAAAGGCAGTCATGTCAGTCCAGAGGCACATGCGGGTGATGAAGACAAGCATAGTCAACATGGACACAAACATTGGCGGCATGGCTGCGGGCATTCGGGACATGTCCCAGTCTATCCAGCAGTTGTGCAGCAAATTAGATGCTGACATCGAAGCACGGCGCCGGGAACGCCAGAGAAGGGACACTACCAGCAGGGCACTCAACCGTCTGGCAACTGCCACTTCCCTACTGTGCCGGCGCTCTGTGACGATGCAGGAGGGCCTAACACAGTGCTGCAGCGACCTGTCTCGGGGGATGGTGCAGGTGACAAGTGCACTAGGGGTGCTATTGACGAGTCAGGCGTCGACAACTGCTGCAGGGGATCCTGCGGAGAGCATCGACACCACCAGCAGCATCACACCCCCCGTCCCAGAAACACGCAGGAGCAGCAGGCGGCTTGGGGTTGGCTCCAGTGAGGATGCACAGGCCGTGCAATCCACCACTGCAGCGCGTATGCGCAAACATTGATGTCGCCCTGCCTAGCCACTTCACAATGGGTGACGTAACCCTGGACATACTCCTTGTATAGATGATATATTGCCAGATTGGCCTGATCATGTGTTCATGGCGTGGTGCCACATTAAACTACGTCATGACTGCTCACAACTCGCTGTGTCCCCTTACTTACTCAGAAATAGTTGGATGTGATCTCTGCCCGTCTCTCTCTCCCATCGATTGCAGTTGGCACTCTAGCTGCGTTGCCCTCTGGCTGGCCTGACTCATCCTCGTTGTCCTCAAAATATGTTAGTTCCACATCTGTACCTTTTTTCGTGGCAAGGTTGTGCAGCATTGCACAAGTGGCAATGATCTTGCAGCAGGTGATGGGTTTGTACTGGCGTGCGCCTCCGCTCTTGTGCAGGCAGCGGAACCTGCTCTTCAGTAGTCCAAACGTGCGCTCCACCACATTGCGTGTTGTTTTGTGTGCCACGTTGTATCGTCTCTCACTCTGGGTAGCTGGGTGTAGGTAGGGAGTGAGGATGAATGACCGGCATGCATATGCACTGTCGCCTGGATGGGTGAAAGGGAACCATCAGTAACATGCCTCTATACACTATGTTTGCATGTTTCAAGGGGCGTCACTGTTACTTACCTAGCAGGTATCCCTCTCCGAATTCTCCGGCACTCAGTCGTGTGTATATCCCACTATTCTGGAAGATGTAAGAGTCGTGGGTGCTCCCAGGAAACTTTGCAACAATATCTGTGATGATGTTCCCTGCATCACAGATCACCTGCACGTTGATGGAGTGGGTGGACTTCCTGTTCCTGTAGATGTGCTCTGTATCTGCTGGTGGACAGATTGGGATGTGGGTACCATCAATACAGCCGAGGACATGGGGGAACTGTGCCATGTGATAAAAGTCAGTTTTTGTTTTCTGCAGTGCAGCCTGTGAGTTCGGGAAGCTTATGTAGTGGTGCATTCTCTGCATCATGGCATCCAGGAACTTCCTGAAGAAACGGGACAGGCAACTTTGGGATACCCCACCCACCGCAGCTATCACCACCTGATAACTGCCGGATGCCAACAGATGTAGGCTGCAGAGCACCTGCACATGTGGGGGTATGGCGTGCGCCCTTCTAACTGGCTGGTCCAGGAGTGGGTGTAGGTCCCTGATTAAGTCCATGATTGTTTCGGGGTGTAGCCTGTACCTCTCATGTATCTCTGCATCAGTCAGCTGGAATAGTGTGATGCGCTGTCTGTAGATTTGTTCCTCCCGTCGCCACACCCTCAGTCCTGCTGCCTGTAGACGTAGGCGCCTTGCAATGACGTACATAGCGGCCATGTTGTCCACGCTGTTGAATTTTGGGTTTGCTTTTATCCATTGTTGATGGTTACCACCTGCTTTTAGTCCGTGTTAATTACCGACTCTTAATTACCGATTTTAATGGATTTCTTAATTACCGACTGCTCCTACATGTCATTTTAAATTTTTACCACTTCATATTTACCACTTCATGTTTACCGATTCGTTAATTCTGTATTCGGTAAATATGAATCGGTATTTTAGAATTCGGTAACTATGAATCGGTATTTACCGCCTCATATTTACCGAAAAGTGGTTTTTGGACTCCTACATCTCACTTGTCTGTATACCGGTCGGTAACGGCATATTTACCGAAAATCGGCCGTTACCGACCGGTATTTCGCTACCTACATGAGGCCCTAAATGCCCACTGGCATGTGCCTACAGTGATCCACCCACAAGCAAACTGATCTAATGCAGGACAGGCCCCCCTCCCTCCTCCTCACAGGAATTGAATGTGCACACTGGTCTCCAAAGTGCCTCTCTTTTCTTCTCCAGACTGTGTCCCTGCAGACTGACATGGTGTCCAGCAGAGAGGGGTGCTCACCTGCTGCCGAGGGAGTCTGTTGCTTTGTTCTAATCTTCTTAGTTAAGCTGATAGGTGAACCTATAAACTTTGATGAGCCAGGAGTAAGGACAGTGTGTGAACAGTGATGGTTCACTGTGGTTTAACATTCGACAGTCACATTTATACCATTATTTCATAAACATACTGTTACATATTTCTTGTAACTGTACATGCAATGTAAACATTTGAGTTAAATAGAAAATGATATAGTGAGTTCTGCAGAATCTTTTTTAAAACAAATATATTGCTTAAGTTTGAATGAATATGCTTAGAACATTATAGCGAAGTGCAATGAAATTGATCAGGTACTCACATATGGCCAGATGTACGACGCCCAAAATAGCGCCTTGCAAATTGTGAGTTTTTTGCTACTCGCAAATTGCGTGGCGCTATTTTGGATGTACAACAGTGTGTAACACACTGTTAGTGATTCCCAATGGGTTCACCAATTGGAAGGCTCATAAATATTAATGAGCCTCTCGCAATTTGCGACCCCATTGGGAATGGCAGGCCCCCCCAGGTATGGTGGCCTGCTGGGCTCAGCGGAACACCATGTCTGGGACTGCTTTTAAATATTGCTGTTTTTAAAAAAAATTCAGCCCATTTTCCTTAAAGGAAAACGGGATGCATTTAAAAAACAAAAAAATGAAACGTTTTCATTTCATTTTTTAAGGGCAGGTAGTGGTCCCTGGGACCATTGCCTGCCCTTAAAAAATATTTCCCCATGCATTTGCAAAGGGGAAGGGGTTGTGCACGCTATTAGGAGGGGAACACCCCTTCCTAATAGCAAGTCACTAAAAAGGCTTTGTACATGGCCCATGCTGTTTTTGCATGCGCAAACGGGTTCGCAAACCCGTCTGGGCATGCAAAAACAGTCGTACATCTGGCCCGTAGTGATACAATACAGAAAAATATGTAGCTGAAAGAAAAACGTTAGATATAGATTCCTTTCCGTAAAATTACCCCCAGGCGTCAGACTGGATCCGGAAAGTTTTTCATCAGCAGTACCTCTGCGCATTGCAAGGTAGCATCAGTTGGCTCCGCGTCCGTCGTTGGCGTCGTGGTCATCGGAATGATGTTGCGGTAGCTACTTAGATGCCGCCCTTGCGCTCTGACGTCAGTTCTTTCTTTTTCTGCACCAGCCAGTGCAGATCCGGGAAGAGCGGTACCTCTGTAATTTTTTATCGACTTTGGTCCACTTCTTTTTCGAGTCTTTGACTCCTAAGGTGCACGAGGGATGCCCGTCTTCAAGCCATGCGGTTCCTGTCATCGAATGATGTCGGTGACGGATCCGCACCGCGTGTGTCTTTTTTGCCTGGTGCGTGACCACGACCCCAGGTCGTGCTCCAACTGCCGGTCGATGGAGCCGATGGCTTTGCGGGAGCAGTCCTGAAAGCTGCTTGAGCACCGGCAGTCGGCGCCACACTGTTCGAGGAGCCACCATCATTCTGGTTCCAAGTCTTCGAAGTCTTCACACTCGGGGTCGGGTAAGTCGAAGCATAAGAAGAAGTCGAAGAAGCATCGTCGCTCTTCGACCTCTCCTCGTCGGTCGGCTGACCCACGAGGGACGCGGGTGGTGCTCCTCCCGCAACTCCGCGTTTCCCTCCCTTTCCAGGACCCAGAGTGATTCCCGCCCAGTTTCGTACGTTCTATGAGGCGATGCACGCCATCTTTGGGCAGCCCGAACCCACCGTCGCGCCTTCGGGTCCTGTGGGCTCGGTTGGGGGGCCTAGGCCTTCTCTGCCGGCGGCTCTGGCCCCAGCGCCGCAGGCCCCCCTTGGATCCAGATTGGCGCCGGTTGACCAGATTACGCCTCAACCGGCGCCGCTTCCTCGGCACCACTACTGTGTTCGAAACCGGTCAGCACCCCCATCCGGCATCGACCCCAGCCTCCATCCCGATGTGGACCCGGACCGGCATCGTCCAACGCCGGATCTGGTGCCGAGAGGGGTTTTTGTGCCCCTGTTCACTCCTGGGGTCCCTTTTCAACCACAATGGCACCCACAGGATGAGGAGGAGGACTGGGAGGGGTATGACTGACCAGTTGGACAGTGAACAGGACTGGAGAGAGGAACTGGGGGATGCCAGTCGTTTGGACACCTCGTCTGACCTTGGCATGTTGTCTCCTCCTACCGTGGCTATGGAGGAGGGAGCATCATACGCAGTGGTGTTGCGTAGGGCAGCCAAGGCTCTCAAGCTCGAGCCTCTTACAGTGGCAGTCAGGACTAACCTGCTGACAGAGGTGCTTCAACCGGCTGTGAGCTCTTTGAAGCCCTTGCTTCCGTTTAATGAGGCCCTCACCGACATCCTTTTGGGCACGTGGTCCAGGCCCAACACGGGGGCTCCCTTGGACAGGATGATTGCTCGACGCCACCACCCAGCTCCAGGCAACCCCACTTTCCTTATCCAACACCCTACCCCGGAGAGCTTGGTGGTCCAAGCCTCCACTTCCAAAAGCGCCTTCCCTACCACTCCACCGGAAAGGGAATCCAAGAAGCTGGACTACCTTGGAAAGAAATGTTTTTCTACCGCCAGCTTAGGACTGCGGTCTATAAACACCGCATGTCTCTTGGGCAGTTATTCCCACTCGGTGTAGGATACGGTGGTGCAGGTGCTGCCTTAGTATCCGGAGGAGGCCCGGACAGTGCTCTCCCAGGTTGTTGACGCCGGGAGGGATGCAGCGAAGTTTGCGATACGTTGTGGGCTGGACACCGCTGACTCTCTGGGCAGAACCATTTCAACGTCGGTAGCTCTTCATTGCTACGCCTGGATGAGGTCGACTGGTTTTTCAGGGGATGTCCAGAACACCTTGATGGAGATGCCCTTTGATGGCCGTCGCCTTTTTGGCGACAAAGCAGACAACGCTCTAGAGCATTTCAAGGACTCACGGGCTACGGCCAAGTCCTTGGGCCTCTCCACCAGCCCTCAGCAGTCTGCTCTTCACCCCTTTTGTGGCTACGGAAGGGGTGCCCCGCTACGTCCCGCCCAGAGCCACAGGCCGCAACAAGTTACCCAACCTTTATGCGGCCGGGGATGTGGAAACAACCATCGTGGTTCCGAGGGCCAGCAGGCGGGCCAGTCCACCAACCCCCCCACCCTGCAGCAGCCTCCAAACCCTCCTAGTCCAACCTTTCAGGCCCATTAAACGCCAGTGGGCGGCAGGATTCGCCATCACCTCCCCCAGTGGTGCACCATCATGTCAGACAGGTGGGTTTTGCAAATAGTCCGAAGGGGCTACTCCCTCCCCTTTGAGACTACCCCTCTAGCCATGTCACCCAGATACCACCACATGTCGGAGGATCATCTGGCCCTTCTCCGGCAGGAAGTTACAGCTCTTTTTGCCAAGGGAGCCATCGAGCGCGTTCCTGTCCCAGAAGTAGGTCATGGTTGTTACTCCCACTACTTTCTGGTCCCCAAGAAGGACAAGGGCCTGCGTCCTATCTTGGCTCTCAGGGACGTCAATCGCTTCCTCCGGAAGGAGAAGTTCAAGGTGTTGGAGATTAGAGGCCTCTAGTTTCCGGCGGAATCCTGACTCCATATCAACCTTTTGCAGCTCAGGGCGATTTGTCTTGCACTCAAGGCATTCCTTCCCTCTGTCTGGGAAAGAGTAGTGCAGGTGTTCACGGAAAACACCACCGCCATGTGGTACTGCAACAAACAGGGCGGGGTGGGGTCATGGACCCTATGTCAGGAGGCCCTGCGCCTCTGGACATGGCTGGAACATCAGGGCATTTCCCTGGTGGTTCAACACCTGGCGGGTTCCCTCAACGCTATGGTGGATGATCTCAGCCAAAGGTGCATGATGGATTACGAATGGTGTCTTCACTCGGAGGTGACGCAAGGTCTCTTTCGACAATGGGTAGAGCCTTGGTTAGATCTATTTGCCACCAAAGAGAACGCGCAATGACAGCAATTCTGCATGTTGGAATTTCCAAGGCGGCACTCGCTAGGCAACACTTTAGAAGTTGCGGTCTTCTATACGCCTTTCTGCCTATACCACTTCTGCCCAGAGTGCTGAAGAAGATCAGGCGTGACCGGACCCAAGTCATTCTTGTGGCTTCGGATTGGGCACAAAGAGTCTGGTATCCTGAGCTGCTCAATATGGCAATCGATCCTCCGCTCCGACTGCCTCTTCTGGAGGATCTTCTGTCGCAGCAGCAGGGGACGGTCCTCCACCTGAACCTGTCCAGTCTCCATCTCCTTGCGTGGAGATTGAGCGGCAGCAGTTGACGTCTTTTGACCTGCCACCCGAAGTTTGTGACGTAATCTTGGCAGCCAGGCATCCCTCCACAAAGACGGTATATGCCTGCTATCTTTCGGCCATCTCTGCCTTCCTTTGGCTGCCAGATCAGTCTTCTCTTTTCAAGTCCCTGTTTCTTGAAAGGCTTAATGCATCTCTTTCCTCCAATCCCCTTCGTTATGCCTCAGTGGGACTTGAACCTTGTTCTTACCTATTTAATATGTGCTCCCTTTGAACCGCTTCACAACTGTTCTTTAAGACTCTTGACTCTTAAAACTGCATTCCTGGTAGCCATCACTTCTGCTAGAAGGGTGAATGAGCTCCAGGCCCTTTCTTCTAAACCTCCTTTCCTGTCTGTCCATTCGGACAAGGTGATTCTCAGGACCCGTCCATCCTTCCTTCCTAAGGTGGTCACTACCTTCCACATCGGGCAGACAATTACTTTGCCCACCTTCTTTCCGCCTCCTTTGAAAGAGGAAGAGCGGCTCCACTGTCTGGACCCAAAACGTGCGCTTTCTTTCTATCTGGATCGTACAAAACAGTTCCGGGTGGATGACCAAATCTTTGTTGGCTACGTGGGTGCAAAGAAAGGTCGGGCCGTACACAAGCGAACCATTTCCCGATGGGTCATTTTGTGTATAAAGGCATGCTATTCTCTAGCTAAAAAGGATCCTCCAGTGGGGCTGCGCGCCCATTCCACCAGGGCGACGGCAGCCACTACTGCCTTGGGAAGGGGAGTTCCTCTGAATTACATCTGTCAGGCAGCTACATGGTCATCGCTGCACACACTTACCAAACACTACTGCCTGGAGAGTCAAGTCCGGAGAGACAACTTCTTTGGCCGTTCTGTTCTCCAGAACTTTCTGGTGCGATCTTGGTTCGCAGACCCACCACCATGGTTGGTATTGCTGGGGTATCTATTACAAGGTAAGTTATCTATAACTAACGTGTTTTCTTCAGATGAACAAGTTACTTACCTTCGGTAACAATATATCTGTAGAAACATTAGTTAGTTATAGATTCCTTACCGCCCCACCCATCCTCCCCGTTCTGCGAACTGATTTCTAGGGTTAAGGTCATCCTTTCAGGGCCCTAGTTTTGTGCACCAGTGTTCAGTGTCTTGCATGGCTCTGCGTCTCTGGCTTGGAAAGTCGTGTACAGAACTGATGTCAGCGTGCGAGTGCAGCGTCTAAGTAGCTACCGCAACGTCATTCCAGCGACTACGACGCCAATGGCGGACGCGGAGCCAACCAACGCCACCTTCCGACGCGCAGAGGCACTGCTGACGAAAAACTTTCCGGATCCATTGGGGTAATTCTAAGGTAAGGAATCTATAACTAACTAATGTTTCTTACAGATATATCGTTACCAAAGGTAAGTAACTAGTTTGTATGTACAAAAGGGAAAGGGCTAAAGAAAAGCGGAATGTAGGGAGTGGTTTGAACAATAAGGAAAATGCCTTATTTTTGAAATACGTTTATTCTATATTCAATAAAAAACTGTACAATAAGATTTCAAGTTATTTACACCTAAGCATTTCCAGAAAGCATTAAAAAACATTTGAATGCAGATATTATTAACCATACAGATGGCGAACATGCAATTCAATATCATGATGTCACCTGGTATGATGCCTGTAACAGTGTCTTTCACATTCCCAATGCACAGGTTTCACCTTACGTTCTGAGACTCTCATATTTTTCTGCATTTCAGAATTTCATGCCCTTTTCCTCCTCCCCCCGAAAACAAAACACTGGTCCAGTGTTTGAACCCCAGAATTCCACTATTATAGTGGTCTGTGGTTTCAAGGAAGGAGTCTTTTTCCATCTCAGTATGATGATGATATCTTGCTCTAGGTTCAAAAGCCCAGAGTTACTCTTTCTCCCAAAATTTGTGAGATCATTCAGTTTAGTGAATTTTCCAGCATGTACACACATTGGAATAAGTCTGTTCAGTTACCTTTAACAGCATATAAAAATGAGGTTCCATTGGTTCTTCTGTTTTACGAGGGTCTAATAGTTGCAAAGTGCTTTTGGCCGCCTACTATTAATGTGTGCTTCTGCATAGTTAGTTACATAACTTTTAATTTAACATTCTAACAGTGAATTAAAAATGCCAAAATGGCCGCCATTGCATCATGCACTTGCAAGCGTCATAACGCATACCCTTTCATACATATCGGCCACCATATAAGAATGACTTTCTGCATGCACTGGGATTCACTTCCAGCCATTTTGCAGTTAGTTAATGCCAATGCAAGTAAGCATTGGCAAACCTAATAGCTCGGCTTTTTACAGCAGAGACCCTTTGACTTTGCCAATGCTTGACTTAAACATTTCTATTTTTTGTCCCCAGGCCTTCTTCAAGAGTTCAAGGTCCTCCAGGATCACTTTAGTTAGAGGCAATGGGGGAGGCAGTCTTGTGGGCATTGGTACTGCTGTAAAATGATGGTGGGTTGTCAGTGACTAATTTGAACTATGGGCCACATGCATCAAGTATTTGTACGTTCACAAATGGGACAATTCTCAGAATCGGCCCGTTTGCAAATGCAAAAAATGCTTTTCACATGTATCAAACCCTATTTTGCGATTCGGTAACCTGTTACCGAATTGCAGAATGAGTTTGCGATTCGGGATTTGAAAGGGGCGTGTTTATGGCGTCCCTACCAAATATCGAATCGCTGTGGTATGTAGGAATGTTTTCTGACCGTGAATGCGGTCGAAAAACATTTGCATTTACCAACCCATTCGCAAATGGGAAGGGGTCCTTATGGGACCCTTTCCCCTTTGTGAATATAGGCAAAATCTTTATTTAAGAGCAGGCAGTGGTCCAATGGACCGCTGCCTGCTCTTAAAAAATGAAAAGTGAACTATTAATTTATTTTCTAAACGCAACTCATTTTCCTTTAAGGAAAAACAAGCATTTGCAATGCAATAGGTCTCACATTTATGCGAATTTAAGCTATTGGCATTGTAAATGACAATGTCAATAGCTTAAACTCGTGTAAATGCGAGATCTATTGCATTGCAAATGTTTGTTTAACTACTTTAGAACTGAGCACGGCACCGCTTCAAGGACACCGTGCTCGGTTTCTTTTTTTAAAAACTTTTATACTGAACGCGTTGTTGTTGAAGCGGGCGCCGCGCTGAGTGTTAAAGTTAAAAAATAAATAAAGAAACCGAGCGCGGTATCCTTGAAGCAGTGCTGCGCTCAGTTTTAAAGTAAAAAAAAAAAAATTAAACAGAGCGCGTTGTCCCAGAAGTGGACGCCGCGCTCAACATGAAAGATAACTAAAATAAAAATTGAAAATGATTGCCGCGTCCCTAAAGAGGGCGCACGATCATTATGCAAATTCCCCAATAGCAGCCGGCATTGTCCCCATCAGTGGCAATAACAAAAATAGTGCTAACCCCCTAGATAAAGCAGGCCGTGTAACAAGCCAAGTAAAATGTCAAGTCTTTATAGGCCATTAAAAAAGGAGACAAGGCGGTACCAAGGCGGGACTAACAAGCCCATTTACGAATCAGAAACCACCATTTAAGAAGGACAATGACACAAAGCCAATGACAAATATGGGTGAAGAGTGGGCGGGGCTGCTAGTGCATACCCTAATACAGCATGCCTCGCGGCACGAGCAATGCATGAGCGCTGCCGCTAGGCTCGACCTAAAAAAGATTGCTTTATTTAAAAGCAATCATGGACATGGTGGCCTGCTGCCGCGGCAGGCCACAAACCCTATGATTTTAGCGCTTCATAGGGGGTCGCAAATTGTGACCTACCTCAGTAATAATAATAAGGTAGGTCGAATTGCGACCCCCTACGAATCGCTACATGAAACTCTTAGAGTTTCATACATTTGTATTAGGGATTACCTAATTGCGATTCGCAGAAAATCGCAATTAGGTATTCACTATTACAAATATTGATACATATGGCCCTAAACCATTACGTGGCACAAGCATACCATGCTACATATTGCTTACATCCTGATATGCAAATGCCCCAACTGATGGTGCACGACACTGCATATCTCCTTCCTTGAATGCCAGGCTAGCTGGGAGTTCCTGCCGTGCCTGTTGCGGGGATCAGTTACATGTATGGGTTAGAGATAGCACCGTCTGTCCCCATGCTCTGGAGTTGGCCTGGAGAACTCCTATGCGTTCCACCTGCTCGACAATCCCCCGGTATTCTTAATATCCAAGCCTAAAGCATGATCACAATTAACTCAGCTAAACCTCAAGATAGGTGACCTCTTCCAAGACTGTTGAAGTACCTTTATCACATGGACTTAATAGAAGTCTTTGGGCATGGTTACCTCACTGGATATTGTCTTGTTCTATAATTTCCAAGAGAAGGCTAAAAGGTGTTATCCTACATTTCCTGTGGAGCTGTTTAGTGTCTGGTATCTAGGAGCTGTGTCAAGTTTACTGGTGATGAAAACAATGGGGCTTAGGAAGATGGGACAGGGACCTTCACACCCTGACAGATGGACATTGGGCTTACAGTTGCTGGCGCTGTCACCGTACGGGAGCAGATTTCCTGCATCTTGCTTGGGCATGTCTTGCTGTGTAAAAGTATTGGCAGGATGTATTCTTGGGTGTTTCACTGATGGCAGGGCGTGTGTTGATGGCTACTCTGCTGCTGGTGTCCTTAACTATGTTTGTGACAGCCCTGCTACTGTCCACAGGCCTCAAACTGGTAACAAAAGAGAAGGGCACCCATGTCCTAGGGGACGGGACAGATCCCAACTAAGGGTATACTTATCGGACATAGGAGACAAGGCAACCAACTAAATCCCTTTTTGTGCCCGAAAATCCCTATGTGTCCATGCAATCCCAAGACAGGGGCACAATACCTTCTTTTAGACAGGATTTTGTTGCCCCAGTGTCAATCGGAAAACTGTGAAGTGTGTTATTTACCAGGATAGTCATGGTGGGCTCTTCATCAAACCGCCCGTTATGGATAGCACGGGACTAACGAGAGCAGGGGTGTCCCTTCCGTCCGATGGACGTGGGGCCAGCAGTTCACTTGGGATTGTGAGGATGGAGGAAGGCGGTATGGTCCTGGCTTGGGGGTTTCTCTGTACTACTTTCTTGAACCTTATGACAACATGCAGTCTCCTTCTTGAACCTCTGCGGCAGTGCCCCCATTGGCACAGTGCCCCTATTGGCACTCTCGTCTTTTGTGCCATGAAGGCTACAGCTGTTATGACCTGTGCTGCCCTTTCCATGCATGGAATTTCGGTGGTAACCAGGTTCCCTTCTGTTCACCCTCTTTATATTTTCGCCTCCTTCTTACTCTCTGCTTGCTTTCTTTCACATTTTGCGAGGCAAGACTGCATATAGTGGAAATCCCAGTCAGGATTCCTTTTTCCATAACTGATACAATCCACCACCATCATCATGTCCTCTAACTCAAATGACCCCCTTCTGGCTAGACCTGGTTGAACTGGCTCCCCTCTATTCATTCCGTGAGTAGGCCACAAAAAGGGCGGGCAAATCTTTCCCCCTCCTCCCTTGCTATAATTTCCCTGGGAGTTAGCTGGCTTTCTTTGTGTCTCTGGTGTCCAAAGAGACTTCCCTGTTGGCTGGCCTGCTCCTGACCCCTGAATCTGGTCAGTATGCAATTTTTTTTTATGATGTTAGTATTGAATATTTTTCCCCTCAGGCCTGAGAAATGCATGGGCTTTGGTATGGACATGCCACTTGCAGCAGCGTTTCTCTAGTTTACTAGCCTGGGTGGAGAACCTCGCTTGCATGTGGCTTAATAGAGTCTCCATGATGGATTGGGGAACGGGTTTTAAGGATTTTACAAATTTGGATTGTCTTGAGATTCTTTAAATAATTACAAATTCTATTCTGATTTTGGGGAACAGTGTACATGGAGTGATACCAAAAACAATCTCTCGGCTACGAGCTCTATAAAAAATAAATCAATGCATTGAAAAAGGATATTTAACACTAAACAATAACCAAATGCAAAAGAAATTGTAAAACAACCTGTGACAAAATGTAATTGTTAGTTCACAGCAGTACATGTTGATGTGTAGCAGTAAACTAGCAAACATTAAATTCTGGTCTGGGAAAAATTGGATAAAGCACAGACTTACTTAACACGACATAACATTTAGACATGAAGCATATCCCAAATTATAACAGCACCACAATATCAATAAATGCATAAAAAGGAAAAATCTAGGAGACTAAGAGAGAAAGGTTGACAGAAAAAAATGAAAATTTTTGCCCAAAACTTTGCCACCTCAAAGCGCCTAGAGCCTGAGGAGAGAAGATGCTCTGCATAACACGCAGAGCTAAATGAGCCTGATAGTCTGTCACTATCGGCCCGGAGGACAAACATTAGCAGCGATTTGTGTGGGGAAAAAGGAGTAACCTGACAATTATCGGCCCTCTGTGGCCAGACACATGCTATACCTTACTCACCAAGGTTCAAATTTTTCCCTAGTGTCCAAATTACATCCAGGGGTAGTGTGTATTGACTGCCTAACACCTAGCGGTCCAAGCACAAAAGATTAAAAACCCACGTTTCATTTCTTTTAGACACTGCCAGTTGTGAAATCGACAGTCCATAAGAAAAACAATTGGACTAAAAAATAAGATCAAGGTGGTAGACCTATATGACACCCAGGGCCCACTGTACCTCTGTACCACGTCCATTGGTCCAAGAGATCCCCTAAAGGTACAAGGCGTACCTCTTTTCCATGCCCAAAGGTCCAAGCGATCCACTACTGCCACCCAGAGATGGGGCATACTTGTGTCCCACACAGTGGTCCAAAACAGTATTAGCCCCCTTCGCCCTCTCTAGCGTGCTGCTGTCATGGTTCGTCTGTTTTCACTCCTACCATCTGTTCTGTTTGCCTGTGCGCATCCGGGTTGCTCATGCGAGATGCAATATCCTCACTTCCGGTGTCTGCCATGAGCGGTCCAGCCTTTTACCGGAAACACCAGGACGTCATCAGCGCTTCCGAGGGAATCCGCTTATCAGCTGCGGCTTTCCCCCGGTCCGGCGCTTCAGATTATTGTTACCCGCAGCCTGTTCCCAGCGTATCCTTCAGACGCTGCCCCTAAACCAGTCCCAGGTAACTAGAACACCGCGCTGGAGCGCTTGACAGTTTCTGCTACTGCCGCGCTGGAGCGCTTGATTGATTTGACAGTGATCTTGGCTTACGCGCCGGAGCGCTGACAGTGTTTGTTACTGCCGCACGGGAGCGATTGTTGCCTTGCCCATGACCTTGTTTGCCGCACTGGAGCGCTTATTGAATTTGCCTGTGATTTTTGTGTGCCACGCTGGAGCGCTTATTGATTTTGCCCATGACCTTGTTTGCCGCGCTGGAGCGCTTACTGATTTTGCCTGTGATTTTTGTGTACCGCGCTGGAGCGCTTACTGATTTTGCCCGTGACGTATGTTTGCCACGCTGGAGCGCATAACTACGCACTAGGGATTTGTTGACTCGCTGCCTTACATGTAGTGCTGGTGAGCTTGTTGTTCCTCTGCTAGCACCTTGCCCTTTATGCAGGAACGCCTTTACTTTGTTATATAGCGCAGGAGCCTCATTGATTTAATTTACATAGCGCAGGTGCGCTAGCTACTTGGCAAGACTTCAGTTACTTTCCTTTCGATGGTGGCAGACCTTCTGAAATCTACACAAGAGGTAATCGCTGTCTCACACATGAGTGCATATTTGTGAATGGTCGCAAGTTTATTGTGTTGATAGTAACAGGTGTCCCCTTGTTTTCCTGTCCAGTTGGTGCCCACGGTTCTTCTGCACAGAAGGACGTCCACTAGTCCATCCTGACACCACCCAGATCGTTAGCTACCATCCCTACTCCCATCTTCATCCTTCATCCAATCTTCTCCAGCTGGGTTGATCTTAATGTTCTTACACCTATGCCCCTCACGTGGTCTGACCATTACCTGATTCCGTTTGAAATATCCAGCTCTAATCCACCTAAGCTGCACCCTACCATCAGAGATCAGGGCAGAAAATGGCATAAAGTCACCAGTCTAACCCTGGAACATTTGTTTAGGAGCAGTTCTGATCCCCTCGTGGATGATCTCAATGTAATGGCATCTATGTTTAACAAAGATCTCACTGCCGCCATCGAACAAATTGCCCCTATGCAGACTCTCTTTTCCCGTCGTTCTAAACCCTCAGCCCCCTGGTTTTCAACGCTTCTACGTGAAAGCAGAAGTAAATGTAAAAAATTGGAACGCGCTTGGCGTAGATTTTACGACCCAGAATCCAAACACCTCTACAGATCCGCTCTCAAAGAGTTTCGCAAACTTAAACGCACAGTCATGCAACAGTACTATGCGGATAAAATCAAAAGTGCTGAAAACTCCACCAAGGACATCTTTGACATTGTTAAGGAGTTTGCAAACCCCTCTGTTTTGGCAGCTCCTGTCATTCCCAGCCAGTCACTCAGCGATGGCCTGTCAGATTTCTTTCATGAGAAAATCATGAACATTACAGCAACTATTCAACAGTTCCCCATACAATCTATTCCAACCAATGTGCTTGACACCGCGTGTGTGGAAGTATTTACTTCTTTCAAATCTTTGTCAGAAGATAAAGCCTTGTCTCTGTTCCTTAAATGCAAATCTGGATCCCCGCTTGACCCGGCCCCGGCACGGATTCTGAATGAAATTGCCCCGCTTATAATTAAATCTTTGCTAGTCATCTGGAATTCTTCCCTGCAATCAGGCATTTTTCCCTCCTCGTGGAAATACGCGATGCTGTTACCTATCCTAAAAAAAATGGGTGCTGACCCTTCATGTTTCGGCAATTACCGACCCATCTCACTTCTCCCTAAACCAGCAAAAGTACTAGAGAAGGCGGTACATGAGCAACTTTCTGAATATCTAGAAACAAACAATCTGCTCCATGATACCCAGTCTGGATTCCGGCCAAATTTTAGTACTGAGTCAGCCCTACTTGAAGCAACGGAATTAATTCGCGAATGTGTGGATAGAGGAGAGGAGGCCATGCTGGTTCTCCTCGACCTATCCGCAGCATTCGATACCATCTCTCATGGCATTTTGCTTGACCGTCTTCGGGAAGTGGGCATAGGAGGTACCCCTTTGACTTGGGTGAAATCATTTTTGTCGGGCAGATTCCAACAGGTTGCCCTAGGGTCCTTTGTTTCCATGCAGAAACCACTACTTTGGGGGGTGCCGCAAGGATCTGCCCTTAGCCCCCTTTTATTCAATGTGTATCTCAGGCCATTGGCAAAGCTGATCGAATCCTGGGGCGTCAGAGTGATTTTTTACGCCGATGATACGCAGCTTGTGTTCTCATTTAAGGACCACTCTGACAGCTCTTTTGCCAATTTTCGCCAATGCCTGGCTAACATTGCCTCCTGGATGTCTATTAACAACCTAAAGCTAAACGCAGTTAAAACGGAGGTCCTCTTTTTCAATCAAAAAGCTGCCATTCCTCCAAATATCTGGTGGCCCTCTGAATTGAATCCTCCACCTACGCCAGTTCATGCTGCCCGCAACTTGGGTTTTCAATTCGACACAGCACTTTCTTGTAAAACTCAAATCAACAAAGTAGTCTCCTCCTGCTTCGGAAAACTCAGAATGATTAAAAAAATCATCCCTTTCTTGCCCCTTGAGTCCCGAAAAACAGTAGTCCATGCTTTAATAACTTCCCATCTGGACTACTCGAATAGTCTGTATATGGGGGCTCCTGCATATCTCATCAACCGCTTACAGCTAGTACAGAACTCGGCGGCTAGGCTTATTTGTAATACCCCATACCGCCATTCTATTTCACCTTATCTGACGAAGCTGCATTGGTTGCCTGTGAGATATCGAATTCAATTTAAAGCCCTTGTTTTTGCCTTCAGAGCTCTTAATGGTCGAAGCCCTGCATATTTAAGGCACAGACTGAGGTTCTCCCAGAGTTCCCGGAATCTCAGATCCAACCATCTTCGCCTGATGTTCTGCCCCCGATTCCGCCTGACACGTATTGGCGGCAGAGCCTTTGCCGTAGCCACCTCCAAGCTCTGGAATCAATTGCCATTGGAACTCAGATTCTTGTCTTCTGAACCCATATTCCGTAGGAAATTGAAGACCTGGTTCTTCTCTTGCCTTTAATCACATTCTTTTCTCAGTTTCCACCTTCCCTGACGTTCTCATTTCTCCTGTTGTCAGCGCCGGGACACCCCCGCCGGGGGTAGCTGCGCGCTTTATAAACTTCTAAATAAATAAATAAATACATCCTAGTTCGTTGCCCATTCGAGAGCGGGTAAGGTGGGTGTGGGGGCGACAGCCCATGTCGTCTCTGCGAGATCTCTCCGCAAGACACAGGTAACTTGTGGGGGGGCCTTGACAGAATCCGAAGCCCAAGTCTAATTATCTCGCCCAGACGACATGAGCGAACCTGAGATCACTCTGCAAGACATCGCAGCTATGCTTGCACACATACAGGCAGAAAACCTCAGTCTGCGTCAAGTCATGATGGCCTTACAGGGTCAAGTAGCGGCAAGGGTTGCCAATCCCTGGGGTCCCACTCCTTCCGCTAGGGTGAGGCAGGAGGGACTGATACGACCTCCCATGTTCACCTATGAGGGCCCCTCCACCGCTACACAATAGGATAACACCATACAGGTCATAGCGCCCCATCCCATACAACTAGCCCCACCCGAACGCTTTTATGGCAATAGCACCAAATATAGTGTCTTCCTCCATCAGTGTCACTTGCACTTCATGGCTAGAGCAACTGCCTTTCTGAACGACACTTCCAAGGTCGCATTCATCCTCTCCGATATGGGTGGCGATGCAGCACAATGGTCCATCTTTCTGGTGGACAACGATGACTCCATGCTATATAACCTACCGATATTCAAGGAAGCCCTACGGTGCATGTTCGCCCGTCACACCTTTGTACAAGTCGCAGACAACAAACTGCTTAATCTGAGACAAGGCAACACCGACCTGCTCCATTACATCAGGACCTTCAGCAGGCTTGTCATAGAATCCTGCTGGCTTGAGAGCAAAAAGGTATCCGTGTTCTACAGGCGTCTACGCGATGACCTTAAGGATCTAATTTCACAGATGCCTGATCCACCGGAAGAGATAGGACCCTTCATCGACCTGGTGGTCAAGGTAAACTGCAGATTGCAGGAGCGAAGAAACGAGAGGACCAAAGGAGGTGACAACCGATTCCTGTCATATAAGGAGAAAACCAGAGAGGAGCCGAACCCTTCTGGTGACGTGCCTGAACCAATGCAGATAGGCGGTGTACGAGGACCTCTTACCAACGAGGAACGAGAGAAAAGAAGAAGGCAGAACCAGTGCCTATATTGCGGCAAAAACGGGCACTTCGTTAGGGAATGCCCAGCTAGAGGGAGAAGGCCGTTCGCACTGCCCGTGTCCAAGACGGACAAGATGGGAAATGGAGAAACCCAGTAGATAGAGGGGTCCGACTACTAGGTTCTTCATCCAACAAGATGACGACCCCTGCCTTTTTTGGTGGCAGCCACCACCTGGGCGTGGAGGTGGTTCTAAGAGCTGGGAAAGGGCAGGTATGGCAGGTGACCGCCCTTCTTGATTCAGGCGCCACTGGCAATTTCATTGACACCCAGTTCATGAAGAAACTGGGTATAGCCACGATCACGAAAACAAAACCTGAAACCGTAAAAGCAGTAGATGGGACAGACCTCACCTCGGGTCTTATTCGGTACCAAACCGAGGACTTGTGTAAGGTGTTCGTGAACAACCACACTGAAAGCATTGCCTTTGACGTGATTGACGCCCCCCAGTTCCGAGTCATATTGGGCCTGCCATGGCTGGTTCGCCACAACCCACGTATAGACTGGGTATCCAGAACGCTAGTCTTGGATTCGACCTACTGCAACACCTCTTGTTACACAACCGCCAACTCCTCTTGTGTGCGTACCATACAGGCTCACACCCTATCCTTGACAGGAACCGGCATGACCACGCAGGACAACGTACCTGAAGCATACCTTGACCTGGCGGCGGTGTTCGACAAGAAAGGCGCCAACACCCTTCCTCCGCACCGTCCATTCGACTGCAGGATTGATTTGATCCCTGGCTCCACGCTTCCTTGCAGACGTATATATTCCCTTAACGAAAAAGAGAACGAGCACCTTCGTTCCTACCTGGATGAATACCTCAGGAATGGGTTCATACACCATTCTAGGTCCCCTGTGTCCTCTCCCCTTTTCTTCGTGACGAAGAAGGAAGGGGATCTCAGGACGTGCATTGACTTCAGTGCTATGAACGCCATCACCATCAAAAACAGGTACCCACTACCGCTGATTTCCAATCTGCTGGATCAGGTGAAAAACGCCACAATCTTCACCAAACTAGATCTTAGGGGGTCTTAACATCTAGTGAGAGTATGGAAGGGTGACGAATGGAAAACAGCATTCTGGACCAAATTCGGCCTTTACGAATACCAGGTCATGCCTTTCGGACTCTGCAATGCCCCTGCGGCGTTCCAGTTTTTTGTCGATGAAGCCTTGAGGGATTTCATCGATATATTCTACATAGTATATATCGATGATATATTAATCTATTCACAGACCATGACTGACCACGTACAACACGTACGCGCTGTCCTCCGACAGCTGGGACGGAATGGTTTGTACGTGAAACTGGAAAAAAGCATCTTTCATACGGAGGCTGTCGAATTCCTGGGTCATGTCATCACACCAGCCGGTATCCAAAGGGACAACAAGAAAGTGGAAGCCATCTTGCGTTGGCCGTCTCCCACCACCAGAGTGAAGCACATACAGAGGTTCTTGGGATTCGCCAATTATTACCGCCGCTTTATCACAGGCTTCTCCAGGATTGTCACCCCATTACCCGCCTGCAGCGCAAAGGGGTTCCTTTCTGCTGGGATAAGGCCGAGCACGCCTTTCAGGAGCTGAAACAGAAGTTCACCACAGTCCCCGTTCTGAGGCATCCCGCCCCCGAACAACCATTCACTGTAGAGGCTGATGCCTCACAGGACGCTTTGGGAGGTGTGTTGTCACAAAGGGACACTGAGTCAGGTCTTCTGCACCCGGCAGCGTTCTATTCCAGGAAGCTCTTACCAGCTGAACGCAACTATACCATCTCGGACCGAGAGCTGTTGGCTATCAAGACAGCGTTCTAAGAGTGGCGCCACTACTTGAAAGACGCCAAACACCCCGTGGTGATTTACACAGATCACCGGACCCTACAGTTTCTTCGCTCAGACCGTGTCCTCACATCCAGGCAGTTACGATGGACTCTGTTCTTTAATGAGTACGATTTCCACATTACGTACCGACCAGGAAAAGAAAACGCCAAGGCCAACGCACTATCCCGCCTGGAGGATACCAATGACTCTGTGTTTGCCTCTGAGCCCGTGCCTATCATACCCAAACAATGCTTCCAGGACGTTGTGCTGTCATCTGATTTCCTCTCCCTCCTCCATGACGACCTCACATGGATCGATCTGTCTGCCGTGCCAGCAAAACACAAGGACTTTTCTACACAGAATGGGTTCCTGTACAAAGGAGGCAAGTACTATCTACCTCTGGTGGCTCGCCAACAGCAGGCTCTGTCCATGTATCACGATCATTTTCTGTCCAACCATCCGTGTTATCACAAGGCCGTGGACCTTCTACAGAGACACTTCTGGTGGCCCACGTTGGAGGAAGACACCAGGGTCCATATAGCGCGTTGTGCCATATGCGCCCAAGGAAAGAACTTGACTGGACCATCCGTTGGGCTGTTATAACCCATACCTGTTCCCCCTCATCCTTGGCATACCATCTCAATGGATTTCGTAGTGGAATTACCGACCACCACGTTAGGGTATACTACTATCCTTACTATAGTGGTTCACCTCACGAAAATGGCTCATTTTGTCCCACTGAAGAAACTACCATCGGCAGCCGACCTGGCAGTTGTTTTCCTGCAGAACGTGGTTGACTGCATGTCATACCGTCTGTGGTTATAATAGACCGGGGTACGCAGTTCGTGTCTCGCTTCTGGAACGAGGTGTGCGCCGCCATGGATTTGGACGTTCGTTTGTCTTCCGCATACCACCCTCAGACCGACGGCCAAGCCGAGAGGACCAACCATACCATGGAGCAGCATCTACGTTGCTTACTTCTGTCAGCAGAAAAAGAATGGGCAGACGTGCTGTGGATGGTAGAATTCGCTTATAACAACAACAAGCATTCCGCCATCGGCATGTCACCTTTCTACTGCCTCCAGGGCAAACATCCTAGAACTATGCCATGGGAAGAACCACAGGCCAGTCCCTTGCCCACGTTTCAGGATTACCACACCAAGCTATGCACGCTCTGGCAACAGACCCAGTTTGAACTAGCCAAAGCCAAGGAATACTATAAACAGTATGCGGACGTCAGCAGGAAACCGGAACCCGCCAACAAGAAGGGGGACAGGGTGTGGCTCTCCATTCGAAACCTCAATGTGCACAGCCTCAGGAAACTGTTACCCCATTTCGTGGGTCCGTATATTATTGAGAAGGTGGTCAACCGTGTGTCCATGAAGCTCTTGCTGCCTCCTCAGATGAAATTGCACCCCGTCTTCCATGTCTCCCTTCTACACCCCGTTCACCCGGAGTGCAATGTGTCCTCCCCTCCTGATCCGGTTCTTAGGGATGATCACATTGAGTACGAGGTCAGGGCTATTCTTGGTTCCCGTCGTACCCGGGGGAAGCTCTTTTACCTGGTTGACTGGAAGGGTTATGGTCCAGAAGAGAGGTCCTGGGAGCCCCTATCTCATGTCCGTCACGCGCCCCAGATAGTTTGTGCCTTCCATGTCCGTCACCCACTCAGCCCTCGCCTTGCCACCCGTGTGAGTCTGCTGTTGCGGGCGGGGGTTTTGTTTTGGACGGGGGTGCTGTCATGGTTCGTCTGTTGTCACTCCTACCATCTGTTCTGTTTGCCTGTGCGCGTCTGGATTGCTCATGCGAGACGCGATATCCTCACTTCCGGTGCTTGCCATGAGCGGTCCAGCCTTTTACCAGAAACACCAGGACATCATCAGCGCTTCTGGGGGAATCCGCTTATCAGCTGCGGCTTTCCCCCGGTCCGGCGCTTCGGATTATCATTACCCGCTGCCTGTTCCCGGCGTATCCTTCAGACGCTGCCTCTAAACCAGTCCCAGGTATCTAGCACACCGCGCTGGAGCGCTTGACCGTTTCTGCTACTGCCGCGCTGAAGCGCTCGTTTGATTTGACTGTGATCTTGGCTTACGTGCCGGAGCGCAGACAGCGTTTGTTACTGCCGTGCTGGATCGCTTATTGCTTTGCCCATGACCTTGTTTGCCGCGCTGGAGCGCTTATTGAATTTGCGTGTGATTTTTGTGTGCCGCGCTGAAGCGCTTATTGATTTTGCCCATGACCTTGTTTGCCGCGCTGGAGCGCTTACTGATTTTGCCTGTGATTTTTGTGTACCGCGCTGGAGCACTAAACCATGACGTATGTTGGCCGCGCTGGAGCGCATAACTACGCACTAGGGATTTGTTGACTTGCTGCCTTACCTGTAGTGCTGGTGAGCTTGTTGTTCCTCTGCTAGCACCTTGGCCTTTATGCATGAACGCCTTTACTTTGTTATATAGCGCAGGAGCGCTCATTGATTTCATTTACATAGCGGAGGTGCGCTAGCTACTTGGCAAGACTTCAGTTACTTTCCTTTTGATGGTGGCAGACCTTTTGAAATCTACACAAGAGGTAATCGCTGTCTCACACATGAGTGCATGTTTGTGAATGGTCGCAGGTTTATTGTGTTGATAGTAACAGGTGTCCCCTTGTCTTCCTGTCCAGTTGGCGCCAACGGTTCTTCTGCACAGAGGGACGTCCACTACTCCATCCTGACACCACCCAGATCATGATTCTAACATACCTACTCCCATCTTCATCCTAGTTCGTTGCCCATTCGAGAGCGGGTAAGGTGGGCATGGGGGCGATAGCTCATGTCGTCTCTGCGAGATCTCTCCGCAAGACACAGGTAACTTGTGGGGGGAGGCCTTGACAGCTGACTAGGGAATAAGCACAAAATATCTACGCTTGTCCTAGTTTGCCTTATTACACCTAATGGGACTAAGGATCAGATGTAGTCTCCAACCCTTGTGACGGCGGCCTCCGGGTGGACCTGTGCCCCAAGGATTCAGCAGAACGTCTAATCAAGTAAGGTGTCTGCTCATCGATCTTGTTTGCACAGATGAATCAGTTCGGGCAGGGCTCTTTGTCCTTTGGCAACTGTTGGGCTCAGTAAACCAATCTCTCATATCTGGATCGCCAAAATGTTGCTCGGATATGAATTTGCCTTAAAGAAATGAAAAGACCAGAGGTGTTTGGCAAAACAGGAACAAGTTGGTTTAATAAAACGCAGCGGCCGGGAGAGTCTCGACATGATGCATCCGAGGAAAGTCTCTAGGTGTACAAAGTTTTGGCTGACATTTATATACATCTGTGAGGTACAATAAAGTCATTATAGAGTTATTTCTGCATTCCTAAAAAGCATCACAGTCATAAATTAACAAGTTTGGCCATCTGATAAGGACACAGATGGCACTCGACCTCGGGGAGAGCAAATGTGGGCCAGTGTGTATGTGTCCAGATGTCCAGCATGAGGAGCGCGTGATCACTACGTGTAGTTTGCATGTCATGTCCTGATTGGCTGAGTGTCCCTATCTACATGTGGCATCTAGCTTTGTGGTATGTTTCGGGAACACAAGCCTTTGGCCAAATGTGTTTTATTGGGGCCAATTTCCTCGGACATATTTGTGGTACAACTATTTATCTGTAGGATCGATCAGGATTTTCCCTGGGCCTGTATTTGTCTCTGGGTTAAGAGAGACCCCACCTGTGACCTGTTATTCGATAGGCATGGATGTGGGTCACAGAGCCTGTCTGACCACGTATCTCTGACTCAGGGTTGATGGCGAGGTCACCTTGGGTAAATCCGATAACAATGGTGCGAGTTCACTGGAACTCCTGAAAATAATATGGCAGTCACTGGTGTCATTTTTATCAACATTCTCAACATTGAATGAACATTTGTCATAGAGTACATTGATACTGTCTTTACTGCTAGTGACAAAGTTATGCATTCCTAGTTCATGACATACATTGACATTGCTTTTACTGGTAACAACATTGTCATTCATACATGGATTATGGCATACATTGATATCGTTACTGTTGATACCAGCACAGTTGTGCAGGCTCCGGTGATGGCACACATTGACATTGCATTTATTGTTATTGCCGTTGTCGGGCCTGCACATATCACGGTATTCATTGACATCGTATTTACCCATTCCAACACAAACAATGGGTGCTCCAAAGTGTGGAACGCGGTCCCTCCCTACCCTTCACTCCCCGGATATGCCATCCATACTCCGAAGTTCAGGCTTGCTTTGCAAGGGATCCATAGAGAGGGTGCTGACACCAGAGATCTGGACTGGCTATTACTACTGTTATGTCCTGGTGCTGAAAAACAATGATGGCCTCCTTTCTATCTTCAATCTGCGCCCTCTGACCTTTTTTCTCCGGAAGGATAAGTTCAAAATGCTCACCGGAGGACAAGTTCTGTCTGCCCTGGATACAGGACACTGGATGGTGCTGTTGGATCTGAAGGACACATCCCCATCCTTTAATCCCACAGAAGTTACCTGTGGTTTCAGGTAGACCAAGAGCACTTTCAGTTCTCTGTACTTTACTTTGGGCGTACAGGTGTATCTCAGTTGTTCACAAAAGTGATGGTGGTGGTCGCGGCCCATTTGCAGACGTTTGGAATACCAGTCTTCCCATACCTCTGACTTAGTGCTGAAGGCACGCTCACCTCAAGCAGTCGTAAACCACCTCCAGGCGACTTGTTGACTTCATTGAGCTTTTCCATCAACATGCCAAAGTCACATCTTACTCCATCACAACAGCTTCCATTCATCGGGGCCATCCTGAACAAGATACTCCTCCAAATCTTTCCCCTGCCTCAAGAAGTCCAAGACATTTGAGCAATGATCACAATGTTTTAACTCTTGACCTGAGTCTTGATGAGAGCGACTCTGAGGTTTCTTGGCCTCCTCCTTGTGGACCATGCCAAGGGGCACATGCGGGCTCTGCAACAAGATCTAAATTCTAAGTGGTTCAGCTCAGGGGAACAGATTCCATCCAGATGTTGGAGGAGACAGCAAAAGACTTGCTTAACTGTAATTGGACCGGCAGCACACACCTTTCCCTACCCTACCCAGAGCAAATGGTCACGAAAGGTACACTGTTACTAGGTTGGTGAGGTCTCCGGGAGAGGTGAGATCAGAGGACTCTGGTCGAGACTTGGCTTCACATCAACTGGTTGGCGTTGCGAGTGATTCGCTTGAATTGAAGGGGTTCCTTCTATCAGGCAGAATGGGTACAGGATCTCATGGACAACACGACTGCTATGTGGTATTGTAACAGTGCAGTGTGAAGTCATGGGCCCTATACCAGGAAGCCCTACCTCTCTGGAAGTAGCTGAGCGCTCAGGGTCTCTCCCTGATTGAGTAGCACCTAGCCAGATCTTTAAATGCCAGGGAGAACAAGCTCATCAGATGTTGCCTAGAGGATCATGAATGGCATTTACATTGGAGGTGCCAAAGGCCATCTTCTAACAGTGGAGAGAACCCTTGCTTGCACTATTCACTGTCACAGAGAACGCACAGTGAACAAATCTTTACGTGCTGGAGTTCCGAAGGCAGTTTTCACTCAGAGAAGCCTTCTGCAGGGAATTGCTATTGAAAATAGTGAAAGTATGGCACCTAGGAGTAGGGATTTTAGGCACTACTCTCATTCTATCTGAGCAGCAAAGAAGAGGGCAAGCATAGATGAATAAATGAGTAAAGGGTTTAGAAAGCATGAATAATATGAAAATTAGTGTTTAGCCCCTAAGATCAATATGGAACAGATCGTCAGCACACAGCTTATGCCAGGACCGCAGTTCCTTGTTGAACAACAAAAGCTAAGTCCTAATATATGGAGCATACTGCATTCGGATGAGTTGCAACATGGAAAACTGTTTTTGAGAACACTCAAATAAAGACAATTCCCCTTGCCTAAGTAGGAAGAGATAATATACCCAAAACCTGCTTTCCTACAGGAGGTAGACAAGAGTAGTTGAATTCTCCTCAAAAGTTTGAAAAGTAAAACACAAAGGGTAGCTAATATATTCACTTGTGGTGTAAGAGATAAAGCAGTATTAATAGTAGACCCTAGATAATTAAGATTGAACATTTCTTGTCTATGCCTTTGTGCTGACGGGGAGGTGCAGATTTGACCTCAATATGTATTCCATTTCCCCCATGTCCTGTCCCACTTCTTGGGGCATCCTCTATTTGTAAAGACTGCCCGTTCGGCCAACATGCACCAATCAACATCACGTTCCCATTCAACTATCGTTGGCGGCCCAGAGACCCCCCATCGACGTGCAATGTTACGCTTCGCAAGTATAAAGCCAGTGGCTGCCCATAGTTGGTCCATATGGTGGAGATCTGTGGCATCCCAAGTATTCAGCAGGCATATCTTGGGGGATAGCATTAGGGTAACCCAGCATACCTCGCCAACCACCCTATTAATCGCCTCCCAAAACGTCTGGGTCAGGGGACACCCCCAAAGTGTGTGGTGGAACGTGCCTGCCTCTCCGCAATTCCATTGACAATCTGCCAAACAACTACGGCCCATCTTAACTAGAGCAGTTCATGTGATATATGTGCGATGCAAAACTTTCAGTTGGACCAACCGCAGTTGTGATGGTATGGCCACCTCCCATGGGGAAGGTAGCGCATCGTGCCAATCCTCTTCCTCCAAATCCCCAATATCAGCCTGCCAGCGCGCATATAAATGTTTCAGTGGGTCTGGAGAATTATTGATTATCTTTCGGTACGTGAGATTGCTGTGCTCTCCATGGGATCAGTCAATGATCTATCTTCGAGTGGGGTGGCGTCCGGGATCTCATCTATTTCTTTGGTAGCAACTACTAAGGCATGTTTGCAGCTATTGGAAGGTTCCACCGACGGCTAATTTATATTCTTTGTGTAGTTCCACAAATGTCAATATGTAGCCTTTTTTATTAATTCACCCACTTGTGAAATACCAATGGTGTCCAATTTGTCGAAGCCTCTGCATTTACGTTAATTGACCAGCATTGCTGCATGCCATAGGGGCATCATTCACGTCAGATTATTACCCCGTCGAAGTTTTACGGTGGTGGAGTGGCATATGGTAACCGTTAAAGAAGTGGCACCTGTGAGCTGTTGTCCATGCGGCTTTGTGTAAAGAGCTTCTCTATATCCTCCTCGGCCCATCATCAATTTGTCCATTCGACATGCTGGGTCCTGCTGCTCACCATAAACCCATTTTTTAATAATAATCATATATTTAAGCTACATTTTAGGTGTGGGATGCTGGGTTTGTAGAGTGGGAACATAATTATGTAATAATTAACAATTCATTAATTGGCGACCCTTGACCGTTCTGCGGGCCAGGTCGCTCCTCACGCCGCACAGCTCCACCAGTTGTGCCGTGCCTTCCCCACTGGCGCCTCCTGTTAGCGTAAGTTCGCCGCCTCTATTGTGCCCACTGTGTTAACTTTGCCGTTCTTCTTCCCTGTATTCCATTGCTTGTATTTTGATTTTTCTGACTCATTTCTGCTGTGCGCCGCCTGGATCATTGTCTCCCCCTCTTGCCTCTGTATCCCGTCTCTCCCGCCGCTGCTCCCTTGCAGCCCCGCCCCCTTTTGCTTTCTGTTTCCCACGCCCAACCACCGCCCCGCCTCCCAGCTGCTCCTCCCTCCCTCTCCGCCTTATATGGAGGCCGCTGTGCAGCCGCGCCGCTGGCGCACCAGAGGCAAGCCCATCTGCACCCGTCCGCGCCTGGACCGTGCCCAGCGCCAGGACCCCGCGAACACCACAACGCTAGACTCCGCTACGACGCCAGCACCCTCCACGCACTCAACGCCGGCCGATACCACACCTGCCTCCAGGCCGCCCCGAAACGGACCCTTCTCCTGCCGCACCTGCAGCTTCACCTGCGACAGAGCCACCAAACCTCCAAGGACTGGACCCAACCACCTCTGCTGCATACTCCTCAACACCCGCTCCGCACGCAAACACGCCGTCGATTTCTAGGATCTGCTCGACACCTCCGCCCCAGACGTTGCCTTCCTGATCGAGACCTTCTGGAATGACTCCTCGGCACCCGACATCGCCATAGCCATCCCGGACGGCTACAAGATCACACGCGGGGACCGCACCAACAGAATCGGAGGAGGAATAGCCATCATCCACAAGTCCACCCTTAAGGTTTTCACCCACGCGGACGACACCCTCAAGACCACCGAACACCTGCACTTCCGGATCCACACCGACCCTAACACCACCCTCAGAGGAACACTCGTCTACAGACCCCCCCGGACCCCAGGCGCCGTTCAACGACTCCCATCGTCGACCTCGCCAGCACCCACGCACTCACCTCCACGGACTACATCCTCCTCGGGGACCTGAACTTCCACCTCGAGAACAACATCAAAGCCAACTCCGCCACCCTGATCAACAACCTTGCCAACCTCGGCCTCAGACAACTCGTCCCCACGCCGCCAGCCACACGCTGGACCACATCTTCTCCACAAGCACCCACGTCGCCTTCAACCACACCACCGAACTCAATTGGACCGACCACCGCTGCATCCATTTCACCTTCAAAAATCCAACCACGCACCACCGCACCCAACAACTGCGCCTTCGCTGCTGGAAAAATCACGAAGATCAGCTGACCACCACCCTCGCCCGGAACCCACCAACCGACCCCACCGACACAGACGCCGCCGCCCGCAACCTCAGGCAGTGGATCAAAGACTGCGCCAACACCCTCACACCGATCAAGAAACCCTTCATCAACCACGCCAGCAAGAAAGCCACCTGGTTCACCGACGAGCTCCTGACCTCCAAACGCGCCTGCCGGAAACTGGAGAAATGGCTCCACGAACGCACACCAGACAGTCGCGCAGCCCACAAGGACGCCACCCGCAGACATCACCACCTCATTAGACGAACCAAGAGATCTTCCTTCAAAGACCACCTGGATAACAACGCACACAACAGCAAAGAGCTCTTCAGCATCGTGAAGGAACTCTCCGGCGCCAACGCCAATGACATCCCGCCCTCACAAGAACTGTGCCACTCACTGGCCACCTTCTTCCACCGTAAGATCGCTGACATCCACGACAGCTTCAACACCACAACCACCCCGACAACGCCAGACCCCACCCCTACGAACACCAACCGCCTGACCTCCTGGCTCAACGTCAACGAGACACGCAAGGTCATGAACTTCATCCACTCAGGATCACCGTCAGACCCATGCCCACACCACGTGTTCAACAAAGCCAACGCAGCCATTGCACCCCAACTACGGAAGGTCATCAACATCTCCATCGAAACAGCAACATTCCTGGAAAGCTGGAAGCACGTCGAAATCAAGGCCCTCCTGAAGAAACCCAAGGCGGACCCCAAGGATCTCAAGAACTTCCGACCGATCTCCCTACTCCCGTTCCCGGCGAAGGTCATCGAGCAAATCGTCAAGACGCAGCTGGCCCGCCACCTCGAAGACAACGTCCCAATCCGGATTCAGACGAAACCACAGCACCGAGACAGTCCTCATCGCCGTCACAGACGACATCAGGCGCCAACTCGACAACGGCGAAACATCATCCCTCATCCTCCTGGACCTGTCAGCCGCCTTCGACACGATCTGCCACCGCACTCTAAAAACCCGCCTCCAAGAAGCCAGAATCCAAGAGAAGGCCCTCGACTGGACCACGTCCTGCCTCTCCGGCAGAACCCAGAGAGTCCGCCTCCCACCCTTCCGTTCCGAAGCCACCGACATCATCTGCGGCGTCCCCCAGGGTTCATCCCTCAGCCCGACACTGTTCAACGTCTACATGGCCCCCCTCGCACAAGTGGCCCGCCAGCACGACCTTAACATCATCTCCTACGCCGACGACACCCAGCTCATCCTCTCCCTCACCAAGGACCCGTACACCGCCAAAACCAACCTCCACGAAGGCATGAAGGCCGTCGCAGACTGGATGAGGAGCAGCCCTCCGAAACTGAACACGGACAAAACGGAGGTCCTCATCCTCTGACCCACCCCCTCAGCCTGGGACGACTCTTGGTGGCCGACCACGCTGGGGACAGCGCCGACACCCACCGACCACGCACGCAACCTAGGATTCATCCTCGACTCCTCCCTCTCCATGGCGAAGCAGGTCAACGCAGTCTCCTCCTCCTGCTACAGAATGCTCCGCAGGATCTACAAGTGGATCCCGACCGAAACAACAACGGTGACACAGGCCCTCGTCAGCAGCAGGCTAGACTACGGCAACGCACTCAGCGCAGGAATCCCAGCCAAACACATGCGTCGACTACAACACATCCAAAATGCCTCCACCCGACTGCTCCTCAACGTGCCCCCCCACAGCCACATCACCCCCCACTTGAGAGACCTGCACTGGCTCACCGTTGACAAGAGGATCACCTTCAAGCTCCTCACCTACGCACACAAAGCACTCCACAACACCGGACCAGCCTACCTGAACAGCAGACTCAACTTCTAGACGTTCACCCGCCAGCTCCGCTCCGTGAACCTCACCCTCGCCACGGTCCCCCGCATCCAACGAAAGACCTCCGGCGGCAGATCCTTCTCTTACCTCGCCACCAAGACCTGGAACACCATGCCGACCCACCTACGGCAGACCCAAGACCTACTCACCTTCAGAAGGCTCCTCAAGACCTGGCTCTTCGAGCAGTAGCGGCACCCCCCCATAGCGCCTTGAGACCCTCACGGGTGTGTTGCGCGCTTTACAAGTACCTTGATTGATTGATAATTGAATATCAATAATGTAAATTGTGTTATACTTATTTATTGTAGTTATATTTTAGGTTGCTATTTGTGTAGGGGTATAGGGTGGCAAGTTAATAAGGTGATAAAGTAACCATTGTTTATTAATTGTAACTTATGACATTGTTTATTCTTTTTGTAAATAGATTTTTTATATGATTTAGCTTAAGTAATAATGCTTATATTTAAAGTTTTATATTTTTCTAAATTAATAGGTTTATTCAAATATGTAATATGTTCAAAGTGAAGTAGTTTATATACTGTTGCATTGACTGGAGTAGTAATAGTAAATTTAACCCTTGCAAAGTCAACCCCTGTGAAGTCCAAAACTTTCCCTACTGTTGCATAAATTGGAATGACAATAATAAATCCCACCCCTCCGAAGTCCAATGCTTACCCTACTGATGCACAGATTAGAGAGTGAATAGTAAATGTAGCCCCTCTGAAGTCCAAAGCTTTCCCTACTGTTGCTTAGACTGGAATGGGAAAAATATAACTAGAAAGGCAGGTTTGTCACCTATTACACAACCCATGTGCACATAGTGTCAGCATAAAAATCTATAAATTACAGCTGTACTGATTTAACGTCTTGACATAGATTTTTGAGTACCCTTGTGTTGATAAACGGACCTAAGAGGACCGCAAACTGCAGGTTTTTCAGCAAAACATATAACCAGCCATTCTAATGCAGCACTTGCCAGAGAGAAAATTTGCATTTATCTTTTTATTTTACACAGCATGTGTGAAACCTTCAATTTTTTTTTTTAGCCAACAGAACTTTGCATTCTGGGACTTATAGTTTTTTTTATTTCTATTGAAATTAGGTTAGAAACTGAGCATAAGAAAAACTTGTTGCCAAAACTAGCTGTTGTGTCAAACATGGACCGGGCCATATAACTGCTTAGTATTTTATAAAGAATTTTTTAAAATCACAAGGCAAATGTCAAATTTGATTTGGATCATCCACCACTCGATTTTAAGGAGCCTCACCTTTTTTCCTGGACAAACACATTGAGTGGAAACTTCAACACATTCCCCATTTGAACATCACTCCTGAACTGTAGATAGATCTGTATCCCCCAAAAGTACCTTACACAGTCCTCTACTGATTCACCACAACTAATGCTCACCTTAAGCACAACTGCTATGTTGATGTACATTACCCAATGCTTTCCTGGGTGTATCACTTGAGCTCTTTTGGTGCACATCACCTGGAGCATCTATGTTGAAGATCTTACTGTGTTGTTGATGCACATCACCTTTACCTCTTGCTGCACTAGTTAATGTATGGCTATTGCTATGTGTGCATGATTGTTGTGAAAATGGTCTCTGTACATGCTCTATTTGTACAAGTGTATCCATATACCCGTCAGGAGCACACGTTGTAAGTAGCACAGAGCCGCATAGTCAGACAATAGCAGATGGTTGAACCTGGAGGCCAGGTTTTGTGTAGCATGCAGAAAAACGCCCTGGCAGGGTGACAAAGAGATCCAAATGGTGGTGGAGTTTTCCATGACATCTGGGGTCAGGGCCGGACTAGCCGTACCAGGCATTTCCCTGAGGGGCTGGAATAGTGGGGGCCAGTTTTGTAGTGGTGGGGGTTTTGTTATGGGGGCCTGGTTTTGCAGCAGTGCTGTAAATCGGCCCACAGTAACAAAAGCAGCCGCCTCCCCTGGGGCTGGTCCGACAAAATTGCCAGGGCTGCTTTGAGTTACCAGTCGAACCCCGTCTGGGGTTCTGAGTGGAATTTGGGCGAGTATAGATGTTTTGCAGTATCATAGATTGTTGACCAGTGATCCACTTTACAGTGAGACCCAATATATCTTACCCAATGGAAAAATACAGTGCGAGGAATGAAACACTAACAATTCACACAGAAAGTCCTGGTAACACAATGAACAGAGGCTGTTAAAGCTACCTGCACAGCATTATGTCACAGGTGAAGACAAGCGATAGTGGAGAAAAATAATTTGTCAAATCCAAATAACAAATCTGAAAGATATGAGAAGTATGTTGGTTTAAGGTGTACACAAAAATTCAGGAGTGGGGAGCTGGCACAGCTGAAGGACTTGGAATTATAAGCCCTCTTGTAGTTTATTCTCCAATTGTAAAAGTTGATAAATTTAGAACACATTCTATGTATTTTACTCAAATAGGACACGTTACAACGCATGCCTTTACAACACGGTTTTTACATCGCAACATCCATTACAACGCATGCCATCGCAACGCATTTTTAGAAACTACATTTGCAACACATTCCATTACAACCCATATCATTGCAACGCATATTACTTTTAGAGCAACAGTAAGAAAAGTGTTGGATAGTGTAGGGGTAAAAATTACTATTCCAACTCCAGTGAGTGCAACAGTAGGGAACGTGTTGATTAGTACAGGGGTAAAAATAACTATGCACACTCCAGTGAGTGCAACAGTAGGGTAAGTGTTGGATATTGTAGGGTTAAAAATTACTATTCCCCATTACCTACCTTATAATGCGTTGTAATGAGATGCGTTGTAAAGGATGTTGCATTGGAAAGATAGTGCGTTGTAAAGGTTGTTTCCCATTTTACTCCTATCGTTTTATATTAGGACAAAAATGTACTTTTTTTCCAGGATCACTGTAGACTGGGGTAAATCCGGGGCTGGCATGAATTGACTGGTGAAACACAAAAGTGATATATTGTTTTTAAGCACAGTTGCCTTTCCAAATTCTCTTTCATGGGATGATTAAGTACTTGTGCTTCCCATGCGTCACAGAAGGAATCTAGCCTCAAAAAAACAACTCGCATTTCGTCAACAAAAATCTGGTGAATGTGGTTCCCCTTAATAGAATCGCAAGCATGAGGTTTATAGTTTCACTGAGAAAAATCAAACCATAAGCTACTTCCCCCGCACTACACTAAAAAAAACCAGAACCGCCTTTCCTGCTGCACCAGATGAGGCGTGTTTTTTGGTTCCATTTTCACAACTGCAGGATGTCTGTGGTAGGAGGAGAGGACGGGAGGCTGTTTTCGTCCATTCAGGGCTTATTTATAAGTAGCCACCTGGCCGAGCCGCAAAGGATCTCCTCAGCGAAGCTGGGCCCTGTGGCGCAGTCCCTGACCACCTTCCAGAGCCGCAGCTGGGCCCTGTGGCGCGGGCCCTGTGGCGCAGGCCCTGACCACCTTCGCGGTCGAGTTCCTCGGGCGAGGCTGTGACCCGTGACTTAGGCTCTAACCACCGTCCAGAGCTGCGGTGGAGTTCCTCAACGAACCAGGGACCTGAGGCGAAGCCCCCACCCCCCGGCGGCTATGATGGAGGTTCGCCGCGTAACGGCCGCTGCCTCGCGCCAGCTACCGAGCTGCGCCTGCGCACTCTTCTGGTTTCTTCTGCTGGGCAGCGCGCGACCAGCCCGTCTGGAACGCTCCTCTGGTACGTTATGCGCCTTGCACGTGCGGGTACACGTCCTTCCACTCGGACGGCGCTCCGACCCTCGCGCTGCGCCTGCGCAGGCCTCTGCCAGTGGCACCTGCTGCTGACCGCCGCGTGAACACTAGCCAGTCACAGTGCGATGCCACCCCGGTTCATACTGCTTTAAACGCGTTTGCGCTTGCGCAACCCAATGGGATTTGCTGTTGGCCAGCGCGCGCCAGGCCCTGCTGGAAGGCCTCTGACCGCGTGCTAACTCCCGCCTTGCAGCTATACACTGCCATGGGGTCGGCCGCAAGGTCCGCCTTTTCAAATTGCAGGTGTTTATTTCATAGTAATAATATGGAAATAGCTGCTCTACATTTCAAGATACCTACAAGTCACAGCAGAGGGGCTCCCACCTCCCCCACAAAAACATAGTAGCTACAGACAGCAGCGTAGTGGGTCCTTCAAGGAATTTAAATGCCATCGTTTTCAAAAAGACAACTTTTTTGTGCTTTTCAAGATGTACCCGTGTGTTGGAAACTGGTCTTTTTGCGTTCTTTTTTGATAGTTAATCTTTCGAAATGTAGGTAACTTGATATGTGACGGATGTTTTTAATTAATGGAGCACAGGTACCTTTTAACATATCATTCTCAATCAAACACTTATACTTAAATTAAGTATGCCTTGGCTAATTTAATTGTATTTGAAATTTGTGATTTTTTTACCGTTTTTAGTTTTAAAAAAACAATGTTTTCCGACTGAGTTCCGAGGAGCATCAGTGAAATAAATGCAGCTTTAGGCAGCAGAACTGTAATTTTTTTAATGCTCTAAGCAGCTGCTTACCTTACCTTGAAACAGTTATAGCGTAAAAGCAGGCCAGGCTCCGGTTGGAGGTCATCTAAATGTTTGAGTAGTGTAAGTCAGAGTAGAACACCCATAAAACAATTGAAAACAATACAATAATGTCCATATAGCTCAGCACAACCTTCAGTTTACAAGTACAGCAAAAGACGTAATCCTTTCAAATCGCATAAGGACGAAAGGATGAATATATTCCCGCATTTAAAGTTGTCTCTTGTTGACATAATCGCCATTTAGGCTCATGTCATGATGGTTTCCCCAAGCCAAGCATTTTTGTTTGGACCACAGCACGTTGCCTGCTAGGATGGCCAAGTCCATACTTGGGAAAGTGAAACTGCAAATGCAAGAGTCAAAAGTGCTGTTGACTCAATGTCAGGACTGATTGAAGGAGACCCCTATGTCAGAAAAGGGCCAGTTGGTAGCTAAAAACAAAAAGAAACAGACACACGTTCGAGCTATGTGAAAGGCTGTAAGCGTGAAAGAGCAATTTCGCAATGGAACTGTGTGAGAAAACCAAACAAAGCTCCTTGAAAAGAGGTTTCACTAGAACAGAGACAGCCTGAGTTTAGTGCAAGTGTGCACTGGAGCTGGGTAAAAATGACAGCTGTTATTAACTATAAAGAGGTGATGCTGTTTTTGCTGTGTACTATTCTAATAGTCATTATTTATGCACTCTTTTTATAAGTTCTCTGTGTGTGCTGATAACGTTCACCAAAGTAAAATAGTTTTTTTACAACAGTACACAAGAGGCCACTAATGAATATGTTCTAATTTTGGCCGTGATATATAATTAGGGAGAAGAGGGAGCAACACAGGCTAAAGCTTGACTTGGAGCAAATGTCTGCCTCAGGCTTGGTATCTATATATAAATAAAGCCATACTTGTATAATGCTTACCTAGCTGGGAAACATCAGAGCGCTCAACAGCGGACAAGATCCCACAAGTGCGAATAATCAATTTTATAAAATGAGACGGGTAACAAGTAGATTTGACTAGGGGTCTTATGTGAATGGTAGGCAAGATCTGAGCCATGCTGCACCTCTCACTTCCCCTGAGTAATGTATCTCTATTAAAAAAAAACTCTATCTTCTTTGCTGCTTGTTCATTTATTTTTGTTCCTTTAGTTAGGTGCAGTGCTTCTTATGCAATAGGTTTGACCATTACCTTGAACAAGTATTTTTGTTCCTCTATTGAAGTTTAGTGCATCAACTTGTGAAACAATTTTTTTCCTATATTGAAGTGCACTACTTCCTATGAAACAGTTTTCATCATTATCGTCTGAATCTAATTGTGTTCCTCAGTTGTAATGTAGTTATTCTTACAAAATTGTTGTGATGTTAACATCACGCATGGTCGTTGATTTTCACAAATAAGTTAAGTGGTTTACTTCCAGCATTTATTCAAAAGTGTTCTTATTTAGCTCTTAAAAGACATCTGTGCACAAACTTTGTTCTGAGATGATTTAGGAAACTTGTGGCTGAGCTGGAGTCATAGTATCTAGGAAACTGGTCCTCAAATCCTGTTTCACCGGCTTAGCTGAATTGGGTGATCAAGGTAAATTGTATCACCTCATTTGTGCTTCCTTTTCCTTAAAATCAAAAACTTGTAGCAGTTAGAATTGATGTAGCTGAGAGAATGAGATCCAGAAAGAAACTCATCTGTATATGTCAAGGCTATGATCCTTCTTGTATTACAATAATAATGTGGACCATTTTAATGGTTCACACCGAAAATTTAATTGCCTTTTAACTCCCTCATTAATTGTTTTCTGAAATGTTTCTGGACAGACTAATTGTTTTTACTGAAGCCAATGGCTTCCAAACATCTAAGCATTAATTACAATGTTTAGAGCCACTACTTCCACATGGCGAAATTCTTGAATAATTGATTGAATAAAAACATATTTCAACCATCACAAAACACCAGAAGCAAGTCTTTACTTACAGTTCTGTATTTATTAACATCCACTCAGTTTAATATCAATGTCTGCAGCTGGCAGACTGTTGTTATCACCTTGTCTCATACTTTCCTCCCTCTTGACACAATCAACTATCCTATCCCAATCCACAATCTTGCATTCTGGATCAACAAGCTCTCACTCCATCCTAACTCCTCCACCAGATCTACTCTCACCACATCCACAATATTTATCTGCATCCACTCTCACTCCTGCGCCAACCTCACACACCATCACACTTGCACCAGTTTTACACTCCCTGCTCTCTCACCGCTATTCTCCTAGCCACTGTCCATATTTGTAAAGTTTAAAAAAAATCAAGAGTCGCTATTTTACTCAAAGCAAACACACTTACAGTAGGTTGGTGGGCTAAAGGCTAATTAGGCTCTCCCTGACTTGACACTGAGTGACTCTGTCCCAGCCCACCAGCCGTTGGTTCCACCTCTCCAAACTTGCATTTTATATTAAATGTAATGCACTTTTTACATTTTGAAGACAAGATACCCTAGCAAGTGTTTCCTTCTTTTGCAGTTGATTTAGACATGAGCTCAAAAGCACAGTATAAAAAAATCTAATAATTTTCTAGTTGTAGACAAAGAGTTTTTAACTGCACGCCCTCCTTATTCTTGTCCAAAGTTAAACAAAATGTCACAGACATAAATAAGAATTGAAAGTACTCTCTTTGTTGGCTGCACCACTGACAAATTAAGGAGTTTGAGTATTGTGCACCTTTGGTGCCTAAAACAGAGTTAACTATTGGCAAGATGTTACTTTTTTGCATTTACAAACCCAGAATTGTAATTATTTCCATTCTATACAGCAATGGGATGTAATATATTAAACCATTGGGCTTAAAAATAATAAACTCTTTTTGAATTTTAAAGAGATTTTTCCTGTCATTTGTTGCACAGCTCACAAATGAACTTTGACTGGCTGGGCTTGAACTTCAGTTTTTAAGACCAAGACAGACCCATTCCACAGCTCTAGCTCAGCATTTACTATGAATTATGTGGCATGGCGTCCTGCATAATAGCAGTTATTAATCTGTGATCCTCCTACTCAGGAGGCTGCAACTGTTTAGAAACGAAACAATATTAGCAGGTAACGTATATGCAAAGAAAAAAGCAGAATTTAAAATTGAAATATTTAATATGCTCTGAAAATGTGAAATAATTTGAAATTGGAGCCTAAAGATAAGTTGGTATCCTTAGCTTCATTCATGTGAGCTGCACACGCACAACAAACGTAATTTAGTATGGATGATTGGTGGCCTCAATTGAAGCACTGGTAATTGCCAGCAAAAATAGAGCATACATTAAGAACTAAAGAGTTAAAGTGATTTGCTACTGTCTAGCGTTTCACTTCAGCTTTTAGAAGTACAACTACATTTTGATGCTCCAACCTTCCCAGTAAAATACAATTTCAACCTTGGATTGTAGAACAAAAATTGTTTTTATTTCAACATGGTACTTTAATTTATATAAGTACATATTTCTCATAAAATGTTGGTGAACACAGTAGGATGTAGTTCTCAATTCATTTAATTGTCACAAGACAGGGATGCATTAATGATGTCTATGAAAATGCATAAAGTGTCCATAGATATACACAATTCTTATAAAATACACATTGGCCGTTTATCCATGCCCATTCATACAAAGATGTGTGTAACGCATATGCAGAGCTGTTTCACTTATCTGATCCCTCCTCTTTAAAAGCAATCAGGTTATGACCATTCTCATAAACAATACTGTGTATACCGTTTTGTCCCTTCCTCTAATCTCTGATGGACCTCCTCGGCATAATAATTATTTCCCGATTCTTCATACGGAAAAATATCTACTTTTTGATTTAGCTTGTTTCTAAAATCTTCCAAGACAGCACATTTCGGTCAATACAGCATCATGGTATCCACGACTAGCAGTCTTTTGGCATTTTGCCCATAGTTATATTACTTATATAGTGTCTTACAATCTATTTTTATGAATATTCCTTAAAGACAAAATCTATGTATTATACAAATGAACATTTAGTTTCACCACAAGTATGTTAACTCCACACCACAAACAGCCCTAAGTAAATTGAAATATTTTATTAAATTAAAAACTGTCACCTGACCTTTGTTCTATTGACCTTATCTTTTAATAGGATGTGCTTCAGACCTTTTGTATGACAAAGATTGAATAAAGTGGCAGACATAACTCTACACTTGAACGAAAAAATATGCCTCATTGGGCCACCTTCTCCAATTCTCAAGAAAGTAGGTACTAGATTAACTAATTACTCCCTTTCATACCTTAATTTTGTTGAAGGCTTTCTAAGTCCTTAACAGCCTGCATCCTTGTTTGTGTAGTGTTTTTAGACTGCCCTTTTGCAAGAACACACCAGTATATTTTTCTCCGAGGGCCGCTGATACTTTTTCTTAGTAATTGCAATTTCCCTATCTTTTTGATAAACTGCAGCATATATTAAAATACTCACTATTGTGATTAAATGTGAAGTGCTTTGACACTGCAGGTCTGGGTTGTACTACAGAAAAAGTAAATAATAAGTATATAACGCAAACATGAATTTGCATCAATAGTGAAACAAAACATATACCTGACAAAGAAGGAATCATTCTTTCCACCCCATTTAATCATTGTAAAGTGTTCAAGATTTTGTTTCCTGTTGCAGACGAACACTCCACCCCAGTCAGAGCTCTAGGAATCTACCGGCCCACTCGCTATGTCGAGTCAGATTTTATCAGGGGGAGCTGTTTTGAGGGCCTACTGGCCCTGTCTGGTGAGAGAGCTTCAACTGGCAAAACAGGTGTTCTGTTCATTCAGAAAGTGAATGAGAGTAAAGATGCCTTTAAATCTTGTTTTAATCTTGTCACATTTGCTGTGGTTCAAAGATAGAGGTCAAATCTGCGCTTATGTCTTCTTAAAAACTGATGCTTATTTTTATACAAGAGTTTGGTGTATACAAAATCCTCTAACTTTGCATTCAGAGGAAGAAAAGTAAACAAACTTTCTGGCAATTGTAATTGGGTACAGGCAGTGTGAAATGAAAGGCTCTTGGATGTCAAACAAAACAACATTTAAATAGCTTGTAAATGAAGTGCACACATATTTAAAAATATATTTCAGTAGTTAGGAAAGCACATTTTTAATTCTGAGGTGTGATGGAAACAAAGATTTTCATAGGGTCAAAACAAATCAAAACACTACTTGGTGATGTGCAAATGATAAATATGTGCTGAAACCTGATTTCCACACATTATCATATCTACGCTATATATGTTTTTATCAGCAAAACTACACATCAGTGGGAAAGTTTGTGATTATTTTAATGGGAATATGCCATTTGTAAGTGATAGTGGGCTACCCCATCATAATTTAGTAATATATTTATGGGAGTTTTTAAACATGAACTGAGAAACATTGCTTCCTCCACTCTGATGACAATGCTATTAGTGAACTAAGAGGCAAGTTGACGGTGAAACATGTCCTAGGGATAGCAATTCTGCTATACGACTAGCCTTAATGGAAGACACCAGACAGAGTAATACAGGGAACTCCGTTATGCGTACATTCCTCATACTGTATACGATCAGGCTTATACATTTCCAGAAGTAAGGACATAAGTCACCTTCAAAGATTCCAATATGGTGTCCCAGCTCATAGCTATGGGATTTTTGCACAGACCTCTATTTTCCTCAGTGCGAATGGCCATGCTTGCCGCTAGTCCCACCTTAACTACTTCATCCTTCCAAATCAGGCAAGTGGGGGCTATTGGAGATTTATGCCAGGGCTTCTTGTTGATGTGGTCTTCAAGCGCTCACTGAAGATTCCTAGGGTTGTGAACACTGACAGCAAAACCTCTAGGTTCCACTTTAATTAACTTATCTGTTGCAATTGGTCGCCAGTGAGTAGTATAAATTCTGATCTCTGTTGGATCAATTTTAGGTGGTTTGTGGAGTGTATATCCACGAATGAATGGAATGGACACTTTAAGTTAAATTGCATGCCACCTTCCTATTGGTAAATGGTAATGTCTTACTCAGAAGGAAGCATTCCTAGTGGCTGCGTGTATAATTGAATATCACTGTGGCAAGACCTGAGCATTAATGATAACTATATTTGACTGGGACCAGGGGTTAGGATTTAGGGAGTAAATTCAAGCACATTCTTTTCTGTTTCAAGAAATGAAGCAAACCAATTAAGAATCATGTTATACACATTGTTACATATGCAGTGTTCAGAACTATTAGGTATTCAGTGGTGTTCTATGGTTCTTAGAGGTGGGGGGACCAAGAGGCAGGTATCTCCAAGATGTATTATTTTGAAGGCATCATCAATTATTGTATTGTGTTGTAATTGCATTTATATATGTGTACGTTTACGGATGCTGGTCTTGCACTGAAGTTTGTTTGGTGTGCACGTAGAAGATTGTGTTGATCTATGTGATTTTGGAGTTGCATTTCCTCTTCTTTTTATGACTATAGATTGCTTAGGTGAGGTGACTGATGGGATGGTAGTTGACAAACTCATCAGCATACAAGAACGTATTTTAGTAAGGGGAATATTTGGCCCTATTTTCACATCTGTTGTCAAGGTTCCAGTGCAGAGATAAGTGTTGAAGATGTCTAACATTAGTGAGATAGTGCTGTGGGTAGGGCTTTGGTTGAGAAGGGAAATGTGTCATCATCATAGAATAGTGATTTGCGGGAACCAATCACATTTATTGGACTGACATGAAGCGATATGCCGAAATGAGGTGTGTGTGTGATGGAGTTTGCGTGAGAGAGCTCAGTGCTCTTGTGGGTACTTTCAAAGTTGTGCTTAAGTAGTTTTGCATGTAAGCTGCTATCTTGAATCACCCGGTTTGTGCAACATCTACTTGGAATAGCACCGTTCTTTAATTCTCTGTTTCAGTGATGGCTTTAGTGTAGCACTCTGATATGGCCTGTTTTCGGGCAGACTGCATTTTTAGAGCAAAGGGCCCTTTGTCTGTTTTGGATGACAGTCTGATGTTTTATACAACCTTCCCTGCGTTGGAAGGAGTTCAAGGTTTAGGAGTATCAGGCAGCATTGTATTCTTCTTGGTCCGGAGGGATGGTGGTTGTTGGTAAAGGGATTGAGTAAGGAACTCAGTGTGTCAAGAGGGTGTCATAATCATCTGAGGTATGGAGAATGAGAGGATTTAGACCACATTTGAAACTTTCAAAGGGGAAGTTCTTGAAGGATGTGGATGTGATGTGGTGGACTTAGGTTGACCTTTGTGAGGAGGTTTAGGACTTTTGGATGTAAAGTTAATGCAAAGCAATTCATCTAGTCATGAGGGATGCTGTGGTAGTCAATATGAGTTATTGGGGGTTTTGCCTTCACCCCTCCTATTTTCCGAACCGTTTTTTGTTGGCTTTTAGAACTCTGTGCACTTTATCACCGCTAACCACTGCTAAAGTGCTGTGCTCCCTCCTTAACATATGGTAAAATTGGCTTAGACACAATTGGCACATTTTAACTACTTATAAGTCCCTAGTACAGTGGTTTGATATGTACCCAGGGCCTTTAAATTAAATGCTACTATTGGGCCTGCACCAATTATTGTGCCACCCATTTATGTAGCCCTTTAGAACATGTCCCAGGATGCCATTGCAGGCTGTGTGTACAGTTTTAAACTGCCAGTTCGACCTGGCAAAATAAACATTTTGTCAGGTCTAACCCTCTCTTTTTAATATAAGCAACCCATAAAGTAGGTCCTAACCAGCCCTATAGGGAAGGGTGCCTGTATTTAAAAAGTAGGGCATGTTTTAAGTTTTACAGGCCTTGGCAGTGAATACACCCCTACTTTCACTACTGCAAGGCCCATCTCTCACATAGGATAACACCAGGTTACTTTATTACATGTACTAAATGCTAACTTTTGATTGAGAGCAGGTAAAATTGGCAAGTTTGGACTCAAATGGAATGTTATTTTAAATCCTCTTTAAAGGTAAAGTTGTATTTTAGATTACAAGTTTGAAAATGGCACTTTTAGAAAGTTGGCATTTTCCTGCCTTAAGCATTCTGAGGCCTTCTAGGAGTTTCCAGCAGCCTGGCCTGTTGATTTCTCCCCCATTAGGAATGCATATTGGGCACAGACAGTGAACAATTGGACCCAAGTGTAGCTGGTGTAACGATGCGGAGCCTTTAGTATCATTAAGAGATGTTTATTGCACGGACACAGTGCAGTCCGTTTGCTTCATGGCTACTAGCCTCCAGCAACTGACAACCCCAGAACCCTTTCTACATTCTACGTGGCCATGGCTACACGGCCACAGTTCTATTTAATGACATCACTACATCTTCCCCTTTCTTGACAATAAATGGCATGACAAATAATAAATGACAAATAACAAAAATAGAGAAATAGAAATAAATCATGAACATTGTTCAATCCGTCTTTGAGGTCTTTTTTGTACCCTTTCTGTTCTTCTAAGAGGAATAGAAACATTGGTACCATCCCCTTCTCTACACATTCATTTGAGGGGCTTATAAACTTTTTGAAATGTGCCTTATTCCGTGTTATCACTTTATCCTCATTCTGAGCGGTGACAGCTGAACCCTTCACCTTAGTCACTTCCAATCGAGACGGGTGAAATCTGCTCATGGATTTCATGTCTGATTTTGCCTTACCAATAACAGATCCCCTATATCATAGCTTCCTCTGCGAACAGACTGTCTTTGTTTCTCATTCTGCTTCATCGTTTCATTCATTGTCTCATCTCTCTTTGCAATTTGTGTATGTTCTTTAGGAGGTTTTATTGACAATTGTGGCAAACGTGTTTGTCTAGACTGGCCAAACATAAGCTCTGACGGAGTCTTTCCAGTCGAACCATGAGGCGTATTCCTGTAGTCATGCAACACTTGACACACAGCTTGAGTCACAGAAATGTCTGTTAACTTTGCTCTCTGTGCACTTTTTTTTAATGTAGCCATCAGTCTTTCCACTATAGCATTTGCTTGTGGCCACAGTGGGGTAATTTTCCTATGTCTCACACCCATATAATCAAGACATTTCGTAAATTCTTTTCCATTAAAAGGTGGGCCATTGTCTGTTTTTAAAACTTTGGGTATACCCCAAGCTGAGAAAATGTCACCAAGAATAGGCAAAACCACAGATGCAGAAGTGGATGACACTGTTTTTACAATTGGAAATCTAGAATATTCATCAATGAGAACAAATAAATAACGCCCAGAATCCAAAGGTCCATAAAAATCACATGCTAGATCAGACCAGACAGCATTGGCAATTTAGACATCTGCAATTCTTCAACAGTTCTTTCTCTTGTAGTGCACTGGCGGAAATGACAAGAATGCACAATTTCTTCTACTTGACTGTCAAGCCTTGGAAACTACACTTTTTCTCTTAAGAGAGTTTTTGTCGCTGATATCCCTCTATGACTTTCAAGCGTAAGACTAATGACACGTCTTTGTAAACTGCTTGGGATGACTATCCTGTTCCCTCTTATAAGAACACCAGAAGTGGCTATTGTCAATACTGCTTGAACATTTTTTAACGCAAGCACATCCCTCTTGCTTGAAATTTCAAAAAAACATTGACATGCCTCCATTTATTTATGTTTATTATTCTTTTCACTTCTCTTGAATTAGTTCTTGTTAGGAGATCACTTCAGGAACTGTTGACTTAATAATGAAGTTTATGTGGTTTTCTGTGTCATTCATTTCATTTTTATCCTCATCTGTTGGATGTCTAGACAAGTAATCAGCTGGATTATATTCTTTCCCTGGTTTATGAATTATTTTAAATCATAGTCCATTAACCTCAAACCCCATCTTTCAATCTGAAGTGTTCTTTTCGCTTTCGGATTTCCAAAAATAGTTGAGAGAGCTTGGTGATCTGTTACTATCACGAATGATTTTCAAAACAAAAATAGTGCTCACATGCCCAGACTACCGCCAAACTCTCCTTCTCCGTTTGAGAATATTTCTTTTCTATATCCGTCAGGCTTCGACTAGCATGCGAGACCAAAACTCTTGGGGCATCTTTTCCATGTCTATGCTGAAGCAGAATGGCACCAAGTCCCACTGGACTCGCATCTACTACAATTTCTGTGCACAGATTTGTATCGAAATATTTCAAACTTGTTGCTGTTGCTATGTCCTTTTTTATCTTCTCAAATGCATCATTGCATTCTTTAATCCAAAGGAATGCCCTGTCCTTTTTCGTTAACTCTCTAAGGGGTGAACTGACAGTAGCATCATTCTTAATATAACGGGAACAATAGCTAGCCATTCCTAGGAAAGAGCATAGTTCTGTTATGTCTTTTGGACAAGACATTGCCACTAGTGATGATACTTTCTTTGGATCCGGTCTCATTCCTTTGCTTGAGAATATATGACCATAAAACGTTAATTACGCTTTACCAACTTCACACTTTTCAGGGTTCAATGTTAACCCAGCTTTCATGAGCTCTTGACAAACTTCTGTTAGTGCTTGATTATGTTCACTTTGTTTTTCTAAAAACAAGAATATCATCACTGTGTAATTCATTGAATTTTTTATTGGTATAATAATCTTTTTTATGATTTCTTGAAAAATCTCTGCAGCTGAGCATATTCCAAAATTGAGTCTTTTGTAACGGAATTATCCCATATGTGTTTAAAAAGTTGTAATGTATCTTGATTTCTCATCAATTTCCAATTGATGATATCCTTTACCGAGATCCAATTTCGAGAAGATTGTCGCCCCATTCAAAATACTAATCAAGTCGTTCAAATGAGGCCCAGGATGTCTCTCTCTCAATTGCAGTATTCAGTATCCTCAAATCAACACAGATTCTAATCTGGCTCTTGCCCTTTTTCGGCACCATAACAATCGGAGACACCCAAGGTGTTGGGCTTGTGGCAAGCTCAATTATGTCTTCTTTAAGTAAGGAATTAATTTCCTCTTCAACTTTGCCTTGCATGTGAATTGGAACTCTCATGTGCATTTGTGCTACTGGCTTCAATTTCTCATTTAAGTGCAGCAACATTGTCTTTCCTTTTAACTTTCCAAGACCTTTTGTTAAAACAGGAAACTCTTTTAGTACATGTTGTTCCGTTGTTACATGAAACGTCATAGCCAACAGTCCCATTTACTGAGCTATGACATTGCTTAGCAAATATGGCCCAGCAGTTTCTCCTTTCAATACATGTATTTCTTCTTTAAGAAATACCTTTCCATAAGATAAACTTTCTTCGAATTTCCCTAAACATGTTACAGGGCCTTTTGCCCGCCATTGCAAAACGTTGACATTTGATGAAACAAGAGGGGGTTTATTTTCCATTTTGTCATATTCAGTCGTGCACATGATATTACAAGTTGCTCCACTGTCTAGCACGAAAGGAACCTTTTGAGACCCCACTAATATGTCAACAGAAGCTGTTTTTTGAATATCTTCCTTTTTTAACAGATTGATCTTTTCACCTTGTTTCTTTCTGACATTAAATACAATCGCTCTTGCTCAAATTAATCAGTGGAAGAATCGTAAACACTTTTCATTTGTCTGACATATTTTGTATTTCCTTTCACTTGTCTCTTCCACATTTTTCCATTATCCTTTCGTTTGAATTTGCATACAGCAGTAAAATGATTCATCCTTTCACATTCTTTGCACTGTTGTCCAATGGCTGGACATATATTCACATGTGGAAATGGTTGTCAACATCTATAACACGTTCTTTTCTCCTTCCTAAAGGTTGTAGGTTTTTCCTCTCTGTTATTAGTTTTCTCATCCTTTTTTTATCCCTTTCTTCACTTTTGCTGTCTTTCTTGGTCATTTGGTGAACTTGTTCTAACTCTTTAACTCTTCCTTGCTCCATGTTGTTTGCATGTTTTTTTGCTTGAGCATCAGTACGTGCCATGCGTGGAACTGTTCTAAATCGTAGGCTTTTTCAAGAAGTTTCTTCCTGAATTCTTCTGAATTGCATCCTTGAATAACTCTTAACCTGACAGCTTCCTCATTATTGAACTTATCAAATTCACAAAACATGACTAATTATTTTAACTTGGTCACAAATTTATCAATAGTTTCATTGTCTTGTTGGCACGTCATGTTTAAGGTGTACCTTTCAAAATCTATATTTCTTTGTGGGTCAAATCTTTCATTCAAACTTTTCATGATGCCTTCATATGTGTTTTTGTATGTCTCTGGGAATGTGACAATAATATCTTCCACTTCATCACCCACTAAATTGAGCAGTAAATCCTTTGCTTGCTCATCAGTATACTTTTTGCATGTGGCCTTAAGAAAATGTTCAAATCGTCTTGTCCATTTTTCCCATCTTTGAGCAATTGTTTGAGCCTCTGTAATATCAAATCGTAAAGGTCTTCTATAAATTGAACTTGACACGTTTTCCTCCTTTTGTTCATCCACACGTGTGTTTGTAGACACACTGTTTGAACTTTCACCCTCTTCTATAAGTATAGTATCCATTTTATATTGTTTATTTGTTTATTCTTCAGTTGTTTTGCTTAAAAGTGATTACAACTAAATTAGCCTGACTTTAATATGGAGTCACATAGTATATAACTGTAATGTCCCCAAAACCAGCCTGACTTTAATATGGAGGCACATAGTCTACAACTGCAGTGTCCCAAAAAACAAGCCTGACTTTAAGATGGCCGCCAAGATTTCTAAAGTCTCGTGAGACTTCCTTTGCCTGAATCTAAGATGACCGCCGTTTATGACGCTTCAGGCGAAATTACGCGAGATTTGCTACGCGCATGCTCGCATTTCATCTGAGGCAGTTTCTTCCTCGTGCTGCACTGCGGTAAGCAGTTCTTCTTATTAAATGAAATTATTTGAGTGTGCAATGCTAAATTACTGTGCGATACAGGCAATCACAACCGCATCAACTTCTTGATTAAATCTGATCACGCCGATTTTTTTTTGCTTGTTTCGGTCGACATGCAGCAAGCGCTCTTACCGCAATAAAGTCAGGGTGAGGCAGACATGAGGGCGCATCGGCGCTCGTCACAAATCTGTAATGATGCAGAGCCTTTAGTATCATTAAGAGATGTTTATTGCACGGACACAGAGCAGTCTGTTTGCTTCATAGCTACTAGTCTCCAGCAACCGACAACCCCAGAACCCTTTGTACTGTCTACGTGGCCATGGCTGAACGGCCACAGTTCTATCTAATGACATCACTACATCTGGGAAACGGTCATCCTGCTAGGATGGGAGGGTTGGAGGAGTTCCCTTCTTCACCTACATTTCAAAGGAGCTGCCTCAGCACACTCACAAAAACTTCACAACATGCTTTTATCACCCTACAGTCCTTGGAGCCTGGGTAGGGAGGAAGGAAATTCTAGAACCATATGTGGGAGGAAAACTCCAGGTATTTCTTCCACTTTAGAGCTGGCACCAGATATAAACTAGGACCATCAGACCCACTCTTCAGTACACTTCCAAGCCTGCTAGAGACTACAGAATGACTGCCTTGTTCTTCAGAGACCTACCCTGCTGCATGAAGGAGAAAGGACCATCTCCTTGAATGCAGGACTACTAGAGGCACTCCAACGGTCAGTTGGCTTACCTCCTATTCTGAGTTACAGTGACACAGCAAGCTGCAGAGGCTGTTCTGCAACTGTGCAGCTGACCTAAAGCAACTGGCGCTGGCTGGACCTGCAACTGACGCTGCCTGGATTTGCAACTGGACCTGCCTGAGCCCTGAAGCCTTGCTAGAGTGAGTTCCTGAACCCCAATAGGTGCCGTTCTAGGGCCTGGAACCCTTGGCTGGCATTAGTTGGCCTCCTCCTGTGAAATCCTGAAGCTTTGAACTCTGCACTCCAGACTTTGAGAAGGTACATTTTTCAGCTGGACTACCGTCGTCCCTGTATCCGTCCCGCACTCCATTGTGAACAGTCTGAACTTTTGACTTTGTCCCTGTCTAGCGCGACTGGCTACCCACAGTAAGCTCTTTCTGCTTTTTGGTGCTAGTTTTACTTAAACCTGTAAAATTGCATATCTCTGGTTGTACTGATTGGATTTTTCTCATTTTGGTCTCATTTTATGTATTACATTTGACTCTTTTTCTGAATTGGTGTGGAATTTCTTTTTGTGTTGTGTTTTCACTTTATTCCCATTTTTGTGCTGCATAAATACTTTACACATTCCTACTAAGTTAAGCCTCACTGCTTTGTGCCAAGCACCCAGAGGATTAAGCACAAGTGAATTAAGTGACTTTTGTGGTTCACCCTGACATGGATTTTGGCTGTTGTCTGAGAAGCGTTTTCACCCTCTTCTTTCGAAAACCCACTTTCTTACAGTGGGTGTGTGCAGTAGGTGTGTGTTTTTTTGTGCAGTAGTGCTTGCATCTATGTGAACTATGTTAGATTGCAAAGAGGGGTCTTAAGATGAGGCAAGAACTGACATGTTTTAAGGAGGATAGAAGTATTGTTGCTTGGGCTTAGATTTGTACTTGAGGACTGTTTTACCTTCTATTCTTGCACAGTTCATTCGCATGCAGTCTTGTCATTAAAACATTTTTTTAATGCGTTTTGGCACAGTTTGTGTAAATGTATATTATGTCATGGCATAGACAGTTTTTTTAATAACTCACCCAAATGCAAGTTTTGTCAGGGAGCAGATATTCCAGAAAATGTATTGCGCAACGTTCCCTCAAATGCAATTTTTGCCAGGAAAAGGATGTGGATCAAGAATAGCTTCCCAGAAACAGAATAGAGCATGTGGTTGCAAACCACCTCAGTTCATGCTGATTTCAAAATGTTTTCAATGAGGTCAGAGGCGGACTTATTCTGCACTCTTCCCTCATTAGCGAATTTACGCACTCACTTGAATGTCCAGAACTGTTTTTTATGGGGAATGAGAAGAAGGGATGGAGTAAGGGAGGATGCTGGGTTCGATTGGTAGGAGGGGCTACCTGGAAGGCGTGAAAACACTGACCAGTGTCATTTCGCCTTTATTGATTTGGGAGGATTATTTAGAAACCGTGACAATGAAAGGCCAGTAGGGTCTGGGGCAGAGTCGAACACATATCAAATTCTCCTTTCAGTGAGCTTGCCTCTAGCTACGGAATTTGCCACATCCTTCCCTGTCAGTCTTAACCTTCCTAAGTTCATGGCCATCAGTTCACTAAAATGGCAAGGGTGTTGAAAGTGGCCTCATGCCCCCTTCGAGTGGGGATGTCCCATTGTTAGCCCCTCAACCCTTCCTGTTTGCTGTTGATGTGCCATGTCAAGGGCAAGGAGTACAAACTTCTGAAAGTGGAGTGTTCCCACAGCTCTCCTCTGAAGCCCTGTTTTAAACTTAGGCAGAGTGAAATTAGAATATACTTTTATGCATTAATTTTGTTCCACCTGAATATGACTTTTGGTTGTTCCTCACCGCTTTTTACTGGGTGTGGAAGAACCAAGGACAATATTACTAGATGGTAATTCTGGCCAGAAAAATCACATTAAGGTCTTGGCTTTTCTAACATGCAATGATTAACCCCCTCCTCGTCTCCCATCCTCCCTCCCTAAACCTGCCCTGCGACAAAAAAAAATCACCTCCCCTGCTCCACATCCAACATCCTCCAACCACCCTCATATACATTTAAAACTTGATCAGAGCAGCTGGTAAATGTATCTGGTAAACAGCCTGCAATAGTGGATTCTGTGTGGTTTTACAACAAAACAATGGGCCTCACACAATAATACCCCATTCCACTGGGCCTTACTTTCAATTGCACAGTACTGGGGCAATTGTGTTGGATGGTAGTGGTACAATCGCATGCCCCAGTATCATGCAGCCCGGAATCAAGACCTTCTTGACATCTGAGACCAAGATAAGTACGGCAGTGCCGGGGTCAACAAAAGATAAACAAGGGGTATCTTCCTCATCGCTTGACTACTCCTAAATTACTTTCATGGTTATGTTAAAGAAAATCTGACTATGACTAAATCTATTAAATACTTACTCAATACTAAATATGTTTTTTTTGTTCAAGAGGAAAAACTGGTTCTATCCCATGTGCCATCCAGCTCATGGATGTATGTGAACGAGAGAGTAAAGCTCATCTGTGATATCTCCTCGATCAACTATTCTTCGCCAAGCAGCAGTGACAACAAACCTTACATCAACTGGCTTGCATCATACAATGGCAGCCAAGCTAAAAAGATTGCAGAATCATCACAGCCAATATTTGGGAAATACAGAACATCCTGGAATGAAGGCATAACAACTGCCGAGCTGGAGATCACGATGCTGAAGGAGGAGGACAGTGGAGAATATCAGTGTGAACTCATTCACTTGCGGCATTATAAAATTGAGAAGAGCAACACAGTGCGGCTCAACGTTACAGGTGCCAACGCTCTCATTCGTTCTTTGCTAGGGTGTCAAGGGCAGCAACGCATGTTTTCATTTCAAAATTGTATATATTTATTGGCTTATTTATTTGATATATGCAGTCCACCACAAAAAACATTATATATGTAGGATTTTCTGTTTTCAGTTTCTATTGTGAATTCTGCTGGGCTTTTTCAGTGTTTTCAAATTTTTCAAGATTTTGTAAGAAATAAATCGGTGTTTATCAGTGTTCACTCTGTTTTTCTCCATACAAAATCATGGGGATGGGCCTTTTTCCTGTGCTTATAAAAAAATGTTATTTTTTTCTCTTTACTTCCCTCGTTGATTCCAACTTCTCAATTGTTTTTCCCTTCTTTCCTGGTTCTACCTCTCTTCTTTGCAACCTTTCCTTGAATTTATTATTTCAAGTAACTTTATGTTCTTCTTTTCACCTCCATTCCTATCTAATTTCATATTACTCATATCCCTCTTCCAAGCTGTCCAGTCCCTCGCCGTGACAAGAATGTGCATAAATTGAGATAACTTGATTAACATTTGTTTGTAGCAGATAAAAGGTTAATGGTGACACTTAACACACCGTCCTGCTGCTCTGTTCTTCAGATAAATGACAATCATGAGCTAAATTAAGGTATATATATATATATATATATATAGCGTGTGCTCTATTCTAGTACACCGGTGTCACACTGCCCTGCTCTTTGTCTGGAGATACAAAGACGGAGGTGAGCCAATGTCTGGGCCTATTCCTGCTCTAGCTGGTCATGGAGAAGAAGTCTGCTAAGGAATTAATACGCATGGGTCTTAAGTGACAGCAAACTATGCTGCTGTTATGAAGAAGAGGATTTAGTAAAACATTTCATGAGCTTTGGGGTGCCTTGGGTCATTGGCCTGTGCAACTCACTCCACAATATTTATTTGACATTGTTGTGCCGTAGCTAAGGGATTTTGTGTCTATTTTGAAAGCAGTCACATTGGTTTAAAGCATGCAGGCCTTTGTTTATTTGAAAACAATGTAGAGTCAGTTTATCTGATTGGCTTGTGTGAAAGTTGCAAAATTCCCTTTACTTTTGTTTTCGGTGCATGCACTCTTCTAGGGCATTATCCAGCCTTACGGAAAGAACGGCACAGCTCAATACGTTTCCAATAAATGTGGCCTTGGTACTTTGTGCGGGTGATGTTGCCAAGCATCAAGCCTTGGTTCATCACCATCAGTTCCAAGCTTCATTTTAACGCGGAAGCAGTAGGAATGAACTTGGTGGTATTATGAAAGGGACCCATGTCAATGCACTGGCTCAGCACTGCCCCATGCACTTGTTTGTGCTGAAACTGACCTGTCTGCAGCTCACTGTAGAAAACATAGAGCTCAGTGGCTTCAGGTTTCTCAGTAGAACTGTCTACAGCTCATACACTAACTTGTACATTTTCTTAGCTGATGTATATGCTAGATCCAGAGCTGTTTAACCAACCCAACACTTAGACCCTTCTGCCGCTCATAGGCGCTGAAGTTATTCATCTGACCCATGGTACGTCTGCATGAGGGCGCGGTGCTCGTGCTGGCATGCTTTTCAGACCATCATGATGGAAACCGAAGAGCAGGACTGTTGGTGGTGGGACTGTGACTGGAGGCATCCATGTGCACAGTGACATGTGCCACAAGCCTGATATCTTAGTTTTCAGAAAGCAAAGCTCTGTCGCACCCTCCATGAAGGAGAAGGACGTCATGGAGTTGCTGTTTGCCCTGGAATGAAACACTTCTCAGAGTTCAACTCAGAACCTGCTGGCCACTGCACAGCAAAAAGCAGTGAACAGTGAGCAGTGAGCAGATAAGCTGAGCCATACTTTGAAAACCACAGTGGATGTATGTCGTCATGGTCCAGGGACCTTGTGGATGGTCACATAGGCATATCAAGTGGCTTACCATGGCCTGAGTGGGTCCAACTGTTTCAGGCTCCCTCTGGATAGGATGCAGCAGGTTCATAGGTCAGCAGGACCTGGAATCCCAAGATGGCCAAGCACAGTATGCTCAGACACGCTTGGTCACCAGCTGCAGGACCTGGAGACCATGGCAGAGGAGGGGTGTGGGTTCAAGCGAGACCTTGTTTGTGCAGGTGAGACCCCACTGGCAATGTTGCTTCTGCAGGATGCTCACCTGCACTTTTCATCACCATTGCCCTATTCCTTGGGTATGGAGGACTGTAGGTAATTTACACAAGGGTAAATCAGAAAAGCCGTACCCCAGCTATTGATAGAATGCCACCAACCCTGCAGTCTCCCCCTAGTCTGGCCATGCTGTGTTACGTACTTGAGATTAGAGCCCAGGAATGCTCTTGAGTGTCCCTCCACAGCCTGTACTCGCTAGTGCCTTGAGCTGAGTGCTTGGAGCACTTAACTATAATTGATATAGGTGAAAATATACAATGCAAACTAAGAAAACCAGGAAGTTTGAATAATGCATTTAACAAAGCATGTTTTTCCTAGGGCACAAAACAGTGAATTTGATATGTGGACTCTCTTGTTGTTCGAAGTTCACTAGAAAGCAAAGCAAATGGGGGGAAAAAACAACATCTTTTTAGAGGTTGAAACAGTCTGAGGGATAACCTAAATTATTGTGTTAGCCACTTTAAAGAGCCAACACAACCAGATATGTAAATATATGTCCAAATACAGATGATAAAAAACTATAAATTGGATACATCTAATTTTATTTTTCTTAGTTTAATTTTTGACAGCACTAAGCATGGTCTCATGAGTACTCACTACACTGCATACAATTAAGGTGCTTGCTGTTGGCTAACCAGAGTCCAGCTCATTGGAGGCTGTGACCCTGATCCGATAATCCTCACGCGCCATCCCCAGGTCTGTTCTATAGTATCGATGACTGACCGGAAATGTCAGCGCAGACTCCTACTCGCTGGAATGTGGGACGCGGGAAGCGGGTTTGCTTATTTAGCTGATTCTGCTTCCGGGTCTCGGTGGACCGGTTTTAGGAGGCCAAGCTTCCTAGGTGTATCTGGGACTAGTTAGTCCAGGGCCAGTTTTTGATTAGATTCTGGAACTTGTAGTCCTGGTTTTATACATGGATAAATAAGACTACACATCCCAGAACTCTAAGAAAAAACACAGGGCTGGCCCAACTAGTCACATTGGACATCTCACAGCCATGTTCCAGTAATGACAGGATGCCCAAGGGAAGAGTCCACGATTGGGTAGAAGTTGTATCCACCTTCTTCACTGGCAGACAGTGATCTCCCCACCTGATCTCATATAACCATTCGATCTTCCACCTGCACAAAGCGCTGTGAAGGGGCTTCCTTGCAGTGTTACAAGAATAAATAAACTGGCATTGGTAAAGCCAATAGTTCTAGCTTTGGTGTGCAGCCAAGATTGTTATGTTAGTTTGCTGCGATGGTTAAATGTTTATGTTATATTTTTACTGGAAGGCCACAAAATAAAACAAAAAAAAGAAAACACGCCCCTGCCTCAATGTGGCAGCCATAAGCCTGAAATAAAAAAATGTAAATGAAAAAATAGTCATTACATATAATACAACAGTTCAGGTCTCTCCTTCCTGCCAGGTGGACCTAGAACAGGCAAAGAAACCATTTTTAGTTTTAATGCAGTGGTCCACCTATTAACTTTTACAGGAGGCCTAGATGGTCTGAGAAGCGGCGACTCTTTAGAAACAGAGAACAATTCAAGCCATAAAACAATCCTTCTCATGGATCCCACCAACATAAGGTCCACCTGGAAACACCATCTCCTCTTCTCTTCTTCAGAAAGGATTTGAAGACACAGCTTTAACCCTTAAATCACTGACTGGACTGTGATCTTCACACTTCATTACTAATGAGAACACGCCCTTATGACTCCTTACCCATTCAAGGCCCGCCCTCTCCCTCACCCTTCATGAATGTTGCTTGTTAGTTTCCATGTGTGTTAGCTATATGTGTGCTTTGTACAATATAAAGCGTATCTGTATTTTGCTCCTATTCGTAAAGTGCATTATTCCCACTAGGTTCCGCAGCGCTATAGAAACATTTTAAATAAATAGTTTAAACATACAAGGATGAATGAAAAAGTAAAAAAGATTAAAGACTTTAAAGAAAAAAGCATTGACAAACTAAAGTGTTGGCCACCTTCTCCAGGAGTGAAGCGCACTTCTTTTTAGGTGGAGGTGCCCATGCGTTAAGGCAAAATTCTACCACTTGGTACGAGAATAGCCAATGGCTAAAGTGGGCTCAACCATTGCTCCACACTGTTTACTGTGATGGGCAAAAGCAAAATGTGAATGACACCTGAACTGACCAATGGATGAAGAGGGCTGAGGCAAATCCACTCTAGGTATATATTTTGTATGTATGATTTATTTTTATTACTTGAGGCTGACCCGACAGTTAAAGCTGAAACTCGGGCAGTCCTAAATAAATTAGAAAAATATTTATAAAAGTATTTTGCCCTTTTCGATAGCAGAATAAAACGACCTTTTAATATCACCCAGATACAACACTGCCTTCCACACACCAAGTGCTTCACCGTAGGCTTTGCATAAGGAGGCGGCTCTGGGAGTGGAAGATATTTGATTAAACCTTGAGATGATCAGAGTACGTGCTCAGCTGCATGAGTGGTTTTTCCTAAATTGACTTCCTTTATGCAACTACCACTCATCTGGATTTTATCAGATAAAATAGAAATACTTCCATACAAAGTGCTGTTGAAGGCAGTCTTAAAAATATGATGTGATCGAAACTGTTTGTCACATGTTTGTGGACGAGCCTGTGACTAATTTGTCGCTATCACTTCTATTTCCTTAAAAACGTACATAGGCTGGAAATTTCCATCATTCAGTTTCTCCACGTGTGAATGTACTTTCATGCTTGGGTGATAACTGTTAGATTGAAATTATATTAGAATATTTGTTTTTGGTGTGAGTCTTGGTTAAGAGGAAAGAGAACAAAGTTTGTTGGCAGTGGGCATCAGTGCTGTAAATACTCCCACACCATCCATCCTTTAAGTGCTCATCTTGGAATACACATTAAAGTCATTGATGAAAACCAATTAAAAATACAAAATAAAGTAAACAACTTATAACATTGCTTGAATAAAGATTTTAAACATGTCAAAGTGTAACCACATATAAATAATTAACATATTTAAGTGCTAAAAGAGAAATCTACACACATTATGGCCTGATTGCTTGTTAGGTATTAGTTTCTCTTTCCCTCCGATGCATCAATTTCTCTCTCACGTTAGAATCCTTTAGATATGGCAATGCAACCATTTATCAGGCCCACCGGCATCTTTTGGTATTTTTTAAGTGACAGAAGTTTGTGGGGTGAGTTGATGGAGGCAAGAAGAGAGTATAGTTTTGCCCTTAGTGTAAGCATTGACAAGCAAATTAGTCAAATTGCTGGAAAACAACTTGCTCTCCATGTCTTTGTCTTCCAAATCTACTGATTTTGCTAGATTTGCAGGCCCAGGTTTTGGAGAAAGATTTACTGAAAGGTGTGGTTTTCAAAGCCCTTGGGAAGCTAGGGTCACGGTACAGAAATGAAAACAAAAGTGTGTGATGACGAAACTGCATAAGAATTTGTACAATTGCCCCAATTCTACCTGTGATAAAAGCCATACTCCAACACATACTAATGCAAGGCTCGGTAAAGTATAGTGATAAAGTCAACTCTATTAGATTCTTGGTCAGACTTGTTGCCTACAAGCAGATTTTCATCTACGGAAGTCTATCTTTTAAATCCATGGTTTTGTAAAGTTGTAATTTCCGACAGATGGCCTATTCCTGAAATACTTGTTTAAAGCAAGGAGAGCAGGCAGGAAACTTTGAAAGACTTGATATGGAAAGAAGAATTTTCAAAACACTAAAGTTATGACTTCTTTGGCTACCGGTTTCGAGTCTCTTCTCCATGTGACATTGGTTGCTCTCAGCCTAGAGCAAGAAGGCTATGATGTCCTCATCACTTAAGATCTGTAGTAAAGCAGTAGTATGAAGGCTGACACTAGAGGAATATTTTATAGTATTTTTCATGTAGAAGTATTAGAACTGTGTGTGCTAGTTACTGCAAGTAAACATAGCAGAATTCAGATTCTGTTGTACTTTTGTACTTCCTCACCACACGGATCCCAATGTTGTAACTTAGTGGATGTGGCGACGAAGAATTGGTGCATCTGCTGTGTTTGTTTGGAATTGGAAACCTGATTTCATTAAAGAGGATATGAGTTTCACGATTGAAGTAAAAAATTGTTGTCTTAGTAGTAGGTCAATTAAATAAAGTGTGCAAAGCATGGTGAATATTGAAGTACTGTGAACTTATAAGTAGCTATAAGTAAGATAAGAGGGAAAACCATGTGGACATGCCGGACTACGGTGTAAGAGTGGATCATCGTTTGAGTACTACTTGCGTCATGTGGTATATTGTTTGGGTGGCTGTCACTAATATGAATTTAGATTTTTATACAAGAGACTTTTAATGTATTTTTATAGTTGTTAATGGTCTTTATTAACTTTTACTATAAAGAATACTGCTTCTGACGAGATTCAAAAGTATCTTTAGCCACTGGCTAATCAAAAGCAGCCTAACCCACCAGTCAGAGACAGGCTCACTATTCACCGAGCACTTAACCACAGAGACCAGCAAACGCGTTACAGCTCTAAAGAAGGAAGCGGCTGGTAGGAGGGTTCGATCTGAAGAGGCTTATAGATGATGGAAACAGCACTTCCGGTATTATGCGAGAGGGTTAAGGCAATGATAGCTGCTCTATTTTAGGAAATGTTTGTTTTTTGTTTACATTTGTTTCTTTTAAAATTGGAATATCTCTTTCATGTCACCTGTTGGTTCTTTCCTCTGCTGTACACATCTTTGGAGTTTGAGTCTTTCCTTAAGGACTTGTAGTTTGTCATGGACCAATTTTGTCGCCCTTTTTAAAGAGTCTAACTTAAATTCCATGAAAATGTAGCTTAAAGAACCAGACACAGTATTGAGAGATATGACATACAGATGCGGCTACTAGAATGGGTGGCGAGCTCTCCTTAAGTGCGTCCTACCTTCTGAGGAGAGTTAGCCGGGTCTGGTGGCTCAGTGGACTAATGTGCCCACTGTAGGGGCCTGTGTTCGACCTTACAGTCACAGGTTCAAGTCCTAATGGGTTCACACATCCTTCCGAGGTCGATAAAATGAGTTCCATTGAGTTGTGTAACAATAATCATCTATTATATACTTACAGTATATTAGAAACATGCTAAAATGTTCACAAAAATAAGGTAAATAAAATGAATATAAAATATGGTCATGTAACCTTATACATAGCAGAAACTGCACAAATCACTTTAATAAAATACAAGAATTATAATTCATGCAAAAAAATAGCAAATATCTTTACACAGTACCTAGACACAGATAAAACAATGTTACCGTAACAAATGCATATACACAGAAAATTACAGATATGAAAATTAAAATAGACTTATCTAACAATATTCTACACACCTGCAGAGATAGCATAACACCTTGCATGCCCGCCCCCCCCTAAAAAGAGAAGAGGGCAGAGGCATGTGGGCAGAGCATTGAGGCATGTAGTATTTATGAGCGTCCAGTATTAATAGTCTCCTGATGGAGGTCCATTGGCTCCCCTTGCTGGCCCGCACCATCTTCAAACCCAGCTGCATCATTTACAAAGCCATCACGACCAAGACCCCTGCATAACTTGCCGACAAGTTCACTCTATAATGTGGTTCTCAGCACACCCGCAGTCAGTACACCATCAGACTGCAGGCTAAGAAGGGTAAATAAGAAAAAAAAAAAGGCAGCCGGCCTTTTCCATCTGTTCACCCAGGATCTGGGCAACATCCCGTTATCGATCAGGACCACCCCAGCCCTGCTCCAATTCAGGGAAGAGTTGAAGACTGACCTGTTTAAAGAGCACTACATCGCAGTGCACAATCAAGCTACCACTCCTACAACTCGTCGACTTTATCCTTTTCCTTGACCCTGTACAGCACTCCACTACCTTTTGGCTAGGACCACGCTATAGAAATGCCATGTATATATTAAAAATACTACTGATAAATCAGGTTTAAAAGGAAGCAAGGCTAGTGGAGGGACCTTCACAAATGCACAAAATAGTCTATACGAGTACTCCATGCCTCAGCAAAATGCCTCAGACTAGTACAAACTACTGCAGACAAAGTCTTACTAATGACGCGTACAGTGGAAATCCAAAATCTGTGATTGCAGCCATATCTCTCCGAATGCATCCCATCTCGACTCTTGCTCTCCACACTGCCATGACATTTGAAGGTGTCCTCTTTGCTAGCCTCAAATGTTTTTCCACTCGACTACTATCCTATGCTGTTCTTATAGAACATACATTGTATTTGCAGATTTGAAGAATATAAGATCATTAGGCAGCTGTGTTGGCCCATGCATAGAATATCACAATCTACCAAAGGCATCAGAGTATGGTACGGCTTAGCCACCAGGCCTCTGCGTCAAGGAATAGCAGCACATTCTCTTGAGACCAAAACAATCACTGCTGCTTTCCGTTGAGTTGTGCTATTGCAGGACATGTGCAAGGCGGGCACCTGGTCTTCCCTTCATACATTTGTGACACTGGACTCGGGTGTCAAGGCTGATGCATTGTTTGGAAGATCAGTGGTTCAGTAGATTTCAAGTTGTTGTTTGTCTTTTTGAACTTTTTTGCTGATGCCCTTTCATTCTAAAGTTAAAGATCTCTAGTGGGAATAGTATCCCGGTGAACAAAAGATCACACACATTTTCAGTTGCACTGGTTGTGATTAGGCCTGGGCGGTAACTTCCGTTCCGCTTGTGGAATTTGGGTAATTTTGCGTTCCGTGGAGTACGCGGAATTGCCCAAAATTTCGCGATCCGCTGCTTCGCGGAATTTTTTGTTTGTACGCGCTTTCATAATGCATTTTCACAAGATATTTCTTCCCGAGCATGCAAACAGCGTTCACGAACAGGAAATAAGCATCGCGAACGGGCGGAACAAGCAATTCCACGTGTTCGCGATACTGTGCGTGCTCACGGAGATTTTTTACCATTTCGTGGAGCTTTGTGTAGCGCGACCCCTAGTTGTGATGGATCTTGTTTTACACCTGCGACTTCCATCATAGACCTCGAATTTTATATTGCCCGCTTCATCGAAATGTTCTGCAGACTAACAGCCTATGACACTTTTGCAACACTTTGGAACATCAGTGGGAGCCAGATAAAGAATCTGCAGAAAGAACTCACTTCCATTGTTGGGAAAGGTACATTCATTGTGCTGCACCTCCAACAGGTCTATAAAAGGCTGAATTCACTCCTGTTCCTTCAGATCTACTTGTTACTTCATCATCAGTTACCCTGTGTGTTTGCTGGAGATTTTCTGCTCCTCTCTCACTCTTCTCTCTCTTTCTTTCCCTCCAAATCACCTCTCTGCCTTCTCCTCCTGACCATGAGGTGTAATTAGCTCACATGAAAGTCCACTTAGAAGATGTATTTAAATTGAACCTGTAGAGTACCAGTCACAAATTTACCGGAATATCGGTCAAACATTGCGTTTATAGGACAGATAGGCGAATGCGGGGGATGGTTGGTGGCTAGTAATTTGGATAAAGAGACACTGTGTAGTTTCTAAGGGGTCACTGAAAAAGTTTACGACCTGTGCTCTTGCCTGTGAGAGGAAGTGAGTTTTATACTTCCTGATTGCAGTCAAGTTGACCTTAGATATGAGGTATTAATGTGTTTCATAGGTGCTCTTTTGTATGATGCCCATCCGGATGCAAGACTTAACCCAGACTTTTCTGTGTCTTAGGAGCAGTCAAGATAATATCCACTGAAACTCCAAATGTTACCCAATGCCAGGAAAAAAGGACAAATAGCGTCGGCGTGGAAACTGGCATCATACTGGGGGTAGCACTCGTGGCTTTCGTCCTGCTGCTGGGTCTCATTGTGTTTATGTTTACATGGAGGAAGAGAGGTAGGTTCAGCTTACTGAATGTGTTGTATTCATGCGATTTGTCATGTTATTGTGTAGTCTTCTGATTGTTCATTTACTACCCTTGTGGTCAGGAGCTCGCACATAAGTAAGAACTTGATGTCAAATACCGGTATGTCTTTGTCCAGCTTACTTGCATCTTCAGTCCAAGTGAGTTGAAAGAGTTACTAGTTGCATGCTAGTCTATTGTATACCGAAATTGGTGTACATTTTCTGTTACTAACTCCAATGGGGTGATATTTAGGATACAATATTTAAGTCAGACAATATTCTGACAATCACATACTGCTAATACACTAATAGAAATAAAGTGCATTAAAGAATAAGCCAAGGCTCCTGGAAACTCGAAAAGAAAAGAAGGATGAAGAGATTATGGAATTAAATGATAAATAATGCAGAAAAAGGTTGGTTGTTCTCAGAACAAACCTCAAACATTGGGAAATGCATTCTTCACAATGCACATTGGGAGACGCCTTTAGTACTTTGACCACCTTTCTTGTCACACCCCTCACTATATGTGAGAACCCTGCTCCCTAGATGCAGGCACACTGAACACTGTTAATGGGAAAGTTCTTCGATTCCTGCTTACTGCAATCTCACAACATTTCTTCTTTTTCCTCAACTTCCCTCTCTATTAATCACCTTCTCACATCAGTTGTCCTCTTTTTTTCTATGTTGTGTGGGGAGATGTAGACATGGCTCCCTTTCCTAGTGGGTACGTAGAGGTGATGTGCTTTTTCCTTATTGTAAATTATTTTATTTTCTGGTAAATGTATTGTGCTCCAGCTAATGTACTGGAATGGGCCCCCATGTGCTGGTGCCAAGGAGGAGCAGAGGGGCTCTGAGATGAATGGAGATGCTGCAGGGACATTTTGATACCTTCATTGAAGACACGCCTGACCCAATTATGGTGCTGGCATCACAGGATTTCTCATTTACAAGGTATCATGACAGCACTACAGTACTGTGGTTGCAGCAGTTGTTTTAAACCAGTGCATTTTATCACTGACCCGGGTCAGATATAGAATTGTGGAGGTGAGGAGAAAAATGGCCCCACATCTCCTGAGTGTCTGTTGCACCACAGCTGGTTCCTACTTCCCTGAAGCCCTGCAACAACAGAAAACTCAGGGGCTGATTAATGTGACTGTCATTTTAATCCTAGAGAAAGCCAGAATCTCAGCCTCCTGCTATGCTGGCTGTTAGACCTGGCACCTTGGCATGGGTCTCCCTTCCATTTTGTTTGCTGTTGCCTAATGTGTTTTTGCTGGTGTTAGATGCTTTGGGCACTGTATCACTGCTGTCCAGTGCCACAGAGCAAGTGCTCCCTATTGTAAATTGATGTATGGATTAGTGAGTCCATGATTGGCTGGTTTGGTTTACCTGTCAGACCCTAGTACAGTGCACCAGGAGTGCCCAGGGCTGGTAATCCAAATGCTGCTGGTGGGCTTGCAGCACTGGTTGTGCCACCCACAGAGGCAGCCTGTCAAAGTGTGTCTAAGGCTTGCTATTGCAGAGCCTGTGTGCAGTCTGGTACTGCCATGCTGACTGGGCAAGTGCACCCACTTGCCAGTCCCTAAACCTTCCATTTTCTTCATATCAGACACCCTTATGGTAGGCCCAAGGGCAGGGTGCATTGTAAGTATAAGGTAGGGCATGCCCTGGTGTGTGTGACCTGTCCTAATAGTGAATTACAGCCATTTTCGTTTTTCACTATTGCAAGGCTACCTGTTCCCCATAGGCCAGAATGGGCAGTTTGATTATTACATCTTATAATCCTAACTGACTCAGGGAACAAGGTAGAAATTCGAGTTTAGTATGCCTGAACTCAGAATGATAAAATGCATCTTTTAGTGAAGTTGGTTTTAACATTCTGTGTTTGAAAATACCACTTTTAGAAAGTAGGTATTTTCGTGTCTAACCATCCAAGCCTGCCTCTGCTAGGTTGTGTATTCCTTGTCTGGGGATTGAGTGACAGGGGCTGGGGGATTCCAGGAGACAGGGTGAGTCAGCCCAGGGCTGAAAAGGAAGATCTGCATGCAGATGGGTGGGAGGAGTTGCACCTGGGACCTGAATAGGGCTGTGCCTTCCCTCTACAATGGTGGCTCCACCTCCTGTGGTGCGTCTGATGTCTCTGCCCTGCACTGTGAAAGGAAAGAAGGAGTCATGCAAACAGAGTGCTCCAGGACTGAACAGAACTGGTTTGCACTAGGCAAAGGCCTCTCGCCTTCAGAGAACAAAGAGAAACTGAGTATACATATTGGGACCCAAACCCAAGAACTTCAGATCACTTTTGGGAAACAAGAAGAAACCTTTGCTGAGGAGAGGAACCAGAGAGACTGAGGAGAGACTATGCCTAAGCTTGAGGGAGTGGCCTGCGGTGGTTGCCTAACTGCCAAAGAGAAGAGAGAGTAACTTTGTTTGTACTTTCATCAACTTGTGAAGGATCTCCAAGGGCTTGAGAAAGAGCTTGCCTCCTGCTGAAGTCTCAGGGACAACAGACTTCAACCACCAGCTCCCCAAGAGTTCTTTGGAAGTGCCTGCAGTTTTGTTGGGCTTTCTGAGGGACTGCGTGTCACAAAGAGCTGAAAGCGTGACTCACGAAGAAGAAGCGTGCCGCCGCAGCCGCTGTTGTCGCATCATTAAACAAGGGTGTCGCCGCTGTAGTTGTCGCATCGCATCGCACGAGCGTCTCGCAACACCGAAGAAGCGGGTCACCGCCGCAGCTGCTGTCGTCGCATCACTGCACAAGGGTGTCTCCGCTGAAGTTGTCGCATCGCCTCGCAGAAGCGTTTCGCATCACCGGAGAAGAGTGGCGCTGACGCAGCCGCTGTCATCACATCACTGAACAAGGGTGTCGCCGCTGCAGTTGTGGCATTGCCTCGCTGAAGCGTCTCGAATCACCCGAGACGCATGTCACAGGGCCTGTCGCGGCTCAGAAGAATCGTTGAGTCGCCGCACGGCCGTCGGGCGTGCACACATCATGTCGCATCAAGAAGAAGACGCCATCTTTGTTTCATTGCACTGGATCTTCATCGTATCACGGTGTTGCGAGCCGCATCGCCATGAGAGCGCAGTAAGAAACCGATGCATCACCATTCCTACGTGTACAGAACCGACGCATCACCTTCCCTGCAACACTTTCGCTGTATAGCGTTACGCATCCAAAGGTACATTGACCTCAAAGTGTCGCATTTTAACATCTAAAGAGAACTTAGCTAATTCTACCATTTTAAGGACAGTATTGTGGATTTTTGTCGTTTGTGGTCTTGTGATAAGTCTATATGAAGAATACTTATTTTTTATATAAAACTTGTGTGGTGTCCATCTGTAGTGTTGTCACTGGGTTACTGTATGTGTTCACAAATGCTTTACACACTGCCTCTGAGATAAGCCTGTCTGCTCGTGCCAAGCTACCAAGGGGGTGAGCAGGGGTTATTTTAGGAGTGTACTCCCTTACCCTGACTAGACGCAAGTGTCCCTATTTGTGAAAGGTACCTACCTCTGCAAATCTAACACAGGCCATAGGCGATGATGATATTGACTATGGGACAGAATATATAGTCTCTGGTTCTGAGGCTACAAGGAGATACATCCATGGGTATCAGACAGAGTTGCTTCAGCAAAAGAACCACAACATAGGTTTTCCATTGACCTCAGCTTCCCCACAAAACATGATTTGTGCAGCTAGTTTCCAGCCTCAGACTTTGGCCCTGCTCCACTTCACAGGGAAGTGGGAGACATCTTAATAACCGAGAGGTTGAAACGTTAATATCCCCTTGTTTTTTTCCCTGATACCAACCTGTGGAAGGATCATAGACAAAGCCTCTGGATTTGGATTAGTGGATTCCCTGCTTTGCAGTGTGAGCAGTCCTTCGTTTGTGTCCACTATGATGCTAAATCATCTCACCCACTTGATGACAAGGTGGAAATATCAATGAAGGGACTTTTTTGGCCGAAGAACTTGCCGTACATTCCAGTATATATGTAGCCTACACGCCCCAGTCACTGCATCATGGTTTCCACATATTATCTGGCAGAATCTAGAAAGGAGAGGGTGGGGTTCCCCTCCAGGGGGTTATGGACCAGCCAGTATGGTTTTTATTAGTCACTTTTGATATCTCTTCTTTAGTAGCTTCAGCATCAGGATTTGCAGTGGCAGCTAAATAATATATCTGGGTGTTTGAGAAATGAATAGCTCAAAGGACTGCCAGATACTCCATCGCCAACTATTGTTTCTGTAGCTTTTCAGGAGTGAGATATGATGAAGCAGAGGATCAAAAGTTGTTATTTTCATTCTGACGGGCGGCTTGAGGTCATCGAGCTTCAGAATGGCAATTGTCGAGTTCTGGGTCCAAGACTCAAGCTCTCCTGTTTTCAGGCATGTTGGATCCACACCCTATAGAAGGAGGTCAGTGAATCAACCACAAGTCTTCTCTGACTGCATGCTGGTGCTGGCTTTGGGTGATTCGGAATCTTGAAAGTGTGTTTCTTATGGGATAAAACACGGTGGGTGGTGTAGCTTGTTTCATAGGATTAAAGGTGGCCCTTCATATTCATTCCTAAGTACCTTCAAAGAGATTTTTGCTGGATATACAAACTAAACTGATGGTCTTGTATGGTGCCTGTTTTTCAACCACTATGCAAGCAGAGCAGGATAATGACCAAGGCAGAGATATTACCTTCCTCTTATGAGTAGTTTCCACAACAGTTGGAGAGGTTCAGATTTAACACTCTTCAGTTTCAATGTTTGTAGTTGTTCCTCCACCTTCAGCAGCCACAACAATATTTGCAGCCTGTCTGGAAGTTGAGGGTGCCAAGTCACTTTACCACCGACCTCGACCCTGCTCCCCTAAAGCTACTTTAATTCTTTGCATCCCTCCAGCATTTTTCACCAGTGGGAGGTAGAGTACCAACATGTTTGCAGTCGAGGGAGCAAATTGCCTCGGGCGGTGGGTCCTCCAAGTCATAAGATTAGGGTCTTCACTCCCTTTGATGAAGCCTCTCCTATCACCATCTCTTCATTTTTGTCCAAGAAGGGAGATGTTTCCTGTTTAAAGGAGAGGGCAAACAAGTGCTGTGTAGCAGCGAAGAAGGAAATGATAAGTCAGATCTTCTAAGGCCGAAGAAGAGCCGGTTTACTATAGTCCTGAACAAGGGATTAGCTAGAGAATTAAAATAACCTCCACTTTGAATTAATGCCCCGATGGCACGAAACAAGTGAGTCCAACCCTCCCTAGATGAGGTCTCTTGTGTCTTCCATCCAAGCATCTATTCATTCATCCTTTCAGTCTTTCATATACTATTCCTCCTTTGCATTCTTTCATCCATCATTCAGTCTTTCCCTAATCCAACCATCCTCTCTGCTCTCAATCGATCCATCCACCCACTTTGCCATCCACCCAGCCAGTCTCCCATCCATCCATCCACCCACTCTGCCATCCATTCACTCTGAACATCCATTCACTCATCCTTTCACTCACTCATCGTTCCCTGCACTCTGCCATCCTTTCACCTGTCAATCCACCTATCCATTCATCCCTTTTCTCTGCCATCCTTTCACCTGTCCATCTATCCAATCACTCATCCATCCATCTACTCTGCCATTGCTTCACCTGTCCATCCATCTATCTGTTCACTCATTCATCCACCTATCCATCCGTCCATCCACCTATCCATCCAGCCATCCATCCATCCTTTTACTCTGCCATCCTTTCACCTGCCCATGCACCTATCCATTTTCTCACCTGCTCACCCACTCATTTATCCGCCCTTCCTTCCATTCAATATTCCCTGCGTCTTTCCTTTTTCTATTTACCCATCTTTTGTTCTACCTCGCTCCTATTTGCCTTCTATTGACGCTCGATTCTTATATAGCGTTATTTATGAGCTTTTATCATTATTTATGAGCTTTTATCGTCAGCTGAGTTCCAGACCAAAGAGGCTCATAAAGAACGCCACCCCCGCTGTAGCTGCTAAAGCGGAGGGTTCATGAACCCCTGGTCCTAGATCTACTGACCCTCAAACGCAACTGCACGAGACTGGAAATATGCTGGAGCTGCAACAAGTACCCCACCAACCTTAGAACCTTCAGGTCTACCCTCAACAACTACTATCGCGACCTCAGGAAGGCAAAGAAGAAAGCCCTTACCAACTGCACTGAGGCGATTGCAAACCATGCCAAGGAACTCTTCAGCATCGTTTGAGAGGTCTCCTCCCCAGCCACCACCGAGAACACAATGCATCCCTCCCTTGCCCTCTGTGACAGCCTGGTGGACTACTTCCACCAGAAGATCACAGACATCTACAGCAACTTCAGCCCACCGATCTCACCCACCCACCTGCACACATACTGACGCTACGCTCAGCTTCGACTCACCGATTGGATACAGCTCTTGATCCAAGACACCACCACTGTCATGAAATCAATCCACTCGGGGGTTCTCACCGACCCCTGCCAGCACTACATCTACAACCTAGGAAGGAAAGTACTCAGCATCAGCCTCTCAGAGATCCTCAACTCTTCCATCTCCACGACCACCGTCCCCAACACATGGAAGCATGCAGAGGTCAAGCCGTTCCTGAAGAAATCCTCTGCTGACCCCAACGAGCCCCAGAATAACCGTCCCATCTCGCTTCTCCTTTTCCCCGCCAAGGTCCTGGAGAAAACTATCAACCGTCAGCTCACAGAGTACCTCGAAGGAAACAACCTTCTCGACACCTCTCAATCTAACTTCCGATGCAACCACAGCACCGAAACCAACCTGATCGCAGCAACAGATGAAATCACATGCCTCCTAGACCAAAGTCAAATAGCACCACTCATCCTTCTCGACCTCTCGGCGGCCCAGGACACCATCTCGCACCACACCCTCATCACCAGACTCCAACACATCAGCATACAAGGCAACTCCCTCAAATGGATCTCCTCCTTCCTCTCAGGTCGAACTCAGAGGATCCATCTTCCTCCCTTCTCCTCCGTACACAAAAACATTATCTGCGGTGTCCCCCAGGGCTCTTCCCTCAGCCGCACCCTCTTCAACACCCTCATGACGCCACTAGCAGATTCATTCACGCCTATGGACTCAACAGCATCTCATACGTCGATGATATGATGCACATCCTATCCCTCACAGAAGACCCCGACACCACCAGAGCCAACTTCTGAGACACCATGTCTGACATTGCCACAGGGATGAAGTTCAACTGCCTAAAGCTCAACTCAGACAAAATGGAAGTACTCAGCTTCGGGAACAAGCGCTCTCCATGAGACGACACCTGGTGGCCCACCGAGCTAAGCCCCACCCCAACTCCCCCACTGACCATGCATGCAACCTCAGAATTATCCTGAACAGCCAACTGACAATGAAGCAACAGGTCAATGCCCTCTGCATGCTCAGCAGTATTTTCCGATGGATGCCCACTTCCACCAGGAAAAGAGTCACCAAAACCCTCGTATCCAGCCGCCTTGACTACAGCAACACACTCTATGTCGGAGCCACCAAACAGCTCCTCATCCGCTTCCAAAGCGTCCAGAACACGGCAGGAAGACTCATCCTCAACCTTTTCAGAAGAACCAGCGCCCCCCACCCCCCCTCCTCAAAACTCTACACTGGGTTCCCGTCCAGAAAAGATGCCTCTTCAAACTCCTGACACACACCTACAAAGCCCTCCACTACTCCAGACCCGCCTACTTCAGCCACTGCCTGACGATCCACCAACCTACCAGAGAGCTCCACTTCACCTCCCTCACCTTGGCACACATTCCCTGCATCCGTATGAGCCACTGCAGAGGTCGTTCCTTCTCATACCTCACCTCCAAGTCCTGGAACTACCTCCCCCTCCACTTGCGAACCGCCCCCTCGCTGGAAGACTTCAGCAAGAAGCTCAAGACATGGCTGTTCGACCAAGGCTCATAGAACCTCAGCACCTGGAGTCCCCCGGTGAGACAAGTTGTGCTATACAAGAACTGATTCATTTATTTATTTTTTTGCCACCGCAAAAATTGTGCAGCGTCAAACTTTTTGTGTGTTAGAGTTCCCAGGGCAGTCTTCTCTCGGAGACTCCTTCCGCCTACACAGGGGCTTGGGACTTCTCTATGCCTTTGTAAAAGAACAATCCTGTGCACACATACAATTCATTAAATCAAAATTGACATGAGTAAGTACAACTTAACAAAAGAAACATCCATATATAAATTAGTAATTCTGTTTAATATGCGTATCCAGCCGACACGTGTTTCATCGTGGGACGTGTAAACCACGACTCTTCAGGGCTGGAAAGAATACAAAACATTTCATGCTAAGACATGTGCCACAAGCCAAACAATTGCAAAATATATTGCACAATACAAACGTAGGATACCACGCCAGTGCGGAGATAAAAAAGAAGAAAACACCACTGCTCCAAGAGGGTACTGAAGTGATGATAAGACAAATGTATAGAATAAGCCTGCACCACCAATCGGTGAAAAGTCACAAAGAGAGGGAAGGAAGGAAAAAAGAAACCACGACGAGGACCTGTTGGCTAAATGGGAAGAGGCGCTTAACCTCAAATCCCAAACTCTAATGCAAATCCTTATAGAAAGTGCTGAGAGGAAAGTCAACAAACTACAAACTGATATAGCCACCTTAGAAGATGAAATTAAAAATCTTAACCGTAAGGAAGCTACTGAGAAAAATTATGCAACCCTGAAGGATATACTGGCCATACACCAGAATGAGATCAAGGATAGGAAAGCGAGACAGCTCAAACGGGACGAATTGGACTACAAAATGGGTAGAATTTTTACTTATGCACGCAAATACGACACACTTTTTCCTACCAGCACGATGCCAGACAAAACGGTTAGAGCTGACATCATCTCTCCAGCTTCTAGCTCCACTTCCTTAAGCATCCCGGTGTCCAGTGATAGTGAGCATGACACTGATCCTAACACCAAGAGGCAGGAGTCATCTTTTTTAAGGGAAGTAAGGACCATTCGGAGAGGAAACAGAGCCTCAAACACACGCACCACACAGGTCACAAAACACGCAGAGGGAGGAGAGGCGGAAAAGGGAGAATACAGGAGAAAACTACGTTCAGGCAACGAGCGGAACCCACTATAGACTCTATCTCTGAGGTTCAGGTTGTCAATTTATCATCCATGACACTCACTGCAGACATGAACTCATTGCTGAGTAAGGGCCTTAATTTCAATCCTACGGTTTCTGGCGATTTCTGTAGACTCAAAATAGATTTGTTTAAATTTGTTAGAGCTTTGAAATTGAAATTTTTTTTTGCTGATAATCCGAAAGCCAATAAAAGAGCTACTACAAAGTATTGTGAAGATGTCTTTGGTGTTCCCACTATTTGTGATATACAGGCCACTAAATTGCTCCTATCTCTGACTGACATAGAAGAGTCTCCTTACACCATGGTCCAACTGCTAGATGAGCTCAATATAGATACTTCTAGTACTCCTGGTAGTGGTCTAAAAAATAAGTCCAAATGGGTACCCATACTTTCAGGGGGGAATGTGATTGATATCTTTTACAAAAGGGTGTTAGAGGATCTAAACCTGCATGAATCAAAAAGGAATAAGAGCAAGTGTGTTTTCAATGACAATCTAACATCAGGTGAACGTCAGGCATTAAAAGAACTTGTGGATAATGAAGACATCCTTATCAGGGAGGCGGATAAGGGTGGGAATGTTGTTATCATGAATCGGGCAGACTATAACAATGAGATTCTTTCACAGCTTAGTGATCACTTATGTTATCATACTGTTACTCACAATCCTATGGGACATTTGACGACATTGATCAACAAACATCTCTCAGAGTGGCATACTGCAGGCCTTTTAGATGCAGATGAGGTGGCCTATCTGAAGGTCTTTAGACCTACCTTTCCTGTATTATACACATTGCCAAAGATACACAAACAACTCCCATTTCCTCCAGGAAGACCTATTGTCTCTGGCATAGGAGGACCTACAGAGAGACTGTCTGAGTATGTCGACTTATTTTTGGGCCCGTTGGTACGGAATCTAGCATCTTACATACAAGATACTAAACATATTCTTAGCATTTTGTCTGACTTTCAGTGGCAACCTGGCATGATTTTGGCCACCTTGGATGTAGTGTCATTGTACACCAGTATTGATCCTGAAATAGGTCTCAGAGCAGTCACCAAAACTCTTGAGAATAGGCCAGCAACACTCTGGCTACACAACAACATGCTGATTACCATGATGCAGCTCATACTTCATAACAACTTCTTTCTATTTGAGAACACATGGTATAAACAGGTGAAAGGAGTAGCAATGGGTTCGCGTTTTTCACCATCGTTTGCTAATCTATTTATGGGCTGTTTGGAGAAGGAATGGATTTGGGGCCCCAATGGAACGGAATGGATCAATTCCATCATCTATTGGGGCCGCTATATAGATGATTGTCTTCTAGTGTGGTCCGGCAGTGAGAATGAGCTGTTGAGGTTTTGTACTTATCTTAACACCAACAGCTTTGGAATACACTTTACCATGGAGTACAGCACTACTAGTGTTACATTCCTTGATGTTGAACTTTTTGTAAAGAATGACAAATTGAACAGTCGTTTATTTCGTAAAGGCACCTCTTGCAATTCTTTATTACATGCACACAGTAACCACCCGTTTCATCAGGTGAACGCAATTCCCTATGGAGAATTTTTAAGAGCCAGACGCAACTGTAGTGATGAGTTGGAATTTGCAAATTGCATTAAGGATATGAAACAAAGATTTCAGAAACGGGGCTATTCACCTTCAATTCTTAAAAAATCAGAAAACAGAATAGCCAGGGTGAAACGCACTAATACCCTACTACCTAAAATCACCAATAAGGCTACTACAGAGCGCAACATACATATGATAACTGAGTACAATGCATTAAGTCACATTATGAGGAAGAGCCTCAACAAACACTGGGGTATTCTCCAAACAGACACCTCTCTTCGTGAATTCCTGACCAGTTACCCACAGATTACATACAGACGAGGCTACAATCTACGTAGTAGACTTAGTCCTACTGTACCAAAAGTTCAAAGGAAACAGTCTTGGTTTACACCTCTGACATTGGGCTTTCACAAATGTGGCTGCTGTGGAGTGTGCAGATGGGCGAAACATAAGACTTTATCTTTTTCTGGACATAATGGTAATCTATACACTATCAAATCCAACATCAATTGCACTACCAAATTTGTGGTGTATATTATAGAGTGCAATTGCGGGAAACAATATGTGGGTAGCACCATCAGGGCACTTAAGGAAAGAATTGGTGAACACACCAGGGCAATTCACCAAGTAGATGCCAGATACCCAGTAGCTCTACACACTGCTAGCTGCTCTACACAGAATAGCCGGAAAGGTTTCCAATTCTTTGGGATAGAAACTATTGATGTAGGGGTGCGAGGGGGCAACAGAGAACTACGCCTAAGACAGTGTGAGGCTATGTGGATAATGCGCCTACAGACGGTTGAGCATGGGCTCAATTATGACTCAGAAATGCAGTATTTCTTGGGTTGAGACGAACACACAATGACTTTGTCTCGGATCTCTAGCCATTCCGTCAATGATGTAATGTGATGTTGCTCCTTTTGCTCCTTTTGCTAATTTGCAACACTGTGTGTTGCTCTCTTGCCCTGTACAAATTTGGATTTTGTAACACAATAATAGCTGGGTCTCAAAATGCAATATACATGTGGGTTGATTAATGCCATCTAGCTATTTTTATTTCTGTTATTTGGTTTTCGTGACATCAACTGTATTTAAAATTTGTCATGTCCCCACCTCGATATACTTGCCTTTTTCCGGCCTGCCTATTGGCTTGTAAAGTTTGAGTTTTTGTAAATGTTGCTGTAAGTTATGTACTCTCTTACTCTCCTAATTCTACTATATCTTGTGATTGAACTATCTACTACATTATTGCAATTGAGAACGATGACGTCTTAAGTGCTCTGTGCTTCAGTACATACTCTCTCTTGTTGTTTAACTTTTTTAGTGCCTATAGTTTGGCACTTGTGTTTTATCCTGTATAATTTTTTATTGTAAGCATATCTTGTCATTGACTGGTGTAATGTTTGATAACTGTCTGTCCAGTCATGTGTGATTGAATGCGCTACATGCCATACGTTTCGTTTTTCAGTTTACCTTTGTGTCAGTCTAGGATATACAATTAGTGATACATGCAGGACGGGGATGCCACTGGTATTCACTGTCCTACCTCCTTCTCTCTTTCTTCTGCCTCTCTCTTTTAACCTCCCTCTTTTCTATCCTCTATCTAGGGGATTGAATCAGACATTTTCATCGTATACTTGATTGGCTCCAGGTTGAGATTTACAATTTTCTGATGAGCTTAATGGAGTTTTTTACACCGTATGCTCTGAGTTTGGTTTTTCCCCTGTTTGACCATTAGAAACTTAAATCGAGGTTAGAGAACCGTGTCTCTTTTATGGGGATTACTTTGTACCACTCGCGTTTTGCAGCTGTGGTATTTTGTGATAGTTTTCTCTTTACATTCTGCGGGTATAAAAAATAGCTTGTTACGCATTGTGCGTGGTGCCTGGATTATGTAAATATTGTGAGGGTTATCCTTATAAATAAATTATGAGTAGTTTCATTTCCTTGATTTCCGGCACTTCGGTTTCAATCGGCTACAGTGCACTACGGTCCGTCTTCTTCCGGTGCTACTCAGTATACTTATTTCTACGCTCTAGTGTTTGGGTGCTTCCTGCAATATAGGCACTTCCGGGTCACGAGTCTCGGATTCACTCGCATACGGAATGGATGCCGCCAGGATGCTTTGACACTTCTTTCTACTTGTAAGTACCGAGTTAATTTCTAATCTTGTTCGTTTCTTTTGCATACGGCATAGATGCTGACTGGGCATCTTTTTTATCTTAGATTAAACATAGTGGGAGACGTTTACGTTACCTAACTTTGGCTCCTGCTTTTGTCTTTATTTCAGACACTTGTTTGCATAGACATTTTCTAGCAAAGACGTTGCCTGACACATACGAGCTGGAATTACTATTTAAGGATACTCTGTCTGTACAACTGATTTTTACGTGACTGGCGGCAGGAAGTCATCTAAGATCCTTGTTTTTGCTTAATTTTGGAGGTACGAATTATTTTTCATGTATTTGTTTTCTGACCGACGTATTATTTACGTTTTTACGTGCAATCTACATCGGGTGTGTTATTTTTTTATTCGTACAGAGACTATACTTATTTGCTCAGATCTACTGACCCATCGCTCACATTTTTGCGTTCCCTACCGGGTTGGAATTATCACCGGTGGAGGGGTAAGATATTCTCGTTTACTGTTTTTTTAGACTTGCCTTTTTGATCATTGTCTTGGCACCTAGGAACACACATGTGTTTTACTATTTGTTTGTACTGTTTTATTTTTCAGTATCTACTGTCATTTTGGCATTAGCTTCAGGTATGGACGCGTTATTTTATTTTTGTAGAATTTGTACTCATAGGGTACATAGCCTTTGCACCTTTCATTATATTTTGGTACATTGGTGATGATTTGGTTTCTTTTTTCCTTCCTTCCCTCTCTTTGTGACTTTTCACTGATTGGTGGTGCAGGCTTATTCTATACCTTTGTCTTATCATCACTTCAGTACCCTCTTGGAGCAGTGGTGTTTTCTTCTTTTTTATCTCCGCACTGGCGTGGTATCCTACGTTTGTATTGTGCAATATATTTTGCAATTGTTTGGCTTGTGGCACATGTCTTAGCATGAAATGTTTTGTATTCTTTCCAGCCCTGAAGAGTCGTGGTTTACACGTCCCACGATGAAACACGTGTCGGCTGGATACGCATATTAAACAGAATTACTAATTTATATATGGATGTTTCTTTTGTTAAGTTGTACTTACTCATGTCAATTTTGATTTAATGAATTGTATGTGTGCACAGGATTGTTCTTTTGCTTGGTTTTAGGTCAAATTTTATTTGTCCTATACAATTCGAGGGGTTTCAGGGGTTTCCCCTCCCTGCTTTGCACCATACAGATATTGAAGCTCACTGCACCTACGTTTATCAGCAGAGCGCCACTTCTTCCTAATTTTTGAATACCCCGTTCTAAAATTTTCTCTATGCCTTTGTACCTATCCCACTCCTGCCTGGAGTACTGATAAAGATCAGGAGAGGCCGGGCCCAAGTCTTCCTAGTGTCCTGGGCTGGGTGAGGATAGTGTGATACCAGGAACCTCTGACCATGAGCATGTGCCTCTGATTGAGCCATATCAGCATGGCCAGGTCCTGCACCCGTACTTGCACAACCTACACTTCCATGTGCGGAGATTGAGTGGTGACAGTCAGTGCCTTTTAATTTTCCTCTCAAAGTGGTTGGGGTCATTCTGACAGCAACGTCTCCTTCTACCAAAGCAGCATATGCAGGATGCAGGGAGAAGTGCGTTCCTTGCTGTTCTTCCCATCTTATTCAGTATACCTGATATTCTTCTGATTAGTCTTTTACAGGCCCAGCTAGAGGTTATTTATTGGCTCTTTTGGCTTGTCTTTGTTTAGGGGATCAGCCTTCTCTCTTAAATTCACCTGTTGTGATGCACTTTTTGAGGGGATTGACCTACATGCTCCCTCCAACACCACTTCTGATACCACAGTAGGACCTTAATTTGGTCGTCACCTATCTCATGTGCACTCCTTTCGAGCCCATGCACAGTTGTTCCCTTCGCCTGCTAACCATCAAGACAGTTTTCCTCATCCTCATAACATCGGCCGAGCAAGTGAGTGAACTGCTGGCATTGTCTTGTGATGCCACTGTACACTTTACTCTTCCCAGACAAACTGGTCCTCCGGACAAAAGCAACATTCCTGCCCAAAGCAGTCATGCCCTTTCGCATAGGATGATCCATCGCCATGCATGCTTCTTGTGCAGCACGTCATCCCTCCAAGGAGGAAGAACGACACTACCGTCTCTTGATAGCAAAAGAGCCCTGTTGGGTGCCCACTGTAATACAGATAGGATGACCAACGTTCTGCCAGTTTCTGCTGAGGTAAGAACAGAGCAGTGGTACAGAAGAGAATATATCAACATCTGCCCGGGTGGGCCAAAAGGCAATTCCTCAATGTTTGTGGGCTCATTCCACCATAGCAAAGGCTTTTACCACTGCACTGGCATGTGGTGTGCCACTCTTGTCTAACCACTAGGCTGGTACATGGCCATTCCTTCATCCGCTGCCCGTGCAGGTAAGAGCGTTGGGGCAGTGGGGCCCGGGTAGGGGACGGGATTCGACAGACGACCACGAGGGAAAATTAAATAAATAACTCATTTTCCCTCTTCATCCTCTGTCGAAATCTCCCCCCCCCTGGTTCCACCGCTCTTACCTGCATGGGCCGCGTCTGCATTCCTTCATAAGTTCACAAAGCGTTATTGCTTCGATAACCAGGTCTGGCAGGATAGCCATTTTGCCCATTCTGTTCTCCAGTATTTCCTGGTCTAAGCCATTCCACAGACTCAGCACCAGAGGAGGTGTAATGCTTTGGTATCTATTCACAAGTGGGTAATTGGAACTTGTACGAAGAAGAAAGGACTTACCTTCTGAAACGCCTTTTCTGGTACAGTCTTTATCTAACTGCAGATTCCTCACTGACCTTCCCTGCTCCCAGTTCTGTGGGATGGACCCATACTGTCTGTAGGAAGGTGGATATCTGACTATGGTTACCCCCAACTATTTGCCTAGTGTCTAGCTGGTTTTTCGACTTAGTTGGCCTGAGATCCTGCCATTCAGGGTCTCAGGCTGTCTGCTCTCTCTTTAAAATGGACTCCATGTACCCTAGGTACATTCCCAATTGGTAAGGACCACCTTATTGGACCCTGTACAGTGTACCCTAGGTACCCAGGGCATAGGTGTACCCTAGGCCTCCCAGGGGCTGCAACATGTATTATGCCACCCCTGGTCTGGCCTTCCAATCAGACACAACTGGCTGATCACTCAGCTGGGGCAAGGTCGTGTAATCACCCCTTGCTTAGATATAGTATATCTATATCTACCTTATATATAGACACATGTGTACCTATCAGCCACTCCTATGGCAGGCCTTAACAATCCTGGAGGCAGAGTGCTTGGTAACATGTGAGATGGTGCTCTAGCATGAGCCGAGCCTGTCTGCAGCTTTCGGAACCATGTCCTAATAGCTGTTCTATGATATAGCCTACCATATACTCTTAAAGTGCCTTATAATCTTAAACGGTTATGGTAACTATGTTTTGGCTTTATCAAAACATGTCGTGTAAGGTGTCTAACACTTTGGAATAATACCCCCATACCAATTCTGGTGATGAGGATATTATTCCTCCCTTCTAGAGGGAGAGACATGTTAAAATCCTACTTTGCTGTTTAACTCTAACCAAAGCCTCAGCATCACAAAATGGATGCTGCTGCCACAGACACGAGTCTGACCTCCTGCTGCTGGGAGTGATCCCGGCAAAGGAGGCTTGGACAATAGGTTTCCTGCTTGGGGAGGTGCTAGCACCTCCCCAGACAGACTTTAGTGTATTGGGGCAGGGAGGGCTGAAAGGAATGAGACATGCCTGGGGCACACAAGGTGTCCCATGCATAGTCCAGTTCAAACCGGTGCTGGGGCACTCCAGCCCCAGTCCTGGCGCGAAACTGGACAAAGGGAAGGGGGTGTAACCACCCCCCTCCCAGGTCCCACCCATAAGGCGTGACCTAGCAGGTATCCCAGCCCCCCAGATTAGTATAAGAGTGGGAGTTGGGCCTCAAGACTTTAGATTATCCTGAACCTGCAACTTGAACAGAAACTCTGGACCTTCGACATTCGACGAAAGAAGAAGACTGAAGAATCTCCCTTGTGGCCAAGGAGTGGCTACCCTGTGCAAACAAGCACCATCAAGAGACTACCCTTTGCTTTGCTCCAGTTCTACGAGGGACCGACTGCAGAGCCCGACCAGAGCCTTGACTTCCAGACTTCTCCAACCCTGATCCCCATCCACAGCCGTGCTGAGATCCGTGGAGGCGACGAGAGACGTGGGACCGGCTACCTGGGAAAAGTGGCTAGTATCTTCAAGCACAGCTTCTGAGGCACCCTCGAAGTTGTGCACCAGGGATTGAGAAGCCCCAATCCCAAGCACCGTCTGCACCGAAGATCAGCCCCCCACACTCCACGAGTCCTGCGTGGGGCCCTTCTGCATTTTCCTGCTTGCCGCGTCTGTCCGGTTGCTTGCCCGCTGGCTAGTGGCCTCTGAGACGACGCACCCTGAAATCTTCAGCGCTGGTTTCGCTCCTCCAGACTGGCTCCCGCTTCCTTGCAAAGAAGAAGCACCCCAGACCTTCCTGGTCTGCACCAGAAGCAAGTCCTCCGTTCTTCGTGGGTTCCGCTTGCCAAGGCTTGGTGAGTCCTAGTCCAACTTCGACGCCGCCGACAGCAAGAGCCTTCGTGGGACAGCTCGCCTCCTGGTCCTGGTCGTCCTCGACGTTCCCTGGTCCTCGTGGCTGCAGCGACAAGCTTCACCTTCACCTGCAATCTTCACGACATCGTCTGGTTCCTTCCTGGTTCCACGTGGTCACTGGCTAGTGACCTTGCTCTGTCCCCTCTGCTTGCAGGTATCCTTTCTTCCTGATCCCAGCCTTGGGATCCACCGGACACTCTTCACTGACTGCCTGTCAGCATCTTTCTTCAGGCATCCATAGGAGTCGACGACGAAACCCGACGCAACTTCACCCCTATGCACCCGCAGCCTGTGGGCTAGGTAACTTGGGTACTCTGGTGCTCATCAGGGTAGTGACTATCCTAGTGTCTAGTTTTCCAGTCTCGACTTCCTAGCTACTCCGGAAGTGTCCTAAATCTATCTAATTCAAAACTGTACTATTTCTATCGACTATACGCATTACGCGTGAATGTTTCCACTCTGCACCTGAATCCCGTGGGCCTCCCACTTCCTAACCTTTGGTAGTATAGTGTAGCCCCAGCGATTCCCTAGGCCTAGGCCTATCCTATTTCCGTGACAGTGGTCCTTATACCACTTACTTAGTATATGGTTTGCGTGGCACCTAGGGCCTAACTGTATTACTTACCTGTGTGACTTAATGTATGCATAAATAAGACTGTGTTGTACTTACCTCTAATCTCATAAAGAGTGCTGAGGGTTTGTTTAGAATAAATACACTTTATTTTATATATATATCTGTTGTGGTGTCCTTTCATTTGGTATTCAAGGGATTATATATGGTATCACAGCTGGCTTCACATGCCATTCAGAGTTTAGCCTAAGACTGCTCTTGTCCATGCTACCACTAGGATAGCTGGTCTATAAGGTTGACTTTACAACCAATCACCATAAGGGTATTTGGACTGATATAAGGTGTACACTAGAACTAGTGACATCATACATCAGGCCAACTTCTCACATTGGTGAGCAGCGGTTGGGATCTGAGCTTGCTGTTGTAATACCATTGTAATCTTGAGATACTAAATTGAAAGATCACACAGATATTGTTTAGGTACATATAACATAGATTATAATACTTAAGTCCTACTGGACTTAGTGGTTGTAGGTTGAAGGGAGTAACACACCCTGACTACAACTACTAGAAAGGTTTAGTAGATACAACTAGTGTAGGTAGGTGCACACACCACACCCTCACTAGAATCATGCCCCTGGATGGAGATCACACTGATGCTCCCTCAGGAGAGGAGAATCCTAGAAAGGTTCCCTCTAGATATGATGCATTCACTTTCCAGGAGATGAGACAACTGTGTACCTCCAGGAGATTAAAACAGGGTTCCAACCCTACCCTTAGACAGCTAGTGGAGCTTCTGGAGGCCTATGATGCTGAAAGAGCTGCCCAGGACGGTGCCATAGCTGTAGATAAGGGTCTACCCACCACAGAGGAGTCAGATGGGGCTTCAGATGGAGAGGTAGACAGCCAGGGCCAAGTAGGAATACTTAGCCAGGCTAACCTAAGTTTACATGGGAGTTTGCATGGGGTCCCCCCATACAGACCCCCAAGTGGGCTTAACCAGAGAAACAGGAGGGACAGATCCCCTTCAAGGGAATCCATCCACTCCCATGTCTCTAGCATCTCTAGTGTTTCCTCTCACAGGGGAATGACTTCCCCTGAGAGAAAGGAGCATGAAGCCAGAATGAGGGAAGCTAATCTGAGGATTCAGAGGGAAGAACTTGCCCTTGCCAAAGAGAAGCTTGCTCTGGCTAGAGAACAAAAGTTAAGTGGGTTAGAACCCACTGGTGGCAGCAATATCCCTAGAGATAGGGATAGGCTTATGACCATAGAAACCTAAGCAAGATAGTCCCCCCATATCAGAATGGGGATGACATCCACAAGTGGATGACTGCTTTGGAGAGGGCCTGCAAAGTACAGCAGGTACCCCAGAGTCAGTGGGCAGCTATCTTGTGGCTCTCCTTTTCTGACAAAGGTAGAGACAAGCTCCTCACAGTCAGTGATGAGGATGCTAACAATTACAAAGTCCTGAAGAGTGCTCTGATAGATGGGTTTGGCTTAACCACTGAGCAATATAGGTTGTTGTTCAGAGACACCCAGAAGACACAGACACAGGACTGGTCTGATTTTGTGGATTGTGCCACTAAGGCTTTGGAAGGTTGGTTAACTGGCAGCAGGGTGCAGGACTATACAGGATTGTACAACTTGATTATGAGGGAGCAGATCCTTAGTAATTGTCAAAACCAGCTTCTCCATCAACACCTGGTAGACTCAGATTTGACCTCTCCCCAAGAATTGGGAAAGAGGGCAGATAAATGGGTCAGGACCAGGATTAGGCCTAAAAATCAGGGTGGTGACCAAAAGAAAGATACCACCAAGCCTCAAGAGAAGGGTGGGGACAAAACAAAAGAGAAATCTTCCTCAGGGCCCCAAAACTCCACACAGGGTGGTGGGTCCCAAGCTCCCTCCTCTACCACAGTTAAAAAGCCTTACTGCCGTGAGTGTAAAACTCCTGGGCATTGGAAAACTGACAGCAGTTGCCCAAAGGCTAAAAACAAAACTGTTCCTCCAACTACTCCTGTCACACCACCGATTACTGTCAGCAGTAATCCCCCAGGTGGTGGGAGTGCCCCCAAAAATTTGGTTGGGTTTTCTTGGGGAACACAGGGGGATCCTGGCTTAGCCAATTCCCCTACAGCAGCTACTCTTGTCTGTGATGGTGGCATGGGGTTTGCCAACTTCACTGCCTGTCCCAACACTTTGGGTAGGTACAGACAGGAGCCCTACATCAATGGTAGAAAAGCTGAGGCCTACAGAGACACTGGAGCTAGCATCACTATGGTGGCCCATAGGCTAGTTCCCTCTGAGCAGATTTTGCCTGGTTTCTCATACCAGGTGACTAACATTGATGGCAAACAGAACAGTCATCCCATGGCAGAGGTATGTCTCAGCTGGGGAGGTGTCACTGGCCCTAAAAGGGTGGCAGTGTCTCCAACCTTGCCTGTGGACTGCTTACTGGGGAATGACTTAGAACTCTCAGCTTGGGCTGGAGTTGAACAAGACACCCATTCCACAATGGTAGGCCTTTCAAAAAAGGGTAGTGGGGTTGTGCCAGCCACAACCCCTGTCCAAGTAGATTTCCTCCCTGAAAAGGTTGGAAGGGCAGTGGTAGCCACAGCCCAGGCAAAGACAGACTTCCCTGTAGAGACTGACAGAGCTGTGACAGTCACAGCTCAAACACAAACTGAGTGCCTCCCTGAAAAGGTGGGCAGGGCTGTAATGGTCTCAGCCTATACTCAGACTGACATAGGTGTAGTGAAGCCTGAAACTATGGATCACTCCACACAAACAGAGAGTAGTGGGGAGGAAGAAAAGTCTCCCTCTCCCCAGACATTAGGAAAAGGTCAGCCTCCTCAGGGATCTGACCTCACCCCTTGTGAAGGAACTGCCCCAGAGGTAGCCAGGCCTGGCCTGGCAGAGCCTCTGATGTCAGTGGCCCCTTCCAAGGTGGGACCCAGTCTGGTGCAGGTAGCCTGCCTCTCTCTACCCTGCCTCAGTCAGCCCAGGGCTGCAGAGGTCAGGAAGGCCAGTGGACCCCAAGAGGGCCCCTGTCCACAAGAACCCCCCCATCAAAAGAATGAGGATTGCCTGGCTAGTAGCCCTAGCCAGGTGATGGGTAAAAACATTCCTGAGGGATCCCCTTTACAGGTAGTTAGGGACCTCCCCCAGAGGGATTCTGTTGGGCACAGGCAAACATGGGACCTTAGGGCCCCAAACCTGACCTGTCCCTCCAGTAAGCCCACAAAAGGAACCCAGCCTCCAGCTTTAGGTAGCCAGAGGCTGACCCTGAGAGCACAGTGCAACTCAGTTAAAGAAAGAAAGGCATCCATGGTGGAGGATGATTGGAGGAAGCTGAGGCCTCACTTTGAGGACACTCACTTCAGTACTCCAACTCAACACCAGCCTTTTACTTTGCAAAGACACACCAAAGGAAGAGATTCCCTATGGTGGAGACCCTATGATACCTTTAGGGTGAGGGATTGCTTAGTGGACCATGAGACAGGGGGTAACCATGCCAGTGCTGGTTCTTCCTTATATGGCCACTTAGGCAAGAGAGGCTTGCCTTGTCAAGGCCAGCCTTAACTCCTTTCGTTTGGGGGGGGGTTGTGTAGGAAGGTGGATATCTGACTATGGTTACCCCCAACTTTTTGCCTAGTGTCTAGCTGGTTTTTCGACTTAGTTGGCCTGAGATCCTGCCATTCAGGGTCTCAGGCTGTCTGCTCTCTCTTTAAAATGGACTCCATGTACCCTAGGTACATTCCCAATTGGTAAGGATCACCTTATTGGACACTGTACAGTGTACCCTAGGTACCCAGGGCATAGGTGTACCCTAGGCCTCCCAGGGGCTGCAGCATGTATTATGCCACCCCTGGTCTGGCCTTCCAATCAGACACAACTGGCTGATCACTCAGCTGGGGCAAGGTCGTGTAATCACCCCTTGCTTAGATATAGTATATCTATATCTACCTTATATATAGACACATGTGTGCCTATCAGCCACTCCTATGGCAGGCCTTAACAATCCTGGAGGCAGAGTGCTTGGTAACATGTGAGATGGTGCTCTAGCATGAGCTGAGCCTGTCTGCAGCTTTCGGAACCATGTCCTTATAGCTGTTCTATGATATAGCCTACCATATACTCTTAAAGTGTCTTATAAACTTAAACGGTTATGGTAACTATGGTTTGGCTTTATCAAAACATGTCGTGTAAGGTGTCTAACACTTTGGAATAATACCCCCATACCAATTCTGGTGATGAGGATATTATTCCTCCCTTCTAGAGGGAGAGACATGTTAAAATCCTTCTTTGCTGTTTAACTCTAACCAAAGCCTCAGCCTCACAAAATGGATGCTGCTGCCACAGACACGAGTCTGACCTCCTGCTGCTGGGAGTGATCCCGGCAAGGGAGGCTTGGACAATAGGTTTCCTGCTTGGGGAGGTGCTAGCACCTCCCCAGACAGACTTTAGTGTATTGGGGCAGGGAGGGCTGAAAGGAATGAGACATGCCTGGGGCACACAAGGTGTCCCATGCATAGTCCAGTTCAAACCGGTGCTGGGGCACTCCAGCCCCAGTCCTGGCGCGAAACTGGACAAAGGGAAGGGGGTGTAACCACCCCCCTCCCAGGTCCCACCCATAAAGCGTGACCTAGCAGGTATCCCAGCCCCCCAGATTAGTATAAGAGTGGGAGTTGGGCCTCAAGACTTTAGATTATCCTGAACCTGCAACTTGAACAGAAACTCTGGACCTTCGACATTCGACGAAAGAAGAAGACTGAAGAATCTCCCTTGTGGCCAAGGAGTGGCTACCCTGTGCAAACAGGCACCATCAAGAGACTACCCTTTGCTTTGCTCCAGTTCTACGAGGGACCGACTGCAGAGCCCGACCAGAGCCTTGACTTCCAGACTTCTCCGACCCTGATCCCCATCCACAGCCGTGCTGAGATCCGTGGAGGCGACGAGAGACGTGGGACCGGCTACCTGGGAAAAGTGGCTAGTATCTTCAAGCACAGCTTCTGAGGCACCCTCGAAGTTGTGCACCGGGGATTGAGAAGCCCCAACCCCAAGCACCATCTGCACCGAAGATCAGCCCCCCACACTCCACGAGTCCTGCGTGGGGCCCTTCTGCATTTTCCTGCTTGCCGCGTCTGTCCGGTTGCTTGCCCGCTGGCTAGTGGCCTCTGAGACGACGCACCCTGAAATCTTCAGCGCTGGTTTGGCTCCTCCAGAGTGGCTCCCGCTTCCTTGCAAAGAAGAAGCACCCCAGACCTTCCTGGTCTGCACCAGAAGCAAGTCCTCCGTTCTTCGTGGGTTCCGCTTGCCAAGGCTTGGTGAGTCCTAGTCCAACTTCGACGCCGCCGACAGCAAGAGCCTTTGTGGGACAGCTCGCCTCCTGGTCCTGGTCGTCCTCGACGTTCCCTGGTCCTCGTGGCTGCAGCGACAAGCTTCACCTTCACCTGCAATCTTCACGACATCGTCTGGTTCCTTCCTGGTTCCACGTGGTCACTGGCTAGTGACCTTGACTCTGTCCCCTGTGCTTGCAGGTATCCTTTCTTCCTGATCCCAGCCTTGGGATCCACCGGACACTCTTCACTGACTGCCTGTCAGCATCTTTCTTCAGGCATCCATAGGAGTCGACGACGAAACCCGACGCAACTTCACCCCTATGCACCCGCAGCCTGTGGGCTAGGTAACTTGGGTACTCTGGTGCTCATCAGGGTAGTGACTATCCTAGTGTCTAGTTTTCCAGTCTCGACTTCCTAGCTACTCCGGAAGTGTCCTAAATCTATCTAATTCAAAACTGTACTATTTCTATCGACTATACGCATTACGCGTGAGTGTTTCCACTCTGCACCTGAATCCCGTGGGCCTCCCACTTCCTAACCTTTGGTAGTATAGTGTAGCCCCAGCGATTCCCTAGGCCTAGGCCTATCCTATTTCCGTGACAGTGGTCCTTATACCACTTACTTAGTATATGGTTTGCGTGGCCCCTAGGGCCTAACTGTATTACTTACCTGTGTGACTTAATGTATGCATAAATAAGACTGTGTTGTACTTACCTCTAATCTCATAAAGAGTGCTGAGGGTTTGTTTAGAATAAATACACTTTATTTTATATATATACCTGTTGTGGTGTCCTTTCATTTGGTATTCAAGGGATTATATATGGTATCACAGCTGGCTTCACATGCCACTCAGAGTTTAGCCTAAGACTGCTCTTGTCCATGCTACCACTAGGATAGCTGGTCTATAAGGTTGACTTTACAACCAATCACCATAAGGGTATTTGGACTGATATAAGGTGTACACTAGAACTAGTGACATCATACATCAGGCCAACTTCTCACATTGTCCATTAACAAAGTTCTATTTATTGAACACATCTGCACACTGTCACATGTTGATATCTGTGGCGTCCACGTTCGTGGGCGCGGGCAGAGTTTAAAAAGAAACTCGGGGGTTGGCGCATATATAGTGGCCCCTGATGCCATATCCAGCGAGGGACGGATCCATCATGTACCTGCCCAACACTACTTATCGACATGGTCAGTAAACTGATTCGAAAGCTATTAGATCTAGAGTGATGCCGAAGGGATATTTACAAAGTGAGTATTCTGCAGTTAGATAGAGTCTCTACCAGAAAAGATGTTAGAGAAGGTAACTAGTTCATTTGAATTAGTTTTAGGGCAATGCCTGTGGAAAAAGGGTGCTGTAGAATTCAGTGTCTGACCCAAATCCTTAAAATGTTTACGGAGGTGGGAGTTACATCCACTCACAAAAAAATTTCGTAAGTGCCCCTCCAGATCTGTCTGTAAAACACCAATATATTCTGCAAATGGCATTGTAAAGTGCACCATTTGGCCCAACTTCACTTAACGTTTGTTACCCTGACTCCCCCTTTTTCGCTGTCACTCCTGTTTAGCTGATGCACCATATGCCCCACCGGTTTTAAGGTTTGTGCAGTGCTGTGAAAACACGATTACGGTAAAAATAAAACTTTCGCTTAATGTGGAAACTCACTTACCAATGCACTGACAAACAAACGTTTGCTTTTCAGGAAACAGAAAACCTCGAAGCGGAACCTCGCGCTTGGTAAGTTTCCTCCCATCAACCATGAATTTTTCTTTAATTTCTTTTTCACAGCTGAGGTGAATGTGGTGGCTTGCTTGTGGGTCACTGCTTGTGTGGACAATCCTGTGTGGGTGTTGAGACCGGTGTGTAAGCCGTAGAAAACAGCTTCAAATTCTGACAAAACGTACTCAGCATTTCATCCTTCTGAAGTCAATAACATAGGTGCCATTGAGTTGCTCCAATACTCAGAACACGCTTAATGTGGTAATAGATAATTTTGTTTCATTGAATTTATGGATTACTTTTACCAACTAAGCAAAAATGGTACAAAAAGCTGAAGAACTCATTAAAGTATACCACATCACAAAGAATATAGGGTTAGAACTGAGGTGCAGAAGGCTCTCCTTAATAAAGATTTAAAGAGTTGCAGAGAAGGAATGAAGTCAACAGGGAAAAGGAATGTGAGGAAGTGGAGAGCAAAGGGAAATCGGAGAGCTCAGGGAAACCTGAGGTTCTGATGCACAGCGTAGATTGGGGAGCAGTATAGACAGCAAGGAGAGCTGAAGTTAGGAACAAGCCCACAAATCCACTGAAAAACAACATGGAGAACCAAAACGTAAGTTGAGAATCTAAACACGCGCTGTAGTGAAGCGAAGGAAGAAATGATAGGGGTTTATACCAATACTGGGTTTTAAATATCATCTTGGCCAAATACTGTATCCAGAACATCGAATACCACAATATCATGAAGGTAAGCGTATACGGGTAAATATAGATTTATTATTCTTACCTCCAGATCAGCGCACCTTGACAAAATGTAGTGGTTTTATAGGTGAGAAAAAGACAGGTGTTCCATTGCATGAGCTGCGAAAAAGAATGTGTGTTTGGAGAAGGGGAGATTGGTTAAAGTTCATGCCTACATTAAGAGCTATGGAGAGAAAGAGGTGAGGAAGAGACTTGAGGTTGGAGGAGGATGAACGTAGGGTGAGGTGTGATGGAATACAGTTTTGGAAAAATCAAGCAGAGGCACCAAATGGTTTAAGTAGGAACATGCCAACATTCTAAAAGTGGCACTTTCAGATTTGCAATTTAAAAAAACACTTTACCATAAGTTGTTTTTTAAATTGTGAGTCCAGAGACACCAAATTTGATTTTCCCATCTTGTCCCAATGGGAAACTATGCTTATAAAATGTTATAAGGCAGTCCCATGTTAACCTATGGGAGAGATAGGCCCTGCAAAAGTGAAGCAAATGTCATGCTTTTTAAATACACTACACCCTGCCCTTGGGGCTGCATAGGGGTTACCTTAGGGGTGACATGGATGTAATAAGAAGGAAGGTTTGGGCCTGGCAAGAATGTTAACTTGCCAGTTCGGAATGGCAGTTTAAGCTGCACACACAGGTTCTGCAGTGGCAGGCCTGAGCCATGTTTAAAAGGCTACTGAGGTGGGTGGCACAATCAGTTCTGCAGGCCCACTGAGTAGCATTTAATTTACATGCCCTGGGCACATGTAGTGCACTCTACTTGGGACTCAAAACTAAATTAAATAAGCCAATTGTGAATAACCAATGTTACCATGTTTAGAGTACAGCATATGCACTTTAGCACTTGTTAGCAGTGGTAAAGTACCCAAAAAGCTAAAGCCAGCACAAATTAAGTCAGCAAAACAGGTCGTCAGAAGGCAAAATGTGCATGGGAAACCACGCCAAGGATGCCAGGTCTAACAATAATGTATATTCTTGTACATAAGGCGTCAGTGGCCTCTTTGAGACCTCTCTAAGGCTCACAGAAAGACAGAAGCAAGATGTTTATATTTGAAATGGCAGCCTATGGACAGCGAAACACAAGTAGAGCCTCCTACCTGGAGCTAGTGTCTGGAAAAGAGGTGGACTGACCACATTCTAAGTATTTGGAAGGGTGACTCCACCTTAGGTAGAAAGGTCAATCTTGTGGCAGAATATATAGGTATGGTGCTTTTTTCATAATGCTCCCAACACCTGATGTATACCGATACCTGCTCAGTGGATCCCCTTCTGCAGAACGTCTGCTTCCTCTGTGAGTATTCCAGGTTCCATAGTATATAATGTCTGCAGGGGCTTCCTTTGCAATCTGCTTGGAATTGGGCTCTCCTTTATATGCAGTATCTTTTCCAAGTGAATGTGGGGATGACGTAGCCTCGACTTAGACCTGGGAGGACAAGAGCTAATGTTGTTCAAGGCTTTTGTTGGCTCAGTGATGGCATAGAGAACTTTTCCCTGCTTCTCTATTGCAGTAAGTCTATCCCACTTTTTCTGTATCCTCAGGGGACAGGAGTGGAGGCTGGTCCCAGCCAGCATCTGTTAAGTTTAGACTTGGAAACATGCATATGTCCTCCATCTATTGTGAAGTAGACATATAGGCTTGTGTGTCTTGTCCATTTCCTCGAAGAGCGGCGCTGCATGCCCAGCACTGCTCCGTTCCCGCCAGGACCTACAAGAATGCCATTTTCACTGAATGATGGGCCTTGCATGTCTCGTCTTGTGCACCCGGTCTCTACTAGCACCCTTGCCCTACTGGACCTGGGTACATGTAGGACCAAGAACAGCCCCATCCACGATCTTTAGATGCTATATGCTCAAGCAGGTATGTGTGCGGGGGTATTTACACAGTACAAACCTAACCGGAAAGCAACCGAACACTGAACAAAAATGGGGTGAGCCCAAGGTACAGTAAGAATGCTACAGTGAGGGAGAAGGATGAACTGTATCTAAAAGGTGAGGAGATAAGAGGTGTGTCCCCAGTCTCCGAGTTGCTGAATTGCAGGAGGTTTGGAGCACTTCTCATGTCAATAGGAATGTTTTTCCAGATCCTGGGTGTATAGACTGAGAATGCTATTCCTTTCTTCCAATGTGTGACATTGTCTACTGAAGATGGTCAGTTTCCTAGCCTGGTATGTTGCAATATTGTTTCTGAAAACCCTGTGTGATTGATGCACCTGGTGCTGTAGACGAAACAGGCCTGAATGGGCAGCCTGTTCTTTCACTGTTCGGATGAAGCGGTGATATTTATTCAGGCCCTTGATGAGATGTTCCTCAGTGCGTTGAATAACTTAAGAGTTGCCTGTATAAGGTTGAGGATGTTGTCGAGTAGATTGTTGCCTCCATTCAGATGGATTCCACAGCTGATCTGAAATCAGTTCCAAGTGTAAAAAGGCTCACTTTATTTTGAGTTAATACTGGTGCCAATCTGTCTTAGTTTGCTTACCTATGAGTTCCTCGAAGGAGAGGGCTGTGTCGAGAGTGAGTCCTTTAGATGTAGAGTGTTTGCTGTCCGCTTTGGGTGAAGCCACCGAGGCTCGTGTGTGCTAGCCTGCCTTGGATCATAGGGTGTATGGCACGGTAAGATAAGGACAGAACTTCTGTCTTTGTGTGGTTGCGTTTTAAGTTGGTGCTGATCACCCAGTTCTGAGTTAGGCCGTGGAATGTTTTAAGTCGTTGATTGGTGTCCACTGAAGAGTCTGTAAAGTAGAGTTTCAGTGGTCAGAGCATCGATGGGTTGTAATGTCTGTGAGTAGGGTACACATGGGTTCTACGTAGAGGATGAAGATGATGAGGCAGAGAATAGGTCCTTGGTGGACTCTAAGGGACACAGGAGTTTATGAGACTTGAGTTTCTGATCTGGGCAAGCTGGTGGCAGTTGTTGAGGTTAGAGATAAACCATTACAAGACTGTCTTAGTGAAACCTGTGCTTGTTTCGAGGGCGTTGATCGCTGCTTGTGGTCGATGGTGTAGGTCAGCTTAGAGGTCTAACAGAATCAGCAGGCAGCAGTGATCTTTGTAAATGAAGAGGAGGGCACCAGTGAGTACCTGTAAGGGTGCTTCTGGTGTGCTACAGCATGGTCTGAAGCCTGGTTGATAGGCCTGCAGATAGCGCTTCTTGATAATCTGATCCTGTGCATGATTTTTCATTTGATCTGAAGGTGGTTGATGGGTCTCTAGTTGTCAAGTTTAGCAAGGTATGTGTTTTCAGCAGGGGAGTCTTTCCTGCTTTATGGTCATCCAGGCAGAATCCTTGGGTCAGGTAGTCAGTGGACATGTTTAGGAGAGGGGCTATGTTTTCTCCGTGAACCGATAGTAGAATGTTATGTTCACATTAGGTGGTCTTGAGTATCTCACCTGGGTGTCTGAGAGATACCTAAAGTGGTCCAGCTGTAGATAGTGCAATGTGGGATTGTTGGATGAGGGTATGTCTGCTTTGTGTTGTTGTGTGGCCTGAGTTTTCTTATCTTTTGTGGCGAAGAAGTGGTTGAACATATTGCACGAGTCAATAGGTTGTGTGATGGGGGTTGGGATGCTCTGAGGTAGCCAGACAAGCCCTTTAGCACCCTGACAACTTGCTACATCCACCACTAGAACCAAGTCTATCTGGAGAAAAAAAACATGTATTAGAAAAACAGGAAGAGGAAGAACAGAATGTGATTCACCCACAAGGGCACAGGAATAAAAAAGGATGGAGCTCTGAAGCTCAGATGGAGGAGTCTGTACAACATACCACATATTCCTTTATTGTTTTACAGCTCTGGCTCATGCCCTTAGCATCTTCATAGTAATACAAGTGAAGTGATGGTCAGTTTGTTATTGTTTTATATAAAACATATAGAAATGAATTCAGATTGTAGACACTGACCCTGAAGCAGGAGGCCTAGAGTCACTAGGCTGAACTTGCTTTAAGAAACGCTTTGAGGGTAAGATGCGCCATAAGTATTTAGCGTGTACTCCAGGTATAGGCTTAGCCTCGAGCCAAAGACCTGGGGAATAATGAAGATGCAGGTCTACTGATGTGCATGACATACAGGTCACTCTGCAGAAATTTGCTATTGAGAAGGAAGGAAATAGCTGAAAGCAACCCCCAAGTTGTAAGTGTAAGAGACAAACAAAGCAGAAGTAGCAGAAAATATATGGCAGAAAAAAAAATGAAAGCAGTGGCGTTATTTGATCCAAATTGTAGAGGAAGTGACGTCACATAGCCTTTGTCCCTGATGACATCACAGGAAATCAAATTACTTGACCGAACAAGTGTGAAACATATCCGTTTGTGTCTTTTCAAAAATGTTTCCCTTGAAGCCTGCAGAATGTTATTGATAAGATCCCAGACAGCTTTGCCAAGCTAATAAAAGATAAAGGCGGATGCCCACTTCTGAATGCCATGTTGTTTAAACACAAGGATTGTAAAGCTGTGAGAAGGGCTTGAAAGCTGCAGCATATGAGTATCAGTTGCTGCCCTATAACACCCCTGAATGATGTTTCTGAGTCACAACTGGAAAGAGAATGATGCTTGTTTTTGAGGAATCGGAGGAAGATAGTCCATAGAAATATTTTAATTGAGCACCAATGTGTCCAGGCTTGTCAAATCACCCTCACATTTTCTAAAAACCACTTGCTGGTTTTCTCTCTGCACACACTTGTCAACCACTTGCTTATTCATCTCTCTCTCCCTGAACTTCCCAGTGAGTGAAATAATGCTGGTTAGGTAGGCAGAAACATCTAAAGTGGAAGGGGCACTGCCTGGAGCAAGGCATGTGGCACGGCAGTGGCAGCATTCACCACAGAAAGGGTTGGGCACAGGCTGTCAGCTGGTGGCCTCTCCATGGAGGGTGTGTCTCAAGGCGCTAGATTGGCGCTAGCTCTAGAAGTGGGAGAGAGTAGGTATACATTGAATCAGGGTGGGTGATGATTATCTTGCGTTTACAGAAGCATAACCTTTCTGAATAATACATTTGTTGTGAAGCATCAGACTGAACCCATGTTGCGACCAAATAAACCATCCTTGGTCAACAGCGGGGCATTATGTATGTTTTGGTGCCCCTTGTGATGGTTGCCCTCCTCTTCCAGAGAAAGGAAATGCCAAATGAGCCTGTTGATGCTTTGGACTACAGCGTCGTGGAATTTCAGACGACTAAGAAGGCAGACAGACTCAGCTCTGTCCTTGTATCGGACAATGTGGAGTACGCTACCATCATGTTTCCACCAAGCCTGCCGGCAACAGGAGGCCGGCACTGAACCAGAGAGAAGGGGCGGACGTCTGTGAAGAACACTCAGCAGGGACTGGATGGAGGCTCCTAGAGTGCACTAGACCCCTCTTACAGAGGGCTTCAGATGATGACTTAGAACTTTCACAAAAGTATATGTATTTTATATGTATCTTCTCCACTCTACTTGAATCATCTTTGTGTACTTGAAACCTCACTGAAAATTCAGAAGTTTTAAACATTATTCTTTGTTTATGAAGGAATTAAGGGAGCTCCTTCCACAGTAGCCCTTCTTATAACACAAACTTACTCCAAGCCCTTCTGAGTCCCTGAGAGACTCATGAGTGGCTCTTTGTAAGTAAGCGAGAGAAAGTGTATGGGCAGGAAGGGAGCGAAACACACTCCCATGATGGTACCCATCTTCTGTTCACCCAGGCAACCAGGGTTCTTTCAACGGCAAATGTTAAACGGTCCACCCCGTAATAACCTACTGGGTGAAAGCTAATACCCCTGCAAAAAACTCCTGTACCTTCTCAGCAAGAGCTGTGTTGGTTGAAGAAATGAAGAAGGCCTTTAGGCTTTCACAGTACAGATTGTGGACCATTCTGTATTCGCTCAGTTTCTAATTTTTTTTAAATTCCTTGTCAGTTTTATCCACTACCTCTCCATCCTCCTCTGCTTCCACTTCAGCTTTCACTCCCTCTGATCTCACCCTGTTTTACCCTCATTCATACCTGCCTCTTTTTGACACCTCTTCTACTCTCCTATCTCTGTACTCTCCTCCTCACCCCTCATATCCTATTCCCTCAGGACCTCTGGTCCCTTCTGCTTCAGTCTCTGCTTTTCCTCCTTCTGCCTCCCCCCCCCACCCACTCTGTAATCTACCCCCTTCCTCCTTCCATTCCTCCCTACCCACACTCCATCATTCACACCATCTTCCTCGCCCATTCCCTCCACCTTCTGCTCCACTCTCTTTCCCCCTGATGTTATTTATTAGTATAATGTATAAGGCATGTTCAACTGCATGATAGTGCTGCATACCTTTCAGTATTCAGCGCTATATAAATCTAATAAATGTAAAAAATAAAATGTAGGCACTTTTACACACAGAGTTGCCACACCTTCATGTGGCGTTCCTCTGGTTGCTGCCCTCGCCCTCCCTCTTCAACACATCTCTGTCTCCTGTTCAGCATGTTTCATGATGTGTTGGTGTCTCTAGAATTCGATGCCAATGATACCCTGGTCACTGGTGTGCCAGATTATTTAACAATTCTACTTCCATTCCAGATTTACCCATGTTCCAGTGAGAATTTACATCTCAGATGAGCCAAAATAGCCTTCAAGTATTTGTGCTAAGGTGGAGCCTCCAATGCTTTGGTCAGAAAGGCGAACAGTTCTGAGTGGCCTTTCACCCCCGGAGCCTTTTGAACAATAGGTTCGAGTTGCAGAAAACATCAAAAATCTGGATGTGAATTTTTTTTTCCCTTCAAAATGGGATCAGTGGAGTCAGTAGGAAGGAGCTGATTCCAGGAACTGAGTAAACTAAAACATATACCCCATTACTCTCCATATCAAACTGGTCATAATAAGCAGTCACATTTTAGTGTTTGCCCGAACAAGGTTTTCCTTTTGACAATAAATCTAGTTTTAAGCTTGTTCTTGGTCAATCCGTGCTTCTGGCATAAGGTGGCGAGGCTGTTCAACAGCTTGTTTTACCCCATAGGTGTCCTTGACAAAAGTTTCACTATATGCAATGAAGTGGTTAAACATAAGAGTGTAACATCAGCCCAGCATCCCTTGCGGTGCAGCCTGACCCCAGGTTTCTGCGTCCTGTAGGAGGCCCTTAGCCATCTCCACAGCCTGTGTCAAGTATCTTCAAAACTTAGCAGCAGACAATGCCTGGCTACTGCCCTCACAACATTTCCAAATGGTAACACAAAACTTTTTTTTTGCAGTTTAATATAGCTCGAACTAGACCTGAAGGTCTTGGAGCACTTTATATGAGCACCAGTTGGTTACACAAGGACACATTCATTCTTGGTAGGCACAGGGAGATAAAGTTATGTGCCCAGGATGACAGGATGTTGAGCTGACGCTGAGACTCGAGCCTGGTTCCCCAGCTCCAAAGGTCCGGATGGCAGCTGGTGCCTCTATGTCCGTCGCTCCTGTAATGGTTAGCGTTCCTGTGTTTGCCGTACTGCTAGCCGGAACCTGTACCCACGTCATCCGCGGGCCAGGCGTGGCCTGCGGGGTTCAATAAAAGGGAAGAGCCTGCTCGGGGGTGGTCTTCCGGCACCAGTCAACTAAGTGTGTGTGTGTGTGCGATTATTAGCTGGTCCTTTATTTAATATAATAGGCCTCACCTTAATCGCAGAGTGAACGAGGTCACCACATTGGCGATGAGGGGGGCCATGACCCTCGCCTCATCGTGTTGCACGTGAATGCCCAGCTGCTGAAGTGCGTGACATGCCCAGCACCTGAGGGGCCGCGACCGCTGTGTCGCCAAGAAAGCTGGTGGTGCGACGACAGAGCTTGGCGGGTGAGTGCTGCCCCACTGTGTGCCCCAAGTGTCACGCTGTTCGAGGAAGACGCCTCGATGACCCCCGACACCTGCTCCTTCCCTGGCGTGCTGCCCTGTTCCTTGCGGCTGCTGCTTCGCTCTCAGCTGAAGCGTGGTCTCCACGGGAGGGGCTCCACTGTGTGACGGCTGCCCCGCCCCTGCGAGGAGAGACGAGACCTGTCGACGTGTACGCGCGAAGAGCGTGTTCTGGCGCTCAGCACAGCCCAATGGTGCCCATAGGCCCCAGGAAGAGAAGGGCGCCATCTCCAAAGGGTCCATTACCTGGTGGGAGGTTGTGAATGTGAGAGGAGCCCAGTGAAAACTACAGATAAAGTAGGTGGCTGTTCAAGACACTGCAGCAGAAGTCTGGCTGGACAGTCCACCTTCAAAGACAATAGAGGCACTACCTACCGCCCTAAGTGCAGGAGGGGGAGGGAAAAAAAAAATACAACAAAAGACGGACATAACAAGGAGAAAAAAAAAGGAAAAGGGGGCATGGAAGCGCAGGGAAAGAGACATTGGCACAGAGAGTCTGACCACAGGCCAGTACTGCAGTGAGAGCGACCACACACAGAAGAGTGTGAGGAAAGGCACCTACTCACAGGAAAATGGGGGATGAAGACCAACTGCTAGCCTTACCCAGATTCCCAGTCCAACACGCACTTACCGGGGTGCTACCACCCTTTAGTGAACTGGAAGATCTGGCCACAGCGCCCCCGAGGTGGAAAATCTGGATTGAACGCCTGAATAACTACTTTGTTGCCACGAGGGAGACCGACGAGGCAGTGAAAAGGTCGTTACTTCTCCACTATGCCGGTGACAAAATATTTAAACTGTTCAAACATCTGCCGAACACAGGCATTGCCACGGATTACGACACTGCGGTGGCGGCATTAGATGTGCACTTTAACCCTCAACTCACCCCAGATTTTGAACGCTTCAAATTGCGCCAAGCCCACCAGAGGGAGGGGGAGTCGATTTATATGTTCTACGCCCGCCTGCGTGAACTGGCCAGCACATGCACGGAGGATGATCAGCCAAAGGAGATAAGGGCCAGATCATCCAAGGGTGCCGAGACAAGACACTCAGAGGCCTCATCCTGCGCCAGCCAAAGATCGCCCTGGAAGACATACTTATAGTAGCGAGGACCCACGATCAATCAGCGGCCAGGGCCAACGAGATGGACCAGGCCCTCACCAAGCCGCAAGGAAGACCGGAGACCATTAAGACGGAGCGGGCGGATGCCCTCCGAACGAAACCACGAAATGACACACCCAGGAAGGCAAGGCCCCAAGCGCCCAAGACGCAGTGCGGGTACTGTGGGCATGAGCCACACGCAGTGAAGGACTGCCCTGCGCAAGGCAAAACCTGTGCAAACTGTGGGATCCCCAACCAATGTGCTGCAGTGTGCAGGAGACGGAACCGAGGCCGCGACACCCGATGACAAAAGCCACCATCGCGGACAGTCCGACAACTATCCCTAGCTGAGTCAGCGTATAAGGAGGAGCCACAAAGGACAAGTCGGAGGTACCAAGAACTAGAAGACTCATCCACAGAAGGGGAAACTTACCTGATCTCGGTCGCACAAGAGCTCACCCTTCGCCGGAGGCCACAACCCACCTGCACGGTCAAGATCGCAGGCACGGAAGTAAAGGCGATCATCAATACAGGAGCATCGGTGAACGTGATGGGCCTCCAGCAATATCGGCACCTCCGACCTCGTCCGCCAGTCACCCTATCCCGGACCAAGATATTTGCCTATGGGAGCCACACCCCTCTGCCACTGAGAGGAAAAATATCCATCCCGATCAGGTCAAGCGACCAGGAGGTCACAGCCGTCATTCACGTCATAGACCGCGAAGCAGATACCCTATTAAGCAGCCACACGACGGAGGACCTGGGTCTGGTTTCCCTTGCCAGGAGTGTCCAAGCCCATCAGGTTGATGAACTACTCGACCAATTCCCGGAACTCTTCCGAGGACTTGTACGCATCAAGTGTGACCTCATCAAGCTGCACATCGACAGGTCCGTCACCCCACTCGCGCTGCGACACAGGCGAGTCCCCTTCCACCTGAGGCCGTTGGTGGAGAGAGAACTGGAGGTCCTGGAAAAACAAGGAGTAATTGCGAAAGTCTCGGGACCGACACCATGGGTATCCCCGATGGTGATCGCGGAAAAGCCCAAACAGCCAGGGGCCATACGCCTATGCATCGACATGAGGCTGCCCAATCGGGCCATCAAAAGAGAGTGCCATCTTACGCCAACCATGGACGACATCATTCGGGATGTCAACGGGTCAAGGTGGTTCTCTAAAATCGATCTGAGCACAGGTTACCATCAGCTGCCGTTAGCGGAAGAAAGCCGCTACATTACAACGTTCAGTACCCACCTGGGGCTGCGTCGCTACAAGTGCCTGAACTTTGGAACATCGTCGGCTGCAGAGGTATTCCACAACACGATCCGTGAGATGCTGTCCGGGCTACCAGGGTGATAAATGTCAGCGATGACATCCTGATCCACTCTGCCACAGCGGCTGACCATCACAAACATCTGAGAAGCATGCTGAGGTGTCTCAGCTAACATGGGGTGACTTTCCACAGAGAAAAGTGTCTCTTCTTCCAACCTTCACTAGAATTCTTCGGGTCTATGTTCAACCAGGAGGGCATTCAAGTGGATCCGAAGAAGTCGCATGCCATCAGAAACACTCCAGCTCCAACCACACCTACCGAAGTGAGGAGTTTCCTAGGCATGGCTACTTATTGCAGGAGGTTCATCCCCGATCTAGCGACCGGCGCCGATCCATTGAGAGCCCTCACGAGAACAGATACCAAGTGGCAGTGGGGACAGCGGGAAGATGAAGCATTCCAGAGTATCAAAGACGCGCTCCTGGGAGAGATCACCATACTTTGATCCAGCGAAGCGGACAGAACTACTAGTGGACACCAGTCCGGTGGGGCTAGGAGCGGTTCTAGCCCAGGAACAGGAGCCAGGCAGGTGGGCTGCGTTATCGTTTGCCAGCAAGTGGCTAACCCCACTGAAGCAAGGTATGCCCAGATCGAGCGAGAGGTCCTCGCTATAAAGTGGGCCTGTAATAATTTCAGCCTTTACCTTACAGGCCAGCCATTCACTGTGATCAGCGACCACCAGCCTTTGGTTCCCCTTTGTAAGGGATCAGCCCCTCCCCGGATTGAGCGATGGGCAGAACAACTCCAGCCATACCAAATGGAAGTTGTGTACAGACCAGGGGCGAAGAATCCTGCGGACTTTCTGTCCCGACACCCAGCAATACAGGAAGAGGTGGGCAACCTCGAAGGGTCGGAACAGTATATTAATATGGTCGCTGCGGCGGCATGTACCCAAGCCATGACACTTGAGGAAATCAAGGAAGACTCTGAGAAAGACATCATATACACCAGGACCCTCCAGGCGGTCCAAGAAGGGTCATGGAGGAACTTCCTTCAGCAGACCAACGCCTGGGCACCGGAGGACCGAGAAGAGCTGACGAAGATATGGAGGGTGAGGAGCAAGCTGAGCGCCATGGAAGACGGGATATTATTGAGAGGTTTGAGGCTAGTGATACCACAAGTGCTGAAACACCGAGCAACTCAACTGGCCCACGGAGGCCACCAAGGCGTAACCAAAATGAAGGTGAGAATGAGAGAAAAGGTCAGGTTCCCTGAACTTGAGGAAATGGTTGAAGACCTAGTTTGCTATTGCTCAGCCTGCCTACTAACTAGCGCTCCTGAGAAGCCGACTCCGGTGATCACTGAAGAGGCCTGCACCCTCCCATGGTCAAAGGTGAGCATAGACTTAGGGAGTTTCCCCTAGAGGGAAGCACACGCTCGTCCTTGTGGATGCATTCTCGAAATATCCCATAGTAGAACCAGTCGTGTCGACCGCCTTCGCCCATGTGGCCCCCTATCCTGGAGAGAGTGTTTGCCAAGTTTGGATTTCCCCTGGAGATCCAGAGCGACAATAGGCCCCCGTTCCACGGGGTTGAGTTTGCTACCTTCCTGCGTCAGCGAGGAATCTGCCACCGCCGCGTCACGCCTTAATGGCCCCAGGCCAACGGAGACGTTGAACGTTTCATGTGGACTTTAAACAAAATGCTACGCATGGCCATGGTGGAGCAAGAGGATCCCGAGCAGCTCCTCCACGAGTTCCTCAGGGAGTACAGGAGCACTCCACACTGCACCACGCTGCAGAGCCTGTGGTCCCTTATGCTCAAAGGCCCAAGGAGAGATCTGTTCCCTACGTGTCCCGGGTGGACACCTTCGCCTCTAGATGCCCAGGAAACTCAAGCAAGAAGAGAACGACAGAAAAATGACGCCATGCTACACCACAGTCACTCGGACCTGGCGCCACCGTCGTACTCAAAGACCTCCGGCCAGGTGGAAAATTCTGGACTATCCATGAACCAGGTACCTGGACAGTCGTTGCAAGCAATGGAACCATGGTGACGGCCCGGGAAGGGAGCGAGGAGATATCGTGAAACATCTCCTGGTTCAAGGAAGTCCCCGCTGAAGCCCCAGCCGAGCCACCGGTGGGTGACCCCTGGCCCTCGCTGAGCCCAAGCCAGAGCGTCCAGGGCAGGGAAGCAGAAGATTGGGTAACATAGCGGAACTTGCTCCCCAACGCACGCCTCCTCCCTGTTTGCCTCCCAGCCGGCCAACACCCGGGGAACCACCCCTAAGAAGCCAACCACATTGTTACAGTCTACGGCCCAATCCTCGCCCTAACCATCGGTTCCAGGATTTTGCGAGCTTAGACTGTAGAGACTTATCCCACCAAACTGTGTATAGCCTACTGGCCTTTCAGAAGCTTTCAACTTTTTAAATACCAAGTTGGAGAGGGATGTAATGTTAGCGTACCTGTGTTTGCCGTTCCGCTAGCCGGAACCTGTACCCACGTCATCCGCAGGCCAGGCATGGCCTGCAGGATTCAATAAAAGGGAAGAGCCCGCTCGGGTGCGGTCTTGGACTCGGACAACTCTCTCTGGAGAATGACCCGACGCTTGACTGGGAAGAAGGAACCAAACCCACCGATACAAGGGAAGACTCACTTGGCATGCAGCAACAGGGACAAGGCTGACGTCTTCGCTGACACATTGGAGGCATCCTTCAGGCCTAACCAGGCTAGCAAACTGGCAGCAGAAGTCGAGCAAGAGGTCGCTAAGAACCACCGGGAGCACCCACCAGAAACAGAAGCTGCAAACATTGAGGAATGCTCAACAGGCGAGTTACTGGCCCTGGTAAAGACACTAAAAAGCGGCAAGGCACCAGGAAAGGACAGAATAGCCAACCAAGCCATCAGGATGCTCCCAGACACAGCAGTGGATCACCTTGCTGAGATATTCAACGTGTGTATGCAGCACCAGTTTTTCCCTAATGCCTGTAAAGAAGTAAGAGTCATCGTATTCTCCAAGGCTGGGAAACCACTACGAGATCCTGCAAATTACCGCCCTATAAGTCTGCTATCTGGCCTATCAAAGCTCTTCGAAAAAGTTATCCTTGCCCGTCTTGTGGACTTTGCGACAAGCAAAAACCTCCTCGCCAAAGAACAGTTTGGGTCCTGGAAAGACCACTCAACCAATCACCAACTCCTCAGAGTTGTGGACATCATCAGCCATGGATTCAACATCAACAAGTCTACTGGAGTAGTCTTTCTGGATGTAGGCAAAGCATTCGACCGAGTATGGCATGAGGGACTGCTTTACAAACTTAACAAGCTCAAGTTTCCAAGCTACCTGATTAAACTGCTGTCTAGCTACTTGTCAAAACGGAGCTTTCACGTGGCGGTACGAGACAAATGCTCAACGTCACGCTCAATCCTTGCTGGAGTGCCTCAGGGATCAATCCTAGGACCATTCCTCTTTAATATTTTCACAAACGACATCCCCACGGACCTAAAGAAGACTGATCTTGCTCTTTATGCCGATGATGTTGCAGTCCTCTCCCAATCCTTCAGCGAAAAGGAAGTGGCTAAGAACCTTGAGACATCAGACTCTGAATGGTACAGCGACTGGCAGATCACCCTGAACACAAGCAAAACCACAGCAACATTATTCACCAGGAAGCTGAACAGAAAACACCCACCGATCCTCCTCAATGGGGATGAGATCAAATGGGAAAACAGCAGCTCCTACTTGGGGGTGACTCTGGACTCTAAACTCACATGGAGAAACCACATAGAGAAGACCTGCCAGAAAGCAGCAACAAAACTATCTCCACTATACCCACTCCTGAAGACCAAGTCGATGCCCTTGCAGAGCAAGGTGCGAGTAATCACTGCAATAATTCGACAAACCATGACGTACGCTTCACCAGTTTGGAGTGGCTGCCGCCCGCAGCATCGGAAAGACCTGCAGAGACTACAGAGCAGAGCCTTACGGATTACGGCAGGTGCTCCAATCTTCACAAGAACAGCAGACCTCCACAGAGACCTAGGCGTTGAGATGTTGGACGACCATCTCCGCAAACTCAACCGTACATTCTACAAAGGATTGGATCAAAAAGATAACCCACTGATCAGGAAACTTGCAGACATTTCTACAAACCCATTTGACCGTACCCGAGGCCCATCGAAGCACTAACCTTGTGAAACTGAAACAGCAACACAGCATCCAAAAACTCATCACTGCCTGAGGGCAAATCGCCCCGGCAGGTACCCAAAACTCAACACTGTCAGAAGGCAACTGCCGCGGCAGCCATCAAAAGCTCATCACGGCCAGAAGACATTTGGCAGACGAATACAAGACTCTGCGATAAAACTTGCTGACACTTCCTCAAACTAAATTGACCGCAACCCGCGGCCTATCACAGCGCTGACCTTGTGATCCAACCTCAACTGTGACAAAGCGTCACACATCAATAAGACAACCTAAACAGTAACTAAAAAACTCAAAGTGAATGTGGAGTAATGAGGCTATTGCCTCGGTATCCAAAAACTCACACACGAAAACAAGACACACGGATGGTTGCGGTCTTCCGGCACCAGCCAACTAAGTGTGTGTGTGTGTGCAATTATTAGCTGGTCATTTATTTAATATAATAGGCCTCACCTTAACTGCAGAGTGAACAAGGTCACCACAGTTCCTATGCATGTTTCAAAAGACAGAAATATTGCAGCGAGAGTTGCCGACCGGTCAGGGGAGTCTGAACAGACAGACAAGAGGAAGTGAGCATCAAAGCAAGCCAAGTGAGAAATAGAGGAGGGGGAGAGAGGTGTAAGAGAGGTAGATAACGAGATAGCAAAGAGACTGCTGAGTGAGAGGATGAAAAATGAGAGAGGTGGCGGAAAGCTACTGGCAGCTGAGACAGAGAGAAGTTAAGAAGAGACAGCTGAGTTTGCGGTGGCGGGGAGTTGGATGATAAACAGGTTAGAAAGAAACACCTCAGAGAGTAGGGTAGGTGATTGAAAGAGTTGAGATAGACTGGGGGAAACGGGGGAGAGTGATGATAAAGAATCAGGTAAGAGGAGAACCTAATTGGTGAAAATAGATGAGGGGTGATAAAGAGAACCGAAGGTGAGAAGGATGTGAACGGTTGAGAGTGGAGAGTGTAAGAGGGTGATAAAGAAGCAGACAAGGCAGATAAATACAGCTAAGGGGAGTAGATAGGCCCAGGAGGTGGCAAAAATGTAGACAGAAGTGATGTAAGAAAAGGTAGAGGTGAAAGGGGGATGTGTGGGAAGGGAGCAGCTGTGAAAAGTGTGAAAGGCAGCAGAGAGAAGTGGCAAGGAGAAACAGGTGAGAAAAGCCATTTTATAAAAGAGAGGAATTCAGGAGATGCAAAGTGATGAGATAAAAAGACAAAGGTGAGAAAGATCTGGGAGCGTAAGGAGGGCAGGTGAGAAAGCAATATGATAGTAAAGAGATGGTGAGACAGGGCTAGAAAGCGATGGGACAAAGAGAAACAAGTGTAGGGAAGAGCTGTGAGAGACAGTGGGAGAAACGAGAGATGATGAAGAGTCAACTAAAATAGAGAAGAGAAATGTGGGAGTTGATTAAAGACAGGTGAAAAAACAACTGAGAGACGAAGAGGCCAGTGAGGGAGGTGATAAAGAGACAGGTGAGAAGAAGGCATTTCGGGGAGCCCTGGTGACCGTTCAGAGGGCGATAGAGACAGAAAGAGGTGACAGCCAAAAGAGGGGTAGCATGGGTGAGAATAGAGACAGGTGAGAAACGATACTGAGGAAAATATGCAAGAGAGGCAAGTGGTAAAGAGACAGTTGAGAGACAGGATGGACTAGTGAGTGAGGAGATAAAGAGAAAAAGTAATGGGGAGCTGATTAGAGAAGTAGAGAAAGGCGAACAGTGATAGAAAGACAGATACGAATGAGCAAGAAACTACTAAAAGAGAAAGAGATGTATAGTTGTACTTGTAACAGAGACAGGTGAGATAGAAAGGAGTTAAGAGAAAGACAACCAGATGAAGAGATAGGAGAGGAAGAAAGATGGCCGGCAAGAGGCAGAAACTGCAGTAGAGAGGAGTAAGATGATAGACAAGCCAAGAGACAGGACAGTAAGACAGTTGTAGGGGACAGGACGTGCACGGCCTTGCCAAAGTGGGTGGTGAGGTCAGTGATTGCATGAGGGTATGATTGCCCCCTTACTCTGCACCATGGTGGCCAAAGCATTTGTGACGTCATTGGTTATACATTCTCCTAATACAGGGACATAACATGTAATCTGTCTCAAAGAGTGAGACACCCCGTTATCAAAAAGGCAGAAGAGGGGGGAGCTTTTGCACACCACTGGCGTACTCCTCTGAAAATGGAAAATAGTCAGTTGTCTTACCCTTCCACCCATCTCACTCTTCTGTGGTTCCCAGAATGCATTGTTTTAAAGGCTGATAGGAAATTGGGGCACTTACACTGGGCCCGATTCACAGAACTAAGTTAAGACAAAATCCTAAACTTACTACTTTTGGTATTCAGAGAAGTTAGGATTTTGTCTTAAGTTTGTCTTAAGACAAACTTAAGACAGACTTAAGACAAACTTAAGACAGACTTAAGACAGACTTAAGATAGACCTAAGACAGACTTAAGTTAGGATTTTGTCTTAAGTCTGTCTTAAGTCTGTCTTAAGTCTGTCTTAAGTTTGTATTAAGTTTGTCTTAAGTCTGTCTTAAGTCTGTCTTAAGTTTGTCTTAGGACAAACTGAAGACAAAATCCTAATTTCTGTGAATACCAAAAGTAGTAAGTTTAGGGTTTTGTCTTAAATTAGTTCTGTGAAACGGCCCCAATGTTCTTAAACCTCCCACAACTTGGACTTGGCCCTGGCAATGCTACAGGAAGCTGTCATAGGTCTGTCTGTAGCACACGACGTGGGTCTTTTTTTAGCTGGACATGCTTCAACACTACAAGCATAAGTCATTGCTCATTAATAGGTCCCAGTCTATGTTGAAAGCCTCTGTGCCACTATGAATAGATATTGTTTATTTTCATCAAACCATCCAGTCTGAGTATTAAGAGTTTCCCATAAATAAATTGATGTGGGTCCAACATGCGAGGCAGGGTTTTTCTGGAGAATCGTAGGAACCCTGTTGACGAAGAGGAACCAGCTCGGCATCATCCCAGTTATTAAGAGGTTTCTCTTGAAGGGCTACCTTTGGCAATAAAAATCAAAGGGTCCACAAATATCAATATTTGCATGCAAGAAGTCAATTAAAGGGTTTCAATAACTGAGGGGCATATCAGCAACACCCGGCGATAATACTTAGCGCCAGGATAATTATCGCTGGCTAGCGTGGATTTTTATCGCTGAGATAGCATGCTATTACCAACGCTTATCTCAAAAGCGATAAAAATCCTAGCGCTAACTGCCAAACATGTGATTATCGCTGGAAACCCAGTGATAATCCCACAAAGTTTGGCGATAGCTTGCTGATAGGGTCTCACATACTTAGCCATGATATCCACCTTCCATAGGATATTGTTAGAAATGAGGGGGCTCTGGTTGACGCAGGTGTGAACCCACAACAAGCAGGGACCCTTTACTTCTTGTCAGGGCGAAGGATGACTCCCCAGAATAACCCCTGCTCACCCTCTAGGTGCGTGGCGCGAGCAGTCTAGGCTAAGTCTCAGGCGTACACGGTTAAGCAAATGCAATTACACATACAGTAAACCCCTTGCATGCACCACAAATGGACACCAATCAGGAAGTATATAAAAATAAGCTTTTATGTAGATTCAGCAGATTCAAATACAAGGCCCAGTAACGTTGAACTGATGGGGCCACAATTCTTGGAAATACGGTAAAGTTCTCTTTGTTTTACGTAAAGTTCTTTAGGCGGGCACAAGGTAACTGTAGGCCTCAGCGTACTTTGTGCTGAGGCAGCGCCCCGGAAGCACACAGCAGATGACAGGGAAATAAGAACGTTGCGGACCCTGGATCCGATGCGAGCTCGCGGTCGAGTTCGTAAGTACAGTACCTTGTTTCTTGACGCAAAGGCGGGTGCGGGATTTCAGCGGCTCTTCGCCAGAAGAGCGAGGCGGCGTCCGGGGCTCCCACACTTCACGAGGGTGTCTGATCCTCAGGCTCACGACAAGAGCGGGGTGTTGTAGGTGGCGGGTGAACAAAGCGGGGCAGCCGGGCACGCAGATGCGTCCGGGCCGTCCGAGGCTTGGAGATGCTCACACGCCGATTCCGGCGGGAGGGTGAAGGTGCACAGCGAGCCTCCACGAGCGAGGTGACGGGGCAGCCCAGCACAGCGTAGGGGGAGCGGCTCCGATCGAGCGAGGCTCTTCCCAAGGCGGGGGCGGCTAAGCAGTCCTGGTCACGGCTCAGGGAGGGACTGGGCACGAGGGTCACAGCTCCGGCGAGGGAAAGGACACCACAGTCCAGCAGCAGGCGAGTGAAGATCAGGTAGAGCCCAATGGTCCTGGGGCCAGTGGCGGTTTCTCTTTGAGGGCGTCGGGGCTCCGCCCCAGGTACATTTCTCAAGAGGAGAGATTAGATCACATTTTTTTTTTTTTTAAATCCCCAAAGTAGAACACAGGGACTGCTTAGATCACATTTTATTTTATAAAAAAAAAATCCCAAAGTAGAACACGGGGCACTGTCTCACTGCAGAGTCTGCAGTCTCACCAATACTGGCGCAGCTCTGCTGTCACGTCACGTGACTGATTTGCTCCCGGACCCAAAGAAAGAAGCCTGCTATGTGTTTGCCGGGCCGACAACATCACAGCCCTGAAGGCTGTGATGTCATCAGCTCGGCAAAGACCTAGCTGGAAGGCCCAGTCTCCACCCCCTGATGACGTGGAAGTTAAGTTAGCCCCGGGCGTTTTAAATACAAGCCCGGGATCGCTAACTCTCCACGTCAATCAGAGAGTGGAGGAGAGCTTGTCAAGGTGTCACCCCACCCCTGACCGTCTGCGCAGGCTCGATGACGTCGATCTGACTGCTTCCCGCGTGCGTGAGTCGGCAGTTGGAGTATCAGCCATTTTACTCTCCACTCCAGATGGATGGACTGCAGAGCGGAGAACCAAGGTCGAGGAGGCGAGGCAGTGTGTCCTGTTGCTGTCCGGAGTAGGGCAGTAGTAGGAGGAAGGACTTGTGAACTCAAACAGTTCACACCAGGTGAGGCCCAGGCTGGCAGTTTTTAACTTATAGGCCCACCGCGTTACAGCTGAGCCTGCTGCCTGAGTGATTCGGATCGTTTAGTGACTGTACGATAAACGTATTGACATAGGGTGCCCATGTGCGACGCTTCATAATGCATTATTAATTCCATCTCCGTATGCTGCAAAGGCCACATGCTCGCGAGATAGGCAGGTAAAGGACTAGTTACAAAAAGAGTCATTTTAGTAATGAGGCTTAAACAAGGTTGTGCAGGCTGTGTATTGATTTCATCTACGGATGTTCATATTTTTATAACGTGTGTCAGTCGTCCAAGTAGAAGTATACATTGCATCCTTTAGAAACGCGTCACTGCAGTGAGGGCACTCAAGGAACATAGGTCGACCATCTGCTATAGAAAGCTTTAAGTTGTAAACATGCGCAGCAGACAATGTCCAGGTTCATCTTATTACTTTTTGTTGAAGTTCATTCAATATAGCCTGTGGAAGGTATTGGTGTGCTTTTTTCTTTACCTTGGCAGACTGAAAAGTACAATGCAGCAAACAAATAGGTACTTGCCATATACTTAGCAGATTCTCATGAGGAAACCGTTCTTGCCACTGCATCAAAGGAGGAGCCATCGACTGCTCTTCAATATAGAAACAAGCATGCAGGGTTGAAAATGTACCAGGTCCCAGTATAAAATCGAAGATGTTCCTTTAGAAACGCTTCACTGCAATGGACATTAATTACTTTAAACATTAGTCCAGATTAGAATACAGCGTATCATGCAGGTTTTGCATAACAAGAATTGAAATAAAGGGCATTGGCGTTTCGACGTTATATTGCACATACTGTGAATTTGTGTATTTCCACTTGTTTCACTGCTCCCGAGCAATGCGCTGTTCAGTTTTAGATGGTACACCAGTTGTACTTGTGTGTGTTCGATGAAAAACCAAAACATAGGTTACACTGGACATAAAGGGAACCTGTGGTGTTTAGTTAATTATCACTGCAGGTGAATTCATAGTTTGTGTCTGCCAAAACATTTAAGGTATTCACTCGGACTGACCCAACAGAACCATTGTTCTTTCCTAGTATCAGTCTTTGCAAGCAGCCATCTACCCTGTATGTAGCCCATCGGGTAAATGCTAGAGGCAGAATGGACCGTCCAGCCCTGAATGCACCATATACTTTGTTTTATCTCTCCTAGATAGGGCCACAGTGGCTGTAAAAGAGAGAATCTCTGCATGGCATTCAGTAGGGCAATCATGGAAAGTTTTGTAATCTTGGAATTTCCAAACCAATGATGCCATAGGTCTGATCTGTTACTATGAAAAGTTATGACAAAAGCAGAAGGACTGACTTATTTATCTTGAAAAGCACATTCTAAATTCAACAGGGCTGTATGGGTGTATTGTTATTTAATCCATACACAGGTATTTTGTTACAGATAATCTCACAGATATCATAAGTGCACAAGGATTTTGGTGTCGGTCACACTCTCTGACTTTCCCTTGAGATAAAAGACTGTACCATGGAACTCCCATTTCGGAGGGGTTGTATGTTAATTTGCCACCTGTAAATTTGATCGAATGTGTAATGCTATGACTGTAGGCTTGTGGGAAAGCATAAATTCAAAATAAGTGCACCTGAGTTGGTTATGTGGACAAGCTAACATTAAAGGCTATAAGCTTGAATGGTTCATTGGGGAAAATGTAAGTCAGATGCCATGGTCTGTTTATTATGAAAAGTTACAACAGAGGCTGTAGTAGGACTGCCTTATTTATAGGGATAACAAATTTTAAAAGCAATATCCCTTTAACGGTGAATAGTTATTGTACAGTGGTAAAGTCTGTAAATGGGTAGTTTTACACAGAATTTCACAGATTAGCGCAATAGACAATGATTTTAGTGTTGGCTACACTCTCCACCAAAAATCGTGGGTAGAAGATTTGTACTGTGAATAGCCTAGATCCATTTAGGTGGGGTGTGTTTTAGCTTGTTAACTCTAATCTTGTACAAGTTTATACTTTTGTGACTGAATGCCAATGGTTGCCTTATGGGAAAGCTTATGTTCAACGCCATAGGCCTGAGATGGTTAGTGTGACAAGCCAAGGATAAATGTGCAGGGGGGGATAGCGTGTGGGGGGCGGGGGTGAATAAACAAGAGGATTCGCAGGGCCCGAGCCCTGGAGCGAAGGCTGGGAGTACCTCGCCTGGGCAGTCATCTGAACCGTAGCTCACTCAATCCCACAGGTATTTAGCCTTACAAATACTCGAATGTTTTCGCAGCATTACTCCCTATCGGCTGCCCGGACCCATCCCTCCCCTCACTGCTCCCTGGTCCATAATTATAGTTTTATGTGCGCGGTTGAGCGTAATGTACCGTAGCTTACACAGAAACATGTCAAGCAAAACAAAGCGAGCCAGCGGGTCAACACAGCTGGTCGGCTTTTATTTTCTTTCAAATAAAAAACGTGGGCTGGCGTGAAGAATCGCCCACAGTGGCTAGTACTACGCCGTGAGTTAATATGCAGGTTTTTAAGCGCCAATTGAACGTGCCAATGTTTTGACAATATTGTATTGGGTGGAAAAACCGCTCTCGATAACATTGATTAAAGGTGCCAAACGATATGTTTAATAAAAGCGAAACTCGGGCCAGCTAAGTCACAATTACAGACTTGGAGAATGAATTAGTAATGAACATTACATACAGGCTAAGCATTTTTCTGAACACACGCCAACTGAAATGCCATGTAACTGATGATGAACAATATTTTTATGCCTGGCTTGACAGCACATGCGTCTTATACCTATTGTTAAAAAATCCTAAATATATATCCGCCCAGAGGAGTATTACTCTTTGATATCTGGGTGTATAATTCAACCTGTTGCGGAGTGCTTGCATCGCTGTGCATGGGTAAATATTTTATATTTCAAACCTACAGTGATCATGATACATTAAATTATGTGTCTGATAGTTCCCTTGTCTACAGAAAACAGCCATTTTTTTTGTCCCTGCAGAAGGCTGTTGTAATCGACAATGAATGCTCTGGACTTCTATCGTAGATTGATTAGGTTCTTTATTTAAGTTATTAAGAAATCAAGGGAAACCCAACCAGGAGCAACTGTCATGCTGCTCAGCCCATACCCAACTGACACTCACAGACATCTAACATTCCATCCATCCAACATTCCACGCAACACTCATTCTGGCTGAGCAGCTGATAAACACAAGTTACAACAAAGGCCTTTACATTTTTTTTAGTTGTCTCAAAATGCGTGCCAGACCATTAGCTTTGCCAATGCTTGTTTGCAATTTGAACCACTTTAAGCACCCCAAATGAAGTCACCACTATGTTCAATAGCATCATAAGTTATGGCTCGTGGTTTCGTTCCCAGCGTTTATTAGAGAATGTTTGCCAGTATCAGTTATAGGATCGGGTTTGATTTCAGCTGCGTCATCATTGTGTTACCATTACGCAATCCGTGTGTCTAGCTTTAATGGCGCTTGAGGTTTTTTTGTTCCTTTTTTTTTGGTAAGGAGTGAAGCATTTTGGTGACATTTGATAATGGGAAATTGCAAGAAATTCAAGAGGCTTGAAAAAAAGAAATCGAGGCGAAAGGTGACAACCAGAATCAGTTTGAATAGAAACCCTTTGACTGGGTTTTCAAGGTTAAATTGTATAGCTTTAAATTGAGCAATTGTAATTAACAATTGTTTTTGTATTGTATTGTATTGCAGCCTTTATATAGCGATTACTACCCCTGTGTGGGGGCACAGAAGCACTTGTGGTGTGGTTGGAAGGATGTTGTCTGTGTTCTGATCCTATGTGGGAAGTGAAACCATTGTTAATTACTTTTACCCTATTTAATGGTATACTATTTAAGCGTGAAACCCCTTTTAAAGGATTACTAGTGCTTAGAACCGTCAGAAGGTGATATGAAGCCCCCCATGTGAAAGCAATCTATACTTACAGTTAAGTGCAGAGTCCGTTTCTGGTTTATTCACATATACATATTGCCGTCTCATTGATCTGATGGTGTGTTGTTAATGGTGGAACAGTGGGACGGAAGCACATATTAATACAATGGTGTGTGTATATGGGACCAGAGTACTTCACCAGATTGTCACGGCCTCACTAAGGGGTAAACTTAATTACTATTACCATGTGCTTGTTCTGCCTCCCCCCCCCCCCAATGGATAAGACTATTAACCCCTTCCTCGCTCATGACGGAACCACTCCGTCATGAGCCACGGTTGCGCTGTGCTCATGACGGAGTGGTTCCGTCATGCTACGGCCGTTGGCGGCCGCTCCGCCCACACGGCGCTAATTCCCCGCCTGTGCGGGCGATTAGCGCAGTGGGCGGAGACGTGACGGAACCACTCCGTCATGAGCACAGCTCAACCGTGGCTCGTGACGGAGTGGTTCCGTCACGAGCACAGCGCCACCGCGCTGCCCCCAAACCCCCCCCCAGCGCCGCGGCGGAATTCCTGCCGCAGCGAAGGGGTTAAAGCGAGCGAGGAGATAGAAACCTAAAGAGGCCTCATGCAAGGTGCATTAAGCATGCCTGCGCCCCCAGGATATTCCTATTTCCAACTGTTTTTTCACCGTCTGAGTATATACAGGACTGTAGGTTTCAATTGTGGTGCAGGTCCACCATGTCTCAGGAGAAGTGCCACAGAGCACTACTCCGTGACTGCCTATATTATTTCATATGCTTCCACCACAGACCCCAACGTCAATGTACATGAAACCTATAAGAATGCATTTAACCCTATATTACTGAGAAACTTACACACCGCAGTCCTTGTGGCGTTGAGGCATCTGGTTTTGATGCAAATGTGAAATTAACAGCTGCTTTCAAATTGTTCAAGCTGTTCAGTGGTTTCTGCTGTGTATCCAGTGGACCCTATTCTCAAAGCTTACGTCCTTTTTACCTTTTCACAGGCACCAGGGAGGAAATCAGCAGATAGTTTAACAGGCAGCGGAGAGTAAACCAGCAGAAGGCTTTTCAACAGGCACCAGAGAAAATCAACAGATAGTTCGACAAGCACCAGGGAGGAAATCAACAGATAGTTCGACAAGCACCAGGGAGGAAATCAACAGATAGTTCGACAAGCACCAGGGAGGAAATCAACAGATAGTTCGACAAGCACCAGGGAGGAAATCAACAGATAGTTCGACAAGCACCAGGGAGGAAATCAACAGATAGTTTATCAAAAGAAACTACAGGTCAGGCAGCAGAGAGGAAACCGGCAGAAAGGTTTTCTACAGGCACCAACAGGAAATCAAGAGATAGTTTGATAAGCACAAGGAAAGTGGGTGTCCTCTGTTAGGTGATACATCTATAATCTAGTTTAGGCTTTCTTTGAACTGTTCATTTTATTGTTTGTCAAAATGAACACAGTTGACAGTTTACTCACAAAACCATTTTTGGGAATGACACACGAAGATAAACTTCGGGTGAAAGGACTTGGGCCTGATAAACCTGAAATAAACATTGAACAGTCTACAAAAGACCGGGGCAAGGGTTACACACGTAGATTTACACGGCGCTGGTTTGATAAAATGGAGTGGTTAACTGCCAGCTCTTCTAAGAATGCCTTGTTCTGTTTCCCCTGCTTGCTCTTTGGGGGTGAAGTTAGCTGGACTAAAACAGGAGTTACTGACCTTAAACATCTGGCAGAAAAAATAAAGAGGCATGATTCCAGTGAAGCCCACTTGACCAATGTATTAAAGTTGTCTTTGTTTGGAAAATCAAATATTGCACTACAGTTAAATGAAGCCTACCGCAAGGGGGTAATCAAACACAATGAGGAGGTTGATAAGAATCGTTATATATTATCCAAACTGATTGACTGTGTAAAATTTTGTGGAGCTTTTGAATTGGCATTGCGCGGCCACGATGAAACTGAACATTCCCATAATCCTGGCGTCTTCAAAGGGCTGATTGATTTTGTATCCAGTATAGACAGTGCAATGGAAGCGCACTTAAAAAGTGCAACTGTATTTAAAGGCACTTCCAAGACAATCCAGAATGAGTTGCTTGACTGTATGCTGGAGGTAACAAAAGAAACTATTGTACAGCAAATAAGAAGCACTGATTACGTAGCTATCCAGGCCGATGATACAACTGATGTCTCTACCAAGACGCAGTCAGTACTTGTTTTCCGCTACATTGATGGCAATTCCAAGGTAGTAGAAAGATTTTGGTGCTTTTCGAATCTTAAAGATTCAACTGCAGATACAATTTCAGCATCTATTCTTAATGAACTTGAACATATTTTCCCAGAGCACAGTGGTAAAGGGAAGCTAATTGCTCAGAGCTATGATGGTGCCAGTGTCATGCGTGGTGCCTCTGGTGGAGTTCAAAAAAAGATCAGAGACATCTATCCAAATGCGCACTATGTCCATTGCTATGCCCACCAACTAAATCTAATCATGGAACAGGCTGCTTCAAAAATAACCAGATGCAGAATTTTCTTTAAAGAGTTGGGTGGTATTACTGCTTTTTTTTCCCGTTCGCCAAAACGGACTGAAGTGCTTCAACAGATAGTGGCAAAAAGAATACCGAGAGGGTCTGCAACTCGCTGGAACTTCAACATCCGAGCTGTCAATATAATTCACGAACACAGGGGTGACCTTTTAGAATGCATGAAATCTATTACAGAAGACCATACATTTGATTCCACTTCGGTGTGTGAAGCTAAGGGCTTTACCAGGACTCTGGAAGACAGGGAGTTTCTATTTTTTCTTTATTTGTTCCACGATATAATGCCACACGTCAATTTGTTGTATGAGCAATTACAAAAACGAGACATTGATACTGTATCTGCCCAAAAAAACACTTCAGCCTTTATGATCAGCATCAACAAAGTACGAGAATCCATTGATAATTTGGACTCTGAATTGCCAGATGATTCTCGCTTTACAAACCGCAAACTACAGATAAACACCTTGAATCAGGAAGGAAAGGAAGTATGCGACATTATTGTGGTGCATGCCACGGAGCGCTTTGCATTTACAAGGCATCTAGTCAGTGCAACACTACTGGATAGTGGCCTGTTTCAAAAACATAGCAAAAATTTTCCTACTGCCGCACTTAATGAAACAGTGGAGGCATATCCAATGCTAATTAAGTCACGATTGCGCACTGAACTATCAATCCTGTATGGAAGACAGGACTTTCAGCAGGCTACCGGTGGTGCCATGGCTTTATATATATTCTTATGTCAAAACAACTTGCATACTTCTTTTTGTGAGACTCTTAAATTGCTGAGAATTGTCATTACGACACCTATGACAACATCTGAGGCTGAAAGATGCTTTTCCACACTGAAAAGGATAAAAACATTTTTAAGGAACACAATGACCCAAGCTCGACTTAATGCATTGGCCATGCTGTCAATGGAAAAAGAACTAATAAATCAGATTCCAGATTTTAACAAGAGAACGATTGAAAGGTTTGCTCACATTAAAGAACGGCGTGCAAACTTTCTGTACAAATAGAAACCATAGAAATGCATGTGGTGCTGTGAATCATTGGTGCTAACAAATATAGTTTTTGTTTACTTCTTTGTATTGCAAGCAGCCATTCAAGTATACTGCAGGTCCAGGAACCTATGAAAGCAAATGCACCAAGTGTTAAATTTATGTTTCAGTACCTTGCATGACTTGAGAGTAATTCAGACATATCATTATAAAGCCACATAAGCTTAGTGTTGTTTCAGGGTATTAGTTAATGCATCTCTCTCTCAACCTTTTTACAAAGTTCCCCAGCAAACATGACCCAGTTTTGTGAATATCCTACACTCTGGCAAGCTTTGCATTAACTTTCAAACTATAGCCTGACACACTGATACCATGCTCCTTCCATTACATGCTTAAAGATGGTGCATACTGGGCTACAGTCAGTCTTGTAAGAATTTCAGGATATTGTTTATTGGTTTCATCTTTATAATCAGTCCTGATCCAGGTATTATAGTCAGTCCTGAATACAGTCTCGTTTTACAAACTTTTGCTGTAATGCAGACAGTGCCCTTTAGGAATAACAATTGTCTTCTGGCAATTCGTTAGATGAAGCTGTAGTTTGTTTGCTCTTTTCCTAATTGCAAACTGATACACTGACTGTAGTGTTGCTGTGTGGTAGAGGCCTGTAGAATCCTGGACGTATATTTTTTTAACGATCTCTACCACTGACCATCATGGACTGATACTGAGTGGATTTGTTAATAATATTACTTCATTTATAATGATAGGGTTCATTTCTGAACTGAAGAGCATACTAGATTTGACACTATTGCATATCTTTAGATCTACTCATGACTCATTACCTCATACTTAATACTCAACACACCATAAAAAAATTCAATTATTTTAAGGCGGCAGCACTTCATGTTCATCAACTCCATTACTTTAGCAGAATCTGATGCGAATTGCCATCTGCAGTGATGCAACATCTGTAAGGGAGCACATATTTGCATGCAAGGAGTCTGAATGTTGGCTCATTTCACTTTCATCAATGATATAACCATGTTTGTTTTCTTGTTGGAACATATAGAGTTATCTACTAGTAATATTTTGTTGGTGGCCTCATGGGTGTAAAATAATATAAATGTGTGAACCCATACAACTTTGAGAAAGTTATGTTTCTTCCATGCACCAATGCATATTTCATGTAAATATACAAGTTTTTTTAAGTACTGGTTCACCAGACACTTTAGCAGTGATGTACAAAGTATTTAAATTTAAAGTATATAAAACATACTTCTTGTACTATTAAACCTTCTCTACACAAAGGTTTTGGTCATCTTCCTGCTCCTTATATATTTTTTTGAAAGGATTTTACCATGCTTGATTGTTTAAATGTAAATCTATATAAAGCATTCTAAATTACTGTTTGAACAATTGGCTTTGGGGTGAGGGATATTTACGTTTCGTCTTTCAACTGTAAAGCTAGCCGGCTCAAAGTTTGGTTGACAGTCTATAAGATTGGATTATTTTTTTCTTCAAATGAATATTTCTATCTGTAGCCAATTATATCATATGAAGATTTCATTCACCTCCTGTGTACTTGGCTTTGAACAAATGATTCATAAAGGAAACAGACAAGCACAGGTAGGGGAAACATTTTATGTGTTGCATGCATGTATATATTTTATCTCTGTATGCTTATGTGTTTTTTGTTTATACATGGTGCCTTTATGCATGCTATTGAGTTCCAAAAAATGAACACTAACCAATATGAGATTCAATTCTATATGGAAAAAGAAGGCATTTTACTCTGATGGGCTACCTTGAATGCAATTTTATCTCAAGTAGCCACTTGGTCAGTAGGCAGATCCAACCTATTTATGCAACATTGTTAAAATTAATTGTGGTTTATTGCAATTTAGAATGGTTTATTCATGAGGCCTTGGAACTGATGATAGTTTTAGGGGAGGCAGTGGCCTGTTTCTGTTAAGCACAATGGCTTCCGAAAGTCTTGAAAATCCACCATTTGGCTGCTAATTTTTCAAAATTTTCTCGGGGTGGTTCGGGCTCGCTCGCTGCGCTCGCTCGCGCGACATTCGACACCAAAAATTTTCAGCCCCACCACTTTAAAATCTCACCAGCCGCCACTGCCTGGGGCTCAGTTCAGGGGGCAAGCTCAGTTCCAAGCCCTTGGAGATCGTTTTGGAAAAGCACAAGTCTTGAAAGTAAAAGTAAAGTAAAGTTTTCAGCAACAGTTTCTCTTCTCTCCTTTGGCAGCAAGGTCACCACTGCAGGCCAATCCCCCAGGATAGGGACAGTCTTCCTCCTACAGCTTTCCCGGTGCCTCCTCCTCAGGCAGAGATTCTTCTTGGTCAAAAGCGGATCTAGTTTCTTAGGAGCAGGGCTCCTCCATTTATACCACAAATCTTTTGTTCTCCCAGGCCAGGGGGGCCCTTGCCTAGTTCAGTCCGGTTTCTGAGCACTTTGTTTACGTGATGCAGGCTTCTTCTTTCAGAGTGCAGGGCAGAGTCATCAGACGCTCCACAGGGGGTGGAGCCGGCATCGAGGTAGCGGAGCACTGTCCTATTCAGAACCTAGGAGCACTCCTCCCACCCATCTACCTGTTGATCGTCCTATTCATACCAGGCTACCTGGCCCTGCCCATCTGGGTTCCCCCAGCCCTGTCACTCACACCAGCCAGACATCAGATACACATCACGCAGAGGCGGCTGAAATGTTTAGGCAAGCAAAGGCCGACTTTCTAAAAGCGGCATTTGCAAACCCGGAATATTAAAATAAACCTTGCGAAAAGATGTACCTTATTATTCCGAGTTCAGGCATACTAAACTCGATCTTCTACCATGTTCCCTGGGTCGGTTAGGATCATAGGGTGTAATAATCCAGGCCGCCCATACTGGCCTATGAGAACAGGGTAGCCTTGCAGTAGTGAACAACAAGATGGCGGTAATTCACTACTAGGACATGCCACGCATCCGGGCTTGTCCTACCTTAGGCCTACAACGCACCCTGCCCGTGGGCCTACCAGAGGGGTGACTAACATGCAGCTAAGGGAAGGTTTTAGGGACTGGCAAGTGTGGGCACTTGCCGGTCAGCATGTCAGTACCAGACTGCACGCAGGTTCTGCGGTGGCAGACCTTAGACGTATTTTACCGGCCGCTTCTGTGGGTGGCACAACCCGTGCTGCAAGCCCACCAGCGGTGTTCGTATTTACATGCCCTGGCGCCCCTGGCGCACTGTACTGGGGTCTGATAGTAAACCAAACAATCCAATCATGGAATCCAACCAACATATATAATTTACATAGGGAGCACTCGCACCGCGACACTGGTTGGCAGTGGCACAGCGCGCTGAGCGGCCAACACCATAAGAACACATGAGGCACAGCGACAAAAAGAGGAAGGGAGACTCACGCCAAGGTGCCAGGTCTAACAGATATCATGGCTAAGTCAGTATCAAAGCAGGCGCAAGGAAAGTAGCGACAACAGAGGTTATCGCTACTTTTCCTGTCGCTATGCTGCTTTGCGTGAGGCTTGATAATAGGAGAAATGTCGCTTAGCGACATTTTTCCCGTTATCCTGGGGAGGAACGCCCACTTTGCATCTCATTAGAGATGCAAAGATGGGCGTTAAGGGAAATGGAGATAAGGCAAGGTTTCACGCGATAGCGTGACCTTGCAGATAAGGCAATAAAATTATCGCCGCTTTTCGTCCAAAATCGGGGGCGAAAGAGCGGCAATAATTTTTTAACGCCTGCTTGCTGATATGCTCCTCAGCTCTTTAGATATCACCCAGAGAGATTAGGATGAAACCAGGATAATGTCTGTGCTCCTCATAGAACACATCATCGTTCAAGTGGAGATCTTTTTACCACATGGACTGCGACGCGAACTGCGGTTGAGGGTCAAGCGTCTTTCTCCTTTGTATTGCTTTATTTTTATTAAATTATTTAACATTTGTATATAACAGTCCTACACACACTGAGAGAATTAGAGTGCTTTACCTAGAACCCCTGGCGTCATATCTTCATAGAAAGAACTTAAATAAGGACTGACACAGGAATGAACAATATTACTACAAATAACTTCACTGAATACCAAAGAGAATCCACAGAAACATAAATCACTAATCCCAAAATCCTAGTTCTCCACTTGACTATTCTCTTCCACCTGATACCTTCTACTCTCTTGATCTGCCAATTCTGCAACAGTTCCTCCATCCTGTTGTCTTCTATGCCCTTCTCTCTTGAGACTCCTCCCTAGCGACACTTTGGGTATCCTATATTCCTGCGTTGTTGCTTCACTTGATGGGTGTTGGACTCTTTCAGTGTTCAACCACCTCCCTTTTTCCCTCTTGTTCCTCTAGACCTATCCCGTTTCTCCTACAATCAGCCATGGTTTGCTGCGACTACTGTTGCAGCGCGGAATGTCAAATCCTCCCTTCGTCACAGACCAAATATCGCAATAACACATTAACTCAAATACATTCATTGGTGGGGCCCATAACACCAACACTCACACTTCATTGATCTGCTTTCCCGGAAGGGATAAGTTTCCATACGCTGACATGAAAGGAATATCTAAACCCTAATATGCATTGTATGCCTTTATTAGCTTCAAACCTTGTGATATTCCCCTCATTTGGCGATGAATCAGTTCGTTGGTTTTGTAGTTTGGTAATTCAATTCATTTATTTATGCTCTTTTCTTAATCTAATTTCTTCAAATAATCAACATAACACATTTGTCTATTAATCAAAACATCGTTTATCTAATTAAATTGCAAATTTTAGAAAATCATCGTCCAAACCGCAGAACATCATATTTACCTAATCTGGGTATTAGTCGTCCTCTAAGTCCGTCAAGTCGTGGAAAAATCTTTAAATTCATCAAAGTCAGGCCGCAATTCAGTCTCTCAAAGATTCAGGATAACAGCTGTCCAGCAGTGTCACCGTCCTCTCCGTCAGCATAACGTCAGACAAATGAAAGTTCGCTCAAAAGAAGGACTCAGGATGGAAGGAGATTCTAGTTCACTTTGTCTACCTACTTTTATAATGAAATTAACGTCAAAATGTATCAAGAATGAGCTTTTAGACAGTCCTGATTGGTGGATTTGGGGTCACTCTGTAAAGTTCTCACATAGTCCGTTAGATTAAGTCATCGCACTTGCTGGTTCCGGTTTTAAAGACAGTTCTTTGTTTTTGGTCCTGGCAACTCTCCCAGTACGTCCTTGGTTGGTACATCTTTCCTGGGGTCAGGACGAGGCCATTGTTGCTTGCGGTGGCGCAGGCGCACTCCACCCAAAACCTCGTGGAACTGTAGCAGTCACGTTGTGTGTCTCAGTCGGCCATCTTTACTTAGGCCCAAATGGTCAACTTAAGTAAAACAAACACAAAAACGTAATTAAAACATTGACTTGGCTAATAAAATGTTAAACCCTCACTAATCCCCCTATGTGTAAGTAATTATCTAGCATAATAGCAACATTTAAAGCGTTTATATTCACCCAGTCCCAGTGATGTCATCTGGCGCGACTTACAATTACGTCACAAAAGCAACATATATCATGCAATATTCTAATTTTCTACCATTAGTATGCGTACATATATTAGTATACAATTAGATTAGCCATGCAAAATGCAAATCCCACGTGTATTTCTTTTGTTAATATAATTGGTGAGTTATCACTTCAAACGGATTAATAATATTACCATTAATTGATTATTCGGATTAATATAAACATGCAGAATGGGGGGGGTATACGACATTTTGTACTACCCGCTCCAGCACTACTTCTGTTTGTTCAACTGCTCTAAGGACTGTCGCAACTTAGATTGAACTATTGACTATTTAACCATTTTACCATTATCAAATATCCTATACTACGATTGTTACCTTTGCGACTACCACTTATTCTTACTACTGAGCTATTGCTAGTTGGACTATCACACCTTGGATTGAACTGTGACTATTTTACACATATTACCTTTGTTGAAATATCTGACTTGTTTCTAATCTAACTAAATTAGATTTTTAGGAATTTCCTAAAAACTAAGCAGGAGTTCCAGGATGAGGTTGTGGCTCCAGCAAGGTGCTCAACTTAGCTACTTAAAGGTGTCATTTTGTATGGCAAAGCCCACTTCTTGAGAAGGCAGGAGGTTGCAAGTGAAACACTGGAGTTTTCTGATGCGCATATCATCTTTACGATTAATTATCTTAGCTGGTAAAGACTGGCAGTGAAAGGATGAATACATAAGCCTTTAGACTCTCACTTGACCACCTTGTGTTGAACCCTCTGCTCTTGACTGTGGTGATGTCAGGTGTCATGATGGGCCCCAAGCCTGTAGACACTGACCACACAGGAATGTGGAGGAATGGTGGGTAACTGTGAAGGAGTGGTGGGTTAACTGTGGAGTGGTGGTGGGTAACTGTGGAGGAATACTGGGTAACTGTGGAGGAAACTTGAGTTAGCAGCTCAGAGAGCAGTTGCATACAGATGGGGTCATTGGATGGACTGTCAAAGTATATGAACCTGGTGAGACTTACCAGACCAGAGTTTGGAAATGTTAATGATATCCTTTGTAAGGGAGAATTGAAGACTAAGCTATGTAAGACCTTGAATTATGAAGACACACCGCCCAAAGCTCCCAATATTTAATATGAAACTCAATCACCACACCAAGGCAGACAGTCTAGGCAAGAGATTAGGTTAAGACTTGGGTTTCAAACCAGTTTTCGGAATGAGTTCAATAGTTTTGAAGTCCATGGTGCAATCCAATCCCTCGAGTAAAAAGGACTATAGAACAGGGTACAGTTTGGCCTGAAATGGCACGACCTTTGGTGGCATACCAGTAGCAGCCGTCCCTAGTATGGTTATAAGCAGCGCAATAAACACATTTAGCCTCCCTAAGGGCGAGAGACGTGAACTGTATCTAAAACACATCTCTGTTGTCAATGTTACACCAGACAACACAACATGGGATCCAGAGCAGGTGGTTTGACGATTCTTCAGACAATGGTGCTTGGTCACATATCATACACACCAGGACACCACACTCACATCGCTTTAATGAGACTGCAGTACACAAAAAGTATTTGGAGTACTAAATGATGGATCTGAATATCAGACTCCCTGGATCACTGGTCACCCAATTCCAAGTCCTCAAGACAGCCTTATCTCTGGCTTTACTCCCTATGGTACAGAAACGTTAAAAGTCTGGCATGACCGGTGTCTTAGGTCAAAACAACTTGAGGGAATGTACCCTTGATGGTACACCGTGGAGATCTAGGCTATTTCCCAGCAGTCTACCAGGACTACAGTAACCAAGAGGAGTAGAAAGGTAAGGGAGTGCTCTGGTGCCAGGCCCACCACAGCGGTGAAGGCCCCAGGGTGATCTGCATGCCGACTAAATTAATATTCTGTTTCTGAGGTCTTCAATGTTCTGTCGCCTGCCAGGTCCACGCCATAGTGGCATCAGGCATTGTGAAAGGGGTCAGTCCTCCTCAAAGGAGCACAGCCAGTGACCCGCACTGGGCATTTATCATTACCGCATCCTCTTCCCATCTTAGCGGGCGTCGGTCCATGCAGGGCGGTCCTCAGGAATCATGTGACACTAGTTCTCTCTCAGCAATGCTTTTCCAACTACCTCCCGTTCCCAGAATATTGTGGACCAGGCCACCTTCAGCTGGGCCTGTCCTCCCACCAGGCCCATCACTCACTCACTCACACCAGGCACATTGCCCAAGCAGACCTCTAGACCAGCCATGTATCACACTCACTTGAGGCCATGCACTGCCATCTATAGGGCCAGAGGGAGTATGCACCCAGCGTACACGCGGTGTCTTGAAAGCACTGATGGCTGCAGGTACCTAATTTATGCACTCTATATGGAGCAAGTATGCAATTTCAAAGCCATTGAGTTTGGACACAAGTGAGATACATACACCCTAAAATGGCTACTGCCCATGTAAACAACATATTAGTAGAAATATTAAACTAAAAAAATACAATTAAAAAAATGTTAAACATCATTTGGACGTACAGAGGTTTTAACTGAACTATTATCTAAAAGTTTTTCAATTTTAATTGAAAAAATTGTAACTGTAAGGCTAAGCCTGCCAAACATTATGACCCTGACTCTCACCCACCTCTGACCCTACTGTTGACCTTAATGCTATTACCCTAATCTAAATTTTAAAAAATCACTTTATCACACCTCTACAATGCCATCTTGAAAGTTTTTTTTTAGCAAAATGTATGTAGTTCACACTGTTGGACATTTCCACCTAATGGGCACAAGACAAAGATGGGACCCTGAAGTCTGAGAATGGTGGCATGGGGGTAGGGCAGCCTTGATTTTCTCCCAGGCGGTATATGGGGGTGCTGGTGCAGTTGAAGACTACTCAGATGAACAACTGGTTATAGATCCTGAGGGGTGGGGGTTCATGAGGTTCTAGAGTGTGTCATCTTTCATGGTCATACGGTTATCTTGCCTGGATCAGGTAGTGGATTCTATACCTTGCTGTAGGTAGGCCATTGTAGAGCTCAGTTTGCCTGGTAGTAGGGTTGGGTGGTTTGGATTTAGCTACCACTTTTTTTGGTTGAAGGTGTGCTCTGGGAGTGGGTGAGTGTACTCATTCGGGCCCTGAAAGTGAGCAGTGAAGTAGAGCTATTAACTCCTGGGTTGGTGATTATTGAGTTTGGCCAGGGAACGCCAGGTGGTTCACCATGGTTCTCATGCCTGCGGTCAACTCTCTCTCTCGGAGCCCTGCTTTATGTGTTGTGTATTAGATTTAGAGGCAAAAACCCCAAGGATCTCATCGAAGGCCGGCGCAGATTCGGGATCCTCAAGAACCTTTGGCGGGTATCTGCAAGGTTGTTGGAGCAGAGTGGGTGATCTTGGGTTGGCCAATGTAGAAGAGATGGCTTCACCAGGCAGTATTGTGTGGCCTTGTTAGACCTGGCACTCAGGGGTTACTGCACTCCAATCGCATCAACTGGAGTGTTCCCCACTGGTGTCCTGGGGCCTCAGCACTAGTGGACCCAAAACTGGATAACCAAGTACTCCTCTCCAGCACTTGACTCTCTCAGGGTAGCGAGACAGAGCAGTCCAAGGCTTACACAAGGAGGTGAGGTGGGGTTATACATTGAGAATACAGGGCATACTGTACTACCAGCAGATACAATCAAGGTCCAGGATAAACAGTGAAAACCAGATATCTCTACAACCCTCTGGGTCAGAGTTCTGACCCCAAACAGTATTATAGCACCTAGACGCCAAGAACTGTAAAAACACAGTTAAAATGAAAACACACAATTAGCACTGCATATTACAGACCATGTTGCACAGAGTTGCTCTCATGCGCTAGAGCATTGATACCAATCCTTGTACTGAAATGATTTAGTTTCAGCATTTGATGTAAAGTCAAATGTTCTTTATCAGCCCCATAACCCCCACCCAAAGCAACAGAAGTGCCCTCCCGTCCTGAGTGAGGACACTGCTCTATTGGTGTCAGGGATCTGACCACAGGTGCCTGATGTCTTGACACAGTTTGCTGGAGTCCCACTAGTCCAGTAGCCATTGGCTAGCTGTACAAGGGTAGTGCTGGAAGAGAGCCAGTTCACCCTGATACTCCCATATATCACAGAAGAAAGGTGGGGGCCTGTTTTACTGGCCTATATTCCCCGGCTACGGCTTGTAGAGGCTCCCACAGCACAGGGGAAGAGTTTAGGGAAATGATCTCACCTTCAAGGACTGGAATTAAGCTTCCCCTTCTCTGGCTTCCTTGATGTGCTGCAAGCTTGATTTTCTCCTCGCACAGCTGTCTGCAATTTTCTTGTTCGAAGCACCCGCTCACCAAGTCTCACGGAAAAAGCTGGTCTTCTCCCGATGCTGCTGATGCCCTGGATCCTCATCGAACTCCTGGCAGCAGAATCCATCAGTCATAGAGAAAATGTCCTCAAGTTCCAGACACAGTGAGCAAGTGTCTTATCTTGCCTTCACACTGCGGGTCGCGGCTCGCTACCTTGGACGGACCTGGTGTTAGCCGAGTCTTCAGTCATAGACCAATCTTGAACAACAGCTGACCGCTCAGCCCTGACTTTATCACCTCTGAGTGCCAGGCTGATCCGATCAGAGGGTCTGCTACTTTTGCATCCTGATTACACCTCCAATCACAAACCATTCATGGCGTGTTCAATGCCTAACCAAAGCATGCACAGATGCCCTACTGTCTTTCCTGGTACCACCCTGTGCTATTCCCTAAATTTAATTCACTCCAGACCAGGAGGCACTGACTGGGGGGGGCGAGGCTCCTCTTCGTAGAGTTAGTACAGCTAAACCCAGATAAGAGCTGAGTGTCTATCCCAGCCCACCATGCCTCTCCAAGGAAAGGGGGAGGGGCACGGGGGTAGTTGGGATGTCCAGCAGAACAGCCCGCATTACACGCAATGGCTAAACTCACCATCCCTCCCCAGTACACCCACTGGCTCTCAAACACACGTCAGGTAGACAAAGGCAACAGGACCACAGGCAAGGCAGACTGCACAGTCTTGATCAGGAGGGTGGCTAGTGACTCACCCCTCCTGACTAAAGATTTATTGCTGCCACCACTGTCAGTCTACCACAGCCTGGGTAGAGAGGGTAGTAGACTCTCTGAAACATACGGGTGCACTAGGCGTGCCCCCTCGATCCTCAGAGCCAAGCTCTAGGGGCTCAATCCATGTAAACAGGGAGACCCTCAGTGGACATGTATGATTGTCATGCTCACTGAGGTAGGAATCTAGAAACCATACAGTAGCTTTTGAGTGACGTGCCTTGAGATTAGCATAAGGCAGGGAAAGCTCTCTCTCCACAGACTTGCAGAAGACTTCCCGTCCCAACAGGCCTTGAATGCGAGTCCTGGGGAGCGGGTAGTGGAGTTTTAATGGGATCAGCTGGGGAAGATGATTTGTTGGTCACGCACCTCCTGCTGAGCGGTCCATACCTCTGACGTCAGGTGAGTTTGTGGTAGGAGACTAGCAGGGGGCAGCAGGCAACAAGTGGGCTAATGCTATGCTGTTTAAAAACAACTATATGACCATGTCTCCTAAAGATATTGAAACCATAGCCCAATTCTAGCTGCCCTCCAAGCCAGGATGACTGCACTGCCCAAAACTCAATCCAATTAAAGCGTTACATCTGACATCTCCAACAGTCTACTTCCAGGTTCAAGCTTGGCTCAACGGGAACTTCCATCCCTTTCTTTTATAGCGCACAATATCTCCAGACATCGCCTTGGACAGAAAATTTGAGCCTGCAAGTGCACCCCAACTCTCTAGCTAATGGGGTCAGCAGAAGCTCAGACTCTTTGGGATATCAAGCCCTTCATCTCATAAATTCACTTCAACCAAGCCATTCAAGCTCTTGTAGTATTGGTGCTGGGCTAGAGAAACTCACTGTTAGTAGGAATCACAAAACAACACATTCTACCTCTCAAAGCAGCACTGCACTCAGCAGCTATACTGGCCACTGGCAGAAGAGCTGCATTACGTGCAGCATCAGTGCCAGCCACTAGCAGAAGAGCTGCATTATGTGCAGCATCAGTGCCAGCCACTGGCAGAAGAGCTGCATTACATGCAGCGTCAGTGCTAGCCACTGGCAGAAGAGCTGCATTACGTGCAGCATCAGTGCTAGCCACTGGCAGAAGAGCTGCATTACATGCAGCGTCAGTGCTAGCCACTGGCAGAAGAGCTGCATTACGTGCAGCATCAGTGCTAGCCACTGGCAGAAGAGCTGCATTACGTGCAGCGTCAGTGCTAGCCACTGGCAGAAGATCTGCATTATGTGCAGCATCAGTGCCAGCCACTGGCAGAAGAGCTGCATTACATGCAGCGTCAGTGCTAGCCACTGGCAGAAGAGCTGCATTACGTGCAGCATCAGTGCTAGCCACTGGCAGAAGAGCTGCATTACGTGCAGCATCAGTGCTAGCCACTGGCAGAAGAGCTGCATTACGTGCAGCGTCAGTGCTAGCCACTGGCAGAAGAGCTGCATTACGTGCAGCGTCAGTGCTAGCCACTGGCAGAAGATCTGCATTATGTGCAGCGTAAGTGCTAGCCACTGGCAGAAGATCTGTATTACGTGCAGCGTCAGTGCCAGGCACTAGCAGAAGAGCTGCATTACCTGCAGCGTCAGTGCTAGCCACTAGCAGAAGAGCTGCATTACGTGCAGCATCAGTGTTAGCCACTGGCAGAAGATCTGCATTACGTGCAGCATCCGTGTCAGCCACTGGCAAATGAGCTGCATTACGTGCAGCGTCAGTGCCAGCCACTAGCAGAAGAGCTGCATTATGTGCAGCGTCAGTGCTAGCCACTAGCAGAAGAGCTGCATTACGTGCAGCATCAGTGCTAGCCACTGGCAGAAGAGCTGCATTATGTGCAGTGTCAGTGCTAGCCACTGGCAGAAGATCTGCATTACGTGCAGCATCCGTGTCAGCCACTGGCAAATGAGCTGCATTACGTGCAGCGTCAGTGCCAGCCACTAGCAGAAGAGCTGCATTACATGCAGCATCAATACTAGCTTATGGCAAAAAATAGGTATTACACCCAGTTTCTATGTTAGCTGCTGGCAGAAGTGTGGCATTACACTCAGTGTCTGTGCTAGCCAAAGGCAGAGGAAGGCATAACACAAGGGCTGTGCAAGCCACTGGCTTAAGAGCGGCATTACCCGCAGTAGCTATGGGAGCCGTAAGCAGAAGAGTGGCATTATACTCATTGGCTACGTTGGCTACTAGCAGAAGGAAGGTGGCTCATATATCATGCAGCCATTATTTCGACCTTGGAGAACCTATGTGTGTTGGGGCAAAGAAGGGTTCAGGAGCATTATTACTCTTGGGCCTCCCTGCGGCCTTTGATATGGTCAACCATGAGATTTTGCCTTTTCGTCTGAAACAAGTGAAGGTAAAAGACCGCTTGAAACTGGGTCGATGCCTTCCTGTTGGACAGATCCCAAACAGTCAATCTAGGCCACTAGTCTTTGGCTTCTACCTGTTTGATCTGGGTGTCTGTAAGAACTCGCCCTGTTCCCTCATCTTTTTAATATATATCTGCTCCCGCTGGTCAATCTTCTGAACATGTTCAAGGTGACGTGTTCTCTTTACACAGGTGACACACAGCTTAGAATGGACCTAGAAGTCAATCCATCTGTTGAGACCATGGGAGTTCAAGTTAAATTGAACATAATTGTCCACTGGAGGCCACAATGTCTTGAAAATAAATCCCATAAAATTGGAAATTTTGCTTGTAGAAAATTAATATTTGGATTAATTCCCATTGGCCCTCCAATTTTGGGGAATGTACTGCCATGGTATGTAAATTCAGGGATGTGGCTATCATCCTAGTCACAAAGCTGAAATTGAACCATCGAACACTCAATGTCACCAGGTTGTATTTCCAACCGATCTGGCTTCTAAGTGGGATTGCGCCTTTTCTTTTTTTTCCTAAAACATAGTTGTTGCCCATGCCTTTGTCAACGCTAGGCCCAATGATGGTAATGGTATTTGTAAGATACGAAAGAACTAGCAGCCAGGTTGTAGACAGCTGCACTGCCTAGACATGTCACACAAGTGTATTAAGATATTGCCCACCTCAAATGGCCAGCTGCTATAGGACCATGAATAAGAGAGATTGACACAAGGTATGAGAGGCAATATACAGTGGAGCGTAAAAATGAAGTAAAATAAAGCAGTACAAAATATATCACAAAGAGTGAGTCCACGACGTTGCTTGTGCTTCTAGAGTAATGTTTTTAATTCAAGTTGTTGGTGAGAATCAGTACAGCCAATGCGTTTCGCCCAAACATGGGCTTCTTCAGGGCCATGTAAAGAGGGAAAAGTAAAGTCTATGTTGAGTTGCGGAAAATCCGATCAGAAATGTAGCAAGTTGAAAGCGGGTTCCGGAAAAAACGCCCAATTATGATGTCAGAAAAATATATCCAAATGCACGGAGGGTCGATAACCTCCTAAAATTCTGTCCTGAGTTGTGACAAGCGGTACCGGTTTCTCCTCCATCGCGGTCAGTGTGTGGGAACCACACACTGACCGCGAAGGAGGAGAAACCGGTACCGCTTTCTGTACACGGATTATTTTTTACAAGCACTTGCCACAACTCAGGTCAGAATTTTAGGAGGTTATCGACCCTCCGTGCATTTGGATATATTTTTCTGACATCATAATTGGGCGGTTTTTCCGGAACCCGCTTTCAACTTGCTACATTTCTGATCGGATTTTCCGCGACTCAACATAGACTTTACTTGCTATTCACATACCTACGTACAGGGGTCTCCACCTCTCTTATCTTTTAGGTGCAGAGATCTTTGCCCCAATAGTGGATGTCTCTACACACGTCAGTATACATTTTAGTAGTAAATGTGGGATGGACAAAGCGGAGTGTCCGCAAGGTGGTGGAATACTTATGATCAAAGCAGAGGGGTTTCAGGGAGGAGTAAGGAGGGGTTTAGAGAGGGTTAGGGAGGGGTTCAAGGAGGGACATCTACCCACCCACCAAAGAGTAAGCCCATTGCTATTCAAAAACTGCCTTCTATAGTTACTACAGCCAAAAAGGACCCATATAAGTCAGAAATGTATACACTCCCTTGGAAAATAATGGAGGTAGGGGCTTAAAATAAAACCCATAGAAAATAGTGTTACGATAACATGAATAATTAAACTATTTAAAAGTCAATTTTATTTAATGTTAAACATGTTTATAAATAAAACATAAACATTTATTTTTACAATCGTTTATTAACCATTTAAATAAAAAAAAGTGACATTAATATTTAGTAAAAATAAACATTTTCAATTAATTTTATACGTTACTTTTACTAAGGTTTAATCAATATATTTAAAAAAATCATTATTTTATTTAGATAGGATTTTGTTTATTTATACTTCCAAATATACTGTTTTTTAAATTTAATATATTCAAAATGATCTCATTTTTAATTCACAGTTAAGTTAATAATGCTGTACCATTCTTGATATTGTTCAATCATTATAATATATTTTTTAAATTAAATACTATTAATATTTAACAATAAAATATATGTTCTAATTTTTAAAACATTTTAAAAAAATTACCATAGGTAGAGTTCCACCTCAATGGTGGAGACACCCGCCTACATGTGAAAAGTTTCTAGCAGTAACTTTACACTTGTAAATTAGACTCCACCCACTGAATTCAGGGGGTGGAAACATGTAAGACTAGACTTCGTAGTAAATTTACACTTGTAAATGGTGAATACTAAAAGGTGTAAGAGTAAACTTACATGTGTAGAATTATTCACATGTAAATTTACCTTTGTGGATAGCCCGTTTAGTGCCCATGGAGCTAAGTTGTGGAACTGTATTCCCTCTTGGAACGGGACTACTCCCCATCGTCTGCATCTTAAGAAAGCCCTTAAAACCAGGATGTTCAGTCTTAGGCTTAAATCTTTTATCTCCCTGGCAGTACTTATAGCGCCATGACACTCCCTTTGGAGTGAATGTTTTTGGTTTATTATTCCCTTATAAATTAATATCTCTAATCACACTGAGTTGGTTTCTCTATTGAGACTAGAAATATCCATCAGCTGGTGTGAAGTACCCATAAGGCACCTCACTCTTGGTCTCCCAACTTTGTGAAATTTCTTTGTTCATGAAGTCAAAGGGCCTTACTTTGAGTTTGGTGGACAGTGTGATCTGTCAAAACCATGGGAGATGTCCTGTCTGCAATATTATAAGTGCATTATTGTCAATGACACTCTGAATATGGCAGACGGGACATCAGTCGCGTTTTGATGGAGTACCCTGTCACCCAGACTCTAAATATAGACCAGAGGCAGGAAAACAATCCTTCTCAATGTGGAAGCCAAGGTTGTGGAACTGCATCCCATCCATCAGAACGTTACCTTCCTACTCTACATTTAAGGAAGATCTCAACTTTCTCTTGTTTCTGTGTATCACCTTCACAGCCTGATAGACATGTCAGCGACTACGTCTTTTGTTTCTGAAAATTCTGAACTTACTACTTTTGATGGACATGATTCATTGGCAAGTACTGTTGTTTCTGGGGGCAGAGCTAGCCACGCTAGGAAATGGCCGCACTGTAAGTGAGCTCTCCCGACCGAGTCCCCATCCTGCAGTTATCCTGTGTAACTAACCCACGTCTAATCTAAAAAATCGAGCGACTGCATAAAGGGGATAACCAGCTACGCACTATGGTATCTCTGTCTGCCAAACATTCATCCGTTACGTGACAGCTCCGTGAGGCAAGTCTCGCCGAGAGGCGACTAGGGGCATATCATGAAAGGCGTCGAGACGTAACTCGTACGCAAGCCCAAGGAGCGATCTGCCTGTTGTAGGCCTGAGGAGGGAATCGTCGCTGCGGTGATCGGAGAGTGGCAGGAGGAAACGAGAATCGGAGCACGACCCAGGATCCTCCTACACAGTCACCGCTCCGCCTGGTTTTACCGACGGCTGAAGGCGGCTGTGGGGCCTGAAATTGCGGATATAGTGAGCTGCGGCGAGCGGACCCCAACAATCACCCCCCCCCCCATGGAGCGGCCCATTGCAGGAGTCGGACCGGCGCTGCATCTGAGAGGTGAGGGAAACCACAGCAGGGCCTGCGACAATAATACTCTACCACCTGCCCTGAAGTATTCCAGTGACGGGGACAGGAGGCGAAGGTGCGAGGGCAGGTCGTGAACAGGCCCGATGATACAAGCTCCTAAAAAGGCACCGGGGACCAGGTCATAATGGTACGTAGGGCTGCATCAATACCGGAATATACTGCGCATTGGAGGTACACTGGTTTCCAGTAGAAAATACGCCACAACTGTTGTTGAAACACAAGGGAAGTTAACTGGAATCTGTAAGTGAACCTACGGCCTGCCCACTGCCGATTCCTGGGTCGCGCCTGTAGCTAAGTGGTAGGGCCATGCCGCCTACGCGCGGCTCCGACATTTTACTGCACCATACCTCGACCACACCCGATGCCCCCACTGGCGATCTGCTACGGAAGCACAACGCGTAACCGGGTGCTCCACTCAACAAAACTCTACCCAGCCTTTACAACAATAGGCACAGTGCTATACCTCCATTGCGCTCTGATGTCCACACTGCCGGTCTGCGACGGTGACGTGCAGGATGGCCATAAGGTAACATTCAACTCAATCTTGGTGTCAATATACTACCAGAGGCTCACCCGATAAGACTGCCCGCACTGGAACATTAGCGCGGAAACCACACTAAAGCTCCGCCCTAGACTGCTCTGGTAACAAGTTTAATTAATACATTAGCAGAGTTGATAAATACAAAGAAGCATCGCCCACATAATTGCAAAACATTACCGCAGCTACTCAAGATACCCCCCAAAAGTCTCAAGGTGATGGGGAAACCGGATAAAACTCATCCCAAATGGAAATTTGAGCAACAACGGAAGGTACCAGAAATGAACGCTGAAGCTCCTGAACGGTGCCAAGTGAACACCACAACCACAACAGGGTCAGACGCGACAGTGGACTTCCAGTCAATGTTTGCGACAATACAATCAACTTTGTCTAATATAGACGGGAAACTAGACTCCCTAACGTATCGTGTTGACCGCATGTCCGAACGTCTGGATAAACACACAGAACGTATAAACATGGCAGAACGCCGTATATCAGACGTGGAGGACTCCCATCAGCAACTAGAACTGAAACAAACCAAAGCGGCCAAGGCTCTACAGACCTTGCTGGCTAAAACAGAAGATTTAGAAGCCAGATCGCGGCGATGCAACCTATGCATTATGGGAGTAGCGGAATCGATGCACACAGGAAACATGGAACGATACATCGAGACACTATTAACCACAATGCTGGGTAGAGACACCTTCTCCGAAGTATTCATAGTGGAACGAGCCCACAGGTCCCTCGCACCGCCGCCAGCACCTGGAGCGCGACCTCGCCCCATAACAGAGACAGGGACGCTGCACCTCGCAAAGGCCGGGAACTAGGAAACTTAAATCATGAAGGAATGACCATCTCCATCTACCAGATTTCACATCACAAGTACAAGAGGCAAGTAAGAAGTTCATGGATGTGAAAAAGAAATTGAGAGAGAACAACATCCCCTATGCCATAAACTATCCCGCTCGTTTGAAAATCACTGATAACGGAGGGAGCACCATATGCAACGATCCTAAAGAAGTACTCAATATATTACAATTGCACCATCCGCATGTTCTCTGTCGTAAATCTCCACGGGGCCTGAATGTTGAACAGGACCAAACCTCAGATGTTGAATAACGGCAAGAGTGATCAACTAAATGCAAGAAGAAGCAGGGACTCATAGCAGAACTCCTTATAATCTCTCTCTCCACTTACTAACTTACCTAAGGCCACCCCGAAACACACCGGCTATGCAAGTAGAGATAAGTGTATAATTATTGCAGACTGTTATATCACAGATGATACCAAGTTTTAGAACTCTTAAGGTGCAGGTAAATGAAACATCATGTGTGGGATGTAACACGCATCTATTATGCTTTAATAGCATTATGTACTGGTGGCTCGGTCCCCCCAGCTATATAATCGCTGGGGCTGTTAGTTGGCAGCCGCCGCCTCCCTGTGTACGCCACAACCTTTGTTCCTCTTTCTTAGTTATAAATCAACGGGAGGTTTGGAGGGAAAAGTTTACATTTGTTAACGGTTAAAGGGAATTGTCTTTGCCATAATTGGGTTGGCGAAGTGGGCGGGGGGGCGGGATAGGATGGGGTTTTGAAACATTGATAGGCACCTGTTTAATGAGTTCTGATATTCATACATGTACATGTGCACCATCGTTAAGCAGAATGTACACGAGTTGCACAGAACAGTCCAAAAACTATGCAGCACCAGACCGATTGAGCATGATTGTGGATACAAGTATCACATAGTACGACCGCGGCTACACCTCTGCGATTTATAACTTGGAACATTAGAGGCCTAAACAGCCCCAGGAAGATCAGATAAGTCGTGGCATACCTAGATAGACATCATGTTGACATAGCCTTACTCCAGGAAACCCATTTGCTGTCACACAAGGCAGACAAAGTGGGCTACAGATGGGCAGAGCATGCGGCATTGGCAACCTATTCCTCATATGCACGGGGTGACAACCCTTATACGCAAGGGTACCAAATTTCTATTAGATCAGACACTCGAATACCTAGCCCAACCTATAACAGAGGAAGAAGTACAGCTAGCTATAAAATCGATACCCAATGGCAAATCACCTGGCCCTGATGGATACACTGGAGAATGTTATAAAACATATTCAGAATTATTGATCCCACACATGCTTGAGATGTATGATGAAGCTTATAACAATAAAATCCTTCCTCCAACGCTACGGGAGGCGCTTTTAGTGGCTTTGCTGAAGCCGGACAAAAATCCGGACAAAGCGTAATCCTACAGGCCCCTCTCACTAATAAATACAAACGTTAAGATATTGGCAAAAATCATTGCTCTGAGGTTGCAACCACTTATGTCCACTATAGTCCTACCTGATCAATCGGGATTTATTCCTGAGAGATCAACCACACATAACCTGGCGACCATATTCGCCCTATTGCACCAACTGAATCCAGATCTACAAGCAGTAGCGGTCCTACTGGACGCAGCTAAAGCCTTCGATTCCGTTGAGTGGCCCTATATGTTCGCAATTTTACAAAGAATTGGTTTACCACCAATGCTTATTAACTGGATCGCCCTCCTCTACACTAAACCCACTGCCCGTATCAAAGTAAACAGACATATCAGACGTAATATCAATACAACGCGGCACCAGACAGGGTTGGCCTCTATCCCCTCTACTCTTCTCCATAGCATTAGAGCCGTTAGCTTGCAAAATATGACGGAACTATGCACACACAGCGCTACGGTTTAATCTAAGACCCATTAGCATATCATTATATGCAGATGATATGGTATTATACCTGCGAGATCCTGAAGATAATATCTCACTACTTTTACGAGAATATATAAAATTCAGGCGTCACTCGGGACTGCAAATTAACTGGAGCAAGTCGGCAGTGATACCGTTAACAGTAAATACAAAAGCACCAAATCTGGAATTTCCCCTTATATGGCAGGAGGATCCAATTAAATATCTCGGAATCTGGATACATCAAGATTCTGAATTAGTACTTAGATCCAATTACGGTGTCGCAATAGATCGCATAGAAACGCATAAATAGGTGGATCACTCTCCCTCTCTCCTTAGCCGATCGAATATCGTTAATAAAAATGGTGTTGCTACCCAAGCTGTTATATGTATTTATTAATATACCAATACCACCACCTGCTTCAATCTTTAATAGGATACACACAAACTTCATCAAACTAATATGGGCCGGCAAACAGGCCCGAATCAGTCTACAAACCATGACACTCCCATACGCCGCAGGTGGCTTCACAGTCCCTGATATTTATTTATACTACTTATGCGCCCAGGCACAATAAGCCTACTATTGGTATCACCCAGTAAAATACCCACCATACCTTGCAGTGGAAGATGGCGATGCGGACCCAATACCGCTATCCAATATACTTACACATACACGACCTCACAAGCATGGCAATGCATCAGTCACTTAGCGAACAAGATTCCAAAATACACTCCGAATCTACCGCTAGCGAACCACCCTGCGCTATCTGTAACACAAGAACAAAATAGAATGATGCTGCTGGAACAAGTAGGTATAGCGCAAATGGGCGACTTTTATCCCAATGGAACCTTCATTACCCCTGATGATCTATCGTATATAAGAAACCAATCGCTGCTATTCCGATTCATTTATCATAGGCTGAGAGCTGCTGTCAGGGAATTTCACCCTTCCTTCCCCATGGAACCCCCTATCCTTCAACCATTACAGACTCTGATAGCCGCAACCATGCAATCTTAGATAATTTCACGACTGTATAAAATGGTACAAATGGAAATAGGAGCTAACACCTACAGAGCACGTGACAACTGGAATAAATTATTAGACAACCCACTGACGGACGAAGACTGGCTCTCCTGTTGCACACTCATCACATTGCTCACACCTAGCGGCAATCTCGCATCATTCATTACAAATACCTACATCAAACATATCACACTCTAGCCAAGTTATGTAAATATGGGCTACCCGATAACGCACACTGTAAGAGATGCAGAACTGACCAGGCAGACTTTGTACATCTTGCATGGAATTGTGATAAGGTAAAGAAATATTGGGAGGGTGTGACTTACCACTTGGGAATGCTTGTATCATGTACACTGTCGTGCACACCCCAGTTATGCTTATTAGGCCTTCGCATACCTATGAGATCAACAAAAAAGAAGTTGGTTGCCATAATGTTATTGCTTGCAAAACGCAGGGTGGTGACGCATTGGGATAGCAAGATGTCCCCTACTCTTACAAGCTGAATATTAGATGCTGTCTATTGTAGAGACAATGTTTTGATATATGCAGAAGAACTACCAACTGCTTCTAAGCCCTCCGACATTTGGGAACCTCTGACTATTTATCTGCGTGAACATTCGGATTTACTTAAAACAAATCATTAAACCAAATGCTTAATTGTTAAGTAAGATATCGGTATGCTATGTGAATTGCTCCACTGTGTGATATTGGATACCATGTTATAATAGATTCCTCATTGTAATGTAATTCAAGGAAATGGCACAGCTGTGATCACTATTGTGTAAAATTGTCAGACCTTTTAATAAAAAATCTTTAATAAAAAAAAAAGTACTATTGTTTCTGAAAACTCTGTATTTTATAGTTTTTGATGGACATGTTTCAGTGGCGAGTACTCTTGTTTCAGAAAACTCTATATAATATAGTTTTTGACATTTTAGCGGTGAGTACTCTTGTTTCTGAAAACTCTGTATTTTATAGTTTTTGATGGACATGTTTCAGGGCCGAGTACTCATGTATTTCTGGAAACTATGTATTTTATAGTTTTAAGCTTTCAGCAGCAAGTATTCTTGCTTCTGAAGACTCTATATTTTGCGGCGAGACTCTTTTTCTGAGAAACTCTGTATTTTATAGTTTTTTGAGGGACATGCTTCAGCCGCAAGTACTCTTGTTTCTGAAAACCCTGTATTTTATAGTTTTTTGAGGGACATGCTTCAGCTGCAAGTACACTTTTTTCTTAAAGTCCCATCGAGACAAGCAGGAGGGAGTCTATGGTGGTGTAGACTCGGCAGCGCACCTGGAATCGGGAGCTACAGGGGTCAAATTCACTACGGGTCCCAGCCAAAATCCAAATGTGGACACTTGCCTGAAATCGGGAGCTGCAGGGGACAAACTCACTACGGGTCCCAGTCAAAATCCAAATGTGGATACATGTCCCGACGCTGAAGGTTATAGAGCTGGCACAATTACACTGGATCATAACGAGAGTCGCCTTAAACGGAAGGCAAGTAGAGAGAACCACGCTTATGCTCCTTCAGAACTACAAACACACCCCTCGGGGGAAAATCCCCAACTAGCTAACGACGTAAGTTCCGAAGAATCAGACTCGGATCTGTACGAAACAGGTGTCTCCATTTCCAGCGAGCCAAGCGAGGAAAGTGAAGCTAGCGAGGACTCTAAATCTGAGGGATTAAGCCCGGAAGCATCAGACTTCATGAATCTAAAAAATATGAATGAATCAGGACAAGACATAACGCCCAGAAAAAAGACTGAAAAGAAAAGAACTAGAAATAAGAGACAATGTAAACTAATCGACGAGGAAACAACAGATCCGGGAAGCAATATGGAGCCAACCTCAAGCAGAGCTAAATCGACTCGCAAGAGCCCCTACTCAACATCAAAAGCCGAACCTGAACGGAGGCAGATTATCACGAGTAAACCTGAAGAAGAAGGGGGGCAAATGCGAAAGAAATATGGCAGTGGATCGGACAGCAACTGAGCCCTCGCTGAGGGAAGTCCTCAACTCAATCAAAATCCTTCACAAAGATGCAAAAAAAGATAGCCATCGGAATCATCTGGCTATTCAAAAACTTGAGGGGGCTATCAATAAAGTGGGGAATACCTGTTCGGAGATCTCTGATAGAATGAGCTGTGCTGAAGTACGTACAGATAACTTAGAAGCTGATGTGGGCAAGCTTAAATTCCAGGCTAAGGAACAAGATGACATATTAAAAGACTTAATGGCAAAGGTTGAAGATCACGAAAACCGAGAAAGGAGGAATAACTTACGCTTTTTAGGGATCCCTGAGGGCGCAGAAGGAAATGATTCAAGGGTCTTAGTGGTCAACCTTCTTAAATCTGATTTCCGAAACTCAGCTCATGGGATATGGACAGAGAAATTCAACGAGCCCATAGATTTCCTCTTACTGTACCAAAACGCTCTGACAATCCGCCTCAATATCCGAGGGCTATGCTAGTTAATTTTGGTAATTTCACATTGCCCGAAGCTATTTTTGATCTGGCAAGGCCTACTAGCAAAAAAGAACACAAGGGCTTTATGTTTTTTGTCCGACCAGATTTTGCACATGCAACTGTCGAACGCCGATGGCGAAGGAGACAACTTTTTACCCCCTTTGAACAAATTGGAGCTACAGTATATTTGCAAAATCCGGCTCGCTTAAAAATTAACTTCAGGGGAACAACGCAAAGTTTTTCAAGTGAAATCCAGGCGGAGGCGTATTTGAGGGAAATATCTGAGAAAGTAAAACAAAACAAATAAATAAGGAAAAAAAAAATAATAATAAATAAATGCCATGGGCTTGGCATGCGGATCTCGCTAAAGCTTGGGGCTATATCATGGAAAGGGGTTGGGGATGGCAAACGAAAATCTTGATATACAAATATGATATTAATATCTGGTATATCTGGGATTGTTCTTTAATATGTAATGAAATGGCTGAACGGATTATTGTCTTTATATCGCTTTCTAGTCGATATATCTAGGGTATATATAATTAGGCAACGGGGCAAGCGCAGGCGCACTGATCATACCGACGCCCACACCTGGGTACCCAGGACGCCTCATAGGGTGGTAAGGGGGGGCGGGGGTGGGCAAACAGGTGGAAGGGAGGGAAGAGAGGGAAGGGCCGAGATGGGGGGAAGACCAAGAGAAGACAATCAGTGAAGGGAGAACCTTTAGTATACCAAAAGAAATACATTTGTTAGTAGGATTTAAAGAGCTGAGCAAGGGCCAGGGAGGAAGAGCATGGCGGTTAAAAATAACAACTATCGTTTATATACGACGTAAGATGCATAATATAGATGGCTAGACTACGCATTGTATCCCTAAATATTTGCGGGCTCAATGACCTAAAAAAAAGACAAATTGTAGCAGAAGGTCTCCAAGCCATGGAAGCTAATATAGTTTGCTTACAAGAGACCCATATAGAGAGAGGCCAACAACATCTGTTGAAATCCTTGGGGTTTCAACTTATAGCTGCATCCACCCAGGGAACTCGTACGAAGGGAGTGGCCATTCTGGCTAAAGGAGGGGGCTTACAATTTAGTCGATCACTTGCAGACAAACTTGGGAGATGGGCCATTGCTGAGTGTCGCTACAATAGTGGGCAGAATACGGTTACTTTATGTACAGCTTATGGGAATCTAGGAGATGGCCCTGATACCCTTCTAAGCATTTCTAATGAATTAGTACACTGGCCCTTGCCTCTTATTGTGTGTGGTGATCTAAACCTTCACCTACCCGAAGATTAGACCGCCGGTCCTTTATTTAACTATCAAGGGAGAAAACCTAAAGTCTTTAGAGCATTTAAAGACTTGTGCGAACGACATGGCCTGCTGGATGGATGGCAATTGGGTCATCTTAGAGACCAAGGGTATACTTTCTTTTCCCATCCCCATTCTCTTCATGCCCGTTTAGACTATATCCTTTTGTCAAATTCTATCAGAGATGGTTGCACTATGAGGAAGCACCCAAGGGTATTATCTGATCATAACCCTCTAGAACTGAATATTGCATGTAGCAATATTATCCGTACTAGAAACCTTTGGACATTTGAAAGAGCCTTTTTTTAAAAGGAGGAGTACCGTACTCTTATGAGGGAGTGGCTACCATCTTTTTTAGAAATAAATATGGGCAGTGCTCCTGTCGAGGTAGTTTGGGATGCAATGAAAGCTGGCATCAAGGGGGAGACTTTGCAATTCTCAGTACGCACTAACAGGAAAGGTAAAGAACAACTAGCCTCTTTATATCAGAATTTGAATAAAGCTGAAGCAGATTTGATAATAGCTTTGCAAACAGGTTTGGGTTCGGAAGGATTAGCGCAAGTTGCAATCTCTAGAAATAAGATTTCTGATATATTTACGGAAAAAGCGATTACCAAAGCTATGAAATTCAAAGAAAAAACTTATGAACTCAGCGAGAAAGTAGGGCACCAGCTGGCTGTTCGCACAAGGGAGGAGATGGCGGGAAATATAATAAATGCTATAAATGATAGGAATGGTGAATTGAGATTAGAAGAACTCGATATTAGAACTGCTTTTCAAATGTTCTATCAAAAATTATATGAGGAACCGCCAGGAGGGCAAGAGGATGCTAGGGATTATCTGGATAAAGAGTTGGCCGAACACCTTGTACAAGAAGATAAGGATTTACTGGACTCTCCCATTTGCTGGGAGGAAATTCTATTATCTATGAAATCCTTGAACTCTGGTAAAGCAGCAGGTGTAGATGGAATCCCCTCAGAGTTTTTCCTTGAATTTGCAGAACAATTAAAAACTATCATGCTACAACTTTTTAAGTCCATAATTCAGAGAGGAAACCCACCATCGTCTTGGTCTTTAGCAAAAATAATGATCTTCCTGAAGAAAATCAAAAATCCGTTGGAAATGGGCTCGTATCGCCCAATAACCTTGATTAATGGAGACTCAAAATTTTATTCCAAACTCCTTGCAGGGCGATTAGCACCTATAATTCATAAAATAGTATCAGTCCGACAACATGGATTCATCCCTGGCAGATCAACAAGTGATCATATACAGAGAGTTTTCTCTTTGTTTGACTACGCAGAAACTACAGGAGACCCTATGGCCCTTATTCTTCTGGATGCAGAAAAGGCGTTTGATAGGGTCTCCTGGAAGTTTTTATGGGCAGCAATGTCAGATCAGGGATTAACGAAGGGATTCATCAAAGCGGTCCATGGACTATATGTCAATCCAAGGGCCAACGTCGTGATAAATGGGAATATGTCTGAGAACTTCATGATTACGAGGGGAACTAGACAGGGGTGTCCTTGCTCGCCCCTCTTATTCGCGATATATATTGACCAATTTATACGTAAACTTGATAACCATCCTTATGTGCCATCAATTACGATTAACAACTATGAGACCAAAGTCTTAGCATACGCTGACGATATAGCTATAGTTACCACCAATCCCAAGGAGGCAATCAAGATGGTTGAGAAGGAAGCAACACGTTTCGGCAAAACTTCTGGGTATAAACTAAATACGGGGAAAACTCAAATAATCATCAATGACAAAGTGGAGATGGAAGACGAAAGAGTCGTGGAAAACGCTACTTATCTAGGTGTCAATATATGCGCCAAGGTTGACAAAATTGTACAGATAAATCTTGACCCACTAATAGTGCGCACCAGAGAAGATTTAATTAGATTGGGTAATCTACACTTAACTATCGGTGGCAGATGGAATTTGATTAAAATGTTGATTCTACCTAAATTTTTATACTTCTTCAGAACAATTTGTCTCGAGTTCGCCCCGTATTACTTTAAAAACATTGAATCTTTGTTTTCCAGATTTATTTGGGGTTTAAGAAACCACGTAGGGCACTAAAATGGATTATGTTATCAAAAGAAAGAGGTGGGTTAGCGCTGCCTAACTTTAGGATCTATTACTGGGCAACAGTGGCCAAATACTGTACAAACTTGATAATTATTGAGCCGAGTCATTGTGCGATCCCGACCCCACAGGAAATGGTATTAGGAGATAGAAGTAAAGGGTGTTTATGGAGAAATATGAATGATAATTTTTTCAAGAAAACTAAACTCAAGACTATTCAGGGAATTTGGAAAGCTTGGAGCAATATCCGTAAATTCCTAGGGTTGGGACGCTTCTCATGTTATACTCCAATTAGTGGCAACTCTGATCTTTCTGAGATATTTCATGATGGGTATATGTCCAGGTGGGTCAGGGTAGGGATTACCCAACTTGGTTGCTTCTATATCGCAAACCGATTGAAAAGTTTTTCAGAACTTCGCAATGATTACAATGTTAGCAATAGGGATTTTTTTTAGTACTTACAAGTTAGGGATTTCTTGTCAAAGAAAATGGGGGGGCGCTGCAATTTTCAAAATATCATACTAATAGATAAATTATGCTTGGAAACTACCCCTAGAATCGGGGAAATATATAAGGACCTTAGTAGTAGTCTCCCAGATGATCTTGAAAAACATCTTATTAGATGGCAGACTAACCTATTCGTACAGCGAATAATACCGGAGCGAGCGTTAGAGCTTGCAAAAATATTGCTAATGTCAATCAAATTACAAGCACAATTTAATAAAAAATGTTTTGCCTTGTATTACACACTGTATAAAATGGGCAAATGGGCAATCGGCTCGGGAACCGCTTGTCCACGTTGTTTATTGGCGGCAGCTAACGATATTCACATGTTCGCCACGTGCCCATCACTTACTAATCTTAGGATAGAAGTATCTAATTTCATTTCGGAGTTATTCAGGAAGAAATTTCTATCTCCAGTGAAGAAATGATCTTAGGAGTGGCTGCTATCGAGCGCCCTATACAACAACAGGGGCTGATATTTGGGAACCTTTGTTACTCTGGATAGAAGTTCACAGCTAAGGGTAATGTATCTAAGGGAATAAACTTAGGGAGAAAATGGATGTGAGAATTTCTGTTCCTCTGTTCCTTAGTTTTTTTTTCTTTCTCTTTGTCTTTTTGGGTCATCAAATCTATACGCTGTGAGAGAATACTTCTCTATTGTATATACTAAAGGTGATTTATCCGAATGTGCTTCTTGATCTTGGTCTTTGTGGGGGGAGGGGGAGATTGAATTGTATTGTATTAAAATGGCAAATGTCAATAAAAACTATTTAAAAAAAAAAATCATTAAACCAAATGCTTAATTGTTAAGTAAGATATCGGTATGCTATGTGAATTGCTCCACTGTGTGATATTGGATACCATGTTATAATAGATTCCTCATTGTAATGTAATTCAAGGAAATGGCACAGCTGTGATCACTATTGTGTAAAATTGTCAGACCTTTTAATAAAAAATTTAATAAAAAAAAAGTACTGATGTTTCTGAAAACTCTGTATTTTATAGTTTTTGATGGACATGTTTCAGTGGCGAGTACTCTTGTTTCAGAAAACTCTATATAATATAGTTTTTAATGGACATTTTAGCGGTGAGTACTCTTGTTTCTGAAAACTCTGTATTTTATAGTTTTTGATGGACATGTTTCAGGGCCGAGTACTCATGTATTTATGGAAACTATGTATTTTATAGTTTTAAGCTTTTAGCAGCAAGTATTCTTGCTTCTGAAGACTCTATATTTTAGCGGCGAGACTCTTTTTCTGAGAACTCTGTATTTTATAGTTTTTTGAGGGACATGCTTCAGCGGCAAGTACTCTTGTTTCTGAAAACCCTGTATTTTATAGTTTTTTGAGGGACATGCTTCAGCTGCAAGTACACTTTTTTCTGAAAGCCCTGTGTTTTATAGTTTTTTGAGGGACATGCTTCAGCGGCGAGTACTCTTGGCTCTGAAAACCCTGTATTTTATAGTTTTTTGAGGGACATGCCTCAACAGTGAGTACTCTTGCTTCTGAAAACTCTGTATTTTATAGTTTTTTCAGGGACATCCTTTAGTGGCGAGTACTCTTGCTTCTGAAAACTCTGTATTTTATAGTTGTTTCAGGGACATGCTTCAGCGGCGAGAACTCTTGCTTCTGAAATCTCTGTTTTTTATAGTTTTTTGAGGGACATGCTTCAGCGGCGAGTACTCGTGCTTCTGAAAACTCTGTATATTATAGTTTTTTGAGGGACATGCTTCAGCGGCGAGTACTCTTGGCTCTGAAAACCCTGTATTTTATAGTTTTTTGAGGGACATGCCTCAGCGGTGAGTACTCTTGCTCCTGAAAACTCTGTATTTTATAGTTTTTTTGAGGGACATCCTTCACTTCAGCGGCGAGTACTCTTGTTTCTGGAAACTCTGTATTTATTAGTTTGGAGGTTTTAGCAGCAAGTATTCTTGCTTCTGAAGACTCTATATTTTATAGTATTTAATGGACCTGTTTCAGCGGCGAGACTCTTTTTTGTGAGAACTCTGTATTTTATAGTTTTTTGAGGGACATGCTTCAGCGGTAAGGACTCATGTTTCTGAAAACCCTGTATTTTATAGTTTTTTGAGGGACATGCTTCAGCGGCGAGTACTCTTGGCTCTGAAAACCCTGTATTTTTTAGCTGTTTGAGGGACATGCTTCAGCGGTGAGTACTCTTGCTTCTGAAAACCCTGTATTTCATAGTTTTGTGAGGGACATGCTTCTGCGGCGAGTACTCTTGTTTCTGAAAACCCTGTATTTTATAGTTTTTTGAGGGACATGCTTCAGCGGCGAGTACTCTTGGCTCCGAAAACCCTGTCTTTTTTAGTTGTTTGAGGGACATGCTTCAGCGGTGAGTACTCTTGCTTCTGAAAACCCTGTATTTCATAATTTTGTGAGGGACATGCTTCTGCGGCGAGTACTCTTGTTTCTGAAAACCCTGTATTTTATAGTTTTTTGACGGACATGCTTCAGCGGCGAGTACTCTTGTTTCTGAGAACTCTGTATTTTATAGTTTTTTGAGGGACATGCTTCAGCGGTAAGGACTCATGTTTCTGAAAACCCTGTATTTTATAGTTTTTTGAGGGACATGCTTCAGCGGCGAGTACTCTTGGCTCTGAAAACCTTGTATTTTTTAGTTGTTTGAGGGACATGCTTCAGCGGTGAGTACTCTTGCTTCTGAAAACCCTGTATTTCATAGTTTTGTGAGGGTCATGCTTCTGCGGCGAGTACTCTTGCTTCTGAAAACCCTGTATTTTATAGTTTTTTGAGGGACATGCTTCAGCGGCGAGTACTCTTGGCTCTGAAAACCCTGTCTTTTTTAGTTGTTTGAGGGACATGCTTCAGCGGTGAGTACTCTTGCTTCTGAAAACCCTGTATTTCATAGTTTTGTGAGGGACATGCTTCAGCGGCGAGTACTCTTGTTTCTGAGAACTCTGTATTTTATAGTTTTTTGAGGGACATGCTTCAGCGGTAAGGACTCATGTTTCTGAAAACCCTGTATTTTATAGTTTTTTGAGGGACATGCTTCAGCGGCGAGTACTCTTGGCTCTGAAAACCCTGTATTTTTTAGTTGTTTGAGGGACATGCTTCAGCGGTGAGTACTCTTGCTTCTGAAAACCCTGTATTTCATAGTTTTGTGAGGGACATGCTTCTGCGGCGAGTACTCTTGTTTCTGAAAACCCTGTATTTTATAGTTTTTTGAGGGACATGCTTCAGCGGCGAGTACTCTTGGCTCTGAAAACCCTGTCTTTTTTAGTTGTTTGAGGGACATGCTTCAGCGGTGAGTACTCTTGCTTCTGAAAACCCCGTATTTCATAGTTTTGTGAGGGACATGCTTCTGCGGCGAGTACTCTTGTTTCTGAAAACCCTGTATTTTATAGTTTTTTGAGGGACATGCTTCAGCGGCGAGTACTCTTGTTTCTGAAAACCCTGTAGTTTATAGTTTTTTGAGGGACATGCTTCAGCGGCGAGTACTCTTGGCTCTGAAAACCCTGTATTTTATAGTTTTTTGAGGGGCATGCTTCAGCAACGAGTACTCCTGTTTCTGAAAACCCTGTATTTTATAGTTTTTTGAGGGGCATGCTTCTGCGGCGAGTACTCTTGTTTCTGAAAACCCTGTATTTTATAGTTTTTTGAGAGACATGCTTCAGCGGCGAGTACTCTTGGCTCTGAAAACACTGTATTTTATAGTTTTTTGAGGGACATGCCTCAGTGGTGAGTACTCTTGCTTCTGAAAACTCTGTATTTTATAGTTTTTTGAGGGACATGCTTCAACGGTAAGGACTCATGTTTCTGAAAACCCTGAATTTTATAGTTTTTTGAGGGACATGCTTCAGCGGCGAGTACTCTTGGCTCTGAAAACCCTGTATTTTTTAGTTGTTTGAGGGATATGCTTCAGCGGTGAGTACTCTTGCTTCTGAAAACCCTGTATTTCATAGATTTGTGAGGGACATGCTTCTGCGGCGAGTACTCTTGTTTCTGAAAACCCTGTATTTTATAGTTTTTTGAGGGACATGTTTCAGCGGCGAGTACTCTTGGCTCTGAAAACCCTGTATTTTTTAGTTTTGTGAGGGACATGCTTCTGCGGCGAGTACTCTTGTTTCTGAAAACCCTGTATTTTATAGTTTTTTGAGGGACATGCTTCAGTGGCGAGTACTCTTGCTTCTGAAAACCCTGTATTTTATAGTTTTTTGAGGGACATGCTTCAGCGGCGAGTACTCTTGGCTCTGAAAACCCTGTATTTTATAGTTTTTTGAGGGGCATGCTTCAGCAACGAGTACTCCTGTTTCTGAAAATCCTGTATTTTATAGTTTTTTGAGGGACATGCTTCTGCGGCGAGTACTCTTGTTTCTGAAAACCCTGTATTTTATAGTTTTTTGAGAGACATGCTTCAGCGGCGAGTACTCTTGGCTCTGAAACCACTGTATTTTATAGTTTTTTGAGGGACATGCCTCAGTGGTGAGTACTCTTGCTTCTGAAAACTCTGTATTTTATAGTTTTTTGAGGGACATGCTTCAGCGGCGAGTACTCTTGGCTCTGAAAATCCTGTATTTTTTAGTTGTTTGAGGGACATGCTTCAGCGGCGAGTACTCTTGGCTCTGAAAACCCTGTATTTTATAGTTTTTTGAGGGCATGCTTCAGCAACGAGTACTCCTGTTTCTGAAAACCCTGTATTTTATAGTTTTTTGAGGGGCATGCTTCTGCGGCGAGTACTCTTGTTTCTGAAAACCCTGTATTTTATAGTTTTTTGAGGGACATGCTTATGCGGCGAGTACTCTTGTTTCTGAAAACCCTGTATTTTATAGTTTTTTGAGGGACATGCTTCAGCGGCGAGTACTCTTGGCTCTGAAAACCCGGTATTTTATCGTTTTTTGAGGGGCATGCTTCAGCAACGAGTACTCCTGTTTCTGAAAACCCTGTATTTTATAGTTTTTTGAGGGACATGCTTCAGCGGCGAGTACTCTTGGCTCTGAAAATCCTGTATTTTTTAGTTGTTTGAGGGACATGCTTCAGCGGCGAGTACTCTTGGCTCCGAAAACCCTGTATTTTATAGTTTTTTGAGGGGCATGCTTCTGCGGCGAGTACTCTTGCTTCTGAAAACTATGTATTTTATAGTTTTTTTGAGGGACATCCTTCAGCGGCGAGTACTCTTGGCTCTGAAAACCCTGTATTTTATAGTTTTTTGAGGGGCATGCTTCAGCAACGAGTACTCCTGTTTCTGAAAACCCTGTATTTTATAGTTTTTTGAGGGACATGCTTCAGCGGCGAGTACTCTTGGCTCTGAAAACCCTGTATTTTATAGTTTTTTGAGGGGCATGCTTCAGCAACGAGTACTCCTGTTTCTGAAAACCCTGTATTTTATAGTTTTTTGAGGGACATGCTTCTGCGGCGAGTACTCTTGTTTCTGAAAACCCTGTATTTTATAGTTTTTTGAGAGACATGCTTCAGCGGCGAGTTCTCTTGGCTCTGAAACCACTGTATTTTATAGTTTTTTGAGGGACATGCCTCAGTGGTGAGTACTCTTGCTTCTGAAAACTCTGTATTTTATAGTTTTTTGAGGGACATGCTTCAGCGGCGAGTACTCTTGGCTCTGAAAATCCTGTATTTTTTAGTTGTTTGAGGGACATGCTTCAGCGGCGAGTACTCTTGGCTCTGAAAACCCTGTATTTTATAGTTTTTTAAGGGCATGCTTCAGCAACGAGTACTCCTGTTTCTGAAAACCCTGTATTTTATAGTTTTTTGAGGGGCATGCTTCTGCGGCGAGTACTCTTGTTTCTGAAAACCCTGTATTTTATAGTTTTTTGAGGGACATGCTTATGCGGCGAGTACTCTTGTTTCTGAAAACCCTGTATTTTATAGTTTTTTGAGGGACATGCTTCAGCGGCGAGTACTCTTGGCTCTGAAAACCCGGTATTTTATCGTTTTTTGAGGGGCATGCTTCAGCAACGAGTACTCCTGTTTCTAAAAACCCTGTATTTTATAGTTTTTTGAGGGACATGCTTCAGCGGCGAGTACTGTTGGCTCTGAAAATCCTGTATTTTTTAGTTGTTTGAGGGACATGCTTCAGCGGCGAGTACTCTTGGCTCTGAAAACCCTGTATTTTATAGTTTTTTGAGGGGCATGCTTCAGCAACGAGTACTCCTGTTTCTGAAAACCCTGTATTTTATAGTTTTTTGAGGGGCATGCTTCTGCGGCGAGTACTCTTGCTTCTGAAAACTATGTATTTTATAGTTTTTTTGAGGTACATCCTTCAGCGGCGAGTACTCTTGGCTCTGAAAACCCTGTATTTTATAGTTTTTTGAGGGGCATGCTTCAGCAACGAGTACTCCTGTTTCTGAAAACCCTGTATTTTGTAGTTTTTTGAGGGACATGCTTCAGCGGCGAGTACTCTTGCTTCTGAAAACTCTGTATGGTATAGTTTTTTGATGGACGTCTTTCAGTGGAAAGTACTCTTGTTTCTGAAAACTCAATACTTTATACTGTTTGATGGACATGTTTCAGTGGCGAGTACTCCTGGTTCTGAAAAGTGTTCATTTTATAGTTTTTGATAGACATGCTTCAGTGGCGAGTACTCCTGATTCTGAAAAGTGTTCATTTTATAGTTTTTGATGGGCAAGTTTCAGCGGCGAGTACTCCTGGTTCTGAAAAGCGTGCATTTTATAATTGTGACTCACAAACATCCATATTATACTTAGCTTAACGTAAAATGCTCTGCTGTTCGCAATGCCCAGGTAGCGCCATAGGAAGTTGCTACTAAAGGAAGTGACAGTAAATTGTTAGTCTACTATTAGTAGAGTAATCTCAGCCCCCCTTGCAATCATAACCTTAACCAGACATGTTTATTCAATGTTTATTATTATTTTGTCATCCTAAGCCTCAGAACTCGTGCACTGACTATGTACCTTGATTTTAACCCGTGAGGCGGTTGGAAGGTGGCTCAGGCCCGCCCACGCTGCAGACTCTCAGGACGCAGTGGTAGCGCGGCTGCCGCTGCACTCAGCATTTTCTGTCTCGTTTTCCTGTAATTCACGACACAGACGGTGGCTCTTAGTTTTTCCTTTCCAGCCCAAGATGTATCGAAACCTCAAGCGTGAGTTGATGTTGAGGGTGAAGCGCACCCTGTGGCTGGGCCCGCACGCATTATTAGTTTCTGTTTACTGGCACACCACCTGTGTGTGCACCGGTGAGCAGGCACTAATTCCGTTACACTACACAGCATCAACATGGCTGGAAAAAGGCACCCTTGTGGTTTATTTCAACTGCTTTCTCAGATAAAACAAGTCAGATGCATTATCTCACAACCGCCTTACTAATAATTTGTGGTTTCCTTACGCAAATCAAATACCCCCTCAGTGACAGAATCTAAATTTTGTTATGCATAAATAAGATTGCAGTTTATTCCACAGAATAATTTCCATATACTGTCTATCATAAGCAGTTGTTTTAAATTTTCAAATGCAAACCTGCCCTCCACAAAAATATATTCAATAAGACTGGATAATTTTTTTTAATACTTAAACTATGTTTTTAATATTAGAACTATTGTTAATTGTTATCTACTTCCAACAAAGACTACCTCACAATTTAAAATAAAAATGATAATTGAATGCTTTACGCAGAAGTAGAAACTATATATGGGATAAATTGTATTGCATTGTGTTGCAAGTTTTTTTTTTATTTACTGCTTTCCAAACTCTTTGCGAGAAGCCCTAAAGCAATTCTTTGATAACATTTGTAGTAATAATAAAATAAGACGTGCTACACCACATGATAATGCTGAAGATAATATTAAAAATATTACTAATAACAATGCTAAAGATGAGGCATTATATCCTGCTGCCAAGGTATATAACTGTTGTTAAAGGCCCCATGCCCAAGTTACTTGTTGAGTTGAACTTTAACAACTGCTATAGCCAGAGGCTTAAAGGCAATACTGCTATTAAACAAGTCCACCCAGTGACAGTAGCATATTTATCAAACAAACAGGGGAAAAACAAAAAGACAAGCATTGGAATTGTGGAACAGAAGGCCTGACCTGCCCATCATTGGCCCGGGGACGCTCCATTGTCTTTAGTGGAGTCCTTGACATTCCAATGTGGTAGTAATGATAATAATGAAAATATGGAACATGGAAGAGGTGTGGCGCAGCGGCCAGGGTGCCTGACGCCGGGTTACAGGGTTCACGGTTCGATCCTCGTGCCGGCGGCAGGTTAGCCCAGCACCATGTGACTCTGGGCAATAGCTCGCTTAATCTTCCCGAGGGCCCCCAGCGCCGGGACACCGCTTCGGAGGTAGCTGTGCACTTTACAAATACTGGTATTTTCATTTATTTCATAATGAAAATAGTAATTCTTGAACCTGACCATTTCTTCAGGGTCACCCTGGATTTTTGCCTTCCTTTTCCCGGAACCCTTTTTTGTTGGCTTTTAAGACTCTGCGAACTTTACTCCTGCTAAACAGTGATAAAGTGCTTGAGCTCTCCATTCGACACATGATCAAATTGGTATCCACCTGATTGGTCCTTTTAATTTACTCATAAGTTCGTAGTATATGATACTACATGTTACCATGACTTGTAAATTAAATACTACTAGTAGGCTGCAGCACTCATTGTGCCTCCCACTAAAGTAGCATTTTAAAACGTCTCTCAGGTCGGCCATTGCAGCCTGCAGTGGACTTTTAAACTGCCATTTCAACCTGGCAAAATAAACCTTTTGCCGGGCTTAAACCTTTATTTTTAATACTTCTCAGTCACCCCTAAGCTAGTCTTAAAAAAGCTGATAGGGCAGGATGCATGGTATTTAAAAAGTAGGACATCTGTGCTTAAGATTTATATGTCCTGGCAGTAAATTACTCCTAAAGTTTTGTTTTCAATGTGGGAAAGCTATCTCTCCTATAAACTAACACTTGGCTGCCTTATTACACTTAATAAGTGATAACTTCTGTTTGCAAGCAGATAGGGTAATACGTCTTCCACTCAATTGAATTGTAATTTAAAAATCCTTTTAAATGGTGAAGTTGGATTTTAAGGTGCTATTATGAAAATGGCACTGTTAGAAAGTTGGAAACACAAGGAGATGATGGGCAGAGTGCTAAAGGTTTTCAGACACTCACCCCCAGTCACAGATCTGGGTTGAATCCATCTTTGTTCTTTAGATCAATTCGCCAACCCAGTTTAGACCCAGCCATATGCAAACCAGTCTTGACCCTGTTCCTCATGGGCACTGTCCAGCCGAACTGCCAAGCCAGGTCTTCCCTGGACCAGAAACAGGCATACTGTGACTGGTTTCGGGGTAACACTCCTCGTCAGCAAGACGAGATTGAATCCAGTGGCAAAGTGAGCAAGAGACCCATGTCTGGGCATACCCTGCCAACTTAGGGTGAACAAAGCAAACACAAGGAGATGATGGACGGAGAGCTGAAACTTTTCAGACACTCACCCCCAGTCACAGATCTGGGTCGAATCCATCATCGTTTTTTTAGCTCAATTCGCCACCCCAGTTCAGACCCAGCCATATGTAAATCAATCTTCACCCTGTTCCTCATGGGAACAGTCCAGCCTGAACTGCCAAGCCAGGTCTGCCTGGACCGGAAACAAGCATCCTGGGACTGGTTTCGAACTGCCTGGCTTGCCAGTAGATAGGGCCCAGTTGGTGCTTAGCTTCGGACTTGGAATAAATGTCAGTAAAAAGTTGTCTTTGAAGATAAAGTTCAGAGAGACAAGGTTGCAGGCGGTGTCCAGATCTGTGACTGGGGGTGAGTGTCTGAAAAGTTTCAGTGCTCCGTCCATCATCCCACTGTATTTGCTTTGTTCGCCTGAAGTTGGCAGGGAATGCCCAGATGTGGCTCCCTTGCTCACTTTGGACTGGATTCAAGCTAGCCTTGCTGATGAAGGGTGCTCACCGGTGCTGTGTGTCTGGTGTGCTGCAATGTGGCTTTCCCTCTTCCTGCCCAGTGTGCACCGGTGCAGTGCGTACCATGTGCTGCCTTATGGTTTGTCTTCTTCCAGCCTAGTGTGCACCTGTGCAATGAGTCTGATGTGCTGCCTTATAACTTGTCTTCCAGCCCAGTGTGCACCGGTGCAGTGTGTCTGTTGTGATGCTAAGTGGCTTTCCCTCTTCCTGCCCATTGTGCGCCGGTGCAGGGTATCTGATGTGCTGCTATGTGGCTTTCCCTCTTCCTGCTCAGTGTGCACCAGTGCAGTGTGTTTGATGTGATGCTATGTGGCTTTCCCTCTTCCTGCCCAGTGTGCACCGGTGCAGTGTGTCTGGTGTGATGCTATGTGGCTTTCCCTCTTCCTGCCCAGTGTGCACCGGTGCTGTGTGTTTGATGTGATGCTATGTGGCTTTCCCTCTTCCTGCTCAGTGTGCACCGGTGCAGTGTGTTTGATGTGATGCTATGTGGCTTTCCTTCTTCCTGCTCAGTGTGCACCGGTGCAGTGTGTTTGATGTGATGCTATGTGGCTTTCCCTCTTCCTGCCCAGTGTGCACCGGTGCTGTGTGTTTGATGTGATGCTATGTGGCTTTCCCTCTTCCTGCCCATTGTGCGCCGGTGCAGGGTATCTGATGTGCTGCCATGTGGCTTTCCTTCTTCCAGCCCAGTGTGCACCGGTGCAGTGTGTCTGGCGTGATGATATGTGGCTTTCCCTCTTCCTGCCCAGTGTGCACTAGTGTTGTGTGTAGGGGAGTAGGATCTGCTTCACATGTTTACCCCCACTTTTTGCTGGTGTTTCGCTGTTTTTTTACTTTAGTCTGGCTAGGACCCTGCTATTCAGGGCCCCGGCCTAGCTGCTTCCTCTCTAAATTGACTGCATGTACTTTAGGTACACCATAGATTGGATCCTAAGGTACCCATTTGAGTCCCTAGTATATGGTATACTATGTACCCAGGGCATAGGTACCCCAGAAGCCTACCAGGGGCTGAAGCATGTATTATGCCACACCTGGAAAGCCACCCAAATTGACACCACAGGTCTGCTACTGCAGCCTGGGTAAGGTGGTGCATGCACCCCTTACTGAGGTATAGGTTCACTATACCTCACCTAACACTGCACATACAAACCTATCAGTCACCCCTATGGCAGGCCTTATCAATACTGAAGGCAGGGTGCTTGGTTATATGTGAGAGGGTGCCGGGGCATGAGCTGAGCCCCCCTGCAGCCTTCGGAATCTCTTCTCCGGGGTTGTCAGTGGTGCAGCTTGACCATATACTCTTAAGTGCATTATAACCAAACGGTAAATGCTAATTTTGGACTGGCTGCACGGGAACATGTTGTGTTTGGTGTCAAACACCTTGGAATCATACCCCTACACCAGTAACTGGTGTGGGAGTATGATCCCACCCTTCTAGAGGGAGAGACATGGCAGTACTGGTTACCCGGTAGAAACTTAACAGAGCCCTGGAATCACAAAATGGATACTGCAGCCACGGACACGGGTCTGGCCTCCTGCTGCTGACCGAAACTCCGGCAGGGGAGGCCTGGACAATAAGTTTCCAGTCACAGGGAGTTGTAACCACCTCCCAGACAGGCTTATGTGTATTGGGGCTGGGTGGGAGCACTCTCTGAGTGCTTTGAAGTCCTGCACTGGGGGCACATTTGGTGTCCCTGTGCATAGTCCAGCTCAAACCGGTTCAGGGGCTTCCAGCCTCTGCTCTGGCGTGAAACTGGACAAAGGAAATGGGTGTAACCACCCCTCTTTCCAAACCCTCCCATAGGTGGGTGCCCAGAGCTAGTCCAACCCCTTCCTTAGGTATAAGTAAGGAACCTCTGTAACCAGAGCTTAGATATCCCTGTATGAAACTCTGAAGCTGAATCCTGGAACTTCGACACTCTGCTAAAGACCAGAGGACTGAAGAAATCTCCCTTGGGGTCAAGGAGTGACTCCTCTGCTTGGCAGGCACCAATGAAGCAATTTGCCAGTCTGCATTTCCAAAGCTCCCACCGGACTCTGAAGTATTGACAGCCCAGGAAGAGGATTTACAGACATCTCAGAGGCCGACCCGAGTCCCTAGCAAAGCTGAGACCCGCAGCCCTTTTGAGTAGCTTCGAACCGGAACTCCTGGTCACCATGCACTTTTGCAAGTGCATTGACTTCTCGACGTCCCCTGAAGTTGTGCTTGGGCTGACATGTAGCCCCCACCTCAAGCACAGAATGCACCGAAGATCGTTGGCCTAGTCACCCCGAGTGACCCATGGGCCACCATTTTGTGTTTCATCTTGAGGTCCGTCAACTGGTGGGTCCCTGAATTTCTTTGGGCTTCCCTGGTTGCTCCCGACGTTCCCTGACTCCCTACCAAGTGGTGAGTCCCACAGACCTTCCTGGTCTGCACCAAAGCATCTTTCTCGTATCTGTGTGGGTTACTGTTGCCAAGGCTTGTTGTGTCCAATGCAGACACCGACGGTGCAGCACTCTACATCCTTCGTCAGACAGATAGAATCAAGCTCCTGGTTGTCCTTGATGCCTCCTGGTCCTCGTGGCTGAAGAGTTAAGTTTCACCTCCTTCACCTGAAATCACCCGACATCGGTGGGCATCTGCCTATCGCCTTCCTAGTCACTGGCTAGTGACCCCGACTCTGTCCCCTCTGCTTTCAGGTTCTTCTCATCTTCGATCCAGGCTTGGATCTCTTCGGACACTTCGCATCTTCCCGGCAGCAGCACTTCTTTGCCAGCTTCCATTGAAATCGACGACGCGACCCGACACCATTTGACACATATGCACCCAGCTTCCCTGGCTGAGGTAACACGAGTACTCCGGTGCTCCCGTGGGTCTTGGCCCTAGAACTTCCACGGTCCCAAAGGGTTTGGTCCTGACTCACTTCTAAGTGTCCCTAATCTTTAAAAATCTAACCGCGACTTTCCCCATAGAAGCTAACGGGAGCTCGCGGCTGTGTTCACACACTGCACACGGCCCCCGTGGGTCCCCTGTGTCACTACCTTGGGTCGTTCCTTGGGGTCTCAGCGATTCTACAGACTCTAGGCCTTCTGTCTAGTTAAGTCATGGTTCTTATACCACTATTTTAGTATATGGTTTGTCTCACCCCTATGGCCTGACGTGTATTTGTGCTATTTTACTGTCATATTTGAAGTGTAACTTATGTGTTTTGACCTCTAGGCTCATAAAGAGACTAGGAGGGTGTGTTTAGTAATAATTACATATATTTTATATATATACCTGGTGTGGATGTCTTTCATTTAGGCACTCAAGAGATTATAGACTGGTAAAACAAGCTGCTTTACATTCCTTCAAGACTTAGCCTGAAGGCTGCTCTCCATAGCTACCACTAGGATAGCTTTCAATAAAGGTAGTCTTCAATCTATAACCAGTAAGGTTTTTTTTGGACTGGTACAGGGTGCCCACTATAATTAGTGGACAGCATATACCAGGCCAACATCTCACATTGGTGTGCAGCGTGTGGGATTCCAGCTTGCTATTGTTTTACCAGATAATCTCAATTGAGTGACTAACTGAAAACCACTAAAGGTACCCTAGGTACATATAATACAAGCTTTAGAATACAGTAAGTGCTACTGAACTTAAGAGTTGTGTGTTAAGGGCTTAGCACACCCTTTCTACAACTCAAGAGAGTTTAGTAGGCCACACTAGAGTAGGTAGTGCAATACACCACACCTCACTAGTAATGTCTTCAAGGCCAGGAGCCAGTGGGTCCCTGCCAGAAGCCAGTGGGTTTCTAGTTTCCAAGTATGATAACCTCCCATTCATGGAACTGAGAGCATTATGCACAGCTAGGAAACTGAAGACAGGCAAAAGCCCAACCACCCAGCATCTCATAGAGGTACTCAGGCTGGATGATCTCAGCAGATCTATAGGATCTGAAGGGGTAGGCAGAGTTGGTGGGACAGCACCAGAGGAAGGGCCTAGGGGTGGTACTCCCCATGACCTGACCTCTGATGCTGGTCAGGCAGATGACAATGATCTGGACCTGGAAAATCCAATTCCCCTAGAAGGTGATGGAGAAGACCACAATGGGCCCCTCTTTGTCCCTTCTGGAAGAGTTGGTAGTGGGCCTAGAAGGTCAAGATCTCCCTCAGTGGAGTCTAACCATTCTGGCTCATCCATAGGGACCTCTATTTCCTCTCATAGGAGGGAAACCTCTCAGGAGAGGAGGGAGAGACTGCTTAAGTATGAGGAAGCTCAGCTGGAAACCAGAAAGAGGCAGGTTGCCCTAGATAAGGAGGTCCTAGAGCTCTACAGAGCTAGAAAAAAGTTGTGACTAGAGTCCCATGGTGGCAGCAACATCCCTAGAGATAGGGAGAGGTCTTATGAACGTAGAAACCTGAATAAGATTGTCCCTCCATACCAGAGTGGTGATGACATCCACAAATGGATAACTGCACTGGAATGGGCCTGGAAAGTACAAAGGGTCCCCCAGGAGCAGTGGGCAGCAATCTTATGGCTCTCCTTTGCAGACAAAGGTAGAGATAAGCTCCTCACTGTTAGAGAGGAGGAGGCAGATGATTACAACAGTCTGAAGAGTGCCTTGATTGATGGGCATGGCCTAACCACTGAGCAATACAGGTTAAAGTTCAGGGATACCCAAAAGGCACAGAATCAAGACTGGGTAGACTTTGTAGATTGTGCTACTAAGGCTCTGGAAGGTTGGGTACTTGGCAGCAAAGTGCATGACTTTCAAAGATTGTACAATTTGATTAATAGGTAGCAGATCCTTAGAAATTGTCAGAATCAGCTGTTGCACCAGTAACTGGTGGACTCAGATCTGACCTCTCCCCAAGAATTGGGACAGAAGGCAGATAAGTGGGTCAGAACCAGGGTGAGACAGAAGGTACAGAACCAAGGTGGCGAACCCAAGAAGCGAGATCCTAAAAACTCTGACAAGGATTCACAAGGGCCCCAAAAATCTTCTTCAGGTGGGGATTCATAGTCTAACAAGAGAAAAGGCCAAAAGAAACTGTGGTGCAAAATCTGTAAGCAGAAAACTCACTGGACCAGTGACTGCACCAAGTCCAGAGAATCTACTCCAGCCACCTTTGCCCCTAAGACAACTGTTCCCCCTAGTACAGCTACAATTGGTGGTGGTAATGTCCAGAATAAGGGTGTAGTAGGGTTGCACCTGGGTTCTGAGATGGACTTTGGCCTAGTCAGAGTTCCAACTCAGGTTGTTCTAGTCTGTGATGGGGGCATAGATATGCCCCCCTTTGTGAGTCCCAGTAATCTGGGCAAATACAGACAACAGCCTTTGATAAATGGAAAAGAGGCTTTGGCATTCAGGGACACAGGAGCAAGTGTCACAATGGTGACAAAAGATCTTGTGGATCCTGGGCAGATTATAGTTGGTGAAATGTACCAAGTGACCAATGCTAGCAATGTCAGAACAGACAATGCTCTGGTAGTTGTTATCTTCTCCTGGGAAGGGGTAACTGGCCTTAAGAAGGTTGTGGTGAGTGCAGACCTGCCAGTACAGTGCTTGCTTGGCAACGATCAAGAATCTTCAGCTTGGGCTGAAGTGGAGCTCAGGGCACATGCAGAAATGTTAGGGATCCCTGCTCATGTCTTTGCTGTGACTAGATCACAGGCCAAAATGTCTAACACTTAACAGGTCCTGGATTCTGGAATAATAGACCAGGTGCCTTCCAAGAGGAGAAGCAGTAGAATTAAGGCAGTGCCTTCCCACCTGACTCAGAATACAGATCAGTCTCCTTAGGGAGATGATCTTGAGCCTGAAGAAGGAACTGTCCCAGAGGAGCTTGAACCTGACCAGGTTGAGTTCTTGGGGACAGGGGGCCCTTCCAGGTCTGATCTGAGCCAGGAGCAAGCAACCTGCCACTCTCTTGAACCCCTCAGAAAGCAAGCTGCTGATGAGGCTGCTGGGAATGCTAGTGGCACCCATAAAATATATTGGGATGATGGACTCCTTTACTCAGAGAGTAGAGACCCCAAGCCTGGTGCATCCAGGAGGTTGGTTATACCTCTGAAGTTTAGGGGCTTCCTATTGACACTAGCCCAAGATATTCCCCTAGCAGGACACCTGGGCCAGAACAACATTTGGGACATAATTGTCCCTCACTTTCACTTGCCCCACATGTCTGAAGACACTAAGGAGTTTTGTCGCTCCTGTGTGACCTGCCAAGCCAGTGGCAAGGCAGGTGGAACCACAAAGGCCCCCCTGATACCACTAACTGTGGTGGGGGTTCCCTTTGAGAGGGTTGGGATTAACATTGTTGGTCCCATGGATCCTCAGACAGCATCTGGGCACAGGTTTATACTGGTGGTGGTGGACCATGCCACCAGGTACCCAGAAGCCAATCGCCTAAGGACCACTACAGCACCTGTGGTGGCAAGAGCTCTCTTGGGTGTATTCTCAAGAGTAGGCTTTCCTAAGGATGTAGTATCTGACAGGGGTGCAAACTTCATGTCTAGTTACTTGACTGCTATGTGGAAGGAGTGTGGAGTGAACTACAAGTTCACCACACCCTATCACCCACAATGCAATGGTTTAGTTGAAAGATTCAACAAAACCTTAAAGGGCATGGTCAAAGGTCTCCCAGAGAAGCTTAGGCGCAGATTGAACATCCTTTTGCCCTGCCTTTTGTTTGCCTACAGGGAGGTGCCACAAAAGGGGGTTGGTTACAGCCCTTTTGAACTTTTGTTTGGCCATCCTGTTAGGGGTCCTTTGTGTCTGGTGAAGGAGGGATGGGAGTTACTTCTCAAACCCCGTAAACAGGACATCGTGGACTATGTACTTGGTCTCCGCTCCAGGATGGCTGAGTATATGAAAAAGGCAACCAAAAACCTTGAGGCTAGCCAGGAATTACAAAAGGCCTGGCATGACCAAAAGGCTGTACTGACTGTTTACCAGCCAGGACAGAAAGTGTGGGTGTTGGAGCCTGTGACCCCAGCAGCCCTCCAGGACAAATGGAGTGCCCCCCATACAATTGTTGAACAGAAAGGGGAGGTCCCCTACTTGGTAGATCTTGGAACCCCTAGGAGTCCCCACAGGGTACTTCATGTCAACAGACTTAAACCATATGTTGTTCGGGCAGACATGGGCTTGCTCATGGCTGCTGATGAAGAACAGGAGGAAGAGAGTGACCCACTCCCTGACCTGCTTTCTCAGAACCCTGATGATGGGTCAGTTGATGGTGTAGCCTTAGCAGGCAGCCTGACTGTCCAGCAACAGACTGACTGCAGAAAACTTCTCAGCCAGTTCAGACGTATGCTTTCTCTGACTCCAAGTCAGACTACCTGGTGCACTCATGAAGTGGACAATGGGGACAGTCTGCCTGTGAAGAATAAGATCTACAGGCAAGCTGACCATGTCAGGGACTGTATAAGGACAGACGTCCAAAACATGTTGGATTTGGGAGTTAGTGAACCCTCAGATAGCCCTTGGGCTAGTCTAGTAGTCCTGGTACCTAAACCCTCACACCAAAGATGGCAAGAAAGAGATGAGGTTTTGTGTGGATTACAGGGGTCTCAATGCATTCACTAGGAGTGATGCCCATCCCATCCCCAGGGCAGATGAGCTAATAGATAATTTGGCCTCAGCCAAGTTTCTAAGCACATTTGACCTGACAGCTGGCTACTGGCAGATCAGACTAGCTGATGATGCAAAGCCAAAGACAGCATTTTCTACCCCTAGTAGGCACTATCAATTTGTGGTAATGCCCTTTGGTTTCCAAAGGTTGGTGAATCAAGTCCTTACAGGACTGGAAGACTATAGTGCAGCATATCTAGATGATATTGCTGTCTTTAGCTCCACCTGGGAGGATCCCATGATCCACCTAAGGAATGTTTTGGAGGCCCTGCAAAAAGCAGGCCTAACTATCAAGGCTAATAAGTGCCAGATAGGGCAGAGTCAGGTTGTGTACCTGGGCCACCTTGTAGGTGGAGGCCAGGTTCAACCATTACAGAGCAAAATCCAGACCATAATGGACTGGGTTGCTCCCACTACCCAGACTAAGGTGAGAGCCTTCTTAGGCCAGACTGGGTACTATAGAAGATCTGTCAAGATGTATGGATCAATAGTGACACCCCTGAATGAGTTAACCTCTAAGAAGATGCCCAAAAAGGTTCAGGGGACAGTTAGCTGTCAAAAGGCATTTGATGACCTGAAGCAGGCCATGTGCACTGCTCCCATTCTGCAAAGTCCTGACTACTCCAAAAAGTTCATTGTCCAAACAGATGCATCTGAGTTAGGGGTAGGGGCTGTACTGTCACAGTTGAATGATGAAGGCCAAGATCAACCAGTAGCTTTCATAAGCAGAAGGTTGACCCCCAGAGAGAAACGTTGGTCAGCCATTGAGAGGGAGGCCTTTGCTGTGGTTTTGGCTCTGAAGAAGTTGAGGCCATACTTGTTTGGTACTCACTTCATTGTTCAGACAGACCATAAGCCCCTCTTATGGCTAAAACAAATGAAGGGTGAAAACCCCAAACTGCTTAGGTGGTCCATTTCCCTACATGGGATGGACTTTACAGGGGAACATAGACCTGGGAGTAACCATGCCAATGCAGATGGACTCTCTAGGTATTTCCACTTAGAACATCAAGACTCAACTGGTCAAGGTTAGTTTAATGTTCCTGCGTTGGGGGGGGGGGGGGGTTGTGTAGGGGAGTAGGATCTGCTTCACATGTTTACCCCCACTTTTTGCTGGTGTTTCACTGTTTTTCGACTTTAGTCTGGCTGGGACCCTGCTATTCAGGGCCCCGGCCTAGCTGCTTCCTCTCTAAATTGATTGCATGTACTTTAGGTACACCATAGATTGGATCCTGAGGTACCCTTGTGAGTCCCTAGTATATGGTATACTATGTACCCAGGGCATAGGTACCCCAGAAGCCTACCAGGGGCTGAAGCATGTATTATGCCACATCTGGAAAGCCTCCCAAAATGACACCACAGGTCTGCTACTCCAGCCTGGGTAAGGTGGTGCATGCACCCCTTACTGAGGTATAGGTTCACTATACCTCACCTAACACTGCACATACAAACCTATCAGTCACCCCTATGGCAGGCCTTATCAATCCTGAAGGCAGGGTGCTTGGTTGTATCTGAGAGGGTGCCTGGGCATGAGCTGAGCCCCTCTGCAGCCTTCGGAATCTCTTCTCCGGGGTTGTCAGTGGTGCAGCCTGACCATATACTCTTAAGTGCATTATAACCAAACTGTAAATGCTAACTTTGGACTGGCTGCACGGAAACATGTCGTGTTTGGTGTCAAGCACCTTTGAATTATACCCCCACACCAGTAACTGGTGTGGGAGTATGACCCCACCCTTCTAGAGGGAGAGACATGGCAGAACTGGGTTACCAGGTAGAAAATTAACAGAGCCCTGGCATCACAAAATGGATGCTGCAGCCACAGACACGGGTCTGGCCTCCTGCTGCTGTCCGAAACTCCGGTAGGGGAGGCCTGGACAACAGGTTTCCTGTCACAGGGAGGTGTAACCACCTCCCAGACAGGCTTATGTGTATTGGTGGCTGGGTGGGAGCACTCTCTGAGTGCTTTGAAGTCTTGCACTGGGGGCACATTTGGTGTCCCTGTGCATAGTCCAGCTCAAACCGGTTCAGGGGCTTCCAGCCCCTGCTCTGGCGTGAAACTGGACAAAGGAAATGGGTGTAACCACCCCTCTTTCCAAACCCTTCCATAGGTGGGTCCAACCCCTTTCTTAGGTATAAGTAAGGAACCTCTGTAACCAGAACTTTAGATATCCCTGGATGAAACTCTGAAGCTGAATCCTGGAACTTCGACGCTCTACTCAAGACTAGAGGACTGAAGATATCTCCCTTGCGGTCAAGGAGTGACTCCCCTGCTTGGCAGGCACCAACAAAGCAATTTTCCGGTCTGCATTTCTGAAGCTTCCGCCGGACTCCGATGTAGTTGCATCCCAGGAAGAGGATTTCCAGACATCTCAGAGGCCGACCCAAGTCCCCAGCAAAGCTGAGACCCGTAACCCTCGTGAGTAGCGTGGAACGGAACTCCTGATCACCGTGCACTTTTGCAAGTGCATTGACTTCTCGACATCCCCTGAAGTCGTGCTTGGGCTGACATGTAGCCCCCACCTCAAGCAGAGAATCCACCGAAGATCGTTGGCCTAGTCACCCCGAGATACCCGTGGGCCGCCATTTTGTGTTTCGTCTCGAGGTCCGTTCGCAATCCCTAGTCCGTCTACTGGTGGGTCCCTCAGGGGGTAACTTTGAATTTCTTTGGGCTTCCCTGATTGATCCAGACGTGCCCTGACTCCCTATCAAGTGGTGAGTCCCACAGACCTTGCTAGTCTGCATCACAGCATCTTTCTCGATTCTGCGTGGTTTGCTGTTGCCAAGGCTTTTTGTGTCCAATCCAGGCACCGACACTGCAGCACTCGACATCCTTCGTGGGCAGCTCAAAGCCAGCTCCTGGTTGTCCTCAACGCCTCCTAGTCATCGTGGCTGAAGAGTCAAGCATCACCTTCTTCACCTGAAATCACCCAACATCGGTGGGCATCTGCCTATCGCCTTCCTGGTCACTGGCTAGTGACCCAGACTCTGTCTCCTCTGCTTTCAGGTTCTTCTCATCTTCGATCCAGGCTTGGATCTCTTTGGACACTTCACATCTTCCCGGCAGCAGCACTTCTTTGCCAGCTTCCATTGAAATCGGTGACACGACCTGACACCATTTGACACCTATGCACCCGTCTTCCCTGGCTGAGGTAACACGAGTACTCCAGTGCTCCCGTGGGTGTTGGCCCTAGAACTTCCTACGTCTCAAAGGGTTTGGTCCTGACTCACTTCTAAGTGTCCCTAATCTTTAAAAATCTAACCGCGACTTTCCCCATCGAAGCTAACGGGAGCTCGCAGCTGTGTTCACACACTGCACACGGCCCCCGTGGGTCCCCTGTGTCACTACCTTGGGTGGTTCCTTGGGGTCCCAGCGATTCTACAGGCTCTAGGCCTTGTGTCTAGTTAAGTCATGGTTCTTATATCACTATTTTAGTATGTGGTTTGGCTCGCCCCTAGGGCCTGACGTGTATTTGTGCTATTTTACTGTCATATTTGAAGTGTAACTTATGTGTTTTGACCTCTAGGCTCATAAAGAGACTAGGAGGGTGTGTTTAGTAATAAATACATATATTTTATATATATACCTGGTGTTGATGTCTTTCATTTAGGCACTCAAGAGATTATAGACTGATAAAACAAGCTGCTTTACATTCCTTCAGGACTTAGCCTGAAGGCTCCTCTCCACAGCTACCACTAGGATAGCTTTCAATAAAGGTTGTCTTTAACCTATAACCAATAAGGGGTTGTTTGGACAGGGTGCCCACTATAATGGTGGACGGCATATACCAGGCCAACATCTTACACTGTGTGTCTGATGTGCTGTCTTATAACTTGTCTTCTTCCAGCCCAGTGTGCACCGGTGCAGTGTGTCTGTTGTGATTCTATGTGGCTTTTCCTCTTCCTGCCCAGTGTGCAGCCGTGCTATGTGACTTTCCCTCTTCCTGCCCATTGTGCGCCGGTGCAGGGTATCTGATGTGCTGCTATGTGGCTTTCCCTCTTCCTGCTCAGTGTGCACCAGTGCAGTGTGTTTGATGTGATGCTATGTGGCTTTCCCTCTTCCTGCCCAGTGTACACGGGTGCAGTGTGTCTGGTGTGATGCTATGTGGCTTTCCCTCTTCCTTCCCAGTGAGCACTGGTGCCGTGTGTCTGATGTGCTGCTATGTGGCTTTCCCTCTTCCAGCCCAGTGTGCACCAGTGCAGTGTGTCTGATGTGCTGCTATGTGGCTTTCCTTCTTCCAGCCCAGTGCGCACCAGTGCAGTGTGTCTGATGTGCTGCTATGTGGCTTTCTTTCTTCCAACCCAGTGCGCACCAGTGCAGTATGTCTGATGTGCTGCTATGTGGCTTTCCTTCTGCCAGCCCAGTGTGCACCAGTGTAGTGTGTCTAATGTGCTGCTATGTGGCTTTTCCTCTTCCTGCCCAGTGTACATGGAGGTGCAGGGTACCTGATGTGCTGCTGTGAGGCTTTCCCTCTTCCTGCCCAGTGTGTACCGTTGCTGTGTGTCTGATGCGATGCATGTGGCTTTTTCTCTTCCAGCCCAGTGTGCACCGGTGCAATGTGTCTGATATGATACTATGTGGCTTGTCTTATTCCAGCCCAGTGCGCACCAGTGCAATGTGTCTGATGTGCTGCTATGTGGCTTTCCCTCTTCCAGTCCAGTGCCCACTTGTGCAGTGTGTCTGATGTGATGCTATGTGACTTTCCTTCTTCCTGCCCAGTGCGCACGGAGTTGCAGGGTATCTGATGTGCTGCTATATGGCTCTCCCTCTTCCAGTCCAGCGCCCACCGGTGCAGTGTGTCTGATGTGATACTATGCAGCTTTCCTTCTTCCAGCCCAGTGCGCACCAGTGCAGTGTCAATGTGCTGCTAAGTGGCTTTCCTTCTTCCAGCCCAGTGCGCACCAGTGCAGTGTCAATGTGCTGCTAAGTGGCTTTCCTTTTTCCAGCCCAGTGTGCACCAGTGCAGTGTGTCTGATGTGATGCTATGTGGCTTTCCCTCTTCCTGCCCACCCAGTGCGCACCAGTGCAGTGTGTCTGATGTGCTGCAATGTGGCTTTCCCTCTTCCAGTCCAGTGCCCACTTGTGCAGTGTGTCTGATGTGCTGCAATGTGGCTTTCCCTCTTCCAGTCCAGTGCCCACTTGTGCAGTGTGTCTATGTGACTTTCCTTCTTCCTGCCCAGTGCGCACGGAGTTGCAGGGTATCTGATGTGCTGCTATATGGCTCTCCCTCTTCCAGTCCAGTGCCCACCGGTGCAGTGTGTCTGATGTGATACTATGCAGCTTTCCTTCTTCCAGCCCAGTGCGCACCAGTGCAGTGTCAATGTGCTGCTAAGTGGCTTTCCTTCTTCCAGCCCAGTGTGCACCAGTGCAGTGTGTCTGATGTGATGCTATGTGGCTTTCCCTCTTCCTGCCCGCCCAGTGCGCACCAGTGCAGGGTATCTGATGTGCTGCTATTTGGTTTTCCCTTTTCCTGCCCTGTGTGCACCAGTGCAGGGTATCTGATGTGCTGCTGTGTGGATTTCCCTCTTCTTGCCCAGTGTGCACCGGTGCTTTTTGTCTGATGTGATGTATGTGGCTTTCCATCTTCCAGTCCAATGTGCACCTGTGCAATGTGTTTGATATGATGCTATGTGGCTTGATCTCTTCTAGCCCAGTGCGCACCAGTGCAGTGTGTTTGATGTGATACTATGTGGCTTGTCTTCTTCTAGCCCAGTGCACACCACTGCAGTGTGTCTGATGTGCTGCTATGTGATTTTCACTCTTCCTGCCCAGTGAGCACAAGTGCAATGTGTCTGATGTGCTGCTATGTTGCTTGTCTTCTTCCAGCCCAGTGTGCACGGGTGCAGTGTGTCTGATGTGTTGCTGTGTGGCTTGTCTTCTTTCAGCCCAGTGTGCGCCAGTGCAGTGTGTCTGATGTGCTGCTATGTGACTTTCCCTCTTTGTTGGACTTGGCCCTTATCCCATTTCTAACACTCTTCCTGCCCAGTGTGCACCAGTGCAATGTGTCTGATGTGCTGCAATGTGGTTTTCCCTCTTCCAGTCCAGTACCCACTTGTGCAGTGTGTCTGATGTGATGCTATGCGACTTTCCCTCTTCCTGTCCAGTGTGCACCAGTGCAGTGTGTCTGATGTGCTGCTATGTGACTTTCCCTCTTCCTGGCCAGTGAGCACCGGTGCAGGGTCTCTGATGTGCTGCTATGTGGCTTTCCTCTTCCTGCTCAGTCTGCACTGGTGCAGTGTGTCTGGTGTGATGCTAAGTGGCTTTCCCTTTTCCTGCCCAGTGTGCCCCAGTGCAGTGTGTCTGGTGTGATGCTATGTGGCTTTCCCTTTTCCTGCCCAGTGTGCCCCAGTGCAGTGTGTCTGGTGTGATGCTATGTGACTTTACCTCTTCCTGCCCAGTGCGCACCGGTGGTGTTTTCGATGTGATGCTATGTGACTTTCCCTCTTCCTGCCCAGTGCGCACCGGTGGTGTTTTCGATGTGATGCTATGTGACTTTACCTCTTCCTGCCCAGTGCGCACCGGTGGTGTTTTCGATGTGATGCTATGTGACTTTCCCTCTTCCTGCCCAGTGCGCACCGGTGGTGTTTTCGATGTGATGCTATGTGACTTTCCCTCTTCCTGGCCAGTGCGCACCAGTGGTGTTTTCGATGTGATGCATGTGACTTTCTCTCTTCCTGCCCAGTGCGCACCGGTGGTGTTTTCGATGTGATGCATGTGACTTTCTCTCTTCCTGCCCAGTGCGCACCGGTGGTGTTTTCGATGTGATGCTATGTTACTCTTCCTCTTCCTGCCCAGTGTGCACCGGTGCAGGGTATCTGATGTGCTTCTATGTGACTTTCCGTAAGGAAAACAGTTGGTCCCTGACACACCTGAATATTCTTCAATTAGTAAGTATATTTATGGAATTCCGTACAAAATTACCAAATGCAAGGACATCCAACAAACAATTCAATGGTCACCGGAAATCAATTATTTAATTTGCAAACATCAATTTATTCTTTATATCCAAAACATGGAGAGCATACATGGGATATGCTATGTTGTACGGTTATTTTCAAAAGAGGGAGAAAGGGGTGAGAAGTAAGTGCTCATGTGTGAGATAGCAAGGAAAGGTAAGAGTGCATCAGAGCATATTTTGAAAAGTACAGGTCAAAATATTCCAAAAGGAGGGATCCGACCAAAGTATTACTGATAAAGCCGGTATCCCTACAACGGTGGGCTTACCCCTAATTACGTTCACAATATCACTTTTAAATCTGTAGGCTGAGACTTAATCTCTGATGGCAGTGGTGGTGGGGGTAGATGTTGGGTGTAGGCCCCTGTGGGGATTTGTCGACGTTTCGATCCTAATGCCAAAGGGTAAGTAGACTCCTCAGCTGCGGGTCTTCCTCAGGACAGGGAAATGGGGGAACCCGACCACAGTCGTGGTCTGATGGATAGGAATCAATCAAATGAGTCAAAATTCAATCAATGAAGTAGGAAAATACACAGAAGATGAATCACCCCGGAATTCCGCTGTGGTCCTGCGGCGTGAGCCCTTCTATCAAGATGCTACCATAAATAAAATGAGGCGCTGAAATCTGTCAATCTTAAGTCGAGCCCGAGGGAGATAAACCGCATCCGTCGGTATCTCTCAAAAAACGCCTCACCCGCTGGGGTCATGCGGTGTGAGACCTTATATTGGAACTACACCCATATGGTTCAGGCGCTGGGTTCTTGAGTTGAGGAAGAAGGAGACAAACTGCATCCGTTGATTTCTCCGGGTGCTGTGTGTCTGATATGATGTATATGGCTTTCCCTCTTCCAGCCCAGTGTTCACCTGTGCAATGTGTATGATATGATGCTATGTGGCTTGTCGTCTTCTAGCCCAGTGCACACCAGTGCAGTGTGTCTGATGTGATGCTATGTGACTTTCCCTCTTCCTGGCCAGTGTGCACCGGTGTAATGTGTCTGATGTGCAGCGATGTAACTTTCCCTTTTCCAGCCCAGTGCACACCAGTGCAGTGTGTCTGATATGATGCTATGTGACTTTCCCTCTTCCCGGCCAGTGTGCACCGGTGTAATGTGTCTGATGTGCAGCTATGTGACTTTCCCTTTTCCAGCCCAGTGCACACCAGTGCAGTGTGTCTGATATGATGCTATGTGGCTTTCCCTCTTCCTGGCCAGTGTGCACCGGTGTAATGTGTCTGATGTGCAGCTATGTGACTTTCTCTTTTCCAGCCCAGTGCACACCAGTGCAGTGCGTCTGATATGATGCTATGTGACTTTCCCTCTTCCTGGCCAGTGTGCACCGGTGCAATGTGTCTGATGTGTTGCTGTGTGGCTTGTCGTCTTCTAGCCCAGTGCACACCAGTGCAGTGTGTCTGATGTGATGCTATGTGACTTTCCCTTTTCCAGCCCAGTGCGCACCGGTGCAATGTGTCTGATGTGCTGTCTTATGTCTTGTCTTCTTCCAGCCCAGTGCACGTCGGTGCAGGGTATCTGGTTTGCTGCTTTGTCATTTACTCTGAGCTGGTTAAGTTTGTCTGAGGTGCTGCTGTGTAATTTGCCCTCTCCTATCCACTCTCCACTGGTGGAGTTTGTGTGATGTGCTGTTTTATGCCGTGGTACAGCTTATCTGCTGTGCTGTTGTGTAGCTTGCCTTGTCCTACCCACTCTGCGCTGCTGCAGTTTGTCTGATGTGCTGTTTTATGCACTGGTGAGGTTTGTCTGTTGTGCTACTGTTTATTTTGCCCCCTCCTATCCACTCTGCTTGGGCAGCTTGTCTGATGTATACGCTGATGCATTTTGTTTGATGTTGTGCTTTGTAACTTGCCTTGTCCTACCTACTGTGTGCTGTTGCAGTTTGTCTGATATGATGTTTTATGCGCTGGTGCTGTTTTTCTGATGTGAGGCTGTGCAACTTGCCCTCCACTCTGCACTGTTGCAGTTTGTCTGAAGTGCTGTTTTATGCGCTGGTGCAGTCTGTCTGATGTGCTTGTTTGTAACTTGCCGTCTCCTACCTACTCTGCGCTGGTGCAGTTTTGTCTGAGGTGCTGCGGTGTAATTTGCCCTCCCATATCCACTCTCCACTGGTATAGTTTGTGTTATGTGCTTTTTTATGCCCTGGTACAGTTTGGCTGATGTGCTGTTGTGTAACATGCCTTCTTCCATCCTCCCTGGCCTGAGGCAATGTGCCTGATGTGCTGTTTTAGGCATGATTGCAGTTTGTCTGAAGTGCTGTTTTATGTGCTGGTGCAGTCTGTCTGATGTGCTGGTTTGTAACTTGCAGTCTCCTGCCTACTCTGTTCTGGTTCAGTTTTTCTGAGGTGCTGCGGTGTAATTTGCCCTCCCATATTCACTCTCCACTGGCAGAGTTTGTGTAATGTGCTGTTTTATGCCCTGGTACAGTTTGGCTGATGTGCTGTTGTGTAACATGCCTTCTTCCATCCTCCCTGGCCTGAGGCAGTGTGTCTGATGTGCTGTTTTAGGCATGATTGCAGTTTGTCTGATGTGCTGTTTTATACACTGGCGAGTTTGCCCCTTCCTATCCACTTCGAGCTGGTGCTGTTTGTCTAACGTGCTGCTGTGTAACTTGCTCTTCACTCTGTGTTGATGCAGTTTGCCTGATGTGTTGCTGTGCATCTTACCCACTCCTAAATGCTCTGAGATGGGGCAGTTTATCTGATGTGCGGTTTTATGCACTGGTGCAGTTGGTCTGCTGTGCTATTTTACGTGCTGGTGCAGTTTGTCTGAGGTGCTGTTTTATGCACTGGTGCAGTTTATCTGATGTGCTGTTTTATGCACTGGTGCAGTTTGTCTGATGTGCTGTTTTATGCATTGGTGCATTTTGTCTGATGTGCTGCTGTGTAAGTTGCCCTTCACTCTGCGCTTGTGCAGTTTGTATAATGTATTGCTGTGTAACTTGCCCCCTTCTAGCCCAGGGTGCACTGGTGCAAAGGTTTGATGGCTTATTTATGAGAGCCCTGCATCATTTTTGCACCACGTAAAGTGGTACATGCAGGACTCTCATAAAGATTTATGAGGCCACTCAAAGCCACCCTGTGTGGCTTTGAGTGGCCTCATAAATCATGAGTGAGGCGACTCAGCGCAAATCGCTGCATTGCCTTACTCCTGGAGGGGTTCGTATTGTGTTTTTTTTTTCGATGCAACACCCTTGGAATTTGATGCTGCCCCAGATTCACAAAGTGATGTAACCTGGGGAAGTGCCAAATTGGTACACCTCCTGAGGTGGGGCGTAATGACGAGAAATAGCTTAATTTCTCCTCATTATTTCCTCTTTCCATGTGTTCTTCATTCTGCAGCTCACATAGAAAGAGGTAAACACCTCTTAGAAATGTTTTTGTGCAGGAAGGTCCCCCTTCTTGCACAAAAACAATCCAGTTGCCCCTTCCTTCACAAAAGCAATCCTTCCTGCAACAGAGGCATGCTTGGCAGGCAGAGAGGACAGGAATGCACTGCGTTGCTTAAATACGGTGCATTCCTGCCATTTCAGTTTGGCGTAGAGCAGCGCACCAAGAAGACTTGCAGCGTTGTCGTATGCCAGTTCTCCATAACTGAGGTCCTTGGGGTGCTATTGTGTACATTGCCTTGTCCTACCCACTCTGTGCTGGTGCCGTTTGCCTGAAGTGCAGCTGTGTAACTTGCCCTCTCCTTTCCCCTCTGTGCTGTTTGTCTGATGCACTGCTGTGTAAGTTGCCATCTCCTATCCACTCCATGCTGGTGCAGTTTGATGTGCTGCTGTGTAACTTGCCTTGTCCTACCCTCTCTGCGCTGCTGCAGTTTGTCTGATGTGCTGTTTTGGGCCCTAGTGCAGTTTGTCTGAGTTGTTGCTGTGTAATTTACTCTCTCCTATCCACTGTTTGCCAGTGCAGTTTCTCATGTGATATTGTTTGCCCTGGTGCACAGTGTCTAAGGTGCTGCTGTGAAACCTGCCTTCTTCTTTCCACTCTGCGCTGGTGCAGTCTGTCTGATGCGCTGCTGTGTAGTTTGCCCTCTCCTGTCACTGTTCTCCGGTGCAGAGTCTCTGACGTGCTGTTGTTTCTCTGGTGCAGAGTCTCTGACCTGCGGTTGTTTGCTCTGGTGCAGTTTCTCTGACGTGCTGTTTGCCCTGGTGCAGTTTCTCTGATGTGCTGTTGTTTGCCCTGGTCGAGTTTGTCTAATATGCTGTTTTATGCCCTGGTGCAGTTTGTCAGAGATGCTGCTGTGTAGTTTGCCCTTTCCTATCACTGTTCACCAGTGCAGTTTCTCTGACATGCCATGTGTCTCTGACGTGCTGTTGTTTGTCGGTGCAGTTTCTCTGATGTGCTGTTGTTTGCCTTGGTGCAGTTTCCCTGACGTGCTGTTGTTTTCCCCGGTTCACAGTGTCTGACGTGCTGTTGTTTGCCCCGGTTCACAGTGTCTGGTGTGCTGATTTTTTGCGCCAGTGCACAGTGTCTGACATGTTGTTGTTTTCCCTGGTGCAGTTTCTCTGACGTGCTGTTGTTTGCCCTGGTGCAGTTCCTCTGACGTGCTGTTTGTTCCCTGGTGCAGTTTCTCTGATGTGCTTTGTTTACCCCGGTGCACAGTGTCTGACGTGCTGTTGTTTGCCCCGGTGCACAGTGTCTGACATGCTGTTGTTTGCCCTGGTGCAGTTTCTCTGATGTGCTGTGTTTGCCCTGGTGCAGTTTCTCTGATGTGCTGTTGTTTTCCCTAGTGCTGGTTGTCTGACGTGCTGTTGTTTGTCTGGTGCACAGTGATGTGCTGCTGTGAAACTTGCCTTCTTCTGTCTACTCTGTACTGGTGCAGTATGTCTGGTGTGCTGTTTTCTGCCGTAGGGCAGTTTGTCTGATGTGCTGTTTTGTAATTTGTCCTCTTCTATCACTGTTCGCCAGTGCAGTTTCTCTGATGTGCTGTTGTTTGCCCTGGTGCAGTTTCTCTGACGTGCTGTTTTGTGCCCTAGTGCAGTTTGTCAAAGTTGCTGTTGTGTAACTTGCCCTCTAATATCACTGTTCGCAGGAGCAGTTTCCCTGGTACTGTTGGTTGCCCCGGTGCACAGTGTCTGAGATGCTGCTGTGTAATATGCCTTCTCCTATCACTGTTTGCCCTGGTGCAGTTTATCTGACGTGCTGTTGTTTGCCCTGTGGCAGTTCCCCTGACTGTGCTGTTGTTTGCCCCGGTGCAGTTTCCCTGACTGTGCTGTTGTTTGTCCTGGTGCACAGTGTCTGTCGTGCTGTTGTTTGCCCCGGTGCACAGTGTCTGATGTGCTGTTGTTTGCCCCGGTGCACAGTGTCTGATGTGCTGTTGTTTGCCCCGGTGCACAGTGTCTGGTGTGCTGTTGTTTTGTGTTGGTGCAGTTTCCCTGACTGTGCTGTTGCTTGCCCTGGTGCACAGTGTCTGATGTGCTGTTGTTTGCCCAGGTGCCCAGTGTCTATCGTGCTGTTGTTTGCCCTGGTGCACAGTGTCTGACACGCTGTTGTTTGCCCCAGTGCACACTGTCTGTCGTGCTGTTGATTGCCCGGTGCACAGTGTCTGAAGCGCTGTTGTTTGCCCCGGTGCACAGTGTCTGACGTGCTGTTGTTTGCCCCGGTGCACAGTATCTGACGTGCTGTTGTTTGCCCCGGTGCACAGTGTCTGTCATGCTGTTGTTTTCCCCCGTGCACAGTATCTGACGTGCTGTTGTTTGCCCTGGTGCAGTTTCTCTGATGTGCTGTTGTTTGCCCTGGTGTAGTTCCTCTGACGTGCTCTTTGCCCTGGTGCAGTTTCTCTGACGTGCTGTTGTTTGCCCTGGTGCAGTTTCTCTGACGTGCTTTGTTTACCCCGGTGCACAGTGTCTGACGTGCTGTTGTTTGCCCCGGTGCCCAGTGTCTATCGTGTTGTTGTTTGCCCCGGTGCACAGTTTCACTGATGTGCTGTTGTTTGCCCTGGTGCAGTTTCTCTGACCTGCTGTTGTTTGCCCTGGTGTAGTTTCTCTGATGTGCTGTTTTATGCCCTGGTGCAGTTTGTCACAGTTGCTGCTGTGTAACTTGCCCTCTAATATCACTGCTCGCAGGAGCAGTTTCCCCGGTACTGTTGGTTGCCCCGGTGCACAGTGTCTGAGATGCTGCTGTGTAATATGCCTTCTCCTATCACTGTTCACTGGTTTAGTTTGTCTGACATGATGTTGTTTGCCCTGGGTGTAGTTCATCAGACGTGCTCTTTGCCCTGGTGTAGTTTCTCAGACGTGCTCTTTGCCCTGGTGTAGTTTCTCTGACGTGCTCTTTGCCCTGGTGCAGTTTCTCTGACGTGCTGTTGTTTGTCCTGATGTAGTTCCTCTGACGTGCTCTTTGCCCTGGTGCAGTTTCTCTGACGTGCTGTTGTTTGCCCTGGTCCAGTTCCTCTGACGTGATGTTGTTTGCCCTGGTGTAGTTCCTCTGACGTGCTCTTTGCCCTGGTGTAGTTCCTCAGACGTGCTCTTTGCCCTGGCGCAGTTTCTCTGACGTGCTGTTGTTTGCCCCGGTGCAGTTCCTTTAATGTGCTGTTGTTTGCCCTGGTGTACAGTGTCTGACGTGCTGTTGTTTGCCCTGGTGTAGTTCCTCTGACGTGCTGTTGTTTTCCCCGGTGCAGTTCCTTTAATGTGCTGTTGTTTGCCCTGGTGTACAGTGTCTGACGTGCTGTTGTTTGCCCTGGTGTACAGTGTCTGACGTGCTGTTGTTTGCCCTGGTGTACAGTGTCTGATGTGCTGTTGTTTGCCCTGGTGTAGTTCCTCTGACGTGCTCTTTGCCCTGGTGCAGTTCCTTTATTGTGCTGTTGTTTGTCCCAGTGCACAGTGTCTGGCGTGTTGTTTGCCCCGGCGCATTTCCTTTAATGTGCTGTTGTTTGCCCTGGTGCACAGTGTCTGACGTGCTGTTGTTTGCCCTGGTGCAGTTTCTCTGACGTGCTGTTGTTTGCCCTGGTCCAGTTCCTCTGACGTGCTGTTGTTTGCCCTGGTGTAGTTCCTCTGACGTGCTCTTTGCCCTGGTGTAGTTCCTCTGACGTGCTCTTTGCCCTGGCGCAGTTTCTCTGACGTGCTGTTGTTTGCCCCGGTGCAGTTCCTTTAATGTGCTGTTGTTTGCCCTGGTGTACAGTGTCTGACGTGCTGTTGTTTGCCCTGGTGTACAGTGTCTGATGTGCTGTTGTTTGCCCTGGTGTAGTTCCTCTGACGTGCTCTTTGCCCTGGTGCAGTTCCTTTATTGTGCTGTTGTTTGTCCCAGTGCACAGTGTCTGGCGTGTTGTTTGCCCCGGCGCATTTCCTTTAATGTGCTGTTGTTTGCCCTGGTGCACAGTGTCTGACGTGCTGTTGTTTGCCCTGGTGCAGTTTCTCTGACGTGCTGTTGTTTGACCTGGTCCAGTTCCTCTGACGTGCTGTTGTTTGCCCTGGTGTAGTTCCTCTGACGTGCTCTTTGCCCTGGTGTAGTTCCTCTGACGTGCGCTTTGCCCTGGTGTAGTTCCTCAGACGTGCTCTTTGCCCTGGCGCAGTTTCTCTGACGTGCTGTTGTTTGCCCCGGTGCAGTTCCTTTGATGTGCTGTTGTTTGCCCTGGTGTACAGTGTCTGACGTGCTGTTGTTTGCCCTGGTGTACAGTGTCTGACGTGTTGTTGTTTGCCCTAGTCCAGTTCCTCTGACGTGCTGTTGTTTGCCCTGGTGCACAGTGTCTGAAGTGCTGTTGTTTGCCCTGGTGTAGTTTCTCTGTTGTGCTGTTGTTTGCCCTGGTCCAGTTCCTCTGACGTGCTGTTGTTTGCCCTGGTCCAGTTCCTCTGACGTGCTCTTTGCCCTGGTGTAGTTCCTCTGACGTGCTCTTTGCCCTGGTGCAGTTCCTTTATTGTGCTGTTGTTTGTCCCAGTGCACAGTGTCTGGCGTGTTGTTTGCCCCGGCGCATTTCCTTTAATGTGCTGTTGTTTGCCCTGGTGCACAGTGTCTGACGTGCTGTTGTGTGCCCTGGTGCACAGTGTCTGGTGTGTTGCTGCCTTCCATGCCCTCATCTTGCCCTCACGGTCCTCGGATGCGGGTGCCGACGGTGTTCTGCCTCCTCTCACCGGTCCTTATCTGTCATCGGATCGTCGGTTCTCAGCATCACCGCCGCGCATCATGCGTGGGAGGGGAGCACAGCAAATGCTGCGCCTTCGCCCTGCAGGCGCCTCTAGCGCCTCCTCCTCACCGGTATCTGAGGCCCCATCAGGCGCTTTGTCAACCGTCGGTGTTTTATAAGCTGGGACTTTCATTGCACATCACTCTGCAGAGGCGCGTTTTCAATTTGGAGGCGAAAACAAGCCCTGATAGACCTGCACGCACGCGCCCTCACGCACGCGCCTGGCACAGCAGGGCCTCAGGCAGAAACTTACATTTTCTCCAAAAGTGATATAAAGAGGCCAGTCCCAATGAGGGTGATAGTGGATGACGGGGGTGCCTGATCGCCTGCCTCTAAGCGCTCTAGGCGCTTTGATTATTCAATGAGACCCTGTCGCAGAGTGGTGATGTCCTTTGCTGGAGGGGTACTGAGGCGGCGTTCACTGGGACCCAGTACCCATGCACTGGCCTGTTCTCATTGGATGCCCTGTGCAGACCCAGGTGTGCACCTGTAAAGGGGCGGATGCTACCTGTAAACAGGTTTAGAAGCTCTGACGTCATTACCTCACTGAATGCACCTGCTGCCTGCAGCATGCAACGCAGCGTGAGTTTTACGTACACTTTGTGATGTGTGCATGAGTACCAGAGAGTAACATTGAAAACTGAGATTAATTCTTATAAAATGTTAGTGCCGGGGCTCTTCTGGGGGGGCCACTGTAGCCTGCACCATCCATTGCCCCCGCCAGCGCTGCCCACGACAGTACCAACACAAGCACTAACCATCACACTCCTACGAGTGTGACGGTTCAGACTATTCCAGGCCCCCCAGGACATAAGAATGGTGTGACCGGCTGGTATTATTCATTTTTAATGTATATTGACTTATTAAACGCTGTTGTTGCGCTCATCTCACAATCAGACAGCGCCACTGGACTGTCACTAGAGGCGCTACTGATACTTAAGTGCCAGTGGCGAGCCCCGGAAACCACAGTCTCAAATTAAGCATCGATTGAAAGTCTTCCATGGTGAGAGAGGTAAGCTCCAGGAAGAGGGGTGTGCCTGCTTGTGCAAAAGTGGAAGGTGTCATATATACCGTGCTTAATTTGAGCCGGTGGTTTCTGGTGCTCAACACCCATACTTAATTCTCAGCACCGGCACTAATGCCAGTCCACCACATGGTGGTGCTGTCTTTCCAGGTTTGAGATGAGCACACCAGCAGTGTTTAATAGTTCCGTATCCATTAAAAATTAATACTACCTACCCTCCATGCCATTTTGATAGCTTTGGGTGGCCTGGCCTAGTCTGAAGGGTCCCACTGGTAGTAGTGTGAGGGTTAGTAGCTGTGTTGGAACTGTCGCTGTCAGCAGTGTCAGGGCAAGGTGTCATGCATACCTCAGTTGTCTCCTTAGAAGGGCCTGGCACTTATGTGTTTACAAATTAAGCACTGCATACATAGCTTTAGCAGCATGGAACGTGTGTTAGTTGGTCAGGCACACTCTGGGTGTGCATGGGTGATGTGTATGGATGGCAGGAGGACAGAGATGCATCAGTAGAGCTCTGTGTGGCCTGACAAATAATCTAGCTGGAGGTGCCTTTCCTAGTGAGGCTTGGTGGACGATGCAAAGCGCCTTGAACACGGATCATCTAGCTACAAGCACCCTGTGAAGTATTTGCGGGACTGGCTTCATGTGATGCCTTGGACCGAGGCGGAGCCGGGGTCTTGCTGCATTGCTTTGGGTTTGTTTAATTTGGCGTAAGAAGATGCAGGGGGTACCAAGGTGTAGGCTATTGGCCCAGTCAACCTTGGAGTTCACAAGTGTGAGGGTGGCGTGTAGTGTTTGTGCATCGCATGGGAAGATGCGTTGTAGTGCTTTCATTGTGTAAAAGGCGCTCTTGGTGCCCTCCTTGGCACGTGGCATCAGGAACACATATGAGTCCATGGTTACTCCTAGGTTTTTCACGTCTCTTGATGTACCAGAGAGGACCTCATGTTCCTGGGGGCCGCGTGCCCATAGCTTGCTGCTCGTGCCGTTTGCCACGAGTCATGTCTGTGTCTATGGGGTGCTGGTGCTGAGCTTTGGGTGAGTAAACTGCACCCAGACATCTAAAGCAGAGGGCAGTTCCTAAGTCTTGACTTGCAGAGATGTTTTACGCCGTTCATTTTTTAGAATGATCCGCATATCATCGGCATAATCCTGGCATGTGAGGTTGACTGTCCTTCCGGTCTGTTAGGGGGTCCGGTAGATGTTGAAGATGAAAGGAGAGAGGGCTGGCCCCCGAGGGACTCCACAATGCTGGATGTAATGGCAGCTATGTAAGGTGGTTTGAAAACCAAGCTCTGTCTGTCCTTGGGTCATGAGACAAACCATTTAAATCATTGTTTTGTTTTCCAAGCTGATGAAGTCTGTGTGTTCCTGGAAAAGTACCGGTGTCTGGAGAGTTCATGCATTCCCCAATCTCCCATCCCTTCTTGGGTTTCTTGCTGGGACAGGAGGAGAAGGTTGAACATGAGCAGGACTTCTGCGGGAAGGGAGTTGTGGAAGCGGCAATGCTGTGCCTCCGTGTGCAGGACCGCCGCCCTGGGGTTGGCTACTCCGCCATGGGCGTCCTCCCCCTCACACCCCACCTGGGCGCTCTTGGTTAGGCTGTACCCATCCTCTCTGGGGTCCCCAGTCACCCCAACAGGCATGATTCCGGATAGAGCATTGCTTACAACCAGCACAAACCATCACCAGGTGAAAGCCCTGCTTAGACTTGCACGCCATGTGTTAGAGAGAGCACTTTACACACCTTGATTGAGGACACCTCAGACTGTCCCAAACATACATCCTAAGGTCCCAGGAATTAATCTTCTGGTTAAGAAATACTCACACCCAAGGTTGCTGCCTCCCTGGCAACCCACTGCACCAGGACGAAAGATGGCGCATCGCAAGAGACTCTATTGTAAAACATGTCCGCAAAGTGCCGGAAGTGGCAGTCTGTTCCCTGTAGGTCACTGCAGGGGCAGCCTGGATTAGGGTAACATTGGATCATGTGCCAGGCTTGGACTGATCTGTGCTGCAGCATACATGAAATCTTTAATAGGGAGTCTGAATATTGGACACACTGTCCAGCCTGCACTCCTGGGCAGGACCAGGGCTATCATCAGACCTTCTGCCTCTGAGGCGTCTCTGCCGCCAAAACTGCCGCTTGTCCTCATGTGTGGTCAACGTTTCGTCAGTTTCTTGAAATTGGTCTGTTATTTTCTAAGACATATTTCATGTGTATAAGAAAAGGGGAAATAAAATGTGAGCAGCACAGCCTAACGATTAAGAGAGAGAATTTGGACTTTTGTAAGTCCTGAAAAAGATCAAAAGAATATGATGACTAGACACTTCCAACAATTCCATAGGTCCATATATGTTTTATTTTTATTTTACAGGCATAGAACACACACCCCTCTTGACAAGTGGGGCAGCCATCCATGATAGTTAGTTAGCAAAGGGATTGTTAATTAGTGTTCACTCAACCAAGGTCTAAATGAAGGTATTGACGTCTATGTGCTTGTAGTTGGGTGTTTTTCTAACTTCTTTTAACACTGATTTAGTTAATATAACATATGAAAGATTTGTTTCAATATGTTTTGCTTAATTTATTTTATATTTTGCTATATTTGAACTTTCTCCCTAAAGTCCCTCTTTCAATGCTGCCTAAATGCTCTTGATAGAGGCCATTTCGTGGGCACTTAAACTCATTTCTGACTGGCATCACCATATGGTGGCATGCCAGAAATGCCATTCATAAATGTAGAAAGTATAAGGAACTGCTTTATATTAAAGTTGCATAGAATAAGCTAAAGATTGTATAATACTATATTTGCACACCATTATGCTAGGACATGTATGTGTTGCAGCCTTCAAAAAACAGCTCGCAGTAGATGGCAAAACATACGTCAGTTCATAAAATACAGGGTGAAGTTTGGAAATCACATCAGGCACAAAAACTAAGCAGCAAGTGCTGGAGCATACATGCATGCAATATATGACACAGCGAAGTGGAGTTAAGTACAAATCACAGGGCACATCATTAAAAGCACATGCAGCCCTTATCTGTTTACTAACTTGCTGTATGTGCTACACCCACCAATGATTGAGTTTTTAACAGAGGGTTAGATGCAGAGCACAAAGTCACTTGCACAAGTTGGACAAAGATTGCTAAAGAGCACTTACATGCACAAATGACAGGCAGCACATGAGATGCATGCTGACGGCAGCTTTACCCCCCCCCCCCCCCCCCCCCGGATATGAGCAGTGGTAGAAGGCGCACTTTCCATATAAAACAACTGAAACGAACCATTCAGTTTCATTACTTCAGAAAACCATGCAGTGGAGGTAGGAGAATTTGTGAACTCTACTCAATTAAATAAACTCTTTGTATGCTAGTTTCCTAGTATACCAGATCATAAAACTGCAAAAAAACTAAATTATACTGGCAACCTCATCCTTGGGTCAAACAAAACATGCATCTATTGTAGTTCACCTAAAAACCTCTAGTGGTGTCCTCTGCAGGGGTGAAATGGGGTTCATGGCCCTTTGTCTGACCAGCAAGTTCCTGGAGGCCTCAGCCCCAAAGTATCTCCAAACAAAATAAAACAAGCATTGTCAAAGCCAATAGGTGTGGAGTAGGATGCCAGCATTTTGGCTTTTTCACTGCTTATGTTTAGTCATGTTTTTTGCAAACCTTTGTAATTCGCGAAGATTCAGAGTGCTTTTCCATCTTTAAAAAAAATGGCTGAAAGCAACTTTTTTTTTAGTTTTACCAAGTACAACTTGCCATGGTAATCACTGGCGCTGGAAGGAACTACTTTCTGTGTGGATGCGCTCCTTGTGAAAGGGCAGAATTCCGTCGCTCGCAGTGAAGTTTGCCAATGGCTGAAGTGACCCACAGCTCCATGCTGCATACTGCAGAGGGCAAAATAAAAATGTGAAGGACACAATAACAGACCAATGGATGCAGAGGGCTGGTTGTATGCCCCTGTAAGTAAGTGTATCTTACATATAACTTTAGTAAAATCAAAAGGCCTTGGGTAACACCAGACCTAAAAATTACCAACCACTCTGCCTGGGTAACAGAAGCTTTTCAAGCTCCCTTTAACCTTCTCTCAGACAACAGCAATGCTTAAGTCATCATGAAGTTGAGCTACAAAGTAAAGAGACTTTTGTTCCAACACCAGCAATTCCCACCACCTCCTCCACAGCCAGCCTTCCATGGGCGTGGCTTTCAATCGCTGTCCCACTATCTGCAAACTACTCTCATACGAATGCGCCCTCCTGCGATTCCCCTAATGCTGTGACTCCACTATGACCAGGTCATTAACAGTTTTGTTTTGTGAGCAGCCCACTCCACTAATGCCTGTAAAACATGCATTTATAGCAACCACAATCCCATGGGCGCTATATACTTAGGACAATACCCTGATTCTTGGTAAACCTTGTGGCTACTCTTTCTTCCGCCACACCAAGGTGTAGACTAGTGATTGCAAGACAGTCCACTTTGTCGGGGCAGCTCATACAAGTGGCCCCCGGGGGGGGCCTTGGTGCCTTTTGAGAAGCTCCCTGGGCAATGCCTCTCATCACAGCTCAAGCCGCTGCCATGAGGACTTGGCTATTCCTGTGCTCTGAGGGAGAGCGCCAAGCGATGGGGGGCAACTGAAGATGCCACCCACGTCTCCATTCGTACTTGAGATGGGCAAAGTTGAGATGAACCCCTTGTGTAATTAAGAACCTTCATTAATTGGGCAGCTCCCCAACTTTGACTTGTAGACGGTGTTCATTGTTCTCACCGACCACTCACACTACGCGCCCAAGACCCAAAGCTTAGAAGACATAGAGGCGCCCCACGCCAATGTACCGGGCTGGCCATGTTTATTGATTTGTGACCTCATTGTAGTGATTGGTATTTAAGCGGAAACTGGAAGTAAGCCGGAAATGGGCAAAAGCTAGAAGCAGGAAGGAACGGGAGAGGAGAGGAGGCAAGACGCGGTGAGGTATGTGGCACTGGGGACGGGTTTTTGGGGGTGAGGGGCAGTTTTTAGGGCTGGGAAAGGGTCGATAGTTTTTACGGCTTGGGGGGCAGGGAAGTTTTTAGGACTCGGGGAGGAGGTTGGTTTTCAAGAGGGAGGGGTTAGTTTTAGGTTTCAGGGCGGTGGTTTAGGGGCCGTTTTAGGGCTCAGGGTAGGGGACAAGGATCGGGAAACTTTTTAGGGCTGGGGCAGGTTAGTTTTTAGGGTTTGGGGTAGTTTTTAGAGCTTAGCGGAGGCTGCAGTAGTTTTTTAGGGCTTGGGGGGCAGGGTAGTTTTTAGGGCTCAGGGTAGTTTTTAGGGCTTAGGGGAGGGCGGGGTGGTTTTTAGGGCTTGGGGGGCACGGTTATTTTAGGGCTCAACCAGGAAGGAGGTTGGTTTACAGGAGGGAAAGGGGTAGTTTTAGGTCTCAGGGCACGGGTCGGGGGTAGCACTTACCTAAAAAATCTTAACCACACATACGTCTTTGCCATAAATGCAATACCAACACATATTTCATTGTAAAGGCATGCGTGGTAAAGGCATATACATGGTTAAGACTTGCGTGGTTAAGACCACGTGGAACCGGCATGCATGGTAAACACATGCTTGGTTCCGTCACACAACCCGCTGTAAGTGACCACTGAAGCATTTCCCCTTAAGACTATGGTGGACCGGCCTCTGGAGGCTGGGGCGCAGTGACTGGCAGGCCAGCTAGGGTCAAGGGGTGGGACTTACAGGTCACAAGAGGCAGCTGCGCTATCTAACATCCTCAAGGCGAATAGAAGTTTCTGCGTTGCATTGGTGTTTTGCCTGCCCTTGAGTTTGTTCCTTCACCTTTATTTTCTTCCTCTACAGTTCTCTCGGCTAACACATCTTTGCCTTCCCCCCTGTATGTGTTCTGCCTGCAGCTTTCTCCTTCATGCAGAGCTAGATCTGGGGAGTGGGGTGGATTGTTGTCAGAACCTGACGAAAATACTCCCAAACCTTGAGCCCTACTTTGAGTTCTGTCCAAAAAGGAAGACATCGCTTTGGGGCTGTGCCTCGTGGCTGGAAGAGCTGCACTGTTGTCTGTACTTTGGTGGAGAAATGTACACACAGCACACAGCATGGTTGTGGCATCTTCCATCTCCATGGTAGTTAAGGTGCATGAAATGCTGGTGATGTTGCTATGCATGACATACTGTGGTTCTTAGAATGAGGTTGGATAGGATCTTTCTTGAAGAATAAAGTCCACTTCTTCAACCTGCCTGTATTGGAGCCTGATCTTAATTATTACAATGGTCAACATTGTCTATTAGCAATTAGAACATGCCTGCCTGCCTTACTCCAGCCACCAGACCATCCCGGTGTGAGTCATCCCTTGAGGTTTACAATGATTCTCGAACTGCATTTCCTGCTGCTAACCGTGCACCTTCTGCAGTGAGTCGTTGTAGGAAGAGGTGGTCTCTGTGGGTTTGGTGGTCGTAGCTTTCAGTTCCGCAGGCGCTCTTCATGTGGGGACCCGGCACCGCTGCCTTCAGTGCTACACGGTTGAAAGTCCCTGGCACAGTCCCTTGGTGCCTCTGCGCTCCTGATTTTATCGCTTCTGGTGTGCCTGGTGTCTGTTCACACAAAGCTTGTCCAATGAGAGGGGGGCCACCTGACTTTGGTTTATCACATGTGCTCCCTGGTGGTGTATTCAACTCCGGTGAAAATGGACTGTACCGCTGTCCGGGTGTTGACCCAGCTACCGCTGTCCAGGTGTTGACCCAGCTACCGCTGTCCAGGTGTTGACCCAGCTACCGCTGTCCAGGTGTTGACCCAGTTACCGCTGTCCAGGTGTTCACCCAGCTACTAATGTCCAGGTGTTGACCCAGCTACCAATGTGCAGGTGTTGACCCGACTACTGATGGCCAGGTGTTGAACCAGCAACTGATGTCCAGGTGTTGACCCAGCTGCCGATGTCCAGGTGTTGAACTAGCAAGCGATGTCCAGGTGTTGACCCAGCTACCGCTGTCCAGGTGTTGACCCAGCTACTGATGTCCAGGTGATGACCCAGCTACCGATGTGCAGGTGTTGACCCAACTACCGATGTCCAGGTGTTGAACCAGCAACTGATGTCCAGGTGTTGCTATGGCTACGGATGTCCCGGTGTTGACCCGGCTACAGATGTCCAGGTGTTGAACTAGCAAGCAATGTCCAGGTGTTGACCCAGCTACCGATGTCCATGTGTTGACCCAGCTACTGCTGTCCAGGTGTTGACCCAGCTACTGATGTCCAGGTGTTGAACCAGCAACTGATGTCCAGATGTTGACCCGGCTACCGATGCCTGGGCGTTGACCTGGCTACTGATGTCCAGGTGTTGACCCGACTACCGATGTCCAGGTGTTGAACCAGCAAGCGATGTCCAGATGTTGACCCAGCTACTGATGTTCAGGTGTTGACCCGGCTACCGATGTCTAGGTGTTGACCCGGCTACTGATGTCCAGGTGTTGACCTGACTACCGATGTCCAGGTGTTGAACCAGCAACCGATGTCCAGGCGTTGACCCAGCTACGGATGTCCAGGTGTTGAACCAGTAAGCAATGTCCAGATGTTGACCCAGCTACTGATGTCCAATTGTTGACCCGACTACTGATCTTAAGGTGTTGACCCGGCTAACGATCTCCAGGTGTTGGCCCAGCTACCGATGTCCAGGTGTTGATCCACCTACCGATTTCCATGTGTTGATCCACCTACCGCTCTCCAGGTGTTGATCCACCTGAAGATGTCCAGGTGTTCATCCGGCTACCAATGCTCAGGTGGGTCCCATGAGTGGGGTGCCCCCTGACTTTGGTTCATCACATGTGCTCCCCGGTGGTGTATTCAACTCCACTGAAAGTGCACTTTACCGATGTCTAGGTGTTGGCCCAGCTACTGATGTCCAGATGTTGATGTCCAGGTATTGACCCGGTACTGATGTCCAGATGTTGATGTCCAGGTGTTGACCCAACTACCGATGTGCAAGTGTTGACACTGGCAGAAGTCCAGAGCTTGTCATGAGCAGTGAAGGGATACAGCTCTCTGTACCTGCCCTGAGATCAGGAAGTCTGCCTGCTGTGGGGTGTGGAGTGCAGGAGGAGGACTAAAGTATAAACATCCCTCCTTGTACCTTTATGTTTTAAAGCAGGAAGCAGTAAAAGAACCAAGACTTGGAGCACTTATATATCTGTCCAATCCTCCCAACCGTTATCCTAGTAAGGAAATACTGACTCGTAGGCCTCTATCTGCAGCGCCTCGATACCCTCACAGGTGACAAGTAGCGCTCTACAAATCTACTGAGTGATTGATTGAATTAACCCCTTGTTTCCGTGATGTTTACTATCATCTACCTCCTCATCCAATTCGGTTTTTGGCCTCCAGAGGCAGAAATACTGTTTTACGGACAGCACCCCACGCTTGAGATGCTCCTGCTGGCGAGCCTTTATACAGATCACCGCAGCGCATACTAAACCTTGTGAGCTGTCCACCTGGATTGGAACCTGCACACTGGAGGTGTCATGGTTTCCCAGAGATGACAGAGTCCAGCAGCCCTCTGCAGGGCAGGATACTCTTGGAGAGGGAAGCTTTTATTTCAGCTGAAAGAACTTCATAAGCCAAGCTTCACTGCTGTGTGTCGCCCTGTGGGTCACCGAACATAGGCAGATAGACGGTTCAACAAGCACTGGAAGTTTCCACGCAGCGCAGACAGAGAAGCCTCAAGGCGTTCATTAATAACACGCTATACTTCAGCCTGGTAGTGTTGATAAGGCTTATGAGAAAATAACGATTCTTCCCACTCTGAGGTCAACCTTGAAGCGCAGATGTGAGGCTGGAGGGAAGCGGTGGGGCCCGCGCGCCCCTCTGTTACCAGGAGAGGGGAATGCGGAGTTATTCATAACACCAGGTTACCGTTTCCTGGTGTTTTCTCTGCTCTGGGCTCGTGCGCAGCAGCTCACGTGAGCACATGATATGGAAGGACATGGAGTGATTTATGCTGTAAGTCATGTATGCCCTGGACTTTCACAGCAGCACCTCTTGGGTGGGCAGCTGTCCTTTGACCCTGAGGGCTCTTCCACCCTACAGCTGGTGCCCCCTTGTTACTGTGCCCCAAAAGCTCACACACTCTCTGCGTTTTTTCAAGCTGACACACACTGTTGCCAGTCTGACTGCAAACATCACCTCACACCGGGCATCACTGCAGAGATAGCGCCCTTCTGACTATTGGACCTTGCTCTGTGCGTTTTTACAGAACTTTGAAACTCCCAAAAAACAAACATACAGACACACACAGACACACACACACACAAGAACGCACGCACGTGAACACACACACACACACAAGAACGCACGCACGTGAACACACACACACGCGCGCACACACACACACACACACCCTGCACCAGTTATAGTTTAGTGAACTGACAATAACTTGCACCCACATCATGCACTGCTTATGACTTCACATATTGCGTCATTCAAGACGTGTGGCATGACCTCATTGATCACATCACTGATTATGTTTAAATAATACTGTTGAAATTACTAGCAAGAGCTACAATAATTTTGAGAGTGTGCTGTCAGCTTTGTGAGCAGGGAGTAATAAAAGCTTTAAATTGATGTGAGATTCATCAGCTTCTCTGTGAGATTTCAGACGATGCAAAACAAATCGGCTGTCTCAGAAGTGAAGCATTCGACGGATAGGATTGTCTTTTCATTTGTATTCGCTCAAAGGGTGGGTGCAGTGGGGGGAGGTCACTTGCCGAGAGCCCCCCCTGAATATCATTGAACAATAGACTCTTTGGCCAACCTGTGCTGTGAAGGGCTGAGATCAGAGCTAGCGGGGTGGTAGGTGGTCATGGAGGGTGGGTGCAGGTTCTGGACACAGACGTCGCAGTGGACCACCAACCCCCACTGCCTGTGGCCGAAACCATGCACAGCATGAGTCGGCCATATGTAGGGGTTTGGGAATGTGTCTGACCATAATGCAAGTCCACCGCCCAACCCCTATTGTATGTTGCATGCAGGGTGTGGTTGACACCAGGCCTTACAGACATTCCCCAGTGTGCATGCCCAATGTCTGTGCATAGTGGAGAGTGAGCGCTTGAGGAGGGGTGGGTGCAGACCCTGGCCACAGGCTAAGCCCTGCGTCATACTTATCCTGCGTATGGCTGAAGATTTTGTGCGGTGGAGGTTTGATGCGTGCGAATGTTTGGGTGCAGGGCCTTGACACAACTTACACATTGAGTCCAAGTCCTGATGCAGGTTACAGGGACGTTATAGTTAGGCTCATATTTAACTCGTACAAAACCAGTGAAATTCAGCGTAGTTACCTCGGCTAACTATAACTCATGTCCCGAAAGTGCACTGCTTATTACACGTCATCAGCAGTGGATTGCGGTCGCGTGAGTTATAGTTGCCTGAACTAACTATAACGGGGGAATTTCATTGGTTTTTTACGAGTGAAATGTCCAGCTAACTATAACATGTGTGAAACCTATGGTTTTTTAAGTGAATTTGCAAGGTTTTTTAAATGCTAATTCCTAACTATAACGTGTGTGAAACCTATGGTTTTTTAAGTGAATTTGCAAGGTTTTTTAAATGCTAATTCCTAACTATAACGTGTGTGAAACCTATGGTTTTTTAAGTGAATTTGCAAGGTTTTTTAAATGCTAATTCCTAACTATAACGTGTGTGAAACCTATGGTTTTTTAAGTGAATTTGCAAGGTTTTTTAAATGCTAATTCCTAACTATAACATGTGTGAAACCTATGTTTTTTTTAGTGAATTTCAAAGGTTTTTTAAATGCTAATTTATGTATGTATTATAATTTTTATTATATATATATTTTTTTGAATTTGGATAAAGTTGAACAGCATAGTTAATATCTTCTATAAAAGTATAAACAGTTTTAAATGTTTTTTTTTTTTATGGGTTTTTCACCGTGCGCGCACCTCGCGATTTTTTGGAAAAAAAATAAAATGTTTTTTTTCACCCTTCGGGGTCCTTCAGGGACCCCCTGACACAGGCTAGGGGGTCAGAAGCTCTCTAACCTGCCCCCTTTTCACGTTCTTATATGTTTTTTTTTGTTTTTTAAGGGTTTTTCACCGTGCGCGCACCCCGCGATTTAAAAAAAAAAATGTTTTTTTCACCCTTGGGGGTCCTTCTGTGACCCCCTGACAAAGGCTAGGGGGATCAGGAACTCCCTACCCTTCCCCCTTTTCAGGTTCTCCACCTTTTTTTCATAGCGACACACAAAATGGCGTCCGACACTTCCTGATTTCGGCCGATTCCAATGTTGACTGACATCTAACAACCAATCAGAATTACGCTCGCGCACGGCACCGTGCGTGCACGGTGCGCGCCTATAGATATTTATGTACATTTAACTGCAATTTTCTCAGGAAATACTGAACAGATTTACACCAGACCTGCAAAAGGCACATCCCTGACCTGAGGACTACCTCTCTGCCAAATTTCAAGTAATTCTGTTCAGCCGTTCGGGCTGTACCTTTGACTAAAGGTCCCTATGGAAAAATGCATGGGGAAAACGCGTTTTGGGACCCCCCTTTTTTCTCGGCCCCCGCTTGACGATTCACCCCGAGACTTTCAGGGTAGAAGCTGAGCGGAGCGCCCCATTAGTTTTGAAATTGAGGATTCGTCAACCGGCGCCAAAGTTATTCAAAATAGAATTTTCAGATTTCCTATGGAAACACGGTCCTAACTATAACTATCTACTGGCGACAGCCAGTAGATAATATATATATATATATATAGGTCCAGCCACCGGAAGAAAACCGTTCAAAACAGGTTTTATTGAAGACCTGCCAGCAGGTAGGTAACAGACCACAGGCAACAGTATAGTTGATCGCCAGACGCGTTTCAGGAGTTCATCTTTCCCTTCTTCAGTGGCAGTTTGACAAGTGAGCGCTGCAAAGAAAGGTGCACATTTATATTCCACATCACCTGCCTCTGTGGGCGTGGCCGTCCTCACGGCCTTCTGGTAAGTGTAGTGCGCCTTAGTGTTCCCCAGTGGGTGTGCTCTCTCACTTGTGCTGAATAATTAAAAGTCTTAAGCCCATGTGGGTTCGTGCTCCGGACTGCCAAAATACCTGCCATGCTTTTCAGTCTTCAAATTGATCATTCAGCTAGCACCAACCCCGCAAAGGTGCCAGCCTATATATCCAATCGTGTTGCATCCCTTGACCTCTAGAACGGTGAAAAGGAATACACGAACTCCTCTTATGTGCGGTAAGATTTTTTCTATTCTCTCCACATCGTAGTCATGATGCGTTTCGGCCGGTAATATATACATTTCACATGATTTTATTTAATTTATTTTATATTTTAAATTAATTTAATTTGAGGAGGAGATCATGTGCTGTAACTTTCTAATTTGTAAGATCCAGGTAAATTTGTATTCTTTTAAATTATTTTACATTTATATTTTACATAAAAAATATTCTTTAAATAATAAACTGTATTACAATTCCGTATACTTTGCCTTAAGGGGATCTCCAACACGGTATTGGAGTACTCTACTAACAGGTGAAAAGTTGGTAATAGTGCAAAGGCACTGGCTCTCGCAAGGATGATTCCATTTTTGTTCTGGACAATCAGGGCTTAATGATCATGGCAAATAGACAAGGGCAATCACTTCCTCACAATCCATCTTCCTCCATCCAAAAATGAAGACGTGGATATGAGATAACTCCCAAGTGCGGACACGCTTGGCAATGATTGTCCACCTGACCATCCACTTACCACTCATCCCTCCAAAACGGATCCCCAGGTCTCTCGCCGCAAAGTTAAACCCTCCTGAAAGACGTACCACACTTGTGGAATAGAAATGGCACCAATAAGATGTGTGGAGATGTAGTGTTGTCACCCCGCATGTGGGTCCGCTGATGAGCCCAGACTGCTAAGTCCCTAAGGCGAGGGTCTGCCGGTGCTCACACCTCATTCATGTTCTGATGTTTGCTGCTACTGACAATAAGAGGCAGAAGATTACACCAATCAGTCAGAGAGAAGCCCACCCCTGGGCAGGGCCAACCCCAGCCCATGCATAGTTAAAGCATTGGTATAAAGGGAACTTGCAGACTGCTGCGCTGTCAAGCCATGCCTTTGTGTTCGACCAATTCACCAGGGCTGGAAGTAACCATTCCAGTCAGTATTTCCAAAGGAGTTAATGCGGATCATGAGTTAAACTTCCCGGAATGGGGAATAACCTGCCAAACCTGAGATTAGAGTGTTCTGTATTACAGGTTTCCCCTATTCTGGGGAGCTTAACCCTGAAGTTACGTGGTAACTATCTGCAGTAGGGGTCAGTGAGAGTTAGGGGGTCGGGTCTCTCTGGCCTCTCTGGCGAGTCCAAGCTGCCCTTTTATTCCATCTGGCCTTTCCCCTGTGGGCTGGAACTATCGCAGGCCATTTTGAAAGCCTGGGGATGCTGCTGGTGCCTTTATCACGTCCCCCATGAGGTCAATTGCAGCATTTACACAGGGGCTTCAGGAGAAAGGGAGAGAGGGGGCGATCAGAGAGAGAGAGGAGAGAGAGGGGGGGATCAGAGAGAGAGAGGAGAGAGAGGGGGGATCAGAGAGAGAGAGGAGAGAGAGTGGATGGCTGGAAAGAGAGAGCTAGAACCAGAAGAGGGAGGGAGTGGGCTGCTTTCAGCTTTTCTGCCAGGGATTCTTTTGTAGCTTCCCCAGCCTGGCTCTGTCCTGTGGCTCGGTCTGTGGGGGAGGGTGGGTGTTCGGAAATGCCTCTTCCCTGCAGGCTCTGTCCCTCTCCACCTGTGGATTTACTCATTTGAATCAGCACATGGTAAAACCAAGGGGCACATTTACTAAATTTACTAACATGTTGTTCCGAGTTTGTGTTACAAAAGTGAATTTGTTTCTTTTAAATGTACTTGGAAAGATGCCTGAAATATCTGTTTCATCTGGGAGTGTGGGATTGCTGCATGAGCGGTACCCGAGTGTTCCCATGCAACCACCAAAGGGGTTTGATGCAAAGCACTATCTACTAACAGTAGTAGAGAGGGTTTTGAGGCAAGCAACATAGGGCCTTATTTACAATATAGTGACGCAGGGCAGCAAGCTTTCCTGCTGCGTCGCTGTGCTTCAAAAGAAAAGGGCAGAAAAGGTTCCTGTCCTTCCCCCCTGCACCGGTACACTAACAACAGCCACACGCCAATGCAGACACCCTTGAGTCATGTTGCAAGGGTGCCGGCATTGTGGGGATGATTGCTTTTGTGCAGAAAGACATGCTTTCCTGCACAAAAACAATAATTGATGGCATTTTATTCTTTCTGTGCATGCTTCAGAATGCAGCATGCACAGAAAGAGGAAAACACAAGGAGAAATAAAAGTATTTCTCCTTGCTGCTTCTCCTCACACCTCCCCTGGGGAGGCGTAGGATTCTGATGCATTCCCAGGTTTAGAAAATGTTGTAAATCTGGGAATGCGTCAAGTTCCATGGATGCTGCCTGGAAACACCCACAGCAACACCCATGGAATGCCCCTTTGACGCAGCTATGCATGCAAGGGGAACATTTACAAGGCCATGAAAAGTCACATGGCCTTGTAAATATGGGGAAGCCCATTGCATTGCGTCAATAAAAGTGATGCACCACTGTCGCGGGGGATCGGAGGGGCACAACGTGCACAAACTTTTTAATTTCAGAAAAAGAGTCCCACTACTTTTTGTGATAAGACAACCTTCCCGGGACAGTTCATTCCCTTCGTTTAAATGCTTCAGCTGTAGTGTGCGGCAGGGAGGCTCCTGTGCTGTGAAACTGAGGGAGAGGCAGACAGCTAAACAAACCTTCTTGCCAGGGTGCCTGCAAGGAATGAAAATGTGCACACCTGGTCAACCTGCAAATGTAAAGGGTGCTTGGAAGCCGGTATTGGCTTTAATTTATGGAATCACTTAAAGCTTCCTGATGACACAGGTTTGTTCTTTCTGAGGGGTACTGTAAGGGAGCTATTAGCTAAGTTGTGAAGTGTGTGCTTTTAAAAGAGAGAAAAATGTGCGTCCTTATGACATGCATTTATTCTTTTTGCGATGTATTGTAAGGGAGGTACCAGCTAAGCTGTGAAGTGTGTGCTTTTGAAAGACAGTTATAAAAAAATGTGCACTGTGTACAGTCTGGGTATTACTAAATGCTATATTTTGAAAGCACATTATCTTAAACCTTTTTAAACATTTTGCAGCAGCCTGTCCAGTGGCGTCGCCCGACTGCGCAGGTCAAAGAGGAAAAATAAAAGGAAAACAACTCATTGTTATTATTGTTTTGTTTTTCCCTTGCTCAGCTCGCTAGGGGCGGGGTCTCTGCTCACAGAGCAGGGCAGAAGAGGAGTGGATTGCCCACTCCAAACGTGCATGACTCTGGCCGGCCGTCTCAGGCTGGTCAAACCGCCATGCACACTTTGCATGTTCTCCATGCAGACTGCATTACAGCCTGTATGGAGAACATGCCCAGACTCCCATTCTCTGGCTGAGCGCCGATCCACACTGCTCAGGCCAATCACAACGCTGTTGCTATCGGGAGACTGGGAGCCGGGTGCTTCCTGCCCTGGAAGATGAAGAGGAGTTGGCTGCGGCAGACAGCAGACAGGCAAGTGTTAATTGATTTTTACTTCATTCCCTCCAACCCCCTGGCCCTGTGACCTGCCTCCCTAGCGCCATTAAATATCAGCCGCCACTGAGCCTTTCTTATACTGTGTGTAAGGCAAGTTTAAAATAATTACATATATTCACAGTGCGTCTGTCACAGAGTGGGGCCTTGTAGTCCTAAACATACACAAGTCCCTATTCTGCACCAGCCAGCATTCAGTTCTGTGGCTCTCTAGTGCAGTGCATTAAATAATAGCGATTTCATGACGTACGATATTACGTTTCCCACTGATTAAAATAAATCGCGTCTAGGTTTTATTTAAGCTGCATGTTATTTTCCATGTAGTTATGTGCTACGCTTAATTTGAGCAAGTGGGGGGCACCAGCGCTTATTTTAGGGGACGGGTCCTTATATTGTGCAACAGATATTTATAGAGCTGAAAAAACGAACAGATCGGAAAGACAGAGGAAGAGAAAGACAGCGAAACCGCCTCAAAGGGAGAAAGCAGGAACCTGAAACTACCAGCCTTGATATTTGCGCGGTGACGTTTAATAGAACTGGTCGCGCGCGACTGACCAGACCTTCGGGCACCGGCACGCTTTCTTTTACAAATTAAGCACAGGGTTATGTGAAGGTAAAATACATAAAATGTTACAGAATAGTTTTTTTAGCCCCGCCTTTGATTACGCCCCGACGCTCACTCGCCCCGCCCCATTGCGTGCAGCATCACTGTTCCGATACTTTTTTTGATGCACTTCGAACCAGTGCTCAAATCCTTGTTTTTCCCCTGATCCTATACGCATTTATATTCTATATACAGCACCTCTTCTTTGAAAGGCGCTTGGTGCAGTAAAAACTCCACCTAGAAATGCGCCTTGATGTAGGGTGACCAGGCGTCCCCGTTTTGCCAGGACGGTCCCAGTTTTTCACCTGATGTCCCAGCAGATTTGAAGTAATTTAGCTCATGTCCCGGTTTTTAGGTCTCGGGACCATCCGGTCGGCAGACCGGAAGTCCGGAGATTTAATGACTTGGGAGAAGAGGGGCTTGAACCCGCCCCTCTTCTGCCCTGTTCTCCATTGGCTGGCCTCGTAAATGCTGGCCAGCCATTGGAGAAGAGGTCCCGTCACTCCAATCATGCCCCGTCCTTTTCGGATCGGGGGCGTGTTTTTTGCGAAAAGTCTCAAGGAGGAGACAACAGCAAAACACGCCCCCGAATCCGAAAAGGAGGCTGCCTTTCTCCGAGGCATCTGCTCTGCCTCGGAGAAAGGCGGCGGTGTGCTTGTTTCACTGTGCCGCCTAATTTCCCTTTGTTGTAGAAGCTTGGCTGAGGCCTTGATATTCCTGGCAGTGAGGCTCCGAAAGCTCCCTCCCCTGGCCCCAGGCATTTGCATTTGAATCGGGCCATAGTCCCAGATAAGATTGTAAAGGCAGCAGGAGGCAGGGGCCCCCTTGAAAGTCTCCCGAAAAACAAAAGTGAGTTGTTAGCCGCTTTTCTTCTCTACCTTCCTGCCCCCCAACCTCCCCCACCCCTTCATCTCTCTCCCCCCAAGAAAGGCTCGGCTCCCTACTGTAAACAAAAGAAAGGAGTATGTACAGTGCACTGTGTGCTGACCCGTGCATCTGCTCCAGATAGGTGCGAGATGAAAGGCGGTGCAGAGCACCATACGTTTGTAACGTCACACTTCGCACCACTGGAGCTAAGCTGTGTTCTCGGTGCTACAAGCACTTTCTGCAGTACATCAATTAAGAGCGAGACATAATCCGTTGAAGATTATTGTATGTACATTTTAAAATGTAACGAGAACCAACACCGGCTGTCTGCAGCCAGATTTACGAATACCAGCAAGAACCACTTTATCATAACCTCATAGTGGAGAGGATTAAATATTGTTTTACATTTCTTACAATCTTTTCTATTATCCCCCCCCCCCCCCCAAATTAACGCAGTACAATTTAGCAGCCCCTGGCGCACATTATAACGTCACTAGCCATTCCAAAACATCTCACAGCCACAGGGCCATGTTACACTCCCCCATTCACCCTTGCTCCATCGTGCAGAAGACTGGCATCCGGAATGATTTCAGATCCAATTTACGCCTGCCCTCGGATGCACTGCAGTGGTATGTCAGGCGAGTAAGACACCACCATTCTATGCCGTCAGTTACTGCGGCATCTGTTCCTTAGTTTATAATAAAACGTGTGTTCTTTATTTAGACCTTCTACCCAGCGCGCATGAACATTTAGTTCGCATTTATTAACACGTAATCTAACTGGATAGCCATTCCGTGGACCGTGAAGGATGAACGGCTGAGTGGGCCCGGCTGGGATCTGCAGGTCACACACAGAAGTCAGCTTCGGTTTATTAGCCGACTCGATCTCACTAAGAAGGTAATGCTGTAATATTCCAAGCCTGCGTTTTCTTTTACAAATCACGGTTTAAATTTGTATTAATGCAATTTGGCTACGGACCAGGGTGAAAACACCCAGAATACACTAAACTGTGAAACTAAAGTCCAGGAATGGAGCGCTGCGTCTTTCTGACATGGAGTCCGTTGCTAACGTTACATCTATATTTCTACAAAGCATGTCGCTGGAGATACACAGTATTAAACGGCCATAAAAGAAATATTAGAACATTTATCTCAAAATCACGTGTATGATGGGCCTGGATCTCACATCCTGTGCTAATTAATCCCCCTCGTCCCACTGACGTTTTCTGAGGATCTGTACCACCCACTCCACCTCCGAAAGAGAATGAAGAAACAAAATATACACTTGGTGACATACTTCAGCATCGCCTAGTTTTCCACGTCTATGCATGCTCAGCTGTTCCAATCTAGGTTTTTAACTTTGCATTCTGGGACTTGTAGTTTTATTCAGCCGAGTAGAAAACCTGGACTACAAGTAACAGGATGCAAAGAAAATCCTGGACTGGAGTAGTTAGTCTGGCACGGCTACTAGAGACTTGGCAGCTATGTTAGTTCTTCACCGCAGCACCAAAAAGTTGCACCGGAGATGCGCATGGCTGTCACTCCCTCAAGGCAGCACCTCTCAGACAAGGAGCACGGGTCACTTGGTAAGCCATTAAACGAGTTCTGAGCCTAACAAACACTTCAACGTACAAAGGACACGGCTCCAACCCACCCCGCAGCACGGGATGCACGGGAAAGAGACCACCACCGTCTCAGGCACACAGCACCAGCACCTCTCACCCGAACCCAAGGACCCCTTTCACCCTTACTGTCCTCAGGAGGCGGCTGCGGGAAGGTGAGACCTCTGCGGGCGAGTGTGAAAGAGGGGCTCTCTTCAAGGGAGGGGGCACCAGGGCTCCCCGCGGGAAGTAAAACAAGCATTTACAATGCAATGGTCTCGCCATTGGTAAAGTTAGAGCTATTGGCATTGCTCATGATATTATTTTTGTTTATGTTTTTGTTTTTAAAACATTTAAAGAAACGGCATTGTCATGAGCAATGCCAATAGCTCTAACTTTAGCATGCCGAGACCGTTGCATTGTAAATGCTTGTTAGAGAGGGTCGACTGAAAACGGTGGGAGATGTTTTTTATGTTTTACAAAGCAGGGATAGTTAGCAGTTGTTTCAAGAAAGCAATTTAATTATCAGACAAGCTACTGGGTTTAAAAATTGGATTTTATGTATGTTCTTACTGCCTGTTCTGCTGATGAGTGCTCTCATCGCTTGAAGTAAAATTGTAGTCCTTCTTCTATTTTTGTGAAATGTCCCCGTTTTTGGCTTTAAAATTCTGGTCATCCTACCTTGATGACTCTTGGTACTAAGTTTGCACTATATCAGATGCTTAAAATTCAATCAAAGTAAAACAAAAATGTGCTTTAGAATATGGTATTTGCTGCGACTTTGAATAGCTCAGTTTAAAAATAACACCATTGTTCTGTGAAAATTATTCTCACACACGGCTTCTGCCATGAATTTAGGGGGAAGTCCCTGAATCTCATCGGACAGCGAAGTTTGTTGGAAGTTTCAGCCGAAGTGGCTTAAGTTGCACAAACTTAATACGTGGAACGGGTTCCACCTCCTGGCAGAATTGAAGAACAGCAGCTAAAATTCCATAGCCGGCCAGACTGTGCAGTTTGGAGCGCCGCCTCTTTCTGCACCTGAGGCATTCATAGGATTTCAATCAACGAGTTCGAAGAATTGGACGGTAGCCAGGACAAGTACTAATTCTTAGCTTTATTGGAAGATAAACTCCACCCAGCACACGGAGCGTCCTCCCAGGTAAATGAACGAACGGCAACTGATAAGTTGTATTCGAATCATAGCCCGGTGGACGCTCCATGCATGAGCCACACATTTGAAAGATACAAGTAACATTCTACATAGCATTCCTACATTTCTTAAGCATCGCGCGCTAACATGTCAACTATTACACCACCTTTCCCCCTTGCATAAAATAAAGTACAGTGCACATAAAACTATACAAAAGAACTTGTACTAAAAAAACGTAATATCTGATAAATCCATCAAATTTCTTTGGGGGTTCTAATAAACCGACCTCTTGAAGAACTTGTACTAGGATTACAGGATGATGAGTTAACAATGGACTGGGCGTTGACACAGGAAACGGGGTTAACATTGGACATAAGAGTAGATGACATCATTTCAACAGGTTTTCTGAATCTAACCAGTGTTCCCAATCCAGGTCATCCTTAACATTTCTGCGATTATCGTGCATAATCTCCACTTGATGCGGAGACACTTTCACAAGATGTCTTTTGTTCCACCAACTTTTTTTTCCAATATAAGCAGCTCCCTTACTAACCTTAAGTACCTGTTGAGGAATAAAACATTTTGACTCACCCTTTTGACTGAAAACCCAGTCTCCAACCAGAACATCCTTATTCTGAAAACTACGGGGCAGATTTACAAGAAAGTGACGCATATGTAGAGATGCGTCACTTTCCCTGAGCCAACATGCCAAACCCTTTATAATACGGCACACCATGGCGCAAGGATTGACAGATGCATCTGAAATTCTGACGCATCTGTTGACGGAAAAGTCACGCATTGCTGGAGTCGTGTCCCAAGCATGACGCAACTCCAGCAATGCTCAGGGCCGCCCTATGCCTAACATGCTGCATCAATTCTTACGCCTGCTTCAAGCAGGCGCAGGGTTTTGACGCAGCATGGACGTAAAAGTGACTCAGTGAAATCTTGTAGATTTCACTGCGTCACTTTTACGGGGTTTCCTGCGACGGAACACCCACCCTGCATACATTAAACCTGAAGCAGGTTTAATGTGGCGCAGGGCTTCACAACGTGACGCATCTCCCTAGATGCGTCACATTGTAAATGGGCCGCAACTTTTACGCTGCCGCTGCGTCACAAAAGTGACGCAACAACGGTGCAAAAGTGACGCAAGGGGCTTGTAAATCTGCCCTCACATTTTTTATCAAATTCTACTTTCATCTTGATTTGTTTCGCATTCACTTTCTCAGTTATTTCATTAAGATTGACCTTATTTTCACCAGATATATCCCGTAGCCAGGAAGGAAAAAGAACAGTGTGTGCCTCTCTACCCCTTAATAAAGTGAAAGGTGGTACCCCAGTAGTACAATGTGGGGAGGTGTTATAGTTCCAAATTATTTGTTTGACAAAATCCTCAACTTTCATACCAGAAGCAAGAACTGTTTGTACACCTTCTTTTAACACCTTATTCCCTCTTTCCACTAAACCATTAGATATGGGGGAATGTAAAGCGACCTTCAGGTATTTAATGTCAGAGTCTTTTAAAAATGTACACATCTTCTCCGACACAAAGTGAGTACCATTATCTGTGACGATCACTTTAGGGAATCCTTCTAAAGAAAAAATCTCACTTAAAAACTAAATAGTTGATTTGGTGTCAGGAGATTTCACGAAACTATGGTACATCCATTTTGAAAAATAGTCTACAGCTAATATAGCGTATCTCCTATCCTGGTACTGAATAGGGACCTGAAAAATCAAGACCAATTTTTTCCCATGGGGCACATGGAAATTCGGTAGTATGAGGTTTTAATGGTACGCCAATGTTTATCTGACAAAAGACACACGGAGCAGTTATCAATTGTTCTTTTATCTTGCGAATCTAACGATGGTCACCAGTAGTGTTGTTTAATTTTTATTATGGTTTTAGTCACGCCTAAATGTCCCAGGTGTGCTTCATTAAGAATTGTAGGACGTAAAGATGTGGGGGGAACAAACTTGTCTCCGCCTCGGACAATTTTGTTCTTCACTGAAAGTTCATCAGAAACCTGAGCAAACACACGCAACTCCCCTACCAAACACCTGGCGTCAGGCCAGTAATGAGTGGTATACTCCATTACTTTTTGCAAAATCACATCACTTTCGCACGCTGACTTCCAATCGGTTTCAGACAAAACCAAATTATACTCTTGAACAGCATCCACAAATGTCACACATTCGATCTCTTCAGAAAAAGTATCATCCTCATCATCTTTGTGCATCAACAACCTAGACAAACAGTCAGCACGGAAATCTTTTCCACCCTGAATGTGCTTAATTTTGAAACAAAACTCCTGAAGTTTAGACACCAATCTCATCAACCTTGCAGACATGCTAAGAGAATTCACCTTGTTAAAAATATAAACCTAAGATTTATGATCTGTCACCAGATCAAATTTGCGCCCCCAAATATACATCCTAAATTTATGCACAGCCCACACGCATGCCAGAGCTTCCCTCTCAATAGTGCTGTACTGTCGTTCAAATGACTTTAGGGACCTAGAGGTGAACGCCACGGTTTGTTCCTGACCCTCAACTCTCTGGCTAAGGATTGCACCGAGTCCATAAATACTGGCATCGACAGTTATACAAGAGGGACAGTCATCTCTAAAAGCGTGCAAGGCTTGGGCAGAAACCACCATCTTTTTAACATCCTCAAAAACTTTGTCCAACTCAACAGTCCACTTGAAACTTGGTCCCTTCCTTAGCAACAAGCGTAAAGGTTCGTCTGCTTGTGCATAGCAAGGTACAAACCTCGCGTAATATTCAGCTAGTCCTAGGAATGACCGTAACGTATCTTTATTAGTAGGGGGCTTAGCATCTTCAATAGCTCTAATAACGGAAAACTTAGGTTTAATTCCATTCTTTGATATAGTATGTCCTAAATAATCCAATTCTTGTAAGGCAAACTTACATTTGTCAGTTCGTACAGTCATATTTTTGAACCTCAAAATAGAAAGTACTTTTTTCAATATGTTGTTATGTTCATCCAAGGATTTCGCAAAAATGAAAATATCATCCAAATATGCTTGGACCCCACTAATATCATGGAACAGTGTATCCATAAGCTTCTGGAACACGCTACCAGTGGAGGCAAGGCCAAACGGGAGATGTAAAAATTTGTATGCTCCGAAAGGGGTCACAAATGTAGTTAACTCTTGAGAGTCTGTCGTCAAAGCGACCTGATGGTAAGCCGATCTTAAATCTATCAATGAAAACCATCTGGCCCCTCCGAGGTTCGTTAATAACTCGTGAATCTTAGGCAGTGGGTGGCTATTCACAATTATATTTTTATTTAGTGCGCGCAAGTCCGCGCAGAACCTAATCTCGCCAGATTTTTTTCGTGCGACTATGAAGGGAGCCACCCACTGCGAAGAATCAGTAGCCTCGATAATACCTTGGTCACACAAACTTTGCAAAGTGCATTTCAACTCCTCTATGACACTCAATGGGACCGAACACACTTTGTGTGAAACTGGTTGAGCTCCAGGTGTTAAGCTGATATGGTGTTCTATACCTTTAACCAGGCCAACTTTATCACTGAATACGGAATTGAATTTCAACGTCTCATTGTTAGTCTCGGGTATGGAACATTCAACGTTACACACAGGTAAATCTCCTACTTTAATCGGATTCTAATCCCCAGGGACCAAATATAGTCCCATACGTGCCAGGTCCTTCCATCCAATTATATTTTCCCCTTTTTCTGCTACGTAAATCTTTGTCTCAGCCTCTCTCCCGAGACATTGTACAATACCCGTAAAATATCCAATCATGTTAATATCTTTTTCCCCAAATCCTTTAGGATTCACATCAGATTGTGACAACTTAACGTGTTTGTTCCACAATTCATAAAAAGTTGTGTCTCTCAAAATCGTAATAGGTGAGCCGGAATCTGCCATCACCTGAAGGGGAATATTATCAATTATAGCAGAGCATAATGGACCTTTTATGGAATTTGACTCACTACCACAGTCTAGTGTAACTACCACATTACTAAGGGTATTGCTACATGTATCTATAACATTATTGATACTGTTTACATTGAGAGGTTTTCTAGCATTCCTGCATACTCCCTGAAAATGTCCAATTTTCTTGCAAATAACGCAGCGTTTTGCCAATGGCAGGACAACCCGGAAAATTCCCAATATGGTTTTTAGACCCACATCTGTAACAGAATAACAATTGTTTCTTCTGATTAAATTTTACATTTCTACCTTTGACATTCACAGCACAAATTGAGTTATCTTTTTCTCCATTTGGAGGTGAAATGAGGTTAATCCCGGTTTTAGGGACCTCTTGCATGGCTTTGCTAGAGATAGCAGAACGCTCGATACTCAGAGCCAACTCGATAACTTCAGATAAAGAAGGATTTTTACAGCTTAAAATTCTTTACTTAATTTTGCATGAAGCACAATTAAAAACAAATTGATCTCTAATATAATTGCCTGCCAATGGTCCAAAACCACAAGTTGCAGCTAATACTCTTAGTGCAGATATATATTCCTCTACCTTTTCTTCTTCTCCCTGTTTCCTTTTGTAAAATGTATGTCACTCCAGCATAATATTTGGTTCATCAGAAAATAGTTTTTTAAGACGAGTGACATCTTCTAAATAAAACGTTCCATTGACTGTCGCCAGAATGAGCCGCAGGAGGTGGAATAGGTACAATATTATCGAAAATCCTTTGGGCAGCTTAACCAAGGCATCCGAACAGCAAAGCAAATTTGCGAGCAGGTGTATAATCCACAGCATTGATGGCTACAAATAGTCTGTACCATTCAGACCAAATAATCGGTGGACTACCTGGTTTACTCAGGAATGGGGGAGGTTGTGTTATTTGTTGTACATTAGCCATAATAAATCACAAATTGTAATAATATGATCAATAATAGTAATAATAACAGTGAAATGATTAATGGCTCACAGAACTTATTAATAAGAGCGTGTGTATCGCTGAAGATAAATTATGACACACAGAGTAATTTGAATTAGAGTATCTATCTATCTGTACTTGGTAGATGAAACGCTGTATCAGAATGTAAATCACTGAATAGACTGATGATGCTGCTGTCATAAAATGCAGAAAGAGGCATTTAAAGTATTTAGTTATAGCGTGCACATTGCTGAAATAAAACTTGACGTGCAGTTGGCTTCTTTGTTTTTAAAAAAAAACTCAGTAGGTACATGCTTGAACAATGCGAAGCGTGCGTGTCGCTGCAAGAAATGGAATATTGCCGAATTCAAATGTAGCGTGCGTGTCGCTGAAAAGTAAACCTGACGCGCTGAGTAAATGTCAAATCTTTAACCTAATGTAGCCAATAAATTAGCGTGCGCGTCACTGATTAATTCGACGTGCAGGATTTAAGCGCCAATGGACTGCTTTGATTGCCGTAAATTCAATATGAAACGTCCCATTAAAAGATGGCGTTGCATCACGTAATGACGTCGGTGCGTTGAGGGGCGATGAAAGTGCTCGAGGCAGGGAATCTCCGCGAGGAGATAGAGCGCGGGCCAGCTGGGTGCTCCGTAAAGAAGAAACAAAAGTCACGTACCTCAAAATAATCTCACCCTGTAAATGTCTGTGAGAATGATCTGGGAACTTGATCCACCGAATGAAACTCGTCAATCTCCGTTCCGGTCACTGGTGAAGATAACATCAGGTACGCTGAAGGAATTCTTGAAACCTTTTGCGTGGGTTTGTGGGTGGAGTCCTTCTTTCGCTCGTCGCCAAATGAAGAATTGGACGGTAGCCAGGAGAAGTACTAATTCTTAGGTTTATTGGAAGATAAACTCCACCCAGCACACGGAGCGTCCTCCCAGGTAAATGAACGAACGGCAACTGATAAGGTATATTCGAATCATAACCCGGTGGACGCTCCATGCATGAGCCACACATTTGAAAGAATACAAGTAACATTCTACATAGAATTCCTACATTTCTTAAGCATCGCGTGCTAACCGCGCGATGACTAACATGTCAACTATTACAGAGTTGGAAGAGTAGAAAACTGTGGCACATTAAAATTGTGATGGTGTGTTTGTGGGTGCACACACTAGCTCAGCACACAGCTAACAACTGAAGTAAGGGGAGGGGATGTGGTCTGTCGGCTAGACTGCAGACTTTGGTGCTGGAAACCAGGCTTCGAGCCTCGGGGTCGCGTCCACATCCTGTGATTCTGGGCAAATCACTTAATCTCCCCGTGCCTGAATGTGTAATGTAAATGTGGTGCTCGTGTAAAGCGCTCCAATACCTTCGGGTCGAAGAAGGGCAGTGCACCGGGCACAAATATTTATGATTGTGCGTCCTGGAAGTAGATGGAACGGTGGGCGTAGGCAGGGTCAGATTGGCCTATGGAGGCAATCAGGCAGTGTCCGATAGGCTGATAGATCACGGTGTGGGCCTGTTTTTTTAAAGCATTTTGTGGCCTGTTTTATGATAAGGTGGGACGGTTTTTACTGTTGATTTCCTCAAACATTGCCTGCAGCAAACAAAAGTGCATGCGGTCTCACAAATTTCAGCCCTGCCAAGTTTTCCAGGTCCATGTGTGATGTGCAGCTCCAGTCCAGGTTATTTCTTTGAATTCTGGGACTTGTAGTTTTGTTTATTCCAGTATTAAACAGGATTCAGAGGGAAAAACGTGAACTGGAGCGGCACAACATGCATGGACCCAGGTAACTTGGCAGCTAACTTGCAAAATACCCACACAACGTGTACAAGTTCAAAAGTGGCCTGCTTTTCAAATGTGGGACACTCTTTTAGCTAACAGGTTTGCTAATGGGGGTCACTTTTAAGGTCTAGCCTAGACAGCGCGTGTGCTGTCTGGAAGATCGGTTGTGTGTACTCTGTGTGGGCTTTGGAGCATTGCCCTTAGGACTTGTTTATTTTGGTGCCACTGCCAGGGCCTATTTTTTGTCCCACTCTGACCCTGGGAGTAGGTGGCATTAGAGATTCTAAATGTTAGCTTCTGGCTAGATATGCCGACAGTCAGGGCTGGAGAGGGATACACATGCGGAAGCATCTAAGAGTAACCAGGAGCAGCAGCTGCTACCATAGTTTGTCATTTGGTAGTCCTGGGCCACTCTTGCCACTCCTGGTTTCGGGCAGCACCTGGAACCAAAACCAAGCCGATTCTGTAGGTTTGACTCAGGCACTTCCACTAGTTCTTCAGCAGGAAGGCTGGGATATGATGCCACTTTGGCTACCCTTGGCATGTTGGTGAATCTACAGCCACAAAAATATCACACTGGTAATTGGGTGACAGACATCTCAGAGGGCATGGCAGCGGGGGGCATTCGGGGTATGGCTGACAGGAACATGCAGGGACGGAACAGCTCTTTCTCTGCAGGTTTCACAAAAAGATCAGCCGATAGTAGCCATAATGAAGCATGTTGTGCTGCGCACTGCCTAGAGAGAATCTCTAGAGAGTGACAAGTCCCTGAACTAGCTTCCCCTCGTTGCCCCGAGCAGCAGGTCTTCCCCTCGCCGCCCTCTGATCTCAGCCGTAGGGACTTCTGTCTTGTCTGCCTCATTTCACACCTCTCTTGCCCCGTTTTCTGTTGCTTTCTATCTCTTTCTCTACTGCTTTCTACTACATTTTCTTTTTGCCTTCTTTTCTACTGATTTCTGATAATTTTTTGTTCCTTTTTGCTTCTTTTTCCACTGATTTTGCCCCATTTCCTGTTCATCTAGCCTCACTCTTGCCTCTCTCTTCCCTGCCCGTTTCTGCCTCCTCCCTGTGGTACCGTTCCTGCAAGCTCCATCAGCCACCACCCAGTGACCCTCCCTCCTCCTAGGACTAACTTAATGGTGCGCCAAAGGCACGCCTGTCCATGCTCAGCGCCAGGCACCCTGATTCTCCTGCCCGCTGCATATACAGCTCTTCTGAGCTTTGATCCCTGGACCCAAAACTCTGCAACAACAACTGCTGCCACACTTCTCCACAATCAATGGAAGGACCTTTCACTAGCCTGCACTGTCTCTTCTCCTGCGACACTGGAGCACCAGTGAGCACGATGACCACCACCACACTGACCACGACTGCTTCAGAACAACTCAACTGCCTCCTGCTCAACACACGATCTGTCTGCAAGCACGCCACCAAAATCTGGGACACCATCACCACCATGTCATCTTCCTCATCAAGACCAAGCTCACACTGCATCCGCTCCTGACATCGCCTCAGCAACACCCAGCGGTTACAAGATAGCAGACCGGGACCACCTCAACAAACAGGGAGGCGGGATCACCATCATCCACAAAGAAAATACCCAGTGCACCACCACCGCAGATGACACCACCCCAACCATGGAACACCTCCATTTCAAACTCCAAACAGACATCAAATCCACCATCCGAGGCACCCTCACTTACAGACCGTGAGAACCATGCGCCAGGTTCTGCAATGCCATTTGTGACTTCATCACTCAGCTCGCCATTGACTCCAAGGACTACGTCCTCATTTGAGACCTTAATTTCTATCTTAACAACCTCAACTGTACCAACACTGCCAGCCTCCTCGAAAGCATGAGCAACATTGGCCACTCTCAACTAATCACCAGCCCCACACACAACGCAGGAAACTCGCTTGACCTCATCTTCACAGCCAGCGACAGAGTCAAGTACGATCATGTCACAGAACTCACCTGGACAGACCACGCCATCGTCTACTTCATTATCACCAGACCTCCACAGCACAAACCCCAAGCCACCCAGCATTCCCCACCACAGTTGGAGCAAAGTGTCAGAGAGCCAGTGGACCGACACCCTCTACCCCTCCCACTCTGACACCGCACTTAACCTAGAACAAGCTGTTAAGAACTTTACCGCCTGGATCACTGACTGCGCCGACAGAGTTGCCCAACCAAGCCCAGCAAATGCAAAAGATCCACCAAACAGGCCAGATGGTACACCATGGAGCCGAGAACCATGAAATTCAACTGCAAGCAGCTAGAAAGAAAATGGCACACCAGCAAGGAATCCGCACATAGAACCACCTTCAAGACAGCCCTCAACCACTACCACCAGTTCTTGAAGGAGACGAAAAAGAATGCCCTGAGGGACCGCATTGAAGCCAGTTCCAACCACAGCAAAGAACTCTTAAACATCATCAGAGAGATCTCCAACCCCTCACCCACTGAAAACATCATCACCCCTTCCCAAGAACTTTGCGACAGCCTGGCGAATTTCCTCCATGGCAAGATCTCCACCATCTACAAGAACTTTGAACCATAGCACACCCCAGCTGACCTCTTTGGCCACCTAGCTCCCACTGAAGCAAGACCCGACTGCATACTCTCCACCTGGAACCAGAATACCACACAGACCACCACAGCGGTCATGAACTCCATCCACTCAGGACCCACCGCGGACCCCTGCCCTCACCCTTTTTTCAACCTCACAGCAAGATCAGCAGCGAGCTTACCACCCTTTTCAACCCTTTTCTCTCACCTCGGCATCCTTCCCCAAAGAATGGAAAACCCACAGAAGTCAAAACCCTTCTCAAGAAACTGCCTGTCGACCCCAGTGACCTCAAAAACTATAACCTCATCCCTCTGCTTCCCCCCCCCCAAAGGACTCGAAAGAGCCATCAACTGCCAACTCACTGAACACTTGGAGAACAACCATCTTATGAACACCTCTCTATCTGGATTCCACACCAACTACAGCACCAAAACTGCCCTAATCACTGCCACTGATGACACCAGAACCCTCCTCAACCGGGGAGAAATGCAGCCCTGATCCTCCTCGACCTCTCTGCAGCATTCAACACCGTTTCTCACCACACCCTGATCAAAAGACCACATCACATCAGAATATCAGGACACACCCTCAAGTGGATCACCTCCTTCCTCACCGGAAGAACCAGACGGCCTGGCTTTCACCATCCAAGGACATTATCTGCAGCATTCCTTAAGGCTCGTCCCTCAGCCCCACTCTGTTCAACACCTACATGACCTCCCCCCCTCCCGCCAACACCGTAAGAGCCCATGGATTAAATATCCGCTAGGCAAACAACACCCAGCTTATCCTCTCACTCTCAGAAGATCCCAGCACCACGAAAACAAACTTCTGCAGGTGTACGAGAGCTTTACCAACTGGATGAAAAACAACTGCCTGAAACTCAACACAGCAAAAACTGAAGTACTGATCTTCGGCAGCAACACCTCTCTGTGGAAAGACTCCTGGTGGCCCTTGGAACTGGGACCTCACCCACACTCACAGACCATGCTTGTAATCTTGGCATCATCCTGATAGCAAACTCACTATGAAAACTCAGATCAATGCAGTCTCTTCTGCCTGCTTCCTCACTCTTTGCCTGCTCCAGAAAATCTTCAAATGGCTCCCCGTCAACACCAAACACATGATATTCAAGCCCTAGTGACCAGCCACCTGGAATGCGGCAATGCCCTCTACGCAGAATTCACCACTCACCTCCTGAAGAGACTGTAAACCATACAGAACTCCACGACCAGACTCATCCTTGACCTACCCAAATTGACCCACATCACCCCTCTTCTCAAGAAACATCACTGGCTCCCCATACAGGAGAGATGTTAATTCAAGATGCTGCTCTACACCTAAAAAGCCTACACAACCAGGAACCAGCATGCATCAACCTCTGCCTGAACTTGTACCCACCCTCCAGACACCTGCTCTCTGCGCACCCCCCCCCCCCATATGCCGAAAGCAACATTGGAAGACATTCCTTCTCCTATAGCATGGCTATATCCTGGAACGACATTCCCCTGCACCTCTGGACCTCCACTTCTCTCCTAGAATTCCAGAAGGCACTCAAGACCTGGCTGTTTAATTGAACCCACTTAAAGCAGCAAGACCCTTAGCACCTGGATACATTCACGGTTGATTAGCTGCGCTTTGTAAATCCTGATTGATTAATTGATTAATTTAAGGCAGGGGTCTTCAAAGTGTAGGGCGCGACCCCCAGGTGGGTCGTGAAGTGATGGAAAGGGGGTCGTGCATTCCCGGTCCCACTTCGGCCCAGGCACAACAAGGGATTCAGCCCCCCTCCTCCCCCGTAGTGTGTCTCAGCTCGAGCTGCTGTGGGCTCCGCTGGGCTGTCTGCAGTCTCATCTCCTGAGTTTTTCACAGGTCGTTAAGGACTATTTGCAGATTTATATACCTTTTGTAAAGTGGTAACTGAGGCTTAGTTTTTTTTTCTAGTTCCAGTACCCCCTGGGCCCCAACTCTGCCTTTTCCTTACATGTGTATTTTACAGTTACTGCAGTAGTGTGAGAATGCATTTCACGAAAATAAATATAAAGTAGGGTTGCAAGAAGAGAAATACCAGCCATGTGATGTTTAAAGAGCCTCTTGACACTAAATGGGATTGTAAATAAAATCATGCATTCATTCGTAATGTGACTTTTCTGTCTTTGTTCCCTTTAATTATCAGTCATGAATCATTCAGGCAGCCCTAGAACACAATTAAAAGTGCTTTCTATTTATATTTGCTGTTCCAATTACGCACAGATGAGTGCTGAAATATACAGCTTTAGGTGACTGCTTATTTTTGTACCGTCTGGGACATCAAAATAATGAGCAGGCAACCCTAACCATAGGACTGGAAGTGTGTTGCAGGATCAGCATATTATTTATTTCCTCCACCCTCGATCCCTGATTAATGTTATAATAGCAATAGTTTAACTTATATCTTAAACCCTACGCTGCCGTCAATAATATGCTGAGTTACTTCAAGTGTTTGGGAATGCACCCTGCATTCAAAGAACTCACTTCTCATTCTCACACTTCACTTTCACGCTCACCCTGCACTCACAGCGAACGCAATGCACTCACACTGATCACCATGCACTCACACCATTCACCCTCTCACCCTGCGCTCACAGTGATCACTCTGCAATCACAATGCACTTGCGTTGTTCACCCTGTACCTCAGCCTGCAGTTACACTTCTCATCTGCACTCATGTGACACCTCATTCACCTGTCCCCTCACTGCTCAATTTGCAACTTGCTCAAACAAGCCCATCATTAACCATGCATTCATTCGTCCCACTCTGCACTTACATCCGCACCCAAATTCATGGTCACCTCACTCACCCTGCAGTCACTCCTCTTTCCCTACTCTCACACTGTTGCATCACTCACCGTGCACTCACATGGGCACACTTCTCATCCACCGAGTGCAGAGGGTTAATGTGCCTGCTACAAAGAACATGTACTATGCAGATCACAGAACTGTGAGTAAACTAAGTAGCACTATAAAAAAAAAAATGTTTGTCAGAAAGGTGCTACAGAGAGATGAGGTGCTTTGATGGTGAGTTGTAGTGAGGGAATTTATGGAGAAGGAGGAAACGGGGATGGGGCACCAAAAAAGACTATTGCGCCATGTGTGGCCAGTGCTATGGCCAGCCCTACCTGGGAGTGTAGGCACCCTCGCGAAGTTTGGGTCTAGTCGCTCCCATGCTTCTGCCTATTACTATTATTATTTACATTTGTAGTGTGCTGCTATTACTAAAAGGTGTCCTGGGGCTAATAGCCATCTGCTGCCTGAAGGCAAATGAGAAACATACAGAAGGGGAAGGAGAACCAGCCAAATGGGGTGACCTACAGAGCTTAGAGTCAGGTTTTTATATCTTCCTAAAGGATAATAGAGTCTTGGTGGAGCGAAGCAAAGCAGGGTGCACGTTCCATAACTGTTCGTCTTGCACCAAAACAGCAAGACAGACAATTCGTGCCTTCCTGAATTAGGGAACAATAAGCAGAATGGCACAGGCCAAGAGGAGCATACGGGTCCAACCCGTGTGCTCGGTGAGGAGAGATGAGAGAAAATGGCCTGCAAAGTGAGAGAGGAATCCAGCATTGGGAGAGGAGAGAGGGATGGAAGGGAGGGGTGAGAGGAAAGTGGCATGGGTAAATTGCTTAACTCTGCACAAGACCACCAGGGTTTTAAGGGACCCCTGCTGCTCCCGGCCAGGGCCAGGTGAGCTTCTAATGTGGCAGCACGTATTCCTGAGGAGTGGAAGGCCCATCACAAAGGTTGACTAGACATCTTTCTGATGTTAATTGCTGTATTTTGGTTATAAACTGGTACTGATGGGGTGAAATCTTTCCTCAGTGTTACTGTGTGCAAAAATATTCAAAATAATGAAGTAATTCTATCCCAAAATAACGCTGCATCACATAACATTATTTAAATTTTCTTCCCACACAATTTAGTCAAGCCTGTCGTGTAATTTGGTCCTCACCTGCCTCGTAATTCCAGAAGCCCTGCCTACAGGTTTAGAAATGTTTATCAGGAGGGGGTCCTTACGACTGAAAATGTTGACAGGGGGGTCTCTGCACCCAAAAGTTTGAAGACCTCTGATTTAAGGTGTGCGCTTAAGGATATCGCAGAGATTCTTCCAACATCCTGCCTCAGTTTACACTCCTAAGCAAGGAAGGCAATGACCGGAAGTCATGTGATGCCCAGAAAGAGATGGAGAAAGAGGTCCTAAGGAAAGACTGCTCACATACCTGCAGGGGCATGTTTAGGAAACCATTTGATTGCAATTGTGGTGATGCCAATATTTAAAGCTATTCTCCAAATGCACCTCTCTCAGTCATCCTCCTGTGGAGGCTGTCACCCTCCTTAGACCACTGTCCACCCTTTAAAATAAGCAAGCTGCCTTCTAAAGCCTCCAATAAGATTATCCATGCAGAAAACTTTCCTCACCCCCCAAAAATGTTTAATTACCATTGATTTGCTTCAAAACCACTTGATCTCACTCTCCTTGGAGAATTAAACATTTGAGCATGAGGTATAGGATGAATGAGTGAACGGCATTGCTGTGTCAGGTCAGAGGTGTGTATGGCAAGGTGGAAACATCTCAGGAAGAGCTGGAGCAAGGGGTGGATGAAGAGGTGAGGTTGTGTGCATGTTAGGCCTGAATTAGGATTATGAGCGCTCTGCGTGACCCCTGTTGGCCCTGAAGCTGTCAGTGGTGTTTCTACTAGGGGTGGACATGCCGCATGTAATTTGCTCTAGTGTAATTGCATGAAATTACAGGAAAATTGCACAAGATTACGCAGAATTACGTGAGAAGAGTAACATTGCTTTTAGTGGTCTTTTCGTAGCAGAAAATTCACCCTCATGTCCAAAATAAACACAAGGATGCATTTTGCACTAAGAAAATAACACCAATGCAACAGAGCAGGAACTGCAACAGCCCGCAGCCACTCATGCACTGCTCCTGAACTCTTGGATAGGCATTCTTGCCGCAAATTATGAGAACAGGCGTAATCCTATAACTTTCGGTAATTTGCATCGCAAGAGCAATGCAAAATTACCAAAATTACTCCAATCAGTCCTGCGTAATAACATTTTGCTGAGGCGTGGTTGCTAGATTAACCAAGATTTTATTAAAGTTTAACGACCATTAGCATTAAATAAACCTGAGCATTTGCAGAGGGGGCACAATGCAGATTAGTGAAACTGTAGGTGGGCGGGGCAACGAAGGTGAGCCTCTAGCTTGGGTCACTGGTTGATCTTGCCCCACAGTAACTGTCACATGACCTTTCAAGCACGTCAGGGACTCAGCCCGAGTATAGTCATTCAGTTTCGTAAATGAGCAAAGGAGAGGAACCTTACTTCTTCTAACACTGCTCTCCTGGGCCACCCAAATCACACTTTTGTTCATCTCTAGGTCAGAAAATGTCTTAGGTGTCCCTTTAAGGCTCAGTTTCCACTGGCCCCCAACTGGTGGCGCAAACTTATTAAAGTACCCACAACCCATCCTTCACCAATTGAAAGGGGGAACTTTCTCATGAAGACGTGTATGTGAGGTCGACATCTTACAGCGTGTTGTCCAATCACATTCAACTCTGCATCATGTTCACTCTATTTCATGACTATTAATCCCCCCCCCCCACACACGCACTTGTACCATCCTCAGTGTCGTGTATAGCTGCCACACACTTCTGAAAACCACCCTCCATCTTACATCAACACACTCTTTGTCTGCAGAAGCAGGCACTCAGGGAATCTAGTCGGTTATTTTATCTTGCTTCGAATTACAAGAGATTAATCAGAAAAACAATCAAAAAGACATACGTTCTGGTTTATAATTATGATGCATTTAGTGATTAAGTTGGAACACAAAAGACAGACAATTATGCACTGCGTCAAACGTATTTACTTCGATCATTATTTTGCATTTTACGAAAAGGCTCTCAAAAATTCAATTGAAGATAAGAGTGACATTAAATAGAGTGAAAAATAACAGTGCTCTGTGACATGAGGGAAGTGTCATATATATATAGCTGAATCAATTTTATGTACAATTTTTACAAGGGAAATAGAAGCTAACGTGGTCAGTATGAAAGGGAACTCAGTGTCTCTGGTAGAATTGCTTGTGGCTAATTTATCAAGCAATTCTACCAGAGACACTGATTTCCCTTTCACACTGACCATGTTAGCTTCTTTTTCCCTTGTATATATTGTACATAAAATTGTTTCACCCATGTATATATGACACTCACTTCACTCATGTCACAGAGCACCGTCGTTTTTCACTCAGTCAGTCAGTCATCTTTATTCGGCTTAACCAGCCATAAAAGAATACAAAAAGACATTTAATGCATCTGGAACATCGACATCTGATACCGACCTAGGCCAATTAACAATACTCTAACGTTATATTCTTTACTAAAATTCATCCGCTAGGTCACAAATGGCTTCAAATGTCAATATTCAATAGTTAAGCAGACATTTAAAAACATTACGAGGGTAATATATGAACCAAATCTGTTCCTACGTTAAGGTGCTTTTCTAGTGGCATTTATGGCAGCTGTGGACACCTCCAGAATTTCCAGGTTAATTCAAATCCATAACCTTAAAATGCGCACATTTTTAAAAATTCAATAAAACAAAGAAAACCACCTGATTTCAATTTGTGGTTCCATTAACATATCCAGGTAAATTATCACAACATGTGGCGAAATTGAATAGTATGTTAGAAGACAATTCATAAAAAATACCAAGGTCATGCAACACTTTGTATGTTGTTAATTCGGCGAGAATGCTCAAGGTGTTATTGCTCATATCTTTCTCTGATGGCCAATGATGCTTTTATATATTTGGCTACCGCAATACCAATATCAGGGGTGGCCAGAGAATACAAAAATCTAAAACCGTCAGTATACGTACAAGGGCGAATTTTCTATAACAGTGGTCTTAAAAATGTGCTCCTTGGCGTGTTATATAAAGTGCAGAACAAGATAAAGTGGAAAGTGCTTTGAGTTGTCAAGTTATCACATGGACAGGGTGAGAGGTCATTAGCCCAACCACTCTGGAAACGCCAGTGGCAAATGCACTTTACTGAGGCAAAATCTAGTTAAATAAAATCTAATCTGAAGATTGATAGTAAATGTTAAATAATATTGCTTTGGGGGAGGGTACAAGAGCAGGGGCGCACTCTCACCTTGATGGCAATAATGCATGTTTGCCCTTGCATGTAAAGCCTCTATGATACCACCTTTGGCGTTCAAAGGATTGCTTTTGGGGCTATCATAAAACTGCCCCAGTCCAATTTCATAAAATGTGTCTTTCACAAAACAAAGCCATGGTATTTTTAATGCATTGGTCAAGTTTTGACAATCTTTTATTATTTCTCGAGAGAATGCTAATTTTCGGATAACCACATTTTCGCCCACAGGAATAGAGGGGCACACAATATGCGTTCTTCTATGTGCTCTTTCCCCAATTCATCATGACATAGGCGGCTGGGGACGCTGTTAGGCGTCATCAAAAGCCTTTTCGTGAATTTATTTTCTACAACTTGTAACTGGCGTCTATTGTGATGCCCCCACACCCATGCGCTATATGTTGCAATCGAAAGGCATTTGGCTTTGTAAATGGTAATTATTTTCCTCACAGGCTTATGGCCTAATTTGCAAGCAAAGCGAAATAGCCCATCCACAGCCCTAGTTGTATGGTGCGCTCTTGCTGTCACTAATGGGTCCCAACTCAACTCGTTATTAGACAAATTCCCCAGGTACATAAAGCTCTCAACATTTTTTATTCTTGTTTCCAGTGCTACAAAAGTCTTGGTCTTTGTGTTGTTTGGGCCGCATACCATAATATAAGATTTAATAAAATGTACTTTAAGATCAAGTGACTCCATAAAATCAATAAAAGTATCCAGGGAATTCTGAAGGCCTTTCGCCATTGTAGCCATTAGCACCGTGTCGTCGACATAAGATAACAAGGGCACAAATTTACTGCCAATCTTGGGGAAAACAAGATTCCTACTTAACAGAGAAGCCTCCAGACCGTTTGTATATTTTAAAAACAGAAAAGGGGCTAGGATACACCCTTGGCAGACACCCTCTGTTGAAACTATTTGGTCAGTTTTTTCCCCTGAGTACCGTATCTTATGGAGAATGAAGTATTCAATGTAGTCTGCGGATGAGTGACACCAGTGCTTGTTCCACGCCTAATAATTCCAACATATCCCACAGTTTCTCACGATCAACAGTGTCAAAGGCACTGGACAAGTCCATGAAGGCCAGGTGGATTGAGCCCTTTCTGGCCTTCACATATTTGTTAATAATTAAGGACAGATTAAGGCATTCTTCGGAGGTGCCAAGCCCCCTCCTGAAACTATATTGCGTATTGGATATCACTCCTGTGGAGGATGCCCGGGTCTCTAATCGGGCCAGGAGAACTCTGCCCAGTACCTTGGCTGTGGCATCAAAGAGCGAAATTGGTCTGTAACAAGCCAGGTCACTTCTATTACCCTTTTTAAAAATAGGGACCACTATTGCCTCCCTCCATGATTGAGGGATTGGGCCAGTAATTACTGCCTTAAAAACATTCGTCAAGACGGGTGCCCACAGGTTTGGATTATTTTTAAAAAGGTCAAGGGGGACCCCATCAGGACCTGGTGCTTTCAGACGAGACCCCTGGGCTAATGCCTCCTCTACCTTGGCGAATATGACTGTTTTTCCCGCAGCCTATCACCCCGCATGTTGTTACAACGCGGTCGTTACCACGACCGCGTTTTAACAGCGCATACCATTACTCCGCAAGTCGTAACAACAACTTGCGGAGGGGGGCGCTGGATGTTGGAATAGTATAATTTACTGTTCCAACTCCAGTCTGTGCAGACAGTAGGGAAGGTGCTGGATTTTAAATCCAACACCTTCTCCCATTCCACAAGTCGTTGTTACGACTTGAGGGGTAATGGTATGCGTTGTTAAAATGCGGTCGTGGTAACGACCGCGTTGTATCAACATGTGGGTTGATGGTTTCGTGGTGAAGGTTGTTCACCACCTTGGCTACTGTAATAGATAAACTGAGTTTGGTGGCTGCAGCTGAGTCTGCGGGTCGATCCCTTATGTATTCCTCAACACTTTTATTTTGGGGGTTAAAGATTCCATTAAAATGAGCTACCCAAGCGTCTCCCAGTATCAATGAGTCCATCTGCCTAGCTTCTTCATTAAATAATGGGTGATTTATGATTTCCCAAATTTTTTTTTGTGTCTCTCAGGGCTCCTGCTCTCTCTAGGTCTTCCCATGCTAAATTTCTCAGCTCCGCTTTCCTGGCCTCAATTACTGTTTTGTATCCCTGCCTTGCTGCTTTGACCAGGTCTCTATTGCAGGGATTAACAAGAAGCGCCCTTATTAAGTCTTTGTGGGCCCTAGAACAATAGGAGTTAAACCACCGTGCCTCATGAGGTTCCGCCTGCTTAAAACTTCTTGTCAACCTTGCGGCTACCTCAGCGCATAGTGAGCCAAACTCCTGAACAACTTCCTCTGGGGGGGAGTCTGAGTTCAAACACCACATAACTAAATGGGGGTTATCTTTGATGATATCTCTTTCAAATTTGAGGGGATCGATTTTACCCCAATTTAGCCTAACTCCCTTGTTCCGGTGATAGTGGATCGGGCGATCATCGCCCTCCCCCTCCCAGAGCTTTACATTTTTCGCTCTATGTAATGTCACTCCTATCTTCAATTGAATTGTTGACAGCCTTTTCGTAAAATGCATAATAATGCTTTAAGTAAATACGTTTGATGCAGTGCATAATTGTCTGTCTTTTGTGTTCGAACTTAATCACTAAATGCATCATGATTATAAACCAGAATATATGTCTTTTTGATAGTTTTTCTGATTAATATCTTGTAATTCGAAGCAATTGTTATTTCCCGACAGACCCAATTGTAGCTTTTGCAGAGATACCCAGGTTCTGAGGGACACAGGGTTACCCCATTGAGACTAAAGGTTATTTTATCTTGGCACACCCTTTAAATAAAACTTGTATTCTTGCAATCTGAGTGACAAATGTGCCCTTGTAAGCAGAAGTGATACCTGCTTTTCCATTCAAGGGGCTATGTAAGGTGTGTGCTCCACGCGCGGGTTCCAAAATCTTCAGCCACCTCACAGTATGCCGGTGTTTCACCGAGGAGCTCCTTTCAGAGCTGACACATGATCCTAAGGCAGGGCTATTGCGGTCTCTCTTGATGCCTTTTGGGAGACCGAGCCAGTGCTACTGCTGGAGCGAGGTTTTCCCTAAGAATTGTATACCTCCTCCATTTCTTCATTTTGAATTAACATGAATAATTGATTAACATTAATAGTAATAATTGTTTGCTGTGTTTAATTAATCAACATTACTAATTATAAAATACACGTGGGAATCGCATTTGCATGACTGGATTGATACGTAAACTAATTTCGTACGCATACTAATGTCAGATATTTAGAATTTGCATGTTATATGTTGCTTTTGTGATGTGATTTGTGAATCGTGCTTTAAATTGTGAGTATAAACTGCAATGCGTGTTGCTTTTGCTAGATAAATCCACACACATAGAGGGGTTAGTGAGGGAATAACATTTTTATAGTCATTTCCATGTATTAATTACGTTTTGTGTCTCTTTGCTTAAGTTGACCTTTCTGGAGTGGCCACAAAATGGCTGCCATCCCTATTTTGACGCCCCGATAAGACACAGAAGTCACTGAGTGAAGTGCGCCTGCGCTAAAAGATGAGCAACAATAACCTCGTCCTGACCCCAGGCAGACTGCATCCGTGAAGGACATCCTGGGAGGAGTGTCAAGCACCGAACAAAGGACTTCCTTAAACTATGAACCGTTATAATTGATGACACTAAGGACACAATCCCGCATGGGAATCAACATGCCCTGAATGGACTAGAAACTGTTGCCAATGTATTCACAAATTGAGAAGCTGCATCTAATGCAACATTTTATGCATGAGAATCAGGAAGAATGATCCTGGTTTAACCAATTAAATTTGTTCTAAACATGTATTGAAACATTTTTTGATAAAATTTACTATAAAAGTAGACTAGAGAGGGTAGGATTTTAGCTTATTCCTTTTGCACACCATCACTTTACTAGATTGCCCGACGTTATGCTGACAGAGAGGACGGTGACACTGCTGGACAGATGCGTACCAGAGACTCTGATGGACTGATTTGATGCCCAATTAACCTACAAACTGATTCTTTGATTTATGGGCATAGAGACGAAAGATCTGAATTTGACATAGAGGACGCCATTTAGCCAGATTAGGTAAATATGCGAACTAAAAAATTGATTGCTATATGATTTCCTTATGCTTTAATTAGATAAACATATTATTGCATTTAAAGAACTGTGTCGGGTTATTATTTGAAGTATTTCAATGTATATTGTTTAGAAGAATTAAGGGTTGCTATTCCCAGCAACTAGCTGATCCATGGCCAATAGTATGGGAGGAACTGCTAGGTTATAATGTATTAAGATCCTGGTGAGGTAGGGAGGTATAGGTAAACTTGTTGTTACTCATTAGGTGATTGGTGCACTCTTCCTCCCATTTCCAGCGCATGGAATAAAGAAAGAAACTCCCCTCTCTCTCTCTCTCTCTCTCTCTCTCTCTCTCTCTCTCTCTCTCTCTCTCTCTCTCGAGGACCATTGATACTGAAAGTAGAATGAATGATTGGTGTTATGGGCCCCACCAGTGAAAGAGTGAATGAAATGGTTTGATCTGAGGGTTGAGTGTCTCCCTGGGCCTCACTGACATGATCTGTTGTTGTGTGACTCCCTTAGGGTGCATTCCTATGATCTGTGGTTGTGTGTCTCCCTTAGGGTGCATTGGGATGATCTATGGTTGGGTGACTCCCTTAAGGTGCATTGGAATAATCTGTGGCTGTATGACTCCCTTAGGGAGCTTTGGTATGATCTGAAGGTTGTGCGTCTCACTGGACCTCATTGATATGATCTGTGGTTGTGTGACTCCCTTAAGGTGCATTACTATGATCTGTGGTTGTGTGACTTCCTTAAGGTGCATTGCTATGATCTGTGGTTGTGTGACTCCTTATGGCGCATTGGTATGATCTGTGGCTGTGTGACTCCCTTAAGGTGCATTGCTATGATATGTGGTTGTGTGACTCCTTATGGCGCATTGGTATGATCTGTGGTTGTGTGACTCCTTATGGCACATTGGTATGATCTGTGGTTGTGTGTCTCTCTAAGGGTGCATTGGGATGATCTATGGTTGGGTGACTCCCTTAAGGTGCATTGGTATGATCTGTGGCTGTGTAACTCCCTTAGGGTGCTTTGGTATGATCTGAGGGTTGTGTGTGTCCTTGGACCTCACTGATATGATTGGTGGTTGTGTGACTCCCTTAGGGTGCATTGGTATGATCTGAGGTTGTGTGTCTTCCTGGACCTCACTGATATGATCTGTGGTTATGTGACTCCCTTATGGTGCATTGGTATGAATCGAGGGTGTGTGACTCCCTTGGTGTGCATTGGTTTGATCTGAGGGATGTGTGTCTCCATGGGCCTCACTGACATGATCTGTTGTTGTGTGACCCCCTTAGGGTGCAATGCTATGACTTGTGGTTGTGTGTCTCCCTTAGGGTGCATTGGTATGATCTATGGTTGGGTGATTCCCTTAAGGTGCATTGGTATGATCTGTAGCTGTGTAACTCCCTTAGGGTGCTTTGGTATGATCTATGGTTTTGGAGAGTCCCTTAGGGTGCATTGGTACGATCCAGGAATTGTTTGTCTTCCTGAACCTCACTGATATGATCTGTGGTTGTGTGACTCCCTTATGGTGCATTGGTATGATCTGTGGTTGGGAGACTCCCTGAGGGTGCATTGTTATGATCGGTGGTTGTGTAACTCCCTTAGGGTGCATTGGTATGATCTGAGAGTTGTGTGTCTCCCTGGACCTCACTGTTATGATCTATGGTTGTGTGACTCTCTTAAGGTGCATTGCTATGATCTGTGGTTGGATGACTCCCTTAGGGTGCATTGCTATGATCTGTGATTGGGTGACTCCCTTTGGGTGCATTGCTATGATCTGTGGTTGGGAGACTCCCTTAGGGTGCATTGCTATGATCGGTGGTTGTGTAACTCCCTTAGGGTGCATTGGTATGATCTGAGAGTTGTGTGTCTCCCTGGACCTCACTGATATGATCTATGGTTATGTGATTCTCTTAAGGTGTATTGCTATGATTGTGGCTGTGTGTCTCCTTTAGGGTGCATTGCTATGATCTGTGGTTGTGTGACTCCCTTAAGGTGCATTGGTATGATCTGTGGTTGTGTGACTCCCTTAGAGTGCATTGGTATGATCTGTGGTTGTGTGACTCCCTTAGGGTGCATTGGTATGATCTGTGGTTGTGTGATTCCCTTATAGTGCATTGCTATGATCTGTGGTTGTGTGACTCCCTTAGAGTGCATTGGTATGATCTGTGGTTGTGTGACTCCCTTGAGGTGCATTGCTATGATCTGTGGTTGTGTGACTCCCTTAGAGCGCATTGGTATGATCTGTGGTTGTGTGACTCCCTTGAGGTGCATTGCTATAATCTGTGGTTGTGTGACTCCCTTAAGGTGCATTGCTATGATCTGTGGTTGTGTGACTCACTTATAGTGCATTGCTATGATCTGTGGTTGTGTGACTCCCTTAGAGTGCATTGGTATGATCTGTGGTTGTGTGACTCCCTTGAGGTGCATTGCTATGATCTGTGGTTGTGTGACTTCTTATGGCGCATTACTATGATCTTTGGTTGTGTGACTCCCTTAGGGTGCATTGGTATGATCTGAGAGTTGCGTGTCTCCCTAGACTTCACTGTTATATGATCTGTGGTTTTGTGACTCCCTAAAGGTGTATTGCTATGATTGTGGCTGTGTGTCTCCTTTAGGGTGCATTGCTATGATCTGTGGCTGTGTGACTCCCTTAAGGTGCATTGCTATTATCTTGGGTTGTGTGACTCCTTATGGCGCATTGGTATGATCTGGGGTTGTGTGCCCTCTTGGCGCTTGGTGGGGTCTTTTGCTTTGTGATTCTCCGGGATGCGTGGTATAATTGGTGGTTGTGTGACTCCCTGGGCCTCACTGGTATATCTGAGGCTGCCTGTATCATATCACTGATTCCACAGCAAGGCTTTTTAGCGACACTGGCGCCAAAAGAAAGAGGCCCCATTTCTGAAGGCTCTCCGCTGGCTCCCGGGGACAGTACTACATTTGGTCTATGATGCAGCCCACCCCCCTTAGAGTACAGAGTTACATACTCCAAAATACCTTTTGAATCTGCCCTTGGGCATTGATGGTTATGGGTAAGTAGACCAGGGTACTTTCTTCAGTCCAGTGGGTCAATGGAGAGCAGCAACGACACAAGGTTACCTATGATAAAGAGGCCTCTAACAAAACAACGTGGCAATTCCGTAATCATCGATGAGGAAGTCACAAGAAGAGGTGTGTATCTCAACAGGTACCAAAGGTTGGCATTGCAGAGATAGGCACAATGCCAAAGACAGGAATCAAGTTTCAGATCATAGTGAAAGCCAGATGTGCTTCTTAGCCGCATCGCAATAGTGCAGGTTCGTTCTTGTGGCCGAGGATCGCACCAGGAGTAGTGTTGAGCTCCCCAAGCCGCAGAGTCGTAGACATGGAGCTGGATAAGACGTGGTACACCTTATTTTATATTAGAGCCCAAGAGCTGAAACGCGGCGACACCTGGATGCTTAAACTGGATAACCACCTGGAGCAGGGCTCAGGGTGGAAAAAATACACTGTGAAAACATGTGGCAGGTAAGGCTGTCGTGCTCACCCCTTGGAACCAAACATCTGTGGTTGGAGAGGACGTGGACGGGTGGAGGTGGTAGTGGTGGTGGTGATGGAAGAAGCAGCTGATGAGAGAAATTCTGGAGCAAACCTCTGTTTAGTTTCTGTATTTGATGCTTTTTTAACCCCTTCTGTGCCCCGCCCTTTCCACGCCCTGTGCCGGGCGTTTCATTAGCGGGCGGGGTTCATGACGAGATAGTCTCGTCATGGGCACAGCGCAACCGCGCTCCATGACGAGACTATCTCTTCATGGGCACTGAAGGGGTTAAAGAAATCTGAGACCATAGGTAGAAAGGGTGGGGCCAGTTGTACAAATGGTCATGTTAGTGGTATGACTTACCTGCATCTGCTGTCTTCTTTCCCATGACATCAATACACAGAAGGTACTTTATCACCACGATATATGGACGCATCCAACCCATGCCAAAACCTGCTGGCACGTTACTTATAAGAGACACTGAGGCCTACACACAAAGGTAAATACACACATATATTTACTCACATGTTCATTGACTGTTACACCTTGGTGTAACTCTATACTTTTTTGTTGTTCACCATTTCCCAGTATAGATTTACATGTCTCCACCCCATTGTTCAAGGTGTGACGACATCTAGGAAAGAATTTAGCAGTCTAACGTTACTACATTTAACGCATGGCAATTGCTGCGACTGGGCTGAAGATCTCCTTATGGGAAGTTATAGAGAAAAATATGTTTATGAATTATTTGAAAGTATTATAAAATATTGTACTGTAAAATGAAAATGTAAATTACTTTAACATAATTATTACACAAAAAATGAATCAGTAAAGTGTTACAGTACATTATCTTGCCAAATTAAATGTGTTTTAAGTAATTAAAATGTAAGTAAATTAATTACATTTCTAAATATTATTTCAAATTAAAATTAAACAACACCATTCATTCAATCATTTTAACATTTAATTACTGTTTATTCAATTACATTAATAGTGATGTGCTATGCATTAATTTAAATGATTTTAAATTTATATTACATGTTTAAATGTTTAATGATTTTTTTAGACATAAGTTAATTAGTAATTTTTAAATTATAAAATATCAAATGTTTAATTTGATCTAAAATTTTAAAACTAAAAACAATTTTCTATCTATCTATCTATCTATCTATCTATCTATCTATCTATCTATCTATCTATCTATCTATCTATCTATCTATCTATCTATCTATCTATCTATCTAATGTAAAAGTAGAAATCATTTTTTATTGAACATTATTTCTTATTGGGTGTTAAGTCAATGCCTTCATTATTCTCTATGGGATTCAGTTCCAGTACCAGTGAGTGGCCATGTGTGGTGGTAGACTTACCCCGAGGCTGAGCTAGAGTACATTTACCTTTACCTTTTTGGCTGAAGTAAGTGAGTACTACTTTAGAAGCTACAAAATGCTGTATGTGAATTGGGCGCAGTGTGTTCTCGATGGACATAATCATTTATTTTTTACATAGCACTACCTACTCTAAGAGGCTTATTTACAAGCCCTTGGCATCGCCGGTGTGCCACTTGTAATAAGGGAAAAAGTGATGTACTGGTGGCGCAAGGGCTTGCAAATAATCCCCATAGTTTGTAAACCTGGGCTGGCATCAAATCGGTTCGCCTGGCAGAATATGGCATAAGAAGGAGGTAAAAAAAAAATCTCATATTTTCCTCTTTCTAAGCATTCTGCAGCACACATAGAAAAAGGGAATTGCCTATTTGCATTGCTTTTGTGCAGGAAGGTATACCTTTCTGCACAAAACAATCCTGCCCCTAACACAGGCACCCTTGCAGCATGGCACAAGGGTGTGTGCGTTGGCACTAGGCGGCTCGCACTATGCCAGCGCTAGGAGGGTGCAGAAGATTTGGCGAAATGTCTGCTGTCTGTTTCAAGAAGCGCAGCCACTCTGCTTGCTTCCCAGCATTGTGTGAAAAATTATTAAATGTGCCCCACAATGCTTATCAGCCCCCAGAGAGTTGGCGGATTGGGGATTTCACAAAATAACCAACAGCAGAAAGGTAGAACACCTGGCACGGTGAAGCCTGTCAAACCAACCCGCAGAACGAGGCAGATCTTGTGGATTTAAAACATGTCAGCAGGTTAGGCAATGCCTGCAGCACATAAACATGTGTATAAACAATGAGTCGTGCAAGTTATTTAGTTGGGGTGTGTCTAAGTCTGAACTTCTTTCCCATTTGTCTTCCTTACATTTTGTTTCACCGTTTTCTTTCTCTCTCTCCTCTCTCTCTCTTTCTCTCTCTCTCTCTTTCTTTGTCCTTCTGCATTGCTGCACCTCCTCCTTCTCTCTCTCTCTCTGTCTCTCTCTCTCTCTCTCTCTTTCTCTCTCTCTCTCTTTCTTTGTCCTTCTGCATTGCTGCACCTCCTCCTTCTCTCTCTCTCTCTGTCTCTCTCTCTCTCTCTCTCTTTCTCTGTCTCTCTCTCTCTCTCTCTCTCTCTCTCTCATTTATTCCCACCAGAACTCACCAGTTCTTTCTCTTACATTTCCATCCTGTGCCCCCTAACACCAGTCAAACGCTTTAGTTTCATTACCATTACCCGAGCTAAAAACACCCCCATTTTCAAGTTTGGGTTTTGACAGTGCAGCTATCGAACAATCTATGACCAACAATATACATGGACTGGGCTTGGCGTCTACCGCCATCAGCCATTGGCATTCCTCGACCAGCCTCTTTCAGCCATTGGCTTGAGCCCTTGCCCATCATGACTTGGCCCAGCCCCATGGAGTATTTATCTTTATTGATCTATCTCAAATGCCATTGGTTGTTTGGAAGTATCTCTTCTCCACCTCTGCTCCAGTGTCTGCATTGAACTGTATGAGGGACTACTTCACAGTGTGGCCTTCTCTGACCACTCCTGCTGGCTGCCTAGCATGTGGCTCACTCTAATTTCATGGTACATTAACCCAAGACCTACTGGCTTTGCCAGTGCTTTTTGTGACCTGTATTGGTTATTGTGTTGTTAGTTTGCAATCACCATATCATTTCAATGAGCACTAACTTAACTCACTTACCACAACTAATGCACAAGGAAGAAAAAAACAAAAAAACACTTTCTACTAATCTGCCACCTTCTTACCTCTGTCCATGGATCCCAGGGTAGCTTGCTACTCACCCCAAAGCGCTTCAATGCTTCGTCAGGGTAGGAGGCACTATATAAATACAATTTACAATGACAACGACTATCTTCATTTAGTTTTATGTGCAGCATGCTGACACTCTAGAGTTGAGTGCTCTATATAGGAATGTATAAATAAAATATAAACCCTTCAAGGTTGTATGGATAATCATCGGTCAATAAAACTCTGGTTCTCCTTGAAGTTACCAGTAAAATGAGGTTCACCTGTTGATTCTGCTGCACCTGTGCGTGAGGTCCCCTGTAAACTGAACCTTAGACTGGGTGGGTATTCGGAGAATCCCTTGAGAAAGGGCAGTTGCATCCCTACGGGATGCTCCACCCATAGGCATAGGGTGCGTGGTCAGCCTGGCAAGGGTCCTCCCCATCTCTTGGACATATCTAGAGAGGAAGCCCAGAGCTGGACAGGTGTCGGGCGGCTTGAAGGTGGTGCCATGGGGGAGGAAGCGCGGTCCCTCACTCCTCCGGAAGGACTGGTGCTCCGAGGACCAAGGTGATGATATAGATAGCGGGCGGGAGAAGGATCTGTACGATAGTAACATGTTTGAAGGACCAGATATGGCTGCTAACTCTGTGATGTTCTAGGACATTGGTTCCCAACCCTTGGTCCGGGGACCCCTGGGGGTCAGTGAAGCCTCCTCAGGGGGTCTGCAACTACTTAGAAAATTAAATATTAATAACAGATTAATGAATTGAATATAAATAAAGAAGCTAAATGTACAATTGAAAATGTTTTTAAAAAGTACTATAAGTGTGTAGGAATTTGAAATTTCAGTCTAAAAATTAAATGAGTATCCTCGGACCAAACTACACATGGTTGTGAGGGAACCCCAGTAGGGGACAGGGTTCCGGTGCTTTTGCATAATACTTTGAGCAGTTAGTCTGAGAGTGATGTAATATCACTTGGAACAAAGCGAGTGGATAGAGCGACGGAGGCTCCATGGGCCCTTGTTTGAAATACAGGGACAGAAGTGTTTTGCTCTTGTTGAAGTCGGTCATGCAGACAGGAAAAGCTCTTTCAAACAGCTATGCTTTTCCAGAAGGGGCACCATAACAACGTCTACAGAGCTCTTATAAGAGGTGTTAAAGAATTTCAGAGCCTCATGAGCTGAGAGGTGCAATCACCCAGCTAGACTTTTGGGAACCTGGAACCCTATGCAGAGAAACCAAGATGGTCTTATACTGCCTGCACTTTAAATAATCCCATTATACATAGTGGCGTAATCGCGACTTGCTGAGAACACAGATGGAGGGGTCTAGTCTGGAGGAGGTGGTAACATGACCTCTTCTAAAAAGAGCAGATATCCCAGCCAGCTTCATCCCTTGTTTATATGGTAGGGGAAAGTAGTGTCTGGATGGTGGCCATGGTGCCACTGAAAATGTCATGAGATGGGCGGGCCCAGTTAGGGTTACTAGTTGGCCTCCGCCAATTCTGTACCAGACAGTGACATAAATCAATACAGTTTTCCATTGAAAACCCATAAAATGCCCTGACATTCATGGAGAAACCTTCCAAAACACCGGAGACCATTTAAATGTGGGTACATGCAATTGAACTCAATTCATGGGTATGGTTACAATACTACCCACATCCATGGCCATCATGCAGCCAAGTTTCCACAGCATGGTGCCCCTGCAGCCAAGATATTTATACTCCAAAAAGGCATACATTTGGGTCGTTGGTCTTCCTCCCCTGAAGCATCGGTGCTTGCTCCCCGCACCAACGGACTGAAGGTCCGCATGCCAAACTCTGAGCGAGGGACCAAGAGTGTTTTGGGGAATGTCTTAACCTTATCAAAATGTCTGCTTCATTTGAGGATCCTGTCTCCAACTTGGGGATACTTTGTGGACCACAGAAGTGGCCTTCATGCTTGTAGCCGGTCAGGTTTGGGTACTGTCTGTACTGCTATCCGAACAAAGGACCAGAAAGTGGTTCTTCTCAACAATGCTGCGATGCCCCTCATGTTCTTCAGATGTTGGCGCTTTTTAGTTTCTAGACGTCTTTAGAAGATCTCCAAGATGATGTCTTAATTCTATTCGAAATAATTCACTTGTATAGCTTGAGTCACGCCTGCATGGTTTTGCTAACTTTCCTGCTTGTTTCTTACAGCTTCCGTTGCACAAAATGTCGTCGCTGGTGGATCTCGGGCCATGTACATATTCTTTTCAAGCTGAGGCTGAACTGGCTGGAGAGCCAAGGTCTGGTCAAAATGAGAGTCTTCCGGCAAGAGTGCAAGCGCTGCTCCACCGGCTGCTTCGAGGATCCATCGTTCACCCCTGAGGTCATTGACAATGTTGTAGGCAAGCTGATGGGCAGGATACGGAAGACCTGCTACGGGGAACTGGGTGCCGATGACCAGAATCTCTCTTCCATCACCTACGGAAGGAGGGAGGGACCCCATGAAAAGCAGCACTGTGAGGCCTGCCGCCAGGGGCTTTGTGATTGGAGGGTATCTAACCATGACCCCCCGGAAGCCCCATCTTCATGGAAAACTGTTGCATCCCCTCCTATAGTGGCACCTATAGAAGAAATACAGAGTGGAACACATTCTCTTTTCAATACCACTAACCCATTGTGGCCGACCCCGCTAGACAATGTAATTAATCGAGCAATTCCTGAAGCCTCATGGGTGATACCAGCCAACAATGCTTCACATGGGGCAGATCCTGGACCCGCTTGGAATAACACTACATATAGGGCAGATCCTGGAGCATTCTGGGAAATACCACCAGATAATGCCTCACATGGGACAGATCCTCCAACGGTCTGGCAGATACCACCCGATTATGCCACAAATATGGTCCAACCAAGGCCACCTCAGGACCTATCACCACAAAATGCTGTATTTGGGATTGCTTCTGAACCATCCCGAGAAAATGCTGGACCACTTAATGCCACTTATGGAGAACAACCCGGGCTATTCTGGGAAACACCGTCGGATAGTGCTTCGGATAACTTAGAGCATACCAGCCCTGTCTGGGCGCTGCAGCCAGATAATGCTTTGGATGGGGTGAACCTTGAACCTGTTTTGGAGGCACCACCAGAGCCAAGAGGGGCCGTCCTCAGATGGATGGTTCTTGCATTTGGAGTGGGGTCCATGTTATGGTGGTTGTGTAGGCGGTTCAGGGTTCCCACAGAGCCTCAGCGACCTCAGGGGGTTCCCGCTGTTCCCGCTGTCCACCTCCATCACATTCATGACCTGCTGCTCCTTCTACAAGGAATCTGACTCGTGTATCACCCTACCTGGCGCTTCAGATGGAGTCCGCGGTACGGCACGGACGACACGCGGCTCAACAGCGCAAAGTGTCAAAAGTGACAGTTATGTCACAGTTGGCAAATTATTTCATTTTAGTCAACGTTCATAAAGTATTAAAGTAAGTCATCACTTTAATCAAACACCCAAAAGGTGTTGTGCCACCATTCATGAAACCCACTGACCTCAGGCACACCTGAGCTGCCGAGGATGACACCACACATCTATCACTCAGCACTTAACACGAGCTTTTTTGCAGAGATTTGTCCAATCCGTTGAACCTTTAACCACAACTTTTACCAAAGTTTCCAATTAGCCCAACTAATGTTTATACACTTTCAAGACTTCTGAATTGTGAAGCACTTTCGAATTCTAAGGATTTATCGTGCTACAAATGACTAAAATGAAAGACACACCCAAAACGTTACTACACATGTTTATATTTATGCAGAAAATGTGAAAGAGAATGAAACTGTCTGGTCTGACAGTGCATGAGGAGTGGAGACGTGGGCTGCACAGGCAGGTGAGCTTAGCTATCTGGGACTCAGCAGCTTAATGGGATACACTACCACCTCTCAGGACTCTTGCATCCATAGTAGGGCTCATATCTACATGGACAGGATCTAGCATCATCCACTCATTTTATGTTTACACCCTCGAATAAAAGCAACCCTCAATTCTGAGTCTGGCTGTGGGCCTATGGGCCGGGCCAGGGTGTGCAGAATTATGAAGGCAACAAATATTGCGAATTCATGAAATTGTGAAGTATGTCACTTTGGCAAAAATGTGAACATAATAATGGACTGGCAAAACATTTCTCCAGCAAAATCCTTCTTTTTGTGGGGATTATCTTTCAAAATGTACGCGTGCCTGCTTTCTTTTCCCAGCATGACTTATTTTTGGGTGATTGTTTTCAACAGCTGTTTCATTAATTTACTATGGGCCATATGCATCAACGAGAAACCTGCTCGCAAACGGGCAGATTAGCAGAATCTGCCCCTTTGCGACCGGTATTTTTGCATTTGGGATGCATCATCCCAAATGCAAAAATCGCTATTTAAGGAATCTCTAAATAGCGATTCCTTAAATAGCGATTTTTGCATTTAAGGAATCCCAAATTGAGATTCCTTAAATGCAATGCATGAAAGTTTAAAAATTAGCGATTTCGCTAATAGGGGGAGCAAATTACCATGAAGTTGAACTTCATGGTAATTTGCAAAAACGTTGAAAAATGCACTAAAGTGCATTTTTCAAAGTTCCATTTTACACACACACATGCCCTTGGGGCATGTGTGTGTGCAAGATGTATTCATATGCAGATTTCAGGGGTGCAACAAGGTGTCCTTTTTGACGCCCTGGCACCCTTGCAATTGCATGAGCAATTTGCGATTCTCTAATTGAGATTAGCAAATTGAGAAAGTCCTCCCATTCATTCCTATGGGCCTCTAGGCCCATAGGAATCAATGGGGAGGTATTCCTTAATTGCGACTCGCAATTTGCGAGTAGCAATTAAGGAATGTTTAGGATTCGCTATTTTGTAAGCGAATTCTACATGCATAGCCTTTTGCTATTCCTTATTAGCGAATCCTTATTTTTCGCTATTAAGGAATCACAAATGGCATTGTTGATGCATGTGCCAGAAAGTTTTAAAAGTTTTGAATAAATGATATCGAAATACAATTTTTCAAATTCCCTCACTCCTAGTGCAGAACATACTCCTTCCAGGGATGGACTCAGGAAAACTCCCTTCTAGATGGCCAGCCTGACCCACGACTTGGTCGCCATATACAACCTTAAGCCAGGCTAGTTTGTGAATCCAGGATGTATGACCAAATAGAGCAGTGTTAAAATATATTTCCATGTTGCCTTTTAAATTTAAGTTAAGGTTCAAGGTGGCCCATTTTACTCGTATTTCCAGACCAATTGTCCAAGATTAGGTGGAATGAAATTCTCTCTCTTTCTACCTGCAGGCAATGCTGTGCACAGGCCGGAAATAACTGTGCATAGGTGCTGGTGTGCTTTAAAGCTCTGCACTAAAAGTTACCTAGTGATTAATGCTCCAAAGTGCAACATCCTGGTGTAAGAAGATCACCAATCCATGTAAAGGAAGATTGGACTGCCAGGAAGGGAACTGGAGCAGGCCAGGATGAGGACGTTGGACCCCCCCCCCAATGCAAAACATCTTAAGAGTTCTGGCAGATTCTACCAGGGGGCTGGGGTCTCTGAATGACATAAATGGGGGGGGGGAGGGGGGTGCGGTAACCTCAATGTTTACAATGCAGAACATCTGTTTTATGTGTCACATGGTGCACATTACATGGGTCCCCTTCAAGAAGCGAACATACTGATTTGAGGACCTTCTTGTCATTGCCTCGCACAACCCTTTGGTCAGCTGAGGACTGAACTTAGGGCAAAACTTTGTCCAGTTCTCTATTGTGAATGTATTGGGATAAATTCGGACAGGATCTAATGAGTTAGAGGGACCGCAGCCTTCTATAATGTCATCATATCAAAGAATTCTGCTACTCCTTGGCTGGCAGCATGTCTGGCACAGCTGTTGGACTCGCAAGGCATGAAGGTAGTATCTCGGCATCAGGGTGTTGGAGTGAGGTGAGTGCACTGGCTTCTTAGTGCCTTCTGGTTCCCTGACGCTGTGCCAGAGATAGAGGGGGATGGGGGAGCGACAGGTATCCCTACTCACCCCTGTTACTCAGGACAGCGGTTCTGAGTGTTCCACCTGCTCTTGAGTGAGGTGTGATATGCAAGGGGCAGCTGGGCTCAGTTCTTGACTGTACCGCTGTTACCCGAACACGGCACGGGTCCTAACCGAAAGCGCTCCTTTCACACAGCAAGGATATGTGATGGAACCAGATACCACCTGTCGAGGAGTACATTTAAAAAAAATCTGCTGCTGTAATAGTTTTCAAGCGCAATTGTGTGCAGATCTGAAATTCATCCGCAGAAATACAACAGCAGCACTATTTTGATGGAGCGATGCAAGTGTCGAGGGAGGACACAGTGAGATGTCTTGTCTGGAGCACGCCTCCTGAGCCCCACTTCACTGCTCATCACTACAATACATCCCTGACATTTACACATAAAATAAGCATTTGCAATGCAATCGGTCTCGCATTTGTTAAAGTTAGAGCTGTTGGTGTTGAAAATAATAATGTTTTTAACTTTCGTTTTTTTATTTGCAGTGGAATTATTATATTTGCATAGCACTATTGACAATGGTATAAAAAAAGCAAAAGTAAAAAAAATTGTCATTTTCAACGGCAAGAGCTTTAATTTTTACAAATACGAGAACTATTGCATTGGAAATGCAATTGGTCTTGCATTTGTTGGAGAAGGAGTTATTGGCATTATAAATGCCAATGTTTTTTACCTAATATTGTTGCAGGGTGCAGTACCATATGTGGCCAAAAGAGGTCCCATGGGACCTCTTTTGGCCACATATGGTACTGCACCCTGCAAAGTTGGAGTTAGTGGCATTATAAATGCCAATGTTTTTTACCTAATCTTGTTGCAGGGTGCAGTACCATATGTGGCCAAAAGAGGTCCCATGGGACCTCTTTTGGCCACATATAGTACTGCACCCTGCAAAGTTGGAGTTATCGGCATTATAAATACCAATGTTTTTTACCTAGCCATGTTGCAGGATGTAGTAGCATATGTGGCCAAAAGTGGTCTGGCACCTCTTTTGGTCGCATATGGTACTGCATCATGCAGAAGATATGGTAAATCCACCATACCCATAATGCATTGCATACAAGACAGTACCACAAGTACATTCAAATAGCTATGCCCATATATACAATTAGTAGCTTTGAAATGTGACAAAAGAACTATTATATTAATTCCGGATTAGGTTGTAGTCTGTGTGGAGATGATGAAGGGAAATTTATAGAAGGTATCATATAAATGTGAGATGTGCTAATGAGTAAAGTGACCACTGCCAGGCTTGGTTAGGACCAAGTGTGTGTCCTGCCTGAAGCCTTTTAAGAAAACAGTGCTCTGAGGCTGTAATTAAAACCTAGGGAGTAACAACACATGCAACAGGGGGTGTCCTCATGGGAGATTACAAGAAGAGACAAGGCGGTACTAAGGAGGGACTACTAAGCCTATTGACCAATGAAAAGCCACCATTTACAAGGACAGGGTGGAGCTTTATGCCCATATACTGAATACAGCATGTCTCGAAGAGACAGTGCAAGCACTGCCTAGGCGAGACCTAAAAATGAATAGTACGAAAACGTGCCCTTTGAAAATTTATTCAGTTTTTAAATAATTGAAATTGTGGAAAATAAACAGTGAATGCAGTGTGAATTGTTCCTTTCAATTTTTGCTATTAAAAAACGGACGAGTTTGAATGGATATTTATTTATTCCTGTTGATTCCGCAAATTTTTTACATTTCCCTTCATATTCTGGTATTTTCTTTTTTAGTTTAGATTTTAGCAATTTCCCCAGGAGGTTGACACTGCTCTTTATAGAAATCAAACTCGTTGTACGGCCACAGTGTTCCTACTCCTGAGGGCTGAGGCCTTCCGTAACTTTTTCCAGCACCCCTGGAGTGCCAGGAAAGGACCCACCCTGCTTTTCTGGCTCCTGGGAGTAGCTAGAAACCGTCTGTCCACTGTGGACCGTGAGTGCGACTTGTGTCTTGCTCCTTGGGTAACCCTCCTATGCTTCACAGCTGGATGTGCAATGCCTGGGTAACACTACTTTACACATACCCTTATACACATACATTTTAAGAGGTGCCCCATTAAAGAGGTGCTATACGGTATTGGTCACTTCAGGTTCAAATTTCAGGATTAAGGCTGTCCTCCGTCTCTGGCCAGACCATCTCCCTGCCACGCCACTGGTCAATGTACGGCAGATTTGAACAATTTTAAAATTAGAGGGGGACAAGCCAACAAATTAAAGAGGAGAGCCAAGCCAGAGCCGAGCCAATGGTCTGGCTCAGATCGTAGAGCCTGTGCACCGTGCAATGTTTGCTGTGTAAATCATAGACCAAACAACAGGTAAAGTGCTCTAAAGTCCCTTCAAAATAAAAAAAATACATGTAGCATGTGGAAGTTTAACATTGTTATGTCACATTACAACACTGCACTGGGAAGTACTTTATTAAAAGTGATAGTTTTTAAATATGAATCATCAATGAACTAAGAGGCAAGACAATTGTCATGTATAATAAACCCTGTACTGTCCCGGATTGCTATTGAGTAATATTCCTAATGTTAAGGTATTGTTTTTTTACCTCTTTGTGCACCTTTTCGGCAGCTTTTATAAAGCACAAACTCGACCTGAAAGTTTTCGGAGCGCTTTGCATAGGCACACGTTACATTACAAAATGTCACGATTCATTGTTTATAGGGATGAGGAAATGACGTTTTATGGCCAGAATCACAGGATGTTGAGCGACGTCGCGACTCAAACCTGAATTTCCCGACCCAACATCAAAATCTCTGGCTGCAACGCAACACCCTTGGCAGAGGGAGGCAGAATCCTCATGAAAGCTCGACTCGTTATGGGCTCGAGGTTCCAGTAGGACCTCGAACCGAGACAGGCTTTAGGCTCGAGCTGTCCTCTAGCGTCCATAGGGCCACCCACCTCTATTAAAATCCATGTTGCATATCCTTGAGGGGATAAATCACCATGTCAAGTGTAAGCCTGAAGGGAGTTTTGTGGAGTTCCACTATGCGGAACTCCGCAAAGAGCAAAAAAGCTCAGCGCGCTATGCGGAGTTCCGCAAGCAGCGTAGTGAGTTAGAAAAATGCTGTTCGCTGTAATTTTCAGCGGCAGGTGTTTGTCTGCGCTGTGAAATTATCACAAACTGCACCATGCACAGTGCAAGTGAGCGCTGCTTCCTTTCTGCCTCTCGAATAGATATTCTACTTGAGCGGCAGCTTTCTCAATGCGAACGGACATTTTATCAACGTGAAACGTCGCAAGCATACCCGGCCACTCGCATTGAGGAATCCGACTGCCCGCGTTGAGAAATCTCGCCGGGAGGTTGATTTGCCTCCCTTGCGCTCGCCAACTTGATGTTGACGAGCGCGAGTGTGGAAAAAAACAGAACTCTGGGACTTCTGTGTAAGGCAGAGTGCGGGAAACTCTGGAAACTCTGTGAGTGAAGAAGAGTTCACAGCCCAAGCTTAGTCCAGTGTCTAAGCTCCCCTCGTCTACAATCTACTCTTTAACACCCCTCCGCCTTCTAAATCGCGGGGAATGTAGCTGATTCTACTAACTGTCAGCGAGTAGTAGGGACAGGTCCCGGTTCTCCACGTTTAATAGAACAAGTGTTCCCTTTAGAGGGTGGAGAGCACAACACAGTGCAACACAACACAGAGCAACACAACACAGAACAATTCAGCACAATACAACACAGAACAACACAGCACAACACATTGCAACATAACACAGCACAAACACAACAAAACACAGCCCAAACACAACAAAAATCAGCACAAACACAACACAGCACAACACAACAAAACACAGCACAAACACAACACAGCACAACACAACAAAACACAGCACAAACACGACAAAACACAGCACAACACATCTCAGTACAACGCAAGGCAGCATCGATTCTAGGTGTTTTGTATGCCTCATTTGCTTTCTTGTAAAGTAAAAACACAGCTGATGTGATAAGCGCTGGTGCATGGACTTTGGCCCACAGCAGATACACCCATGTTTTCACTGATTGCCAACAAACAGTCTAGTCACGGGCCCTGCATTACCCGAGGCATGCTGACTGCCGGTTTACTTTCTCCAGCACCGATACCAGCCTCCGGTGCCGCCTACATCCTGCTGGACCCCTCCAGGCACAGGAAGGACAGACGTGCAGCCCTGGACAGGTTTCCATCCAGAGTTACCTGCAGTCAGTTCCCTTTACTCTCTCTGGGGGTGCTGTGGTGCACCCCTGCTCTTTAGGTCACCAGGGGCTCCTCAACACAGACATGGAGCAGGAGGCGTGGAACAGCCTCTTCCAAAGTAAGATGGCAGCGCTGCGGCCCCGGGGCCAGTGGACCCTGGACCAGGATGACACTGCGGAGGCGCTGCCCGGGTGGAAGCAGTACACGCTGCACGCCTCCGCCAGGTAGGGTGGCCTTCCAGTTCAATTGGTGAACTCCTTCCTGTCGCCTTTTGTGGCTAGTAATTAAATCCATCTAGAAAAGCGTTTGCTGTACCAAGTCATATTTAGGGCTCCCGGTTTTATGGAATTTATTTTTTTGACATTTCGTCTGTATTTATCCATTTTTATTGTTTGCTAATTTTATCTGTATTTATGCATATTTATTTTGGGTTTTGTCAAAAAATGAATCTGAAATTAGTATATTTCTACATTTAATTGACCAATAAATATGCACTCATGCCTGAACGACTAACAGGTTTCATGGATATAAACACACTCAGATGATAAAATATGGTCTTATAAAAAAACATGCACATTTTAAATTCAAGGTTGTGCACATCTATTGCTGTTTAAGGCTCTTTACTAAAATTCATGTATTTTTTAACCCCCTTACCTTTCGATCAACAGCGCTATTGGCCTGGAAGTCCTGATGAAAAGCATTTAGAATCACTGAAAAAACAACTCAATTTCTGTTGCTATCCACATTTAAAAATAAATACAGACAGGAAAATAAATGGTTTCCGTCTATATTTATCTGTAAAAATCAGTAACAAACAGGGAGCCCTAGTCATATATGGTTACAAATGCAATCTAAAAGAGTGCAAACATCGCAGAAAGACGAGACAGGAAGGGAATAAGCAGAGGTTGCTGAGCCACAGAAGCCTGGCTCTGGCTGAGCTCGAGGTCCTGTTGGAACATCAAGCCCATAACGAGCCGAGCTTTCATCCAGCTTCTGCCTTCTGTTCTCCCTCACTCTACCCAGGATGTAGCATTTTGGCCAGTGCTGCCGACTTTGGAACTGGGGAACCAGGTTCGAGTCTCGGCGTCTGCACACAATCCTGTGATTCTAGGCAAATCACTTAATCTACCCATACCTACCAAAAATGAATGTGACCTTGTGTAATGTAACTGATGCTCCTTTAAGCCCTCCAATTTGGCCTTTGGGTCATGTTCACCTAAATAAACAATGCACAAAGAAGTAAAAACAAATACCTTTCAGAAGGAAAGACAAAAACATAATAATTTCCAAATTGATTTGTACAAAGTGAAACCAGAACACCTGGATAAATGTGGCTTCACCTTAAATTGTGTGATATTGGGCAAAAGTTTTGATTCACCAAAACTCTTTTTTCTTCATTATTGTGTATGAAAGCACTTTCAAACATGTGAGTTCAGAATACCAGTTGTACAAGGAAGAAGTGTGGCACCGCGGCCAGAGCGACTGATTCCGGAATCTGGGGATCACGGTTCGATCCCTGGCTCCAGCTGCGGATTAGCCCAGCACCATATGACTCTGGGCAATAGCTTGCTTAATCTTCCCGACAGCGCCTAGAGACCCTTACGGGTGATTGTTTGCGCCTTACAAATGTGGATTATTACAAAAACCTTTTGTGCTTGATTTAACAGACTACAATGTTGCTCTACAATAATCTCGGCCATGTGCAGGGTTTACGCCAGTAGTGGGCTGTACCCTGCCAAAGCTGCAGGGCGGGCCGGAGGAGGGAGCTGGGGAGGAAGGGAGGGAGGGGGAATCCGGGTACAAAATAATAAATTGCCACCGCTGTCCGCTGCATCGCATTCTTACGGGCACAGGCTCCCAGAATGCACTGCAGCCAATCATGACGGTGCATGAAAGCAGCGTCAGGATTGGACTGGGCGCTATGACTCTGCGCTCCCAGGCAGACTGGGAGCCTGTGCCTGCTCTCTCCAGCCCCAGCAATGCAGCTAGGGCTCGAGAAAGCTTCACTGCGCATGAGGGTTTGGCCGGCCTGAAATGGCTGGCCAAACCCTCATGCGCAGAGGAGGGACAAGGGAGTGCACCACCACCCCACCACAGTGTCATCCCCTGGACCCGCCCCCAATCCTCGTCAGAGTCCCGGGGGTCCAGGGGGATTAAAATAAAATGATAATAAAATGATTTTAAAACCCGTTTTATTATGGTTTTAGTTTTAGGGTGGTGGGGGGGGGGTGGCGGTGATCGGCGACCATAATGGAGGGGCCGCAGCTGGTTTATACGACAACTGTCTTGCCTCTAAGTGCACAAATTGCTTATGTTTAAAAACGATTACTTTCTGTAAGTACTTCTCAGAACAGAGCAATAATGTGGCGTATGAATGTCAAAGCTTCACCTCTTATAGAAACACACATTTTTGAATTTTGAAGCAACATTATCATATTTTACCTAATGCTTGTTGTGTGACTTACATAGCAAACATTTTCAGGGCTCGGCTCGGGCACGGGCTCTAAGATCCGAGCCAGATCTTGCCTTGGCTCGGCTCCCCCTGTTAATTTATTGGCTCGCCCGACTCTGTTCATAAGTAGCTCACAAACAAAGGTGTGGCACTGAAGTTCTACTCTTCCACCCCTGCAAAGGGCCTGTTTGTTTCTGGGCTGCACAGTATAGAGAATACCGGGCAGATTCTGTGTGCAGTATTTCTGCTTCCAGTAGTATCACACCCCTTAAGACTGTGTGAGTGCATTCATCACACAAGCTTCAATGCCAATGTGAACTCCAATATCTCACACACCGTTACATTGCAAACTGCAGTAAGTCATACATAGGGCCACTGGAGTTATGCGGCAGGGGAGGGCCGAATTATGTGGCAGAGTTGATTAAATAATGCTGCAAGGAAAGGCAAATGATGCTGCATTGTGCAGCACATTTTGTGATAGTATTACTTGATTATTTTGTCATTTTTAAACTTGTTAACACTTCTGCGCATTCGCTGCACCTCATTAATGCCAGTTTAACACCCAAATATAGCAAGAAGCTACAGAAAGGTGACCTGTCAACCTTTGCAAAAGGCCTTCGACTGCGCAGCAACACGTGTCGCTGTGTTTTCAGTAACTTTTGAACCATTTGAGCGAGAAACAATTTTTTGGTTAAAACCTGCAGGTTATGGGGCAGATGGATTATGTGGCCAATGCGGCAAATATACAATTATGTGAAAATTGCAGTGGCCGCACAATCACGTAATTCCAGTGGCCCTGGTCATACATCTAGTTGGGCAAAAGCTGGCTGGGCGGGATGTGGTGACGGTGCAGCCATTGCTGGGGCAGTCCATGCACGTGCCTCGAGGGACAATGAATCATGAAGTGCCGGGGGCCAATTAAATGAAGGAAGTTGAGACGCATGAGTGAGAACTATACATTGAATGCTCTGGACAGGTCACAGTGAAGGAGCCCTACAGCCTAGACGGATGGATAGAAAATGGACAATGTGGTTATTCACGTCATATGGTGACAGCAGTCACCTGAGAGGAGGCTGCTGGGGTTCGACAACAGCCCAAACTGCAAGCGGCTTCTTGAGAGCTTAATTAGGACATGATTGCTATGGAACCTGCCCTGACCGATTATCCATAACCAAGGTGTATCTGGAGAGGTTCAACTACACACCAAGCCATTTTTGATTCATGACAACCAGAGGAATAACAGCCTTGCTGTCGACTGGGAGGGGACAGCAGCATTTGAATAATCAACTAACCATTCCTCTTGCATTTGACCATGCAGGGTGAGGGGCCTTCTACAAGCCATGCTCCACACACCCGGCGCAGACCATCTGTGCCATCATCTTCCACTGCCACCTTGACTGGCACCACCAGGCTGCACTTCCCCTGTTGCCACCACCTCAGCCACCTTCAGTGCAAACGTCACCAGACTTCCTCTCTGGCCACGACTCCTGCCACATCCACCGCCTTGCCAGCCACTGACCGCAGCACACTGACCACTGTCCCGGCTGCTGTACGGTCGGTGCAGGCCAGTCAGCCTAGAAGAGAGAGGAATAAGGAGGAAGAGGAGGAGAAGGAAGAAAATGGACCACTCTGGGAAGATGGGGCTGATTTAGAAGCCTGGAGCCCTGCCTCTCCCCACCGGCTGACATGCTGCAGGACCTGCAGCATCTGGACAGCCCGGGAGCAATGCGGTTCAATCCTTGGTGCAGACGGGGGGACGCGCTGCTGCCATGAAGTCAAGACAGGTCACTCCTAGGGAGCTCTGAAGAGTCAGCAGCCTGCATCCATCAGGTCTGTAAGGACAGAAAAGACTTCCATGTTCTGACTTCACACCCCTGTATCTGCAGAAGCTCACCCATGGCTTCATGTCATTTATGGGCCTGATGAAATATTTACTTCCTGATTGTGAAACCCCCTAGTGCCCTCAGGTGTCACTGTAATAGAATGGAGCATTGGGGCACGCTTAGGGTCATTCCAATGCTTGGCCCATGAGGCATTATCAGATGAGAGGACAGACCACCGCAAGCCCCCAGTGAATTTTTGGCATGCAGGTGTGTTAGCTGTGACACCAGTGCCCACATTAATTCACACCCACACACTGGACCCCTGCCTGTGCCAATTATTTCCTATCTTCTGAGGGGGGGGCTTGAGGTTCTCACCTAGTATCCATGTTCAGAGCAGGGGATATTTCTCCTTGAAGATTGTGCTCTGCTGTTCTTCAGAAGCATGGCGTCATGGCTGGATCCGGCAGGGCGTGAGCCCTAGGTCTGCATCACACACAATCTGTGCGGTGTTCATATGTTGCTTTTTCCAGTTACTATAGACTTGCTGAGTGGCTCAGAGAGCTACAAGTCGAGCATGTGCAGTCTCTTTCCCTAGTGACATTAAGCAAACCCTCCAAATGCCATAAACATGGCTTAGAAAGCATAAGCTGTCCTGGGGTCTGTAGGGAAAACAATGATTTGAGAGTAGGGAAAAGTGGGCACTCATTACCTGGCTCAACATGTAACATAAAGTTGGCTGTGAGATGGCCTGCAAATTTGCAATTAAGCTATGGTGTCCATCAGTGGACAAAAGACAGCACAGCATGTGGTTCAATGGGGTGGGGGCACTTCTAATACCAATGTTAGGGTCTCATGGATCCCCACTGGCATTGAGGAGCTACAGAATGGTGTCCCAGCCCAACAACTACCCCTCTACTCCTTGCCCTTTTGAAGAACTTTAAAACTTTAAAGACCTTTTAGTTTGGGAGAGTCTACCTAAGTCCAGTTAAGTATGGACTCTGGGTGAGTCCAGTTAAGTCCCCAGCTGAACCCCAGTAGTATGTGTCATCAGGGCAGCGGTCAGCAGAGCCAAGACCAATGAAAACTGATTAACTACTTTGGATATTTAGATGGGGCCTGTTCCCCGGGAGAGATGGGCTGTGTAGGTTCACTTGACATTTACTCTTTACAGGGCTTTCAACTAGTCAGGCCAACCCGTAAGAGGAGGCCCGGGTCTCATGGAAACAGAGAGGCGGGTGTATGATAGCGTCTATGCTCCACAGTAAAATCTGGCTACGCTGTCACATTGAATGACTCTATTTGTAAACAACAACAAAATGTAGGGCCCGATTTAGATCTTGGTAGACGAGTTACTTCGTCAAAACGGTGATGGATAACCCGTCCACCGAAATATAGATCCCATAGGATATAATGGTATTTATAGATATCCCATCCGCCAGAATATAAATCCTATAGGATATAATGGTATTTATAATATCCCATCCACCAGAATATAAATCCTATAGGACATAATGGTATTTATAATATCCCATCTGCCAGAATATAAATCCTATAGGATATAATGGTATTTATGGATATCCTGTCCGTCAAAAGATAAATCCCACAGGATATAATGGGATTTATAGATATCCCATCCGCCAGAATATAAATCCTATAGGATATAATGGTATTTATAATATCCCATCCGCCAGAATATAAATCCTATAGGACATAATGGTATTTATAATATCCCATCCACCAGAATATAAATTCTATAGGATATAATGGTATTTATGGATATCCTGTCCGTCAAAAGATAAATCCCATAGGATATGATGGGATTTATATTTTGCCGGACGGGATATCCACCACCGTTGTGACGGAGTAACCCATCTGCCAAGATTAATATTAGGCCCTAAGTCACTGTTTGGGCTGGAAAGGGTCACATCTCATATTATATTTTTCAGCTGTCTTATTGACAACCTAATGTGGTCCACAAATACTATGAATGTCAGATGTACCTTACATAATATTTTTGCTTTCTCACCTCTAGGTTCAATTGCTCCGCTTGTGGCCGAAGGTGGGAATCGTCCAAAGTGCGCATGATCTTCCACATCAGGAAGGCCAGCCGGCGTGTGCCTCAGGGCTGTGTGAAAATGCGGGTCTTCAAGCAGGAATGCCGGAGATGTACTGCGGCCATTTTGGAAGAACCCGAGTTCATGATTGAGAACATAGATGTAGCTGTTGACCGGCTGGTGACAAGAATACGCAAGGTGTGCTATGGAGAGGATGTGCCTGATCGACACGTCCGTGATTTCATCACGAGTGGGAGCAATGAAGGACCTCACGACAGCGCACACTGCGAGGCTTGCCAACTTGGGCTCTGTGACCACAGACCTCCAGCCAAGAACCAGGAAGCGCCAATGGTGAATCGAGTGAGAAGTTCCTATGATGAGTGGGATGCTCTGATGGTGCGGGGCTATGGGCATCTGCAGGATGAGAGCCATCAACCATTAATCCAGCAGAGTGGCTGGGCCAGGGAAAAGCCTCGCTACAAACTTCGAGGAACTAATCACCCAAGCTTTAGACCGGAGCCAGAGGTGGAGAGCGGCTGCCCATGCGTACTGCTCTGAACAAGTCCAGTTCTTGTTGTATCTCTTCAGTTTCCGGAAGCACAGGGGCAAACATGCCCTGTATCAGCTTTTAGGTTACTCTTTCAAATAAACGGGGATTGATATTGGAGATGTGATCTGAATATAACCCGTTCAATTGAGAGATTGGTATGGTTCACACTCTAATTGGACACAATCAGGGAAAATACTTATTTATCAAAACTCCAGATTCACTTTATAGTTCTTGTGCATTCATAAATTCTTATTTTCAGTGCTTATTTATAGGAATTTAGCAAGCCAAATGGTTTTGAGAAATTTACACTGCAAAGTGTGATGGGAATTGTAGTCCTTAAATTTCCACCCCTCCCTATACCTAAAAGAACTTTTAATGGGGCCATGCTACTAAGCCTTACTACAACCCAAAGCGTCCTAATATGTGAGATGATATAACTTTGAAAGATCTGTTTACACGTGAACTGTGAGGCATGTTCCATCAAGGCTACATTGAAATACCTTGAGAGTCCAGGAAGGCAGCAGTGTAAAAAAGGGTAAAAAGTGTATAATTTTGGGCTCTCCTGCAACTTTCCAAAGTATCTCTCACCGTTTCTCCTGGTTTCATTTAGAACATTCTGCCCTAATGGCTCAAATGCCTTTTTTGCATTACAGCCTTCCTGCTAAGTTCTATTGGACTATGTCAGAAGATGTGGTCCAATCAGAATTCCCACTACAAAGGCTCTAGCCAGGATTACCATCCTGTATGGAATGCTGATATTGGCTTAGCAATTGATCATGCCTGCATTCTTTTTTAAATATAGCTTTATTAATTTTTTCACAATTGAACAAAAACAAAGGAGTCTATTAACATAACCGTTTGTTTTATTTACTATACGCTTAAACAGAGTGCCATTTTAGCTAACCTCCTAGTTATGGTAATTGGAAAAATATAGCATGCACATTCAAAGAAAGAGACCAGCCATACACAAAGTCAGGGTTAAATGTATGTCAACAGCGCTACCTCCAGCTGCGGCATGCCGTCCACTCACACCTAGCGACAGGCACACGATTGCCTGACCATAGCCCACCTGAAGCACAGATTATGTTCGGGGACCTGGGTAAGGGTGGCATTTCCCGTATTTACCGCACACTGATTAACAACACCCCGACTTCCTTGGACCGACTGCGGACACAATGGGAGGACTGGGTCGGCCCCCTGGAAGAAGAGGACTGACGAGATGCCCTCATGGCCCCTAGAATGGTCACCGCCTCTGCTAGGCTGCGCTTAGTGCAACTCTACTATCTACATGCTGCATATCTCACCCCTGTACGTCTTCATCGTGCGGGGCTTAGTCTGTCCTCAGCCTGTACCAGGTGTGGCCATGATCCCGCTGACTTCCTACACATGGTGTGGGCCTGTCCCCTCCTGGCGAGATTCTGGAGGGGCATCGAGGATGAGCTCTCTGAGGTTCTGGGGTGGAGGGTTCCACATGACCCTAAGCACACGATCCTGGGCATCACTGATGGGTTGGATGGGTCGCGAAATGAAAAACTGTTTTTCAATACGGCCATGGTGGTAGCCAAAAGGGACATTGCAGCCTCATGGAAGTGTCCTGTTGGCGGAGTGGGGTGGACTGGTGCGCCACACAGGAGAAAGTAATGTACGCAGCACGTGGTTGCCCCAAGAGATACCGTAGAGTTTGGGGGAAGTGGTTGGGGGGAGAGGTCTAATCATGAGGGGCTTGATTGGTTCCATTGTATGTTTGCTTTGTTAATGTCTGTATGCTGGGTGGTGGGATTCTGTGACTGTAATTCTCGATCATTGAAATATGGTGTGATATGGCTGGTGCTTTCCTTCTGTAAAATGAATAAAAATTTGTGTATAAAAAAAAAATGTATGTCAACAGAAGTATCAAGATGCGAAAATATCAGCGGAAACGTAGAATGGGAGATAATAGCGTGCAAATATATAAACTAAGTCACATCTCTCTGAAAAACGCAAGGCTTATAAACACAACTTTAGGTTTTCAAATTCACTCCAAGTTGAATCCTATTTGTCCAAACAATTCAGAGCGAAGATTTTGCAAATGGTGTCAATGTGCAAATATCTTATACCAAATCTGCTACGGAACCAGATTGGTTAGATTTCAAGAACTTCAATGCACGCCGGCAGGGTTTGTAGATTCACAACACAAACGGATCCTCTGGAAAACACCAGACCAATATGATTTCAATCTAGCACAAGCCATAAGAGAATAGAAAGTTGTATTTGTCATTAACATATACAAAGAGCATTATTTTGAAACTCTCTGGGGTATTATATTTTCTAAAGAATTTTTCTGTTGCATTATTCTTAGACCCACACTATAGTACACAAAGTGTACTACTATATGACGACTGCCCTCAGTACCTCTAAGACAGTAACAGTAATCTGGGTAGCACAGTCTAATGTATTCTTAATGTGATCATTTATTAAGAATGGTTCTTTCAGCAATTGCAAGTTATAGAAAAGTAAAGCTGCTAATAATTCTATCGATAATTTAGCAATAAAGGATGAGTCAGCATCAAAAATCCACATTCTTCACAATTTCACTAATGTTATTGCACAAGATATATTAACGATAATGCTCTCTTGCTGTCAGGCCACATACAGACAGGAAATAAGAAAGGAAGTGTGCAGGTCTTCAAACCAAACTTGTGTCAAACATCAAATCACTGATTAAATTTGCTGCTTCCAGTTTTACATTTTCTTAATATACTTAATTTCAGCATTCTCACATATAGATTTATGAAGTGAAACAACCTTTCTAAAACCAGAGATCTTAGATAACTCATTCCAATATTTAATGATGAGAACTGGTGATTTTAGAAGTTTCAGACTCTCCCATTTTTAATCAATGCTGAGGTTCTGCTTTTGTGAAGATGGTGATTATGCATCTTCATTCAAATTCTACATGACTTTGCAATTACCATGGTCACTAGGATATAATGATTACTTATAAAGCTTAAAAGATGCTTAATTTCTAACTAGATCTGGAAAACCAAAACCCGAATTGTATATATTCGATTTAAAGATAGTCCTTGGAAAGCTAGACTTTTTTTCATATCCAAAGAAGAGACCCATATTTAGTTTGAACTTTTTTAACCGATTGTTGATGGAAAGTAGTAAGGAAAATTATAAATGAATCTATTATTTTGACATCATACTTATATTTGTAACAATAATTTTGTCTCAAAACCCAACCTATAAAATAGGCAGCAGTTCACACTTATTAGTTTTTGTTAGAACCTCCTTAAGACGTATAATTGTTATCTTAGCTAAGTCCTTATTTTAATACTAGAATTGGTGAACTTTTTACTAACCCTATCAAATCCAATGTCTATACATAATGATTCAAACACTCAATCTTTTCACATTCCAATTAACTACACTGTCTAAAACACTGCAGTAAAACAATTGTAATCAATTTGACAGACGGCTGTTTCTGATGTAAATACTTGTTGCACTCATGTCATAAATTTGGACCAAAACTAACGCATATAGGACTCCAAAGAAAATTAAAGGCCTTGAATGCTTATTGTCTGGAAAACAAATTGATGAAAATCTTTAATTTAAAAACTTTTTTTCGCAGAAAGAAAATTAATTTTGCATGGTTAGAGCAAGTTCAGGAGTATGAGTATCTGGGCATGACATTTTCTGATGATTTGAGGTGGGAGAAGCATGTTGCCTCCCGCAGACTTATACTTTCAACCAAAGTGAATGTCCTGAAGAAGTTTGACTGCAAATTTGGTAGCTATACCTTTGAACCCCTAGATAAATTGATACAAGGCAAAATAAAACCTCAGGCTGTTTATGGTGCAGAGGTGTTGGCAATGGATAGGTGAGTTGTTTGGAAGGCTTAGAAGGTCATTTTTTGAAATATTCCTAGATTTACTGAAAAATGCTATTATACAAGCCATCAGAAGGGAGCCGAGAACAGTAGAATGGAGTGCAGTGGCAGACGCCAGAGCTTTGCGCTTCTATTTCTCGATCAAAGCGAGGTCCCCGGTGAGAAACCGCCACTGCTAATTTTACCAGAGGTACTGGCAACTTTCCAAACTGGGAGGAACCCGGTGAGAGAAATTTTAAAGCGGAAGGAAGTTCCTGATCTGTGCACTGAGGGGGGTGGGGGGGGGGGGGTGGCTCAAGTTAGTCATGTAATGATTTAGAAATCCTGCGACTGAGGGTGGGAATGGACCGATGTTGGCGTTTATCAGGTTTGAAATCCAAAGTAGACGATTGCTATGGCTAATGTCCTTGTAAGTGAGGTAGGAAATATTCAATGATCCACCTTTTGATGAACTGTGTACTTTTCCTTGAAAAGAAGAAAAAGACCCTCCGACCAGTATTCAAAAAGTACGGGATACAGTCGAGAGAAATGGGGTTAAAATTGCTGTGTGATCTCAGATAACTGTATGTAGCCATAGCCATTGGTCAATACCTGTGAAAAAGTATAACATCTCAAACTATGCTTTTTTCCTCTTAGTGTATTACGTTAAAGGTCGGCTAGCCCATAAGTTGGTAGAGTGGTATTTTAACCGGGCAAGCAATGTGTTGCAAGCTGCGTGATATTTAAAATGTCTTTAACACGTGTGGGACAGTTTGGAAGATCTAATTGAGTCCTGTTCATTTTAAGAGGATTATTTGGTAAGACCTAGTGCAAGAAAGGGGATTAGATCTGTTAACAAGATTGACTAGGAGAATCCTTGTGATTGTGATAAGCTGCTATACACACTGCACTCTTCAATGTTGTATCTGAGCAAAATGAGCTGCAAGTTAATTGCTAATGCGGCATCTTTTGTCCTTTTAATGGATTGTTAATATATGTGGGACTTTGGGTTTTTGACCATTTACTGTCTTTTAGAGTTAGATTTTTCTTTTTTTTAAGTGTTATTTATTATTTTTCCATAACAACAATATACAGTACAATTTAGCCATGAATAGTACAGGATGTTCAATTATGGTCCATTCCTATGTAACAGTTACCAAGATCTTTAGAACAGTGTCAACCGTGGTCTACCGGCGGGGTATTATTTCTATATATCCACACACATGGCGGTATTTACTATGCTACTGGCATTTAAACATCATCTGTGCCAGTGTGCTGCGAAGGGGGGTTGTGTCGTGTTTGTGAACTCACCAGGTCTTGTGCGGCGAGCAGGTATGAACGAAGTGGCTGCCAGATGTCAAGTGGTCTGGAGTTTGGGGGTTGCAATTGCGCATACGTATCACTATTCGTATTGCAGTAAGTCATACTGTATAGCCATGCTTTTAACGTTGGTGGGTGTTTACCGCCCCAGTGCACAGCCACTTCCATTTTAGAAAGAAGTAGTGTGATTGCGACAAAACGTTGCATTGATTTTGGAAGATCGTGCACGTATCCCATAAGGGCCTGCGGTGGAGTAGGCGTGATGTCCAGTTCAATCATGCGGGACAACTCACCGAACACTCCCCTCCAGTATGTGGCACTCCTATCATAAGTCCACGTCATGTATGCAAAGTCTGTCAGTGGGGAATGGCACTTGGGGCACGCGTGGGGACTAGTCGAATCCATCCGGTGTACCTTTACAGGAGTAATTTATGCCCACCATATAAACTTTAAGTGTAACAGTTTGTGTTTGTGGTTAAAAGAGACCCTGCGTGTCTATTTGCAGGTGGTCCCCGCTGGTGTCTTTGATGAGAATCATTAGCAGGGGGAATTCAGGCGGTTCGAGTGGGTAACTGGAAATTTGGGCTCTAAGTGCTCCCTGCATCCTCCGCAACACAAACCGGTCCATAAGTGAGGCTTCTCTAAAACGGGCATCCTCTGTACGCGATAAGACGTGCCCTCTGGGGAACAGATCTCCTAACGTTACCAGACTGTGCTTGGACAAAGTGCGCTTCCTGTGTAATGGGTAACCATCGATTCCCTGCCAGTGTTATAGCAGGGGAATAGAGAAAATGGTTTCCGGTTGCCCGGATAAGTCGTTGCCAAGCCCAGCTGGTTGTGGAGAGTGTCTGAATGTCGTGTGGGTCGCGAGGTAAGCCTACCGGCAATAGTGCTGCCAAGGCTGTGGCCTGCACAAGATCCGCTTCAGGTCTGAGATATAGCGGCTGACCTTTTAAGTGTTTTATGGCTTAGCCAAGGTTATGTGTTTGATTAAAAATTATCTAAATATGTGTTGTTAATTTTTATATTTGGGATTGTCTATTTATGGATTGGGTAATGTGCATTATTTCTGTAAGAATTGAATTCATGGAAATAAAGTATTTTGATTCATTAATGTCAAAATTTTCTTGCATGACTGAAGAAGATATTTGTGAATTTATAGACATCTCTAAGGGCCTGATTCAAAGTGTGGTTACTCCATCAGAGTGACTGAGTATTCTACTTCCTCGCCGTGACAGAATAACCGTGTGAGCGCTGTTTCACTTTTAACGCACTAGAAACCAAGCTTACGCTAACAAGCGGTGTTTACACTGTCCATTTTCAACCACTATTGTAATACAGCATGTAAGGGCTACTATTGTTGTTTCCCTGTTCTAAATAAAGAATTGCAAGCTTTACACTAATAAACTGAGAATGTTCCTGGAGTCTTCACCCACACTGTTCCAAATCCAAGACATTCCACCTGTCTCCGGCTACAGTTGTACAAAGATATCTACTAGCACGCTTGTATAAACTGTGAGACTGGTAACATTCAATGCAATACCACTGTGAGGGAATCCTCTAATGTATTCTGTATTGAAGGATTTCCTTCTGCTTGTTCCTCATTGGTATAGCGCTGAGAATCATGCATTTATGTAGAGATGTTTGAAAGCCATTGTCTACAGTCCTGTAAAAGACTTGATTTTCTCTGTACCCAAGAACTCCTATTTCTCACATTTAGAAGGCAAACCTATGCCGGATTTCAGATACAACTTTACTAAGGTCTTTGTACTAATGATTTGTATGCCTTGCTACTAAACCTTCTGATGACATGTTTCTTGTATTTTGTCAACTGATTTCAGATGTACCTTGCAAACTTTAACTTGTGTCTGTCATTCTTACTGAGAATATTTCAGTCCTGAATATTGAACTTTCTATAAATGTGTTAGAGAAGGGTCCAACTGGGGAGCTCCAACGTCTGTATCAGGACTACACTGCTCCCAATCGTAGCCATTGGCGTGCTTTTGCTATGATTATTTAACACAGGGTAGCGCGCCAACAACCGCACTCCAAATTTCGAGATATCCGCGGCCCCAGCGGACATTTCTTACATTGGTAGGAACCGCCATCACAGAAATTGCTGTCAATGCATTGAAAATGTGCTGTACGGCTGTGTCAACATGACAGAGCCGTATGGCACAATTTAAATGTATTTTTCTTATTTTTTAAAAGAATGTCCCAAAGCGGGATTTTCTTTTTGAAAATATAAAAACAGTGGCCTCCTCGCCAAGGGAGTTTTATCCCATTACGCGGGGGTCATTGAAAAGTTTATACTTTCACTTACCATCACGTTTTTCATGGTAGTAAGCGAAAGTAAAAACTTGCCATTTGTTTGCCCACTCTAAATAGGGCGGGCAGACAAAATGCAAAATCTACTTCGGACCTTACTCTGTCTGTTGGGCCGTCGGAGGTGTATGTCAGTAGCGGAGACAGAGTAGTCTCCGCAGCTGACATACTGAATATCCTCTCACCTCTAAATGTGGCACGCAGGCCTTTAGTATGGCTGAAAGGGTACTCCATCGCGATTGTGACGGATTACCCTTTACACCGCCCTCTAAGTCAGAGATAAAATTTATAATGCGGTTACTCCCTCAGTTTGACAGAGTGGGATACTCTTTGCCCTGATGGAGCAGCCTCTCTCTTCAAATCAAGCACTAAGGACGGCAGTTAGAACAGAGCAAAAATAAACTGAGATAAGACCAACCAATGAAAGGTGTTTGAATTTAATTAATGACGATCATTGTTTCCATCTTTTATTTTATTCTGTTTTCTATTCAGTGTAGTTTGTATCATGTCATGGAAAGGATGTCGGAAAGGGCCATTGTAATCCCTACGGTGGTGTCTGAGCCGGCGACTCCCCTATTGTAGGGACTACGATCCGACCGACGGTCTGACGGGCTCCTTGAGCCAGTCCCTCCGACCAATGCGGTCCGACTGACTACATCATAATGCGGCTGTCGGGCCGCTCTGCTGGTTGTCGGTGGGACCGCCCCCGATGGCCTATCAGTGGCTTTCCCACCTACATCCTAATCACCCCTAATATTATTTAAAATGGTATGATTTACAAAAAAACAATGTTCTTGACGATGATATTCTGTGACACAATATTTCTTTACTAACAATATTCAAGTATCACAATATTAAAAACTCTATATTTTGTCTGAACAACCAGTGCTTTCTTACACTATGTGGTTCACTCTTATTTATGACTCCATCTATTTAGGTTGCACCACTTGGCAGGCTGGACTCCTCCCTCCAGCCACCAGCTCTTGTATGATTGATTTATAATTATGTTTGTGTTTCTTGTTTCCTGACAACCACAGGTTTCACAGCCTGTGGATTTTCATGAAGACCTACCAACCACTGGTTGTGAATATTTGTTTTTGTTTTTCAATTTTCACTCGGCACGTCTCACTACCAGAGAGGGTGCTGGTCCTGAAGAAGGCCTCTACCCCTTATGTTTGAGGGCTTTATCTAAGCAGAAACATGTCGACTTCCTTTATTGGATTGAATAAAACTAAGGGTCCATCAGGGGGCCTTTCTTAGCAATTCTGTGTTTTCCCTCTGTGGGGTTTACTCTTTTAGATGCCCTACTAGCCCTCACAGAGAATACTCCCCCAACTTGCTAACACCCCAAGAGCTCCTTTCTAATGAGGGTGTCGATGTGAGGAGGGTCTTCATGATTCAGTTTGCCACCCTGGAGTGGGTAAGGACCTTTGTCCTTTAAAAGGTTTGAACCTACACACTTCAGACAGATGATTCGGTCTGCGACAGATTACCCAGAGTTTTCTATGTTGTATTAAAGATGGTTCATGAATGTGCTCAGTAGGTTTAGAAATCATAAACTTTTAATGCCAACTTTCTCTCAATATCCTCCATGGTTAAACATACATTTATCTGGTCATATATTTGGTCTCTGTTCTCTAGGGCTGTGCCATATGGCTGTTCCTAATGTCCAAGGTAAAGTCTGTCCTTGCAGGGGATGAGAGTAGCAAAGCTACAGCTGCCTCAATGACCTCACGTGTTAAGACAGCTAAAAGTGACTGGGAACCTCACACACCATATATAAAAATTCTAGTAAGGAACACAATGCGTAGTCAAAATGGATTTCAAAAGTAACAAAAATTAACTATAAAACTCTCAGGGGAAAACCACACAAGAATACACTAATGCATAAAACAGGATTTACCTTCTAATGGGGATTTGCAGAAAGGAATCTATAATCAAGATTTGCTATAGGGGCCCATTTGAGTGTCTGTAGTGGTAGAGAAACTTTTAAGAACATATCCAAGGGCCTCATTTTAAGGTTTGCGGAAGGTCACCAAACCAATGACGGGCAAGAGATCCCACCTACGCCAGCCGCTCTTCAACCCACCTGCCAAATTTAGCATTACCCTTGGTGTGGTTGGGGAATGTTTCTGAAAAATAAAATAAAAATGCCCCTGAATTTTTGCAGTCTTTTCCTTAGCTTTTGGTGGCCATTTTTTCTGTTGTATTAACCATGACCGCCGTGAGGCCAAAACAAGCGGACCTTTTGACACAATCAACGTGGCGTCCTTTGGCGTCAGGTTTGCCGGTGTGTTTTTCCTCCTGATGAGGCTCCACCATCAAGAACCATGCAGTTGCCCCACAGTAAATGAGGTGGGGAAAATGGGAGTCAGGCAGTCAGGAATTGACTCTAAAGTGTCAGTGGTGGCCAAGAGGTTCTTTCGAACTAGCCTCACATTCCTGCAGCTCCCTTCCGCACAACACAAAGAACCAAAATAACAGGGGGAAAATCAGGACATTTGCCATGTTTAGGGCTACGCCAGGTTTCATGGGCTCGATATGTACTCAGGACAGGGATCTTTCTTGGCCAAAGAGACTGACATGAAGGTCAGTGTTGAAATGTGTGGTTGTGGCCCAGATCGATGATCAGTCATTGTAGACCATCTTTGGATCACCGTCTACGAGGTGGTGCGCGGCTCAGAGGGACGGCCTTACCCTGGCCGCCTAGCTGAGGCTGATGATGTGGGTTGGACCTGAGGAGAACAATGGGGTGCAGTTGTAACCATCAAAGTTCTGACCTCCATCGGTTCCCACTATCGTCTGCAGCAGGACCTTCCGAGGACCATGGATTGTGGAAGTGGAATCAGCGATGGCGGCCGCTGCAGTAGCCCGGCTCAAGAGTCCTCTCACGTTGACCGTGGCATGATGGGCTGACCTGATGATAGACATGCCTGCCTTACTCCCTCTAAGTTTGTGACATGGATCATTACCTTGCCCTCTCCAAACAAGAATACGCACCCACTCAACTGACTGAAGCCCTTTGACCCAATGGGCATCATGTGCCTCTGATTGAGTTAAAGAAGATATCATTATTTGGAAAGTGACCTGTGATCCTGCTCCTGTTGGTCACTACAGATGACAAGGCTCTTGTGCGGCCAGGGGTGCAGGTTAGAGGGCAGGAATACAGGGCAAAGACTGAAGGTGCGCTCAACATTTGGTAGGTGAGGGGACAAATGTAGTGGAAAAAGTACATGTGTAAGCACGCTAGGCGAGTAAAGCTGGTCAAACCTTTGTAGAGCGTAAAGACGACATTACAGTGGTGGGGAGAGCAGGTCTGGGTTCTCCCCTAAGAATTCTGTTAATTGACCTTAGAGGCAGACGGTGCATTTGTATGCATTAGCACAGCAGAATGGTCAAAATCTTTTGGGAGTTTAGAAAACTACATGGTGAGAAGAAATTGCCTACTGACTGATGCAGTTGGCAAAAGTTTCTCATGCATCTTCCAGAGCCCACGATGGTGACAATATTTTGCAACTCGCGTTGTTAGCAACCAGTATGTTACTGTAGTGCAGTTTGTTTTGTCAACTGTAGCACTGCATTTGCATTTTATACTGCCCTGAAAATCTCCAGGTCCCCTGCTGGCTGTGCAGAGCCTAGTGAGGGCGGGATGACTGTACGTTTCACTAGTGAAAAGAGGGCGCTTGATGGACTGCAGGAAGACGACTAGCAGTGTGCCAACAATAGCAGCGTCATTGGCCAGTTGAATGGGACGGCATGCTTAAAATCTCCTTTGGCCAAAATGTTTTGTGGAATAATAGAAGGAAGTGCCTGAAGAGGATGGCAGCCTTGCATAAGGCGGGTTCTGTTGAACTCTCTGGGTTGTTCCTTTGCGGCACGAATCGATGGCACTGGCCCAGTCTTTAGACCAAGGCAGGTGGTCAGAAGGACCACCGTTAGCCTTTAGCAGGGTTTCCTCAGGGCCAGCAGGGTCTACCACCACCCTGAAGGATGAACTGCCCCGCAGTCCCAGGCCCAGCTCTCCCATGCTGCCGCACCGCTCTGCTTCCTCCCTGTTTTTCTGAGTGCCTTCTCCAGCTTTAGCCTAGTTTTTTCCAGTTTCTCCTTCCTTTCCCCATTTTTATGAGTGCCTTCTCCAGCTTTAGCCTAGTTTTTTCCAGTTTCTCCTTCCTTTCCTCTTTTTTATGAGTGCCTTCTCCAGCTTTAGCCTAGTTTTTTCCAGTTTCTCCTTCCTTTCCTCTTTTTTATGAGTGCCTTCTCCAGCTTTAGCCTAGTTTTTTCCAGTTTCTCCTTCCTTTCCTCTTTTTTATGAGTGCTTTCTACTGCTTTAGCCTAGTTTTTTCCAGTTTCTCCTTCCTTTCCTCTTTTTTATGAGTGCCTTCTCCAGCTTTAGCCTAGTTTTTTCCAGTTTCTCCTTCCTTTCCTCTTTTTTATGAGTGCCTTCTCCAGCTTTAGCCTAGTTTTTTCCAGTTTCTCCTTCCTTTCCTAATTTTTATGAGTGCTTTCTACTGCTTTAGCCTAGTTTTTTCCTGTTTCTCCTTCCTTTCCCCATTTTTAAGAGTGCTTTCTCCTGCATTTGCCTCATGTCTTTTTACTGCTTCTCCTGGTTTTCTGACTGCTTTCATCTATTTTTTTTAAAGCTTGCTACCTCCTCTCGTTCCGGTTTTTTGAGTGCTTTCTCCTCCTTTTGTCTAATTTTTTACTGATTTTTTCTTCCTTTCCCCCATTCTTCTGAGGTCTTTCTCCTGCGTTTGCCTCGTTTTTCACTGCTTCTCCTCACAGGTGATTTGCCGTGATTTATAAATCCTGATTGATTGATTGTAGTGCCTGAGACATAGGACTTTAGAAAGTGGATGAAGAGCAGCAAGTGTGCAGGCATGCAAGATGTTTCGGCCCACATTCCATTTTGCTGTTCCAGGGCATCAGTCAGTTCCATGCATGCTGTTGCATGGAAACTGGCCCCTATTGATGGTGGCATACTACCGGCAGGCCTCAGCTGAACACTGTAGAATCATGGCAGCTCATGCCTGCAGTCCTTTCTCTTGAGAGGGAAAGTGAGGGAGTGTGCCCAGAAGTTTAGGCCCACAGGCCGCCGTACGATGCAGTAAGCTTGTACACAGGATCCAAACGGAGTGATGCTCTTTGCTATATCTCATGCCCCCATCAATAACCACTTATATGGAAATATGAATAGCAGTGGTAGAAGCAGGGGAAGGGAAAAGGGATAAAAGAGAAAACAAAGCGACAGGACTCCTCACTCTGCGGCATCCCTTGGCTGGTTAATGAGGTCTGTAGAGTGTAGTGAGGTCCAGTGCAAAGGAGATGTCATAAATATCTGCATGTCCAGAGAACTAAATGTAACTGGAACTATGAATTGACGTACTTGAACTTTATTGCTGCGTTACCAACTCTCTGTACTCCAATATGGAACAAGGAATTCTTGAAAACTAACCATGTATAAGTGTCTCAAACATACACATGTGCAATCGTATATTTTCTTATGCTTGGAAAACTACCTCAAGATTGTCATTACACACTCTCTTGTGGAAGATGAGATATAGTTTCAACTTGACTTCTGTAGGACCAAAAAGATACTAAAACTGTTAAAATCCTGTTTTTTTTTAAAGGTACAAAATACTTTATTGCGTGATTAATTAAAATCTTTGCAGTAGGAAAACTACATTCAAAAACAGTCTATGTTGAAAATACGCATGAATTACGATTAGACTGGATTAAAAGTCGTTAAAATACATATGAAATTCCATTTCTGTGCGAGGTTTAAAATACAATAAAAGAACCTGAACATTCCGAATTTACAGTTGTCGGTCTCCGCTCTCTATACCTTAAAGCACATAACAAGTCTGAACTAGCGGTACAAATAGTCTGCATATAAAACTTTTGACGGAACTTGAGAAATAAAGGTCATGTAGCTAAATCTATCTTTTGATTGTAGCCTACTATGATCGAATCGTCACTTAGTAGTTACATTTCACCTGGTTTTTGCTATATTCATGAATCGGACCAGCCTACATGCTAACTGAGTGTTGTTTCCCTCACAGCTGGCTATTAGTGCTTGCCTACGTGTTCGTATCCGTCTTTGCTTCCAGAGTGGTTTTAATAAAAGTCTTCGCTCTTTGTTTAAAGCTGTACAGCTACACGGTATATGCAGGACGTCCTCTTTAAAATCGCCACAGTTTATTTTTGTTTCTATAAGTTCCCAAGGTGGCAGACGCTGGTTTACGGGTAGGATTCCCATGCTCAGTTTCAAATAGGACTCCTTCACTTTTCTTGAGAACCCTGTTCCCAAATAAGCTTGTGGCAAGGACCTTGTGTGACTCTGAATAACAAACCACCTGTGAGCCCTCTTAGTCAATGTGGCCTCGTCTTCCTTCAGAGATAGTAGCTTTACTGTTTTATTTACAAGCTTCTTAAAGATTTTATGAGGCCCATTAAGTTCCCAGAGGTCTTGTAGGGCGAGAGAGCTTATTGCCGTTTGGTGGTAGATAATTGCGGGGCTGTCTTTTTTCCTTTTCAGCTCCTTCCATAAATAAGAATTCAGAGAGCCTAGCTCTGCTCCTTTTATCTTGTGCCGGCATTTGGTGTAGGCACCCTTAGGTGCTAATTGCTGTTTTTGGAGGCCAAACTCTAGTCTTAGTTGTGCTGGCGATGTGTACGGTGGGAGGTTAAAAATGATACGTATTGTTTTAGACATCACTTAGTCCAAGATTGTCTCCTCTCGCCCTCTCATACTTTCACTACCATGAGTGATAGATGGTAGCAGTTTTCCTCGAAGCACTTCTAATAGAGGAGTTGGACTCGGACCTGCTATTTTGTGCTTGAGGTTTTTTAATGCCAATGCCAGTGTGATCCTTTTTGTTTTGATCAGTGATTGTTGTTGTCCAAACGATCCCCTTCTATCGAAGGTTATTCCCAAGTATTTATATTCTTTGACCACCTCCAGCTGTTGACCTCGCAGTTCCCATTGAAGACAGTGTTTTTTTTCCGTTCCATTGAGTATCATCACTTTTGATTTTTCTAAGTTTATTGATAGCCCGTTCTTGTCTGAGAAACTGCTTGTGGTACTTATAAGATGTTGCAAACCAACTGGGGATCTACTTATCAGTATTAGATCATACGCGTACAATAAGTTCGACAATGTTAAACCTCCCAAGTTTGGGGCATGATGGTTACAGATGTTGAGCTCTGCTGAAAGGTTCGAAAGAAAGAAGTTGAACAGAGTCAGGGCAAGAACGCATCCCTGCTTCACCCCCTTTGTGGTCCTTAGATTCCTAGATAGACAGTTACCTGATCCTAGTTTTATTTGAACCCATGTCTCCGAATGAAGTGAAATCAATTGGTTCAAGAGTTTCGGGTCTATATCCCATTCGGATAGTTTGGCCCAAAATTTCCTTCTCTCTATACTGTCAAAGGCCGATGAGTAGTCGATAAAACAGACGAATAGTGGCTTTTTAATTTTTATAGTAGCGTCTATTAACAGTGAAAGCGCAAGGATGTTTGTCACTGTCCCTGAGCGTTTTTTGGAAGCCGGACTGGTTGATCGGAATTACGCCTTTCTTTGATGCCCATTCAGTGAGTTCTTCCAGCAGGAGACCTGCAAAGTATTTGGCATCTATAGCAATTAATGCTATAAGCCTGTTGTTTCTTCGTATAGCAATGATATGTGCTTACGAAAATGCCAGCACCTTTATACATAGTCAATGATCCTCCTTAAGAGTCCTCGCTGTTCCTTCAGGGAATGGATTAGTTTAATATAACTCCAGTATTATCTATTCAGATAAATGTTCAAGAGAATAGTTCAAAGTTTGTTTTCATCGACAAACCAACATTGTCATGTTTCTATGTAATTATTTAATAGAATACTGCCTCATTCATAGCAGCTCAGATAAATGTTTAAGAGAATAGTTCAAAGTTTGTTTTCATCAACAGTACAACTTCAATATACGTTGAGATCCAATGGTCCAGGGAAATCTGGAATCCCTGTAGCAAGGTCCTGGATGCACCAACACTGTAGTTTTATGGCCGAGCATAGGAGGCCATGAACCATGAGGAGTTATACCTGATGATCAAAAATGGCCTCTGTCTCTCTGGAAGCAGGTGAGAGATTTTGACCTCAACACATGTGCTGCTTCAGGTGAGAGCCTGTCAGCACTCTGTCCCCAGCCACCCAGACCTAGCAAATCTGAACTACCACCTCCACCCTGATTGGTCACACAAAGTGGTAAGCAGAACCTCCAGACCTACGTCCTGAGAGTCCCATACAAGCTACCAAAAGCACCCTGGGTGTTTTGGGGTTTGAACGACAGGGAAGCTGCAGGGAGTGGGGGAGTGGGTACGCAAATTGTTCTTTTTAGTGCATTTTTGCAAACGTTCAGGGCCTGTAAGCAACAATGTATTATTAGCGAACCCACCACAATTTCATATGTTAATAGAACAATTGAAGTGTACCAAAACTACAATTCCCAGAATTCATTGTGGTTTTTGAATGACTACTCTAGACTGCTCCAAACATTTTGCAGTAACAAAAAGAAGCAACTCATTATCAAAAGCATTAGTCCTCTTCCTTTTACAGGGCTGAAAGGTTGAGAAAGTTTCTGTCACAAATTTAACCTTTGATCTTTTTTGGTACAGGTCTTGGCAGCAGGGGCTCAAACTACTGAGCTACCTTACCATAAAGGGATATTATGTCATTATAACTGAAACAGTAGACAATCCCTCAAGATCTCTCTTAAGTGACGTTAAATAAGAAAATCTCTCTGAAATAGAGACTCGGATATTCAGATTGGGGCAGGGTGTGGGGGAGTGGGTAGTCTGGTGCAATAACATAGAAAGAGCAGTGTAAAACCCTTTTCCACATGTGCTATGGATTTAGAGGCCACCAAGCCCTCAATGGAGGTAATGACTTATGTATAGTTCGAGTCTGAGTGGAGAGCTATGGAGTGTTGAGCAGCGGGCTTGCACCCATGAGGCGTTGATCGTTTACAAAAGTTTGTTTTAGTAAAGTTTTCTATGTGCAGGACGGTCTTTGCAATTGATTGATCTTCAAATACCTTCTGAGTTGGCGGAGGCTAGGAGCCACTCTGATGTTGACCAACCTGTGGTTCCAGATCCAGGGTCCATAGATGGAGAAGGTCTGCTTCTGGGCTTATTCTCGGATTTTCTCTTCTCTCTTGTGGGTGTGGGTTCGTGTGAGGTTCTACATGGTCTTCTAGTGTCAGTGCTTAATTTGAATCGGTGATTTCCAGTGCTTGACACCGGCACTTAATTGTCAACACCAGCACTTATAACAGTCTGCCACACAGTGGCACTGACTGGCTAATTTAGAGATGAAGACAGCAACAGTTGCTTATTAATTCAATATTGAATACAAATGGCAATCACCTGCCGCCTAATATATTCTTATGACTTGGGGACCTCAGCAGTCCGATTTGTCACACTTGTCGCATTCTGATGGTTGGTAGTTGTTTTGCTACTTTCATTAGTAGTATGTCAGGGGCAATGTGTGATTCAAGCTGCAGTTGCCTCCTAACAAGAGCCCTGGCACTTATGTATTTTTACACAAATTAAGCACTGTCCAGTGTGGTTATTTTCTCAGCCAGTTGGTGGGGCGGAGTCATTACTGTAGAAGATGCAACTGGCTGTGAAGATGATGTACCCTTGGAGAGGGGGGCCATCTAGCGCCTGCAGAGGTAGAATGATGTAGTCAAACCTGCCTTTGATGACGTCTCCTGTACGTAGGTCGCCCTCACGGGAGGAGGAGGGGAGTGGAGACCCTTGACTGCAAACATCTAGCTGTGGTCTGTAAAATGAGTTGCTTTGTTCACCGATGATACCACGTAAGGACATTGTGCACTGCTGTCGTTCACAAGAAGGCATGGGAGCATCACTCCAGTTAGCATCAGACATGCCACCTCTAGTCTTGACTATGGGAACCAAGGACTATTCTCGGCCTGTGGCTCAGCAGTGTGTGATTTGTAAAACAATAAGTGCCAGCGCCATCGTCAGGAAGAAACAGCAGCCTACACCATCCATTGCCCCTGCCAGCGTTGCCAGTGACAGTACCAATACAACTACCATCACACTCCTACAAGTCTGCAAATTCATGCTAGTCAAGGCCCCCAAAGCTATAAGAACGGCTTGGGTGACACGTATTAGTGATTGTTAATGCATATTAAATTAATAAACAGCTGTTTTGCTCATACCCAAATTTGGCAGACAGCGCCACCATGTGGCAGACTGTCACAAGCGCCGGTGCTATTAGGTGCCGGTGCCTCGCACCAGAAACCACTGGCTCAAATTAAGCACTGTCAGAGTCGAGGGTAGGGTGGGGAAGGGTGCCCACCTCACTCTAAGTCATCATGGACAGACCTTCCAACCCAGGGCTTTTTAGTGGAAACTTGGTGCATTATGTGTGTAGCTCTCGTTTGCTTCCGTGAGCTGAGTAACGTACCTGCTAACTATGATTTATAAATTAAGAGCCCGGTACTGGAAACACTGTCCATGATTACATGGAGTGAGGTGGTCACCCTAAGGTGGAGGGTAAAAAAAAACTTTGATTTTATGTTAAATTACCCTGAAAATGAGAAGATCTTTTGAGCTGGCGCCCTCATCTCGGGAGTTCCTGAAGGCTGGTGGCTCACCATGACCAAGACACAGAATGAGAATGTAACCAATCTATTCTATAAAATATTACCTACTGGCAGTCGCCAGTAGGTAGTTATAGTTAGGACCTATTTTCCATAGGAAATCCGCAACATTCTATTCCCAATAACTTCGGCGCCGATTGACAAATCTTCGTGAAATTTTTAAAACTTTTGGCCAGCTCCGGTCCGCTCCTATCCTGAAAGTCTCGGGGTGATTCATCAAGCGGGGGCTGAGAAAAAAGGGGGGTCTCAAAACGTGTTTTCCCCATGCAATTTCCCATAGGAACTTTAGCCGCAGCTACAGCCCGAACTGCTGAACGGAATTACACCAAATTTGGCAAAGAGGTAGTCCTCAGCTCAGACTCATGCCTTTTGCTTAAATGGTGTCAATCTGTTGAGTAGTTCCTGAGAAAATTACAGTTAAAAGTACATATATATCTATGGCCTCGGAGGATCCGTGCACCCTTTTGCGCACCCTGAGCGCACCCTCTGCTCACCCTGCGCGCACCTTCCCGATCACGCGCTGAATGCTAATTGGCTGTCAAGTGGTTATCAACATTCGAAACCAGGAACAGTTGGCAGCCATTTTGTGACTCGGAAGAAGCGAGGCTGAAGAAGTCTGTGGAATAAGTGTGTAAAACGTGTAAAGGGGGCAGGGTAGAAATACCCTGACCCTCTAGACCTGCTTAGGGGGTCCCAGAAGGACTCCCAGGGACCCCAATTTGTTTTTTGAAAAAATCGCAAAGTGCGCGCAGGGTGCGTGGATCCTGCCAAAAAAAACCAAAAAAAAACTGAGCTTTGTTTATAATTAGCCCCCGGGGGGCCAAATCTCGGGGGCAAAATTTTTTAATTTAAAGGGGGGCCAGAGGGGCTCCCCAGACCCGGGGACCGCCACACCCCTGGGGCTACAATATAAATTGGGAGGGGCTCCAAAGCCCCTGCCAGTATAATTTGTGGGGGGGCTCAACGGCCCCCCCAAGCCCCGGGACCACCACCCCCTGGGGCTTTATGTATTGAGGGAGGGGGGCTGCGTGGCCCCCCTTCTGGAGCCCCCGGGGGCCCTGGGGACCGCCACCCGCCCAGGGCCGGCTCCTGCAGTGTCCTGGGGTGCCCACCCCCAGGACACTATTGTTTGCTATGAGAGGGCGGAAGTCTCCAGCCCTCCCATAGCAAACTTGGTTTGGATTTTGAAAGAGAGAGCAGGGAAACCTGCTCTCTCTTTCAAAATCCAAACCGTATTCCTTTTCCACACGTGTCAGCAGCTCCCCATGTGGAAAAGCAATGCTGGCTCCCGAAGGACGCAGGGAGCCGGCTGGGACTGTGGGGGTGTGGGGGCGTTGGGGCTACCCCCACGGTCCCCAACGTTTTTTATAAGCCCCGGGGAATGGGGTCCCAGGGGATAATAAAAATTAGTGATATGGGCTATTTTTTTTTTTACGGTAAAATTAGGAGTCGCGCATCATATGATCAAGGCTTGTAAAGAGCCGAAACGTGTAATGGCGACTATGCAATAAAATAAATCTGAAGCACTTACTGAGTGGTCCGTATCCGTTTTGTGGAGATATCCGGGATGCAACGGGACTGCGATATATATATGCTGCAGGGGACTGAACCAACATTGAGCGCTGCATAAACCGGTGAACTGGAACCGCTTTGGAGGAGATTATATATATATATATATATATATATATATATATGTATATATATATATATATATATATATATATATATATATATATATATAATATATATATATCACTTCACTCCGCGTTCTTATCAGAATCTCCACCTCCAACACAGACACGGACCAAAATTTCAGTGCTTATTTTATCTTTTTTATTGCAATGTCGCCATAATGTTTCGGCTCGTCCGAGCCTTGATCATATGACATTGTACTGGTATTGTGCAACCGGTTAGCACTCTGTCAAATAAGCAGAAATACAACAGAGGCAAAAATGGCGAATAATAAAATGTAGCAAATAAAAGAACTAATGACATGTAAAAGCAAATATGTTGTTTACGGGATTGAGTGCCCTTGCAAGAGGATTCTTGAACATGTAAGAGCGTCAGTCAACAAAGATCGAGGAAATGCTGTAGCTAAACATATGGAGTCGAACCATGAAGGAAACTGGAAGCTGCTAAATTTTTACGCATTGGAAACAATACCAAACAGTGAGAGAGGAGGCAACCGTGAGAAAAAACTACGGCAGTGAGAATCGAGACAAATTTTAAACGTCAGAACTTTCACTCCGTTTGGTTTGAACCAAAGTGAAGAACTGTATACCCACCTATGAATTAACCTGATCAAATTTATAAGTAAAATCCATTGCTGAACTATAAAATGAAAGAAACTTTACACACACACACACACACAAAAAAACTCACTGGGATAACTCAATGAAGGGGTTACAGAGTCAAAGAAAGAAATTGACTAAAGCACTATCAATTTAATCAAAGTGATTAGAATGGCAAAGCCCACTGGAGGGCTTTATTGAAAAGACAAAACCTGAGAATAACAAGAAAAGTAATGTTTGGAAATGTGCACACAGATGTGTATTTAGTACCAATGACGACATAAAAGTATGAAAGGTGTAAATACACATTCATGTTTAATTGTCAAATATTGCTATGTGTGCATATGCTAGATGCATATCAGTTAAAATATGGCAGAATCCAACTGGTTTATTTTAATTAATTATATAATCACTCAGGTTTTGAAACTCACCGCAATTTTCATCACATTATTAATTTAACCCCTCTATTCAAAGATAGACACTAACACTTAGAAAATAAAATAAAAAAGCAAACAAAAAACAAGTATTCAGGCACTAAGGCACTACGATTCCCATAACACCTTGAGGTGGGTTTTAGGTTCAAACTTGGGTCACATGTCATTAAAAAGCATTTTTATTGGTTGAAACAAACACTGTCATTTACACCGTGATCAATTACTCTGTGAGAACGAAACGCGTCGGTTGATCTTTCGACCTGGGAAAACTTTGAAAATAAAGAAACTTGGAAAACCGTCTTTCTGCGAGTGCGACTTTGTTTTCCCTAAAAAGGATTGTGTTTGAATATATATATATGGAAGAAGCTGCACAACACCTCAATGATAAAGACTGCTACAGAAAAGCTAACTTTATTGAACTAAGGCAAATCAAGGAAAATGTGTTCAAGGAATCGGTGCAGTGGAAACGCACTGGCCTTTTAACAAAAAAAGAAATTTGCTTTTTAAAGAACGATTACCCAATAACTCCTACGCTGTATTTTATACCCAAGGTCCGTCCACAAAAACATAACACCAGTACCAGGGAGACCTATAATTTCAGCTCAAAAAAGCCTCCTTGAGCCCATGTCCAAATACGCTGACTATTTTTTGCATGAGTTTGTGTAATGTCTCCCTTCGTTTATTAGAGACACCAGTCATTTTTTGTCTAAATTAGACATGGGAGAGTGACTGTCTTCTAATAGTGATGGACATTGGTTCATTATATACTAATATTAGACATACTGAGGGGATTGAAGCAGTGCTTTACGTTTTGGGTAAACGTAATATTCAATTTTATGAACACAACAAAATGATTTTAAAAATCATTTAGATTTGCCTGACACACAACTACTTTATGTTCAATAAGGAGATTTACCGACAGTTGCATGGGGTGGTGATGGGGGCATGCTTCTCTCCCTGCTATGCATGTCTTCACTTTGGTTGGTGATGTCATCAGTGATGTCATTTGAGATGTCATCAGTGAGGTCATCAGTGATGTCACTGACCATGTCATGAATGATGTAATATGTGACATCATCAGCAGTGGATTGCGAGCGCGTGAGTTATAGTTAGCAGAACTAACTATAACGGAGGAAGTTCAATGGTTTTGTACGAGTGAAATGTCCAGCTAACTATAACAGCCCTGAAACCTATGGTTTTTTCAGTGAATTTCTAAGGTTTTTTAAATGCTAATTCCTAACTATAACATGTCTGAAACCTATAGTTTTTTCAGTGAATTTCAAAGGTTTTTTAAATGATAATTTTTAAATGTAATAATAGTTATATGTATTTTTTTTATACTGATTTCTACAGTTTTTTAACTGTTTATTTTTACATATTTTATTTTTTAAATCACATTATATATTTTTAATATAAATGGAAATAAAAATGTTTTTTAAAATATTGAAACTGAAATATTGTTTTTTTTTGTTTTATATTTTTATTTTAATATATTTATATTATTTTCTTTATTGTTTTTTTTTCCAATTTTTATTTTGGAGTCGCGCACCCAAAGTGTACCTTTCTCGATCACTACGCGGAACCTAGCCGCCATTTTAGAAATGTTGTGAACGATCCACGTAGGGTGTGCAACGGGTGTGCATTTTCTGAGACATGCGCGATCGCTATGTGACTGGTACGCGACTCCAGCTCCTCCGCATTCGCGACGCATGCGCAGTACTGTACGCGACACTCGCGCGCTTCCACGTGACGTCCTATACTTGTTCGGCGTGGTGGGTGCGCAACTCCCGCTAAATTTTTTTATGTCTAAAATGACATATATATATGTCTTAAATATACATATTAGGGTAAGACATTATCTAAGCTATTCATAAAAATTATATTTTTTTTCTTGTAATAAACTTATATTACGTTTAAATGCAATTTCGCGAAGTCGCGTTGGGTGCGTGCTGCCTGTGCGTAGGGTGCGCGGACCCCATGTGACCTGAAAAAAAAAGATTTGATTGGTTCATAACATTTCTCATTCTAACTATTGAAGGACCCCACCCATTTCCATCATTCTTCTTTGAGCTTCTTTGGAGAGTGAACTCTGAGCTTGGAAGAACCTATTCCCATTACTTTTTTTGGGGTGTTTTTGAGAATAAAACCAACATCATGGCTTCAGGACAACAGCCACAGGACCAGGAGGAACATTCTTCAGAGGAAGAATTTTTACCGGAAGCTCCACGCCCACAAAGGCCAGTATCAGTGGTGTGGAAGTTTTTCACCTTTCCGGAGGGGCAGAAGAAAGTGAACGCCACCAGAGTAACCTGCAAGATCTGTGAGCGTGTCTTGTCCCGAGGTAGTGCTGAGAAAAAATACTCTTGCGGTACTGCCTCGATGTATAAGCACCGGAAGACTCTGCATCCAGTGAATCTGGCACGGGAGGAGTGCAGGAGAGCACAACAGAACCCTCCACCTGCAGTGCCTGGTGCCTCTGGCAGTTCTACATCACCATCACCACCGGACATACGTCCTGAATTTGCTCTACTGAAGCAGCACTGCGTAAAGTGCAACAAACTAATATCCTATGGAGAGCAGTCTGTTGAAGCAGTGTGTGCGGCGCAACAAAATCATCGATGTTAGACTTTTCTTTGCTTTTTTTTTGTTGGGAATGGCTGTTAATTCCTGAAGATTCCTGTTTTTTTCGTTCTTTTTTCTCTTTTTTTTTTGAAAAAACACCAAAAAATAACAAAATCGTACATAAAAATACATAAAAAATATAAAAGAAAAAAAGACGAAAAAAAAGTTCTTCTCAGAACTAACGTCTCTGGTTAAAGAAAGAACTATATTTTTATGTTAATGTGTGAAAGTTTGTTTGAATGTATGTGTATAGCTTAATTGACTGAAAGAATGCATTAGTAGTGTATGGTGAATGTATAAGTGCAGAACTATAAGTGTGTTGGTTAGTTAGGGGACTGCATGCATAGTGGATAGGGGTTTGAAGCAGTCCATGTGCTAAGGCCTGGCTCGTTGCATGAGTACTTGGATACTAACTGAATGATTAGAATACTGCAAGGAGACTGCCTGGGAGAATTTATAAGTGGTTGGGTATTGGCGCAGTAAATGGATTAGTACATGGTGCTGAATGGGTCACTGGAGGACTGCAAGGGGAGTGACAGGGTGTTTGCTGGAGTGTATAGATATTGGCTGGGGAATTGAAGGTGTGAAAGACAAGTGTGTAGGTGGTTAGAGGACTGCATGCATAGTGGATAGGGGTTTGAAGCACGGTGATACCTCTGAGCAAACTGAGGTGTGAAAAAGCACAGCATCGTTGAGGACTAGTGCTTCAGTCTACCATGCAGGCACCAAGGGCTGTGTGTGCTTACTCTGAGGAGAGCCTCTGTGTTCGGGCCCGTACCTGAAATGGAAGTTAGTCACTTGCACCAGGTGGAGGGGGGCTTTTGTCGGCTGGCAGATTCACTCTAAAATTACTTCTGAACAAGTACGGGTAGATCGGAGCCTCTCCTTCTTATAAGAGGCACCAAGTGAAATAATTGACCCGCACGGTAATTGAACAGCTACGCGGCCTTTCATTGCATGCATGCATGCTTCAATCCTGCATGGATTACACACAAAGCTTTGTTCTGGTGAAAACCTTAACTAGAGTTCAGAGTGCACATCCAAATATGGTATTCGGGGGAGCACAGTTACCTGTTCTGTTGGCTGTCCTCGACCATCAGCAGGGACTGGTGCTCCTGCCAGCATGCCCTGCAAATACTTTACTCAAACAGTCGCACGTCCTCCCATCACCGCGCTGCTGCTCGCTGGCTCTGACACTACCATCCCGGTGCCCACAGGGCACAAGCTGCGGCACCACTTGTCTTGGTGTGTGTGGCATAGACAAATAAAACAATCACTGCTGCCTGGACCAAGACACTCATTATTTTATAAACTCCAAAGGGCCGATGAAGTGGCAAATCATGCGACTCCGAGAGGGCTCCCCGGACCACAACTTTTTTTTGCCGTGCAGTGAGTGGCCGATACAATGTTTCCAACTAAAAGTCTTACACTGCGCCGGCCAGCCGACCCTTTTCACCATAGCAACCACTGAGCTCTCCCCAAGCCCAGCCAGCATGTTATCTAGATGTTTATTGTCTCGGCAGGGAGACCAGGGCTTTAAATGGGCCGGGTCTCAGCGGTGCTGAGCACAGAGAGTTTTTTAAAGGGGGCCTCGAAACGGGTCTCTATGGTCTCTGTTTTGTGCCTTGGCACAGGCGGTCCGTTTTTTTAGCATTTTAGTAGGGGAAGGGAAATCCTTTAAAGAGAGCCATTTTCTCTCTGGATTTCCCTTCTCTTTTTGAAACTCAGGAGCAGCAACATTGTCGTGGTGTCACCAGGGCTTTAAGTAGAAGCTTTTTCAATATTATATATAAGACATAGTTGCTGCTTATTTATCTTATGCAACTAACAACCATTGACAAAGCCAATGGTCCTGACTTGTTGTAGGTATGATGTTACTTGTTGTATCATATATCTGGATGCAATGACAGAAACAGCAAAATACCACTCAGGCGGCACACTATGCTGAGCACAGATTTTTAGCTTACGTGTTTTAAGCCACGCCCTTAATTACATTGGCCATGCCCCTTTGAGAGACCCCCCATTTTTTCATCCCACTTAAAGCCCTGAGGGAGAGCATCACAGCAATGCAATAAAGCACTATGCACTGACTGCTTTTATGAAACAAGAAGCCTCATTGATCCCCTCAGTGAGGCAGGAAGCTCTGTATGCGTGACTAATGCATTTTAGTGCGGTGATGCGGACACCAGCATTAACCTCATCCATGCTCATGACGAGCCCAGCTCGTCATGAGTCACAGTGGAGCTGTGCTCATGACGAGCTGGGCTCGTCATAAGGGCCGCGGTCCGCCCACGCGCAATTGATTCCCCGCCTGTGCGGGTGAATTAATCAGTAGGCGGAGTCGTGACGAGCTGGGCTCGTCATGAGCACAGCTCCACTGTGACTCATGACGAGCTGGGCTCGTCACGAGCACCGCGGCCCCCCTCCCCCGCGCCGTGGAGGAATTACCCCCGCAGCGAAGGGGTTAAAATGCCTTAATCTCCGCCTGATGAGTGATACTTGGCAGGGCTGAGCAGCCCCCGCATATGAAGCTATCAAACATGCCTAGATCTCACTGGAGTCCATGCAAGGTGTACACAGAATGACGCTAATTGGATGAGTTCATGTGGATTGTACAAACGGACGAGGGCGCTGAGCGTTGCTTATAAAGCTGTTGACTGACGCTCTATAAACATGATAGATTGTGGTGGATTCGCTAATAATACATTTAAGTTTACAGGCCCTGGCTTTGCAAAAATACACTAAAAAGAACACTTTGCAATATTTATAAGAGAGAGAGCGAGAGGGAGAGAAAGAGGAGGAGAGAGAGAAAGAGAGAGACCGCATGTGTGTGCGTGCGCGTGTGCGCACGGGGGCGTGATGGGAAAGGGAATATTGTAAAGTTTCTTATACAAGCTCGCTTTGCATTATGAGCTACTTAAGGGCAATTTCCAAACCATTTTATTGTTCCAAGTGCTCAATTATCTTGCGTCATTGGTAGAACTGCTTAGCTCCATTCCTGATAAAGTGTCACTCAAGTGTCACAATGACGACATTAAAATATCACAAAAAAGTGCCCTATTGGCTCAAACACTTGAAGGCGATTTTAAAAACAATCTACCACAATTGCATTCTGGGCTCCTTTCTCCCTAATATATATTGCAAAAATGGTCAGACATCTCATTCGGGAACAGATTGTGCTTGCAACAAAAAGAATCGTTAATTCTCTTACTCTACACTAACCTTTTCCTGGTGAATGAACACAGATTGTGCCTTCATAATGTTTTTAATCAATATAGCATCAGAACGTGTCACCATGGAATTAGTTTCTGTATGAGGGGAGAATTCGCCTCTATGACTGTAAGATGTGTTATAGCAAGAATTGCATTTTGGTGCACGGCAAAACGGTTCCTGAACTCTATGCTGTCCCCCTCACCCTTTGTTCTCGTTTTTAGATTTAACTCGCCCGTGAGTTTAGGATCTGCACCTGTTTTTAATTGTCATATTAACTAGTTGCCCTTTTGCACAGACTGTAGTCACATGAGAACATAAGCTGTGAAATGTCAGCATTAGTCACTTTCTGGACCATATGCTCTTTTTATAGGCTTATAAAATGTATTTTATTTTAATTAACTGAAATAAAATGCCGGGGGAGTCCAGCGAGGTATGGCTTGCGTGGATCCCCCAACGTTTTCCTACCCAGAATCCCCTGCAAACCTCAAATTTAGCTGAAAAAAAAAAATTACCACATATTTTTGTGTTAAATCACCATGCCGGCACATATGCCCTACCCCACAGCGTTCTCCTTTATCTCCCGAGTAAAATGGTACCTCACATAAAATGGTTTTGCCTGAGATTTTTCCAGCAAAATCATCCTTTTCATGGGGGTTTATCTTAAAAAATATATGCTTGTCTGCTTCTTTTCTCAGCATTACTTACAGTTAGGTGTTTTTTTTAAAACCGCTGCCTCATTAATTAGCAAAGTTTTAAAATTCATGAAAAAATTATATCAAAATGCAACTTTGCAAATTCGCTCACTCCTAGTGCAGACCATTGTCATTCCAAGGATGGACTCAGGAAAGCTCCCTCCTAGATGGCTAGTCTGACCCACTACTTTGTCTCCATTATGCAATATGCAACCTTAATCCAGGCTAGTTTATGAATCTAGAATGCATGACCACATAGCAAAACGTTTAAATACTTGGCCATGCCGCCTTCTAAATTTAGACTCTGGTTTAAGGTGACTCGTTTTGCTCGTATTTCCAGACCAATGGGCCAAGATAAGGTACAATTAGATTCCCTCTCTTTCTACCTGCAGGCCGTGCACACTGCGCAAGAATAACTTTATAAAGGTCGGGTTTGAAGCTTTTTGCACTACAAATAACTCAGTGATGAAAGTGTAAGATCCTGGTGTAAGAAAATCGCCAAACCATGTCAAGGAAGATTAGCCTGGTTGGAAGGGAACTAGAGCTGGTCAGGATCCACTTTTCTGGATGGACACTGGGTCAGCTTTAAGGTGGTGCGACTGGTGCAGCCGCACCTGGCACGGATCATTGGGGGTGCTGTGTGTAGAAATAACGTATGGGTTTACAAGCACCTGCTGTAGAGTTCCTTGAGTGTTCAGCAGTTTTCAGGCAATGATAAAAATGTCAATATAATTCCGGTGATTAATGTTCCTGCTGGAGAGAGATCAGAGTTTTGTCTAGTGGCAGTTAGGCTCATCGTAAAGTAGTGCAGAGGGCTAACGTGCCTGCTCCAAAGAACGTGAACCATGCAGATCACAGAACTGTATTTTATGTGGATAGCTCGACGGGTTACTGTTTTTGTCACAGAAACCCTTTGGTTACTTGCAGTTCATAAGTTACAACCTAAATGAGAACAGTGAGCTATGAACTGTCATCAAAGAGCTGTATGCAAACTGCATGGTATAGGTTAGGATGTTATGCTTTTTCCCACCATCTTCTGTGATCTTAATGTTGCTAAAAAGGGGTTGTTTGGGTAGAAATACACTCTTATCAGTAAAGCCAATCTCAACCGCGGAGATACTGCCTACTAGTACGGATGACGTGATTCCTACACCTTGTAATCCTCACTGTCTATGTAACATTTTCTATACACTGACCAACACATGTATGATTCATCATCTCTGTATAATGTGTGTGTGGTGTAAAGTGCTCCGACACCCTACACTGGTATGAGTACCGCTATAAAACATATGAAATGCATGTGAGAGAGGGGCTACTGAGAGAAGAGGGCACTGCTGGAGGGTGGTAGTGACGGAATCCCTGAGGAGCTCACTGTGGGCTCCAAAAACATTCTCACATGGGTGCCACCTGTTCTAAAACCAGCCCTGGATCTGGACTTTGGGCAGATCAAATACAAAAAAGTGTGCTGTGTTTTGGCAGATTCTAAAAATGGGCTGAGGTGAGGTCTTTGAGTAAAATAAAAAATGGAGGTGTGCACGGTAACCTCAATGTTTACAATGCGCGGTAACCTCAATGTTTACAACGTGAAACATCTGTCTTATGCATTTAGTGGTGCATATTGCATGGGCCCCTTCAAGTAGCGAAACAACTTATTTATAGACTCTTTTTAGGTCTCGCCTGGCGTTAGCAGCGCGCATGCGCTGCCCTCACCATGAGAGGGCCTTTTGCGATCGATTCTTCCAAAGCTTTACATGCACGTGTACGGATGGACAAAGATGGGTGCTCTCGCCATTCAGCCAAAGCTAAACATGCACGCGTACGTACGGACAGTGGAAGGTCCGACGCCACCTTGTTTTAATTAGCGTGGCCTTTCACTTTCACGGCCGCGTCGCTTTCACGGCCGTGCTTGTTTTATCTGCACATGATTTAAAAGCTGATGCGTGTCTGGCGTGTGACTGACTGCACATGCCCCTGTCCTGCCGGCCTTTCCAAATGAAACCCTTCTCCTTACACCACTATAGGCGAGTGCATACTTCCTGCCAAGCGGGCGTGCAGTTAGCACCTCTCGGTGAATGTCTGCCCGCTGCCTGGAAATACTCCCAAACACTGGGAGGCAGAGACGCTGCCCTCTCCCACCTGACTTCCCCCTCCTCCTCCACAGACGTCAGCCAGTGCCAGAGCAGACGCAGTGGGTGGCTCGGTGACAATTTGCTAGATGGTTGTGTTGTGTTTTTATGCGATAAAAAGGTTTTGATAAAAACACCATCAACACGGAATCAATGCCGCATAATGGAACTTTGAGTTTGGATTGTTCAGGGTACAGTGATTATTATAGAATAACACGACCTTAAAGCCTCCCGTTACCTGTCTTAATGTAAATACTATAAAGATATATATTTCTAATTTCTAGGTCATATTTTGTGAAAAATTAAGGGGCAGATTTATAATAACTGGCGCATCCCTGCATATCAGCAGGGATGCGCCAGTTATTATGCGCCACAGCTACGCCACCATGGATGCGCCGCATTTATAATGCGGCGCACCATGGGGCAAAAACGGCACAGATGCGTGACGCATCTGTGCCGTAAAAGTGGCGCATTGCTGGAGTTGCGTCGCAAGCGCGACGCAGCTCCAGCAATGCTCTGGGGGGCCCTATCTTTACAATGCTGCGTCAATCCTTACGCCTGCTTCAAGCAGGCGCAGGGTTTTGACGCAGCATGGGCCTAAAAGTGACTGAGTGAAATCTTGTAGATTTCACTCAGCCACTTTTAGGAGGCGTTCCTGCACCGGAACGCCCCCACCTGCCCTGGAACGCCTACATGTGGCGCAGGGCTTTACAACGTGACGCATCTCCCAGATGCGTCACGTTGTAAATACCCCGCACCATGGCGCAGCATTTGCGCCGCTGCTGCGTCACAAAAGTGACGCAACGGCGGCGCAAAAATGGCGCAAGTGCAACATAAATCTGCCCCTAAGTGTGTTGCCACTTATGCACGTATTTGGCACGCTAAAGACATTTACTGTGACGGCTATATTTCAATATATCTAACATTTCTTAAGGAGCGCCGAAAAGTATCTTAGCGTGTGAAACGTGCGGTGTTGAGGGGTGATCGTGCAAGGTTGATTTGTGTGTTACATTGTATCGCGCTACAACCAAGGAACCGGCATTCAAGCGCTTGCTCGCTGGCAACATATCTAGTAGCTTATACAATGCACGCTGGCTTTTAATCTTCTCCCTTCCCTTCCTTCTAACATACTGTTTACATCTCTAGCGCTCAGAAGCGGTCAGTCCATGGAGTATTAGCGATATACCGATAAATAAATAAATGTGAATGCAGGCTTCAGGTCTCGAGACCGAATCATGGAAGTGTCACTTCAGGTTTCTTTTTTTCTGAGATCATTAAAATAAGGGCGGTGGAGTTGGTGCGGTGCGCTATAACACGTTTTTAATCGTCCTTTAATAAAATGATGTATCTACGCATTCGATTATTATGTAAAGCACCATCATCCCCTCCTCCCAGACACTTGCAAGCGCTTGAACGTCCTCGATCAATAATTACCTAAACTCAGTCATGAAAGTTAGTTGGTTAGACACTCTGCGACCTCGCAGCCTCTAAAGCGGCTACATTATTTTTTTTATTTGTTCTATTGTTTGAATATATCATTTTTATCGCGGTTGTGAACGGTTGTGACGTATGAGGGAAAACGAGACAATTTGATATTTGTCGCAACGCGCACTCAACTCTACAGTATTAAAAACAGGCTGTCTATGTTCTTCGTAAAAAATGTGTTTGTTTTGTGGCAAATTCCTTTTTTTTATTTTTTGGGTATTATCTCGTTAGTAGGCAATAAATAAAAGAGATTACTTCTATAGCACAAAAAATGGTTCATACACCCGTACTGAGAGCGCTGATACTATTATGATCGTGTTTTTTATGTTTCGTTAAGACTTCCATCTGGCCTACTTCGTGTAAAGTGCAAGTGTTTTTAATAAGTTAAAGTGAGCTAAATATATCAAGTAAGACGGGGGAGGGTCACAAAACGGGTTCAGGGGTCCTTCGACCTCAGACAATCTGCTCTATTAGACTTCGGGAGGGGTATCTGACAGGGTGCGGGGGTGGGCGAGTCAGAGGTGGAGCCCCAAATTTACCATCTCGCAGACGTGCTCGGTTAGTACAGCCTCAGAGGTTTTCTGACCATCTGATTGCACATCAGGCAGGGTAACATACACGGCTTGGAAATCTATGTGCAATCAGGCCACGCGCGCTGACTCAGACTTTCATCCTCCTGGGGTCGATACAAGTGAGTATCATTTGAGGCGGATGATACTGACGCGCCTGTTGTTTTAAATGTAGGGAGGTCGTTTCCGGTCGAACTGGGAAAAACTGTATATTGACTATGTTTGCAATTTCAGAATTCTTCACCTGAGGAAATAAAAGCGTATGTTCGTACGCATGTGTGTGTGTAAGAAGAATCTCTAATATATGGACAAACACATAACTATCTCCAAACCTTATGTACTCGTACTGGATGTATAGTTAGTTTACTAACTGTCAGTTGTCGCTCCAAAACAAGCAAACTATGATCCCGGCTAACCAGGTTGACCAAACTGTGTGATCCTTGGAAAATCATGGTCGCAGTTGCTTGCAATTGTAATAAAATAACTCTGTTACTTTCTTTGAGTAAGACAATTCATTGTAAGAGCAACAGAGCTCAGTGGTTCGCATTTAATTTAATCGCGTTTTAGTAGGACGGAAGTCTAGCACACAACATGAAAGAAACAACAGTATGAAAGCTGTGTGTGTTTTTTAAATGAGCTCGGCAAAGCATCTGAATACGCCAAGTGTATGTTTCATTACAGCAAGCTGATTCGCTGTAACATTGGCATGCATTTCGATACACTCATGCTAGAAACTCGGCCTGAAGCAAATATAGCGCCTTCATTATTAAAGGAGGATGTGGCATAAGGGTTGCTGACTTTGGCAATGGTGGGAGCAGATTTGAGTCTGACATTGGCTCAACATCCCGTGATTCTGGGCAAATCACTGTATCAGCAACACCCGGCGATAATTATCGCTCAGCGCTCTTAGCGTGAGGATAATTATCGCCGGGTAACGTGGATTTTTATCGCTGAGATAGCGTGCTATTAGCAATGCTTATCTCCTCAGCGATAACAATCCTTACGCTACCTGCCTAACGTGAGATTATCGCTGGAAACCCAGCGTACCTTTGAGGGGCAATGGCCTTTTCCATCCCTTCTTGGTCCCTGACTAGGGGAGGGGGGGGGAGTGATTTGCGATTAAGTGGATCTTGTGCTCCACATACAGGCGTTGGGCCACTTTTGTCACTGTAGTAGCACAATCAGGATACTAGGAGCATTACATTATGGTGTAAAGAATGCATGCCGTTCCTACAGATCCCCAATCCTCTGCTCTAGTGTGCAGACCACAACTTTGTAATCGGTAGAATGTTTACACCAAATAGGCCAATTTGGAAAAGAGGGTTGGTTAACTTGTGGGGGTTGGGACGGGTTTCTGGGTATGCCTTACCAGGACAGTGACACACACTTTACACGAACTGGAGCCTCTGTGAAGGTATGAGGGAAACGCAAACTGGTACATGGCACTCTCCCCCCCCAACATGATGCTGGGCATTATGTTGGCAGGATCTGTGACTGACAGGCAAGGGCATCTAGGGGCTGTATTAAGCAACAAGGGCAATTGCATGGTGTACCGAGTAAGTTGTCACTCCGCGAAAGGGGACAGTGGCACCACAGTGGGCACATTTCATATATTTTCCAAACCTGGTCAGGAGTGCATACTCGTGCACAACAGCGCATGCGGTAGTATTATCAGTTGCCCTTGGTAGAACCTTATTTGGGGGCCCCTGTTTGGAACAGCTTTGAATTTGATACAGTCCAGCTCTTTCATGCCCACTTTGGGAAGTTACTGACAGTGCACGGGCATACTCTTCCAATTTCTAAATGTGTTTCCATACAATATTCAGGGATGGTGACGTGTTTGCAATACGGTAGCACAGCAGCAGCTCACTAATAGTATTGAATTTAATAGGTGACTCTACCAACTAGCATATAGGAGGTTCTGTTTTGATCTAAAAGAAACCTTTTAGTGATGTCGTAAGGGTGGAACACATGGCCCAAGTGGCGCATGGTTGAACTTTTCAAGGAGGCAACTGGGCTCTGGAATCGGAGCGCTGTGAGTCGGTAGTGCGACCGTTTGTGTTAGTTTTGCTCTCACAGGTTGAGAAGATTAAAAAGAGACTTGTACTTGGTTGGCGCCAATTCGTTATGAGACTGTGTTCTTTGCTAGCACATGCGCCACCTGTCCAGAATCGTTGCATTTTCAGTATACTACTACACCAAAGCCATTTTGGAGCGGTTCGCATGGTTAGTGTCCTTTGCTCGAGAGGGGCAGATTCGGGCCTCCCGTCCCCGGGTAGGGCAGTGCTCTCTAGATGCAGCTGCTGCTTGGGGGGCCTTTGGGGTGCAGTTTGATGATGGCACCATGGATCAGTGAGTGGCGTGCTCAGTATGATGCGAAGCCGGGACGAGCCGGTTCCCCCTCTCAGCGCAAGGTGTGTACATCACACAAGGCTTGTAGTTTGCAGTCGCCCATCGCCTATACTTGCGGTGCCAGGCTGTTCAGACTGACTATGTATATTTGTGATACACTGCTCCATCTGGGCTACGTCAGTCTCATACCAGACCACGCACTTTGACTCCCAAAGTATTGGATATATGTTACTGTCTCACACATGCACACTCCAAGCTCGGGAATATCTCACAAAAGCAGCCTTATACCTTGTTCTTAGAGTTTCTTGTTGGTCAAATGGGCGTAACTACTGATACCGGTAGGTCTCCCTCATCTTCATGATTTGATTGCTAGCAAGAAAGTGTCATTCATAGTCTTTCAAATGTCACTCTTAGTGCACTGAATTATGGTAATGTCACACTTAGCAGTTGAAACCTAGGCAGCCATGGGTGAGGGCGGCTGCTCTCATTTGGCTATGTAAGAAAGCTATTATTGTGGCTTATTTATCTTATTCAACTAAGAAGCATTGACTAAGCCAACAGAAGGGCTTGTTGTAGGTGTTGTGCTCCTTTTTAGTAAATCTAGGGAGGCAATGACATAGCGGTTAAATACCAGGCAATAGGCAGCACATTGCCTTAGGAAGCGGGGTAGCCCTGCAGATCAGTTGGGCCTACACAAGCCACACATATACCTCCTACATTCTGGTCCACACACCTATCACAAACTGAGGGAAGGCAACCATTGCTTTAGAATCCCTCGCTTAATTTGTACTCTGTCAAATTAGTGGGCACCCGAGATGTCAGGCAATACTGCTATATGGGGGCCTTCGTGGTCTTAGGCTAGTAACCAGAGGCACCGAAGCCAGTAGTACTAGCTTACAGGTTCATGTATTTGGTGGATACATCTGGACAATGGCAACCAGCTCATCTGTGCATCATCTCCCTCAAGAAAGCAGGCATTATTTGAAGCCCCCATCCATCGAAGGCATATATTTATTTTAGGACACTTCTTGATCTGATAAGTAGCACGGATAGGGAGCAGAGTAGTCGGACAGCGTTTGTGGCTTGACACACAAATCATGGCAGGGCACACATGGGGGGGATGCACAATAGACATACAGTCACACAAACCAGAGGGACACCTTGCAGTTGTTCCACACAATTCAACAACAGAATTGCCTGCAAAACTGTCTGATCGATGCAGCAGAGTAGGTGCACTCTGTATACAAGGGCATGCTACCAGTTGCTCATGTGAGACAAAACACCCGACCTATAGCCGGGGAGCCAGGCATTTGCAGAAGTTGCCATTTAACTAGTGGGTTGCGGTGCACAAAGCTGGGGGGAACATGGGGTCATAGCATAATTTGGTACAATGATTAAGAAATGTTAGTTTCGGCATTCCCACTGCTCGGGAAAGGGCAGACATTCGTACATGTTGTTCCCCCCTCCTATACGTCAGGTACACGAGGACACCAGTGCTTAATGTCGCCTATTCCTTGGCAGGACAGTCACCAAGGGGGGGGGGACAGGCCATTGGCATGCCTTGCCAGGACAGTGAGAGCCACTCACACTATCTGGAGCCTCTAGGGAGGATTTATGTTGGAAACACAGACTGGGGTGCGTTGGGCCCCTAACCCCTCACCAAAGTTGCGAGGGGCATCATGCTGTCCGGTGTCTTTGTGGGATGGGCAAGGGCATTATAGGGCATTAGCTCGTGACTAGACATTTTCAGGGATGCACAGAACCTGGTAGTCTGACACCACTACTGGTGTAAGTATCAAGGGTCACAGGTGGATAGCAGGGACGGGGCATCTGTGACCGGTTGAAGGTTCAGCAAACAGGGTGGGCTGAGTAAGTTGTCAGTCCACGAAAGGGTGCAGTGTCTAATAACGGGCACCATTCACATATTCCCTCAAACCTGTTTTGACACCATTACTATGTTCACCAGGGAGCAATCCAAAAGAACTGTCAAATTGTCTGGTCAGTGGGGCGAAGTAATGCACCCTAGTAGGAGACCACGAAGACCACAATGTGCAAATTGGCAACCAGTTGGGGACAGGTGAATTTTTGTGGTCTGGAATCACCCCCAGCTCCCGTGGGAGGGAGCTCGGTTGGGGGAGGCGATGGAGCCTGCGCGCAGAGGGTCATCTGCACTATGCGTTTATTCACTGAGCAGAGGGGATTTGGCTTCTGTAGACATGGGTTGCTACACGCCAAATTCACAGGGTGCTTTGAGGACAATGGGGAACATCTGTCCAGTTAAGCATGGACCTATCCTTGCTGGATAGGGGGAGAGGCACCATAAATAGCTAAAGATAAAGCCGCTACTTCAGGCAAAAGGACACTGCTTCAACATTAAAGCCACAGTTTGCATTTTAAGCAACCAGTTAGGGACATGTGAACGGTGGTGGTCAGAGATCACTCCCCGGATCCTGTGGCAGGGAGCCCGATCTGGGGAGGCAATGGAGGCTGCGCGCAGGAGAGTCAGTTACGCGATGTGTAAATTCACCGAACAAATGGGGTTTGGATTCATAAAACATGGTTTGCTTCATGCTAAATCCACAGCGTGTTTCGAGGACGATGGGGTACATCTCTCCAGAATAGGCATGGACCTGTTCCTCCTGGGCCTAGGGGAGGCCCTGGAAATAGCAGGATGTAAGTAGGAGCGCCGGCCTTGGTAGGGGGCCCTGGCTGCAACGGTCGCCACACCCAGGGCTGTGGCGGAGTTACATGGCGATCCAGAGGCGGAAAGGTACTCAGGGGTGCCCTCTTCAGGAGTACAAAGGGTGCTGATGCCGAATATACCCAGGAAGTCTGTGCGGTGGACCCTGGGGTGCGACGGCGCCCCATCTATCCTACGGGCGGTTAGAAACCTGTACAACCGGGGGTCGCTTGAACGCTCCGCCCCTCGTAGGGGGGGGGGGGCGTGAGTTATATGGTGGACCAATGTTTCACCGGAAGTGGGAGGGGCTATCCCCTCACCACAACCGCTAAGCACCGATTGGCTAAGACCACGATGCAAGTTGGCCTATCAGGTGGTAGGCCGCGAGGGGCGGCTTGCCTTTGGATCGCCTGTAAGATAACCCACCATGTTGGCATATTTGGTATGCTAATAAACCTGCAGCAATTTTCTCCACCAAAAAGTTGTCTTGTCTGCTTATTTATGCTACCTATATGTTGCTGCGGGAGGGCTGGTGAGTGTGGCCGATATTGGCACTATGCGGGCTGACCGACACAGTCCCCGCAGGGGACCCTCATAAGAGGGTGGCCCCTTTAGTGCCACAAGATGGCACACTGGGCAGCCTAGTCTTTTGGCCAGAGACCCCTGCTGGGGTCCCGCGCGTCACTTCCGGCCGAGGGGAGGTTCAGGGAGAGGTATTTAGTCCTCCCCCGCCCCCCTGGCGGCCTCTTTGTTCCCTCGCCCTGACGCCGACTCCCTCCCATCCGCTTACCCGGCGATCAGGGTGAGGGGAGGAAGGATGTTCTAATCTTTTTATTTGTGTTGCAGGTGGAGTTACATGGCGATCCAGAGGCGGAAAGGTACTCAGGGGTGCCCTCTTCACGAGCACAAAGGGTGCTGATGCCGAATATCCCCAGGAAGTCTGTGCGGTGGACCCTGGGGTGCGACGGCGCCCCATCTATCCTACGGGCGGTTAGAAACCTGTACAACCGGGGGTCGCTTGAACGCTCCGCCCCTCGTAGGGGGGTAGGCGTGAGTTATATGGTGGACCAATGTTTCACCGGAAGTGGGAGGGGCTATCCCCTCACCACAACCGCTAAGCACCGATTGGCTAAGACCACGATGCAAGTTGGCCCATCAGGTGGTAGGCCACGAGGGGCGGCTTGCCTTTGGATCGCCTGTAAGATAACCCGCCATGTTGGCATATTTGGAATGCTAATAAACCTGCAGCAATTTTCTCCACCAAAAAGTTGTCTTGTCTGCTTATTTATGCTACCTGTATGTTGCTGCGGGAGGGCTGGTGAGTGTGGCCGATATTGGCACTAATGTCATTGCGGATTGATGGCATGCAGTGATGTCCCAGTGACAGGGGTGCAGCCTGACCCCTGCCAGGAGGCACGGAAAGGTCACGTGCATCTTAATGACACTTCTTCCGAGCCTCCATCACTTTGGGAATTGGTATAGCGCACAGTTAGCTCACGAAGCGGCGCAGCGCTTTACAGAGGGCGCCGCAGTAGAAGTGCCTAACATGAGGTGTTGTAGACAGAAAGTAGACGGTATGGAGCTCATCTGAGACGAACCTGTAAGCCATGCTCAGGAGGGGCGGGGCAGAGCATTTCAGCAGTGAACACCTCACCGTGCGGTTGGCTTTTACTTGGCTTTTCCACTAAACTTATTTTCAGTTTGAGTCACAAGGACACAATGTGATTTGCCGAGAACCACATGTTTTTCCAGTTAAGGGGGGAAGCCGGGATTAAGGCCCATCTATGAGTGTTCCAAGCCCAGACCGCAGGGCTCAGCTGGAGGGCAGACGTCTCACCCCCCCCCTTTCAAGAGCTCTACCGGAAGGACTCCCCGAAGAGAGGCCAGGAGCAGGAGGCGCTGTTTATGAGAGGACAGGACCGGGCGCTGCTGGGAACCGCTGACACAGCCGCCATGACCCACCCTGAGATGTGTGACAATGCCGAGCCCAGACACGTCCTCTGCCTGACCCGAAACCTGCTCCGTGATCACAGGAGCAGCAACCTCTCCCACTGAGCAGCCCCCCTTCAACACTGACTCACCCTTCCGCATTGAGACACACCCGCCCACCTGCCCCTCACATGGCTCCTCTCCCAACCCTCTGTTCGGATTTTTCTCCAGATCTGGGGGTAGCTGTGAGGGCTGGACTCAGCTCCAGTGTAAAGGATTTTAGAACCGAGGGCAAAATGATATTTTGCCTTCTTGGTGCTCCCACTGCCAGAGTTGCATAGTAATTTCTGAGTGCTTTTCGCACAGTTTGGCGCCCCCTCGTGGTAGTGCCTGACTGTGTCTGCCTTACCACTCCGTGTCCGCACGGTGCCAGAGATGAAACTGCTCTCACACTGCCCAGCCCTCCCCCCCCCCCCCCCCCGCGAAGGTCTCCTGGCAACGGAGAACCACTTAATGCAGCAGAGTGGAGTGAATTTATATTAACTATGAGTGAGTGCTGCCAGTGGACAGGACTCACTCACGCAAAGCCACAAAGAATAGGCCATGTCTCCTTCTTACCTTCTCAACTCTCTTCTTTTTACATCTCTTTTTTCTGCTTCTAGCTTTCTTTCTTCTTCTCTATTATAATATCACTCCATGCACTGCCTTTTTGGTCATTTATTCATTTTGACTTTTATCTGTCTTTATTTTGATATATTGTTAACATTCTACTATGCTGTTGACTATAAAACATGCTGGCACCCAGGGCTTTAAGTGGGCCGGGTCCTTCCGGTGCTCAGCACCCACAGTTCTTAAAAGCAGTTGCTGACGGCGGTCCCTATCGGGCTCTCCAATTTCGTTCTCACTCTCAGGGTGAAAAAAAGCCATAGTTGTTGTTTATTTATCTTATGCAACTACCAACCATTGACACAGCCAATAGTCCTGGCTTGTTGTATGTATAATGTTACTTGCTGTATCACATATCTGGATGCAATGACAGAAACCCTGGGGGGACTCTTGGACACTGTTTATTCTAGGGCGCCCTTCATCAACGGCAGGAAACTGGTAAGTTACTAAAATTGTAGGAGAGCAGACAGCAACGTCTATTCCGCATCAAGTATCTCTTCGACTGCCTGTCCCTCACCATTCCAGAACCCCTGTGTCCATGGTGATTGTTTCCATAGCACCTGGACTGCATCAGGCTAATCTGATACTACACATCCTTCCCCTTTAACAAGTACAACGGAAGATATAACCTATATAATAATTACCTAATGCAAAATTCACTAGCTACACTACCTCAGATGCTAAACCCAACCTAAGAGTTATTGCAAATAACTCTATAATATATTATGTAAATTGATATCACCATGTACAATAGCATTACGGTATCGACAAATTAGCTTCACATTGATTATAAAATAATTAACCCACACAAAATCTTTAAACTCCTTAGGACATAAGGCGATCCTCCCACTGTGAGCTGTCTTGGAACCATCCTGATAAATGGTACTCTTATCACATGTTCTACTGGCACCCTGCCCTATTGCATCCAGATATATGATAGGACAAGTAACATCATACCTACAACAAGTCAGGACTATTGGCTTTGTCAATGGTTGTTAGTTGCATAAGATAAATAAGCAGCAACTATGGCTTGTTGTACATGATATTGAAAAAGCTTCCACTTAAAGCCCGGATGACACCACGACAATGTTGCTGCTCCTGAGATTCAAAAAGAGAAGGAAATCCGGAGAGAAAATGAGTCTCTTTAAGGGATTTCCCTTCCCCTGCAAGGCTCACCTGGCGTGACGACATGCCGTAACGTCTCCACTAGTGAGACGTGTGAGCAGTGTGAGCAGGCGCACATCGATGTGCCTGCTGTCACTGCAGTCTGGGGAAAAAAACGGACTGCCTGTGCCAGGGCGCAAAACAGAGCCCGCTAGAGACCCGTTTCGAGGCCTACTTTAAACAAGCATTGGCATAGCCAATAGGTCTCGCTTTTGGGACCTTATAAGTATTTATTTCTGCAGCACAATATCCTTGGTGCAACAACATACATCAACTGTTGCATGGCTAAGGTCCCAAAGGCGAGACCTATTGGCTATGCCAATGCTTGTTTTACTAGTCGTCAACAAACAGTCTAGTCCCGGGCCCTGCATTACCCGAGGCAGGCTGACTTTCGATTCCCTCTCTCTGGCACTGAAACCAGCCTCCGGTGCCGCCTACATCCTGTGGTCCCCTCCGGCCACAAAAAGGACAGACGTGCAGGCCTGGGCTGGTTTCCATCCAGTGTTACCTGCAGTCGGTTCACTTTACTCTCTCTGGAGGCGCTGTGCTGCCCCCTGCTTTGTGGGTCACCAGGGGCTCCTCTGCACCGAACACAGACATGGACCAAGAGACGTGGAACAGCCTCTTCCAAAGCAAGATCGCGGCGCTGCGGCCCCGGGACAAGTGGACCCTGGACCAGGATGACGCTGCGGAGGCGCTGCCCGGGTGGAAGCAGTACACGCTGAACGCCTCCGCCAGGTAGGGTGGCCTCCCAGTTCAATTGGTGAACTCATTCCTGTTGTGGCTAGTAATTAATTCCATGTAGGGCAGCGTTTGCCAAAGGGCTTGACCTGGAGTGGTACCAGGCCATATTATGGTCACAAATTTAAAATAAAAAAAGTGCAAACATCGCAGAAAGAAGAGACAGGAAGAGAATCATTTTTCAGAAGTCGAGATTGGCGAGCCACTGAAAGCTCGAGCCCGGCTCGAGGCTGAAGCTCGGCTCTGGCTGAGCTCGAAGTCCTGTTGGAACATCGAGCCCATAACGAGCCGAGGTTTCATCCGGCTTCTGCCTACCTTCCCTCCTCCAACCCTTTGCCCAGGATGTGGCGTTAGGGCCAGTGCTGCCAATTTTGGAACTGGTTTAACCAGGTTCGAGTCTCAGCGTCAGCACAAAATCCTGTGATTCTGGCCAAATCACTTAATCTCCCTGTGCCTACCGAAAAGGAATGTGTCCTTCTGTAATGTAACGTGTTCTAACTGATTTATTTATTTATGCATTTTTATATAGCGCAAACTTTACCCGGAGGTGTCATATCGCTGTACAATGGAACCACTTACATTACATAAGGACTTCAGACTACATGAACGACATAAAAGATACAAACAGATAAACTCTAAATTCACATACGAATGGGAGTAAGTATATATGTCTACGACAGATGCCAGTGGTTAGAGTTACATATATACAAGTTGCAAATTCACTCAAGGTTACAGTTTAAGAAAGGTTGAAGCGATTTGAGTTGAACAAATATATATTACATATTTACACAGCATGATCTTCATGCCATTTTTGGCGTTCTTGCGGTAATCGTTCAGCCAGGCCTTTTTGTTGCACTCACTGGTGGTGATCTTGGGTTTGGAGGGATCCCCAAGGTGGTGATGGCCAGATGTCCTCCATGCTTTTTGCGATGGTTGCTTACCAGCCGGGCCCTAGCTCAACGAAGTGGGCGCCAGTCCTCCTCAAAGCAGCTGCGTTGGGGCAGCAGGTTTGACCCTGCCCCTCCGTCTACCTCAGTCCTCGGAGCTCCGATCCTGAGCCACAATATCTGCGGCCAACACCCAAGGCTGCATCACAGGATCCGCGGCGCTGGCGCTGCCCCATTCTCAGTGAGCGCGGATCCCACGACTGCCGTAGTGGCAAAAGATGCTTCCCCAGGGCTGGACCAAGTCCACAAGGGCCCGCCCTCTGGATCAGGAGAGCACCAGGATGTAGCTTCAGCTGAGAATCAGGAAGGGCATCTGTAGGAGAGTAGGATCTGCTTCTTATAGTTACCCCCACTTTTTTGCTGATGTTTCACAGTTTTCGACTTAGACTGGCTGGGATCCTGCTATCCAGGACCCCAGCCTAGCTGCTTTCTCCTCTAAATTGATTGCATGTACTTTAGGCACACTCCAGATTGGATACTGGGGTACCCTTATCAGTCCCTAGTCTATGGTACACTATGTACCCAGGGCCTAGGTACCCCAGAGGCCTCTCAGGGGCTGCAGCTTGTATTGTGCCAACCCTGGGAGACGATTTAAAATGACATAACAGGTCTGCTACAGCAGCCTGTGTAAGGAGGTGCATGCACCCCTTACTTAGATATAGGTTCACTATATCTACTCCATATCACTGCGCATATAAACCTATCAGTCACCCCTATGGCAGGCCTTATCAATCCTGAAGGCAGGGTGCTGGGTTTTATGTGAGAGAGTGCACCTGCATGAGCAGAGCCCCTCTGCAGCCTTCGGAACCTCTATTCCGGGGTTGTTTGTGATGCAGCCAACCATCTATATTTAAGTGCATTATAACCTCGCGGTAAAGGCTAACTTTAAAACGGCTGCATGGAAACATGTCGTGTTTGGTATCAAACACCTTGGAATCATACCTCCACACCAGTAACTGGTGTGGGAGGTATGATTCCACCCTCCTAGAGGGAGAAATATGACAACACCGGTACACCCGGTACCAGTTTTCGTGAGCCTGGCATCACAAAATGGATGCTGCCAGCCACAGACACGAGTCTGCCTTCCTGCTGCTGGAGGAAACTCCGGCAGGGGAAGGCTGGACAATAGGTTTCCTGTCACAGGGAGGTGTGACCACCTCCCAGACAGGCTTTAGTGTATTGGGGTTGGGTGGGTGCACTCTGAGAGTGCTTTGATGTCTACACTGGGGGCACATTTGGTGTCCCTGTGCATAGTCCAGCTCAAACCGGTTGCAGGGGCTATCAGCCCCTGCTCTGGCGTGGAACTGGACAAAGGACATGGGTGTAGCCACCCATCGGTCCTGACCCTCCGATAGGTGGGTCCCCAGAGTTTGTCCCACCCCTTCCTTGGGTATAAAGTAGGAACCCCATGACTAGAGGACTTTAGATTTACCTGGATTAAACTCTGCTACAGAAATCAAGTACTTCAACTATCTGCACGACGCTGGATGACTGAAGAATCTCCCTTGGAGTAAAGGAGTTACTCCCCTGCAAGGCAGGCACCTTAAACGCATCTGACCGGTTAGCATCTCCCGAGCTCCTGAGGACTCCGAAGATTTCTGCAACACAGGAGGTGGGTTCCCAAGTGTCCCTGAGGTCGACTAGTGCTCTCAGCAATCCTGAGACCCGCAGCCCTCGTGGGGACCGTGCAACCCGTACCCCTGTGCACCGTGTCCATTTGCAGCAGCATATGCTTTTTGGCAATCCCTGAAGCTGTGCTTTAGGCTACTTGTAGTCCTGACCCGAGCAGTATTTCCACTGAAGATTTCCGGCCTACACTCCACAAGTGTTCCGTGGGCTGGTATTTTGTGAGTCAGCTCGAGGTCCCTTCGCAATCCGTGGTCCGTCGACCTGTGGGTCCTTGTGAAGGAAACTTTGACTTTCTGTGGGCTTTCCTGGTTGCTCCAGACGCGCCCTGCCTCTCCATAGCTTGGAGAGTCTCCCGGACCTTGCTGGTCCTCACCGAAGCATCTTTCTTCTACTCTCGTGGGTTGCAGTTGCCAAGGCTTGTTGGTGTTCAATCCGGACACTGACCCCCCAGCACTTGACATCCTTCGTGGGACAGCTCAACTCCAAACTTTGGTCATCGTCAACGTCTCCTGGTCCCCATAGCTGCAGAGACTAACTTCACCTCTTCGCACCTGAAACACCCGACATCAGTGGGCATTCGTCTATCGTGCCCCTGGTCACTGTGAAGTGACCCAGACTCTGTCCCCTCTGCTTTCAGGTTCTTCTCAGCTCTGATCCAGGCTTTGATCACACCGGACACTTCTCATCTTCCCAGCAGCAGCACTTATTCGCATCACGCCATTGAAATCAACGAGCGTTTCTGACGACACTTGACCCCTATGCACCTGGCTCTTCTGGGATAGGTAACACAGGTACCTCGGTACTCTCAAGGGTGCTGGCCTTAGAACCTTCTATGTTCCAAAGGGTTTGCTTGAAGTCCTCTCCGAAGTGTCCTTAATCTTTAAAATTCCAACTGCAACTTTCCCATAGAGTTGTGCGGAGCTCACGTCTGTGTTCTCACACTGCACCCGTCCTCAGTGGGTCCCCTGTGTCACTACCATGGGTGGTTCCTTGGGGTCCCAGCGATTCTACGTGCTCTAGGCACTGTGTCTAGTCAAGTCGGGGTTGTTATTCCACTTTCTTAGTATATGGTTTGGTCTCCCCCTGGAGCCCACTATGTATTGTGCTATTTACTGTCGTTCTAGTGCTTTAATATTGTGTGCCTTGTTCTCTAATTTCATAAAGAGGTTAGCAGAGAGTGTTTAGTAATAAATAAATATATTTTATATATTCCTAGTGTGGTTCTCCTTTCATTTGGTCATTCAGGAGGTTATAAACTGGTAAACCAAGTCGCTTTACATTCCTTCGAGACTTAGCCTGAAGGCTGCTCTCCATAGCTACCACTAGGATAGCTTTCAATAAAGGTTGTCTTTAACCTAATCATCAATAAGGGTCATTTGGACTGGTGCAAGGTGCCCACTATAAATAGTGGACAGCATATACCAGGCTAACTTCTCACAGCATCCCCCAAAGCGAGACTGGGCCCCCTCTTCCGAGAAATGTAGGGGGGAAGTGGATGGCCCCCACGTAACTGCCACTCCATGAATTCGCACCGCTTGCTCATTTAAGCCCTCCAATTTGGCCTTTGGGTCAATTTTAGCTAAATAAACAATGCACCAAGAAGTAAAAACAAATCCTTAACAGAAGGAAAGACAAAAACATAATCATTTGCTCGCTGATTTGTAAAACGTGAAACCAGAAAACCTGGATAAATCGCGGCCTCACCCCTTAAATTGTGTGAGACTGGGAAAAAATTTTAATAAACAAAAACTCTTTTTTCTTCATTATCCTCTGGGAAAGCACTTTTAAATATGTGAGCTCAGAATACCAGTTGTACAAAAAACTTTTGTTCTAGATTTAATAGACTATAATGTTGCTCTGTAATAATTTGGCACATGTATAGTGTTTACATGTCGATTGTCTTGTCTCTTAGTGCGCAAATCGTTTATGTTTTATACTTCAGTATATGTCAAAGTCTGCTAGCATGTTGGCCTTGTTTATGTTGCCACTTTTGATTTCTGAATTTATTTCACCAGAGGGAAGGCACGTACTAGAAAAAGAAGTTGGGGGGACTAACCAAGTTAGGATGTACGCAAGTGACACCAGGGTGCATGACATCAGCGTGTGGCATAACAGGAAGTGACATTACAGGAAGTGTCATCACAACCCATGACCTCACAGGAAGTGACATCACAAAAAGTGACATCAGATTTTAACACCTCACACATATGTTTGGCAGGTCCATCATGAGTACATTTGAGCTCGTAATGAGATTTAAAAAATTTGATTTTGCATCGGGGTTGTATAAAAAAAGTGATGCCACCCCGACGCCAAATCTGGGCCTCAGCATACACATTTCGGGCCAGAATTATCATAGTTGTGCCTTGTCCTTATGCCACATGGTGTTGCAAGGACAGTAATCCCCCTCATAACCTGCTCGTTGCTGCCCGGAATGAAAGAAGACAACATTCAGGCTATACTGAATGTTTCCTGGGCCTGAAAATGACACCAGGCTGAGTTTAGTATATTTATGTGGGGCCCAACTTCTTGGCAGGGGGTACGGTGCCCACCCTGTGAAAATAGTGGGTGGATGCTGTGCCGTCTACCCGCATGTACACCCGAGTTGTGCCCTGGCTGCTGACCTCAACATCTGGACAATGTAGCCTGTGTAAGACTCTGTAAACTTACATTTACAAACTCACAGGTGAGGAGGAGGTGGAGGAAGAGGAAGCTTGAGGTGCCAAGCACGGTGGCTCCAAAGGAATAGCTCATGGGGCTTGTCCTCCACAGGACCAGTGTGAAACTTTCATTTAAAACAGGGTGCGAGATGAGTGACGAGCTCTAGCCGGGTTCTTGTTGTAAATAGATCTCAGGACACTTCTAGTTAAGTTACAGGTAGATTTATTTAAGACACAGCTGAGCGCACACCTCGCCAGCTGACCAGACCATCAACTGACAAGAGTAGAACACTCCGTACAAGCTGGAACACTCACAGGCAATCTGAGAGGCTGAGGAGGTAGGAACACACAGGAAGGGCTAATGACCACTTTCAGCCATGTTACATGAAGAACTAATATACAACAGTTCTCATATCTATGTGGTGACAAGGATCACAAAAACACAGGTCCAATGACTTGAAACGCCCGATGTCCTCTCCAACCAGGAGAGCCAGGCACTGGATGCTTTCTGCACCAGATCTCTCCCACCCTGGAAGGAAAGTTTGAGCCCACTATTCACCTCACAAGTATGCAGCGACTGAAGGAGGAGCCGGGCAGGAGGGACTGAAGACACTAAAAAGGGCAGCGTTGTATCCCGCATATGTCATCAGTAAAGAACCAATCAGATTACATGAAGGTCACTGTAATCTGATTGGCTAAACACGCTCACGTCATGTTGGAATGTGGGGGTGGTATTTATTTCACGTCACTGGCTGGGCGGCACCTTTTTCCTGCGGCAAGTGTGCTTGCTTGATCCTTGAGTTTGTGTCACCGTTTTCTTCAGCTGTTCGATAATAAATAATTAATATATGAACAAGCTGATTTGGTGCAAGCAGTCGTTCTTTGGCGTCACACTTCAGGCAGCAATGACAGTATACACCTTCATCAGGGGTGTCGTGAACCCCCGCTCTAGCAGCTACAGCGGGGGATGGGTTCTGTATAGGCCTCTTTTGTCTGCAACTCAGCAGATCAAAACTCACCATTAACACTGAATGCAGTGTCAATAGAAGAGCAGTAGCAGCAAGGAAAACAAGCAATTTCAATGCAATAGGTCTCGCATTTACGTGAGTTTGAGCTGTAGGATTTGTAAATCACAATGCGTTTTATTTATGTTTTGTTTTTTAACCTCTTCCATGCTCATGAAGTCTCCCGGCCGTCATGAGTCACGATGGGCGTGTGCGGACGACGGCCGGGAGACGTCATGACCACGCCCGCGATTGGAATGTCAGCACTGCGGTAGCGCTGCGGCGGAATTTGCGCCGCAGCGAAGAGGATAACAAAAAGGCATTGTTATTTTCAATGCCAGTAGCTTAAACTTGCGTAAATGCGAGACCTATTGCATTGCAAATGCTTGTTTCCGTCTTGTATTTAAGTGATGGAATGAGATGCCTTCCCGTGTAAGTCTGGAGAGCAAATTTATGCTCTTCAAGAAGAGGTGAAAACATGGCTGTATCGCTGCCTTCTGGAGCTCCTCTTCTGACTTATAGAAAATCCCCAGGACACCCTATATTCGACAGCAGAGTGCTTTACAAGCTTACCTAACATATCAAAACACATACTGCTTACCAGAAAAGCTACTAAGTTGAGCTTGAGTTAGATGCATTATTTGGTGATTTACGTCAGGTGTTTTGTGGATAGGGCACTTAATGCCCTTTGGACAAGTCCATAATGGAAATGTATTTAGAGCTTCCGCTGAACATCATGCAATTTCTTGACTGTTGAAAAAGAGGCAAGAGTGATGTTAGAGCAGTACATTTACTTCTCATAGTGTATGCCATTTCTATTGTATTTGAAACCTTGGAACTGTGTCACGTGACAATGGGAGTAGTAAATATCTGAGCATTCGAGGGTGACGGAGTGAGTGAGTGGGTGAGTATTTAGTTGCTTTCTTACCTGTAACCTCCACTGCTCCTTGTTTCTTCCTCTTTGCTCCTGACAATTAATACCTTTGATTCTTGGAGGCATAACTAGACAGGCCAAGGTTTACGTTAGGATGAACTTGCACCGTTAGAGACAGACATTCTGCTTCAAAGAGTCTTAGGGGCAAATTAACAAGCGGCAGCGATAATTATCGCTGGCCGCTCTTAGTGAGAAAAATGTTATCGCTGGCTATCGCAGAAAATTATCGCCATGCTAGAGTTGTATTAACAACGCATAGCACAATGGCGATAATTTCCCCGCGATAGCGATGTTTTCCATGGAAGATCGCTGGTTTTCCAGCGATGTTCCATGGAAAACGGCGAAAACCTTGCTGATACGACCCTGTGGTCGTATCAGCATAATCCACCCCAATGGTAAGTATAGCTAAGTCTGCATTTTAGCAGATGTTAGTTTTTGGAGAAAACAGCTGTTTTCTCCAAAAACTAACGTCTGCTAAAATGCGTGGGCAGCCTTGTAAATATCGCGATGTGTACATCAGCGATATTTACAAGGTTGTACTGCCCAGTGATGCCCACTTTGCATCTCATTAGAGATGCAAAGGGAGGCGTCGGGTAAAAGGGTGTTAAAATGCGCTAATGCATGTTATCACGCTCTTGTAAATAGGGCGATATTTTTATCTCCGCTTTTTTGGCTTTAAAAGCCAAAAAAGCGGCGATAAAGCCCTTGTAAATATGCCCCCCTGATCCATAGGAAGCAAAGTGGTTTACCCCCACACCGAGCCCCTGCATTCAAAGAATCAACTCAGAGTTGAACAACACTGAAGCGATCCACATACATTACTCAGGAAGAACTCTGCAAGAAGGACCACCAGGCCCCACCCCTCCTGCAATCCTCATTCAAAATGACTATCGAAGCAGCTGCAAATGTCAATGAACTACCATGCAACATGCCCAGTTTTCAGGTTTCACCGCGGCTCAACAAAAGATGCCGTCCGTTTGACACCAGTCTGAGCCCTGGGACTTAGGAAACAATAACACATGCTGGAAAGTCTTTGTTAATGAGTATCTTTTACATTATCATTAGCATAAATGAGGGACAACAGCTGCATCCTTCACCAGCAATTCATTACAATTTAGGCCAGGAGTAGAGTCAGCGCGCTAATTTACACCGACAGCTAAACTGCACTGGGGCAGGTAGCTCCGGCCTCCCACGGCCATGTACAGGAGCGCGGACGGATTGAAAAAATAAAAAATACAAGCATCTCCAATTTACACGAGACCTATTGCATTGCAAATGGTTGGCAACTTGGCATCACGAACAACAGGTGGGAGGGGGGAGAGAAGGCAGGGACATCAGTAGGGAGGGGGAGGAGAGGAGAAGGCACGGACAAAGCTGCGTGACGCTACATGTGCACGAAGGGAATAGTACATGCCCCATGTAACAACCAAGTAAAGGGGCCAGTAGCCATGGGAGGATACAAATGACAGCATGGCTGTACTAAGGAGGGACTAACCAGCCTCATAATGAATCAGAAGCCAGCATTTACAAAGGACAAACACACAAGCCAATAAAAAACAAGCATTGGCATAGCCAATAGGCTTCACCTTTGGGACCTTATAAGTGTTTAGTTATGCAGCACAATATCCTTGGGGCAACAACATCAACTGTTGCATGGCTAAACACTTATAAGGTCCCAAAGGCGAGACCTATTGGCTATGCCAATGCTTGTTACATCTGAGGTTGCACAGCTGGTCTGCAGCCCACTGGGCAGCATGCTATTAAATCATCATACTGCGCTGAAACCACATGGTTTTGTAAGTACAATAGACGACACGCATCAATATACAGCAAAAATAAAAAAAATCACCCCAAATCGGCACAGCTTCTTAATATATGGAATCACATTTTTCATTTCTTAATTATACACGATTGTAGGAAATGTTTGGTTTGGTTTTGTCTCTGTAAAGTCAGTCTTTAATTGAAAGTTAATGTGTCCGTCTGCTTCCTTCAACTTTAAAAGAAAAGAAACACATTTCATTTTATATCCTTCCCCGTTCTAATTTGTGCTCATATTTGCTTAGTTTCACCCTCCAGCACTTGGCGACTTACCACCAGAGGGACAGCCACCCGTGTTCCTCGAGATCCACCATCTAAAAACTGTTCTGGTAAACATTTGTGTGTACCACGGGTCACCACTGCTGAGAAAAGCTTCTGATGCAGGCAAAGCATAATTTATGAAACCCAAACGCATAAGGTGGCAGGAAAATGTGTCCAATGCCGGCTTTTACTTTAAAACATGTTTTACGTTTTTGTTATTCTTGTCACATATATTGTAGCTGCAGGATTTCTTCCGTTCGGGGTTCATGAGAGTCTCTTTCCTAAAAGGCGGCCGTGTTGATGAACAGGGTGCTGACAGGACAGGGAAAGGGTGGGGAGGGGTTAAAGGTTACCTCTTTGCTCTCCAGTTGCAGGACCCCCCTCAGTGACTCCCGAATCTGGGGTAGTTGCTTCATTTCCTCCTCCTGGGCCTGGTGCAGCTGCAAAAAGGTAAAGTTAACACTTAAAATGCTCAAACACAGTTGGCACCTTTTGCCAGCGGGGTATACACATGCTCCTAAAACCGGAAAGGGCTAGTAGTACCAACTCTACAGATAAGACCCCGAGGTTTAGGTGGCCTCCAGCACCTTAACAAAGCCCCCCTCTGCTAAGGGGAAGCGCGTGCCGCTCGGTAGCAGCATAGTTATTTTACAAATGTTCTATTATTCATTTAAGACTCACAATCCTACTACTGCCTTTCCTTCATTTCTTGAAAAAAGACTGGTTAGCTAGGAAATGATGCAACTTTTCTGCTGCAGTGGCTGCATAAGGAGATGACGTGAGGTGGCAAAGGGTAGCAGCTTGCAGGGAGAGCCAGGGCGGTAGAGGAATAAATAACAAGATATTTATTTATGTGTTTTCAGTCCTAAGCCAGCGACTGGAAAAGTTATCAATATTTATCAGCGCCCTCTAGTTGTTATAACAGGTCATCAGTCTGCAAAAAAAAATTGTTCTAGTGGTGATCTATGGTAGTAATGTATAAGCGCCATGTAGAGAGGGGATTAGGAAATCACAGTATATGGAACTGGTAGGACACACGCTCACCTCAGCACATCCTTAAGCGCACATACACCAGCTCAGAGCCTAAAAGTGAATGAACACAGTAACGCTAGCTCAGAACGACAGCAGCATGCACAACACCTCGCCTGACGTAACACACATATACTGTACTGCAGCTACGAACTTCAGAAATCGGAGCACTCACAGACCAACCCCGAGGCTGGAGTGACTGAGCACGTGAACACCAACGAAGAGGTCTGAGAGCCCTACGAATGCCATCTCGGAGCCCCCGTGACTCAGCGCGTGCACACCTGCTCAAAGGCTCCAATGACGTCGACTATGCACGGAGTCTTAACATACTGTAAGGGGGCCAGCTGCAACGCTTTTACAATTGATTATAAAGTCCCCAAAAAAGTCCCAAAACAGAAGGAAATGGTACCCATACACTTGTTTCCATCAGGGCACACGGCACTATGCTACGTCACCGCACCACCACCCCCACCCGCGCCCCAGCATAGCATCTCCTACTGCCTGGAGCGACGAGGCGAGCTTCTCAATGAAGGGATTTTGTAAGGTACGACAGGAGTTTAACCCATATACCACGTTGAGAGGTGGGTAGGTACGAGAGAATAAACAACAATATCTCAACTGGTATAATTATGAGAGACGGTTTAGAATATGCATGTTAATGAGCAGCACAGGAAAAGGAAGACTCTTGGTCAGCGATTTTTTGGAAGGTGCACAGGGCACAATATATTTTTAAACATAATCAAGAACAGTTGTAACAGCCCTGTAGGCAAGGAATTGCATAAAAACAACCCGACATTGAACTTGGTGCTAGATTGTGCATGTGACTAAACAAGTGCCGACGCAAGTGACAATGTGTATACAGCGAAAAACGGCGCAAGGTGGGATAATATATACAGTGAAGCATGGTTCGGACATTGCTTTCAATAAATTTTGCAATTATTTGATGGAACCATAATGAATAGTGCGCTGTAAAGTTGCGCTGAATGGTCGACGACGTTTCGGTTCTTTAGATCAGGATCATCTTCAGGACCGGGTTGTTGGTTTAAAGCGGTGCTGTACAAGGGGGAGAAGGAGGGATGTCAGGTGGGGGGAAGAAGAAAGGAGTATCGTGCGTGCCGGTCAAGGTAGGACGACTGGGGTGAGTGAGGAGAGGTGTGGGGGGTAGCGCAGGAAAAGAGGCGACGGAGAGAGGGAAAGGGAGCAGGGAAGGATAAGGATGGGCATAAGTACCTGGAAAATATACGGTCCCGTGTCTTCGTAGGAGGGGAGAAAATCTGGCAGTTATGGGACTCCAGAAAGGATGTCCTGAGGAGGAAAGAGAGTGGGTGAGGGCTGGGAAAGTGTGGTAGGTAACAGAGCGAAGGGAGCGTGAGACGCAGTGGTTACCTAGTGGTACAATCCTCGAAGTATGTATGGGGCGAGTGCCGTAGAGGTCATCTAGAAGAGGGCGGGCATGTAATCCATCTTACAGGAGTGGCAGCAAGGTGCTTGCCAAGGAAAGCTGGGGGAGTAAGGGGAGGACATGCTGTCACAAGAGAACGTGTGAGTCCATCTGCGGGAAAGCGCGAGGTGAAAAGGCAGTGAAGCGCGAGTTACCTGTGAGAACATGCCTGACAGCGTGTTCATTTAAACAATCCTCGTTACCCGTATTTTGAGTACGTGGGTTCTATGTACCAAGAGTTGCCACAGTTGTCGCCAAATCTGTAAAGATGACTCGAGGTCGGTGTAAAGTAGAACATCTTTATTGTAGAAGACTCCTTGTACAAGTACAGAGGATCTAGCACAGACCCAGCAAGCCCAACCAGCACCTTCTCCCGACCTCGTTCTACTACCTCATTCTACATTCTCTCAGTCCTTCCAACCTCAGCACTCCACATTCTATCCATACCCGCATTCTACCTTCTAACACACTCACCAACTTCACCACCCACTGAGTAAACAGAACAGAGAAAGAAAGAAGGAATATTGGAAGGAAAGGTGAAAAGGAGGTACTGTGTATGAATGAGTGGGTGGATGAATAAGAATGAGGATGAACCCAGAGATGGGGACTTGCTTGTTGCTATGGTTTCCCCACACCCGCCGTACGAAGGTCACTAGCAGGTTCTATGATCTGGGGCTGATATTAGCTAAGAGAGAATTGACCCTGCACTGGAAATCCCGGGGGGGCCTAGCTACGTGCGGTGGAGGGCAGCACTAGTGAGATGGGCGGGAGCGGAGGGTACGCTCCGGGTGCAGGTGGCACTGAGGAGTGACCATGAGAAAGCGTTAGCGACGGCCAGGGCATGGGAAGCGTTGGTGGTGGAACTCCAGGGGCTGATATCTGAGGTGGGGGAAGGAGGGAGCACTTCGGATCGGCAAGAGGCGAGGGGAACTGGGGAATGAGATGAGATGGAAATGAAGGAGGTCCCCAGGCATATACCGGAGGCCTGGACAAGAGGGATGATTTGTTTACGCAGAGAGGGGGTGAGCAACTGTAAATGAACTCCTTGGAAGGGGGGGCACATCGGGGGAGAAGTAGGGGGCAGAGGCGCACTGACATGGGGGTGGGGGGCGGAGGGGACGAGTTGGGGTTGGGAGGGAAGATACTCTTAATGAACACGGGGACCCGTGATGTAATGAACAGTCATTATTGATTTGGAAAATAATTAAAAATGTTTCAACAAAAAAAAGAATGAGGATGAATGAATGAGTGAAAGGATGAGTGAATGATAGGTGGATGAGCACTTTGAAGGATGGCAAGTAAAGGGATTGGTGGATGGATGAGTGAGAGAGCGAATGTATAGGCGGATGGACAGGTGAAAGGATGGCAGAGTAAATGGATGGATGGATGGATGGACCGGGGAAAGGATGGCAGAGTAAAGAGTAAAGAGATTAATGGATGAGTTGGTGATAAGAGTTGATGGATGGCAAAGTGGATGAATAGCTGGATGGATGGCAGAGTGAATGGATGGGTGGATAGATGAATGGATCAGTGGATGGCAGAGTAAATGGATGGATTGCAGAATGTTAAATGAATGGTAGAGAGTATTTGTGGATGGCTGAGTGAATGGATGGATACATGTCAGAGTGGATGAATGGCTGGATGGGTGTAAGAGTGGATTGGTGGATGGCAGAGTGAATGAATGGGTGGTTGAATGGCAGAGTGGATGGGTGGATTGTAGAGTGGATGGATGGATGAAGTGTAGATTGGATGGATGGATGGCACAGTGGATGTGTGGATAGATGGGAGAGTGGTTGGGTGGATGGGAGAGTGGGTGAGTGGATACAGAGATGGCAGAGTGGATGGATGGAGAAGTGGATTGATGAATGGCAGGGCGTTTGAATGGATGGAAGAGTTGAGGGATTGATGGATCAATGGCAGAGTGGATGGATGGACGGATGGCAGATTTGATGGATGGATGGATGGATGGAAATGGGGAAATATTGAATGATGGATGAAACAATGAATGGATGACAGGATATAAAAAGTGAAATAATATAAGGTCAATGAAACATGAAAGAATTAATGGATAGATGCATTGATAAAAGAGGCAAGGAAGCTCTTATAGCCAGGGTTTGTGTGAGAAGATGGCCTGATATATGCTGTCCACTAGTTCTAGTGGGCACCCTGTAGCAGTCCAAACAACTCCTTATGGTGATAGTTTATAGATAACCTTATGTGAAAGCTATCCTAGTGGTAGCTATGGAGAGCAGCCTTCAGGCTAAGTCTTGAAGGAATGTAAAGCAGCTTGTTTTACCAGTCTATAATCTCTTGAATGATCAAATGAAAGGACAACCACGCCAGGTATATATTCAAAATATATGTATTTAAGATAACACACACCCCTCTAGTCTCTTTATGAGGCTAGAGTTCGAAGTACTTTGTTTACAAGTTAGTAAGCTTCAATAATAGCACAAATACACGTTTGGGCCCTAGGGGCGTACCAAACCATATACCAAAAAAGTGGTATAAGAACCACGACTGGAATAGGCACAAAGTCTATTACCTCTAGAATCGCTGGGACCCCAAGGAACCACCCAAGGTAGTGACACAGGGGACCCACGGGAGCTGTATGCAGTGTGGAAACACAACCGAGGGATCCTATTATCTTCTATGGGCAATGTCGCGGTTGGAAATTTAAAGATTAGGGACACTTCTAATCGAGTTAGGACCAAACCCTTTTGGACTTAAGCAGTTCTAGGGCTAGCACCCATGAGAGCACCGGAGTACTCAAGTTACCTCACCCAGGGAAGCGGGGTGCATAGGTGTCTTTTGGTGTCGGGTTGCGTCGTCGATTTCAATGGAAGCCTGCAAGGAACTGCTGCTGCTGTGAAGAGGAGAAGTGTCCGAAGAGATCCAAGCCTGGATCTTGGATGTAAGGAACCTGAAAGCAGAGGGGACAGAGTCTGGGTCACTTGCCAGTGACCGAGGGTAGGATGGACCAATGCCCACAGATGTCAGGTGCTTCAGGTGAGTTGATGGGTATCTTGACTCTTCAGCCACGAGGTCCAGGAGGAGTCGACGAAGTCCACGAGCCGGATTCGAGCTTTCCCACAAAGTCTGTCGAGGGCTGCGGTGTCGGCAACCAGATTTGACCCAACAAGCCTTGGCAACGGCAAGTCACAGGAATGCATAGAAAAGACTGCGGTGCAGACCAGCAAGGTCTGAGGGACTCACCCAGCAAGGGTAAGTCAGGGAATATCTGGAGCAGCAAGGAAAGCCCAAGAAGAAGAGGAGTTGCCTTCGTGGGGACTTGCTAGCCAACAGGCTAGTGATCGCAAAGGAGCCTCGAGTGGTTGCACTTGAAACGGGCCCACGGGTCACTCGTAGAGTGGAGGCCCACAATATTCGGTGCAGGAGATGCTCAAGGCTGGGGCTACTCGGAGCCCAAAGCACAACTTCGAGGAGGACCAGGAAGATAGTGTTGCTGCAAAAGTTCACGGTGTCCAGGGGTCACGGTTCCACATCACCCACAATAGCCACGGGTCTCAGCTTTGCTGTGGACTCAGGGTAGCCTCGGGGAAGTCGGGAAATCCACCTCTGGGGATGCAGAGACTTCTGCGTCTGGCGGGAGCTTCAGAATTGCAGACCGGTCAGTTGCTTCTTTGGTGCCTGCCAAGCAGGGGAGTCACTCCTTGACCCCAAGGGAGATTTCTTCAGTCTTCTAGTCAAAGTAGAACGTCGAAGGTCCGAGATATATGTTGCAGAGTTTCGTCCAGGGTAATCTAAAGTCCTAGGGACTGGGTTCCTATACTTTTACTAAGTTTAGGGGATGGACTAACTCTAAGGCCCCACCTATGGGTGGGCCAGGAAAGAGGGGTGGTTACACCCATTTCCTTTGTCCAGTTTCGCGCCAGAGCAGGGGCAGGTAGCCCCTGCAACTGGTTTGAACTGGAGTATGCACAGGGACACCAAATGTGCCCCCAGTGCAGGACTTCAAGCACCAGAGAGTGCTCCCGCCCAGCTCCAGTACACATCAGCCTGTCTGGGGAGGTGAGGACACCTCCCCTCCACAGGAAACCTATTGTCCAGGCCTCCCCTGCCGGATTTTCAGTCAGCAGCAGGAGGCCAGACCCGTGTCTGTGGCAGAGGCATCCATTTTGTGATGCCAGGGCTCAGGAAAGTCCTACCGGGTTTAGCCAGTGTGAACATGTCTCTCCCTCTAGAAGGGTGGAATGCTACCCCCGCCACCAGGACTGGCAGGGTTGTAGTATTCCAAGATGTTTGACACCAAACACGACATGTTTTGATGCACTCTGCCTTCAGGATTGTCAAGGCCTGCCATAGGTGTGGTTTATAGGTTTATATGTGTCTGTATAAGGTAGTGATATAGGTATCCTATACCAGAGTAAGGGGTGCAAGCACACCCTTACCCAGGCTGCAGTAGCAGTCCTGTGGTGCCATTTTGGAGTGCTTCCCAGGGGTGGCATAATACATGCTGCAGCCCCTGGTAGGCCTCTGAGGTACCTATGTCCTAGGTGCATAGTATACCATATACTAGGGGCTTATAAGGCACTCCAGAATCCAATTAGTTATGTACCTAATGTACATGGAAGCCAATTTAGAGAGGAAGCAGCTAGGCTGTGGTCCTGATTATCAAGGCCACAGCCAGACTAAGGTTGAAAAACAGTGAAACACCAGCAAAACGTGGGGGTACCCATGTGAAGCAGATCCTACTCTCCTACAGTTTGCCTCACTTGAATTGCTTGCCTGGTGGCATCAGGGCTTCTCACTTGACCTTCATCACACAAACTTCAATGCCAATGTGCATATCAATATCATTCTCACACACTGCATTACAGATATTTCAAAGAGCAGTAAGCCATACATCTATTTGGACAAAAGCATGCCGGATGTGATTTGGTGATGGTGCAGCAATTGCCTGTTTAGTCCATACACGTGGCTCGAGGGCCTATGAAGCACAAAGTGCCGGGGGCCTATAACATGGTGAAAGTTGAGACGCGGAGATGAGAACTATATATGTTAAATGCACTGAACTGGTCATAGCGAAGGACCCTTACAGCCTGAAGGGATGGATGGAAATGTTTCAGGACAATGTGGCTATTTACATCATATGGTGAGAGCAGTTACCTGACAGGAGGCTACCAGGGTTCGACAACAGCCTATACTGCATGCGGCTTCTTGAGAGCTTATTTCAAAAGAGGTTGCTACAGAACCTGCCCTGAGCCTTCATCTATAACCTAGGTGTATCTGGAATGAACCAACAAAAGCCCAGGCCATTTGTGATTCATGACAACTAGAGGAATATCAGCCTTGATGTGGGCTGAGAGGTTACAGTACCTTTTACTCATCAACGTCCCCTTCTTCATGTATGTGACCATGTGATGCAACGGAGTTTACCAGCTCTAAACATACATACACACAACACTCATTCGGGCCCATATACATTCATACATTCAATGAGCTAGAAAGTATCCGATGGTCATCAATTTTGATTTACCTTAGAGAACCTTTACACCAGTATCATTACCATTCCCTGTCTCCTAAGTAAATGTACTTTGTCGATAGATCTAGTTGTGGATTAGAATAGGGAGGAAATAATAACACATTTAGCCTTAGTCATAAGAACCACAGACTCAGAAGGAGTTTTAAAGTTTTATCTGAATTAATAATTTTGTGAGTCAAATCATAATACACGTAGATACGCTTATAATCAATTCACATTAATGAAATTCTTGTGGTGACAGTACCTGAGGAGAAAAAGAACAGAGAGCAAATACGAAGCATATCCCCACAGATCTATATTTACCTAGAATGGTGTGAGGACCTACACATCAGAGTGTCAAGGATTCAGGACAGGTTCAGGACCGGAAAGGTGACCTCTTCTAGTGTAACGCCAGCGTTACACCCCTCTCTGGTGCTACTCTCTCCGGCTCGGGCTCGTCCGGACCCCTTCATAGATGTGCCTCCTCAGTTGTTCCGCGATTCTTCCCTGGTGTTGGATTCTTCAGTCAGATTGCATCAAAATCGGGCAACATCTCAGCATAGCATCAGCATCTCAGCATCAAGCGTGTCTAACTAACTAGAACTTACCTCTGTTATACCAATTCGAGTGTATGATCCACCTCCAAATGTTTATGTTCTATGTACACCCCTCAATTTGATTGGGCCAGGCAATGGGGTGAGGACATCACACCATACTAAGTGTAATAACTTTCTTTAGTTCTATTGTCTTGCTCCCCGCCCCTTAATTTTAATACCCACAAGCTCTATTCCCACAAGCATTTCATATGTGGATCGATAAATCTGTAGTACAATGTTTCGGCTTCTTCCTTTCGTAGGTTCAAAAGTTGAGCTTCTCATGTCCTTGCTGGGCACATGTTTTTGGCAGCCATTCAATGACTTCATTGGTCTCAGGACAAGGATTGCAGCATGCATGCGTAGTTGCCGCAAAGAGATAGGGACGTCGGTCACCCTCCAAGGCCCAAATACGAGCTATTAATAAAGTCAGAGAATAACATGTTAGAATACGAAATTAAATTAACTCACTGTATACCGCTTACTTCTATTCTAACCCCATTTACTAAATATATCTTTTGCATTAATGGCTTAGTAAAACTTGCATGGATTAGTTTCAGCACAGCATGTGCGTTAATGCGAGGGTTTTGAGCAGCCATGTTAAAAGCTATTGCGCAGCTGCAAAGATTTCCCACTAAGCGTCAGGAAACGTCATACTACGTAAATGCAGTAGACGCATGCGCAGAAGAGATCCCGCGTTTTCGGCAGCCATTTTAAGGACATGCGGGTTACTGGTTAGTAAAATACATAGAAAAGCAAAGCTTCCCCTAGATACAATATGTAAAAATGTGGTGCAACGTTAGTACTCACAAACATGTTGGTTATATTATTACAAATTATTCGAGAGGATTGTGTACAAGAAAGTTTCTTTTTATACGAAACCTTGCTCCATCACATGCAGGGTGAGGATGAGGGGCTTTCTACAAGCCATGCTCCACACACCCGGCGCAGGCCATCTTTGCCATCAGCTTCCATTGCCACCTTGACTGGCACCACCAGGCTGTACTTCCCCTGTTGCCACAACCTCAGCCACAACAGTGCAAACATCACCAGGCTGCCTCTTCCTCTCTGGCCACTACGGCCGCCACATCTACCCCCTAGCCAGCCACTGACCGCAGCGGTGCAGAGACAGAATGTCGAGAAAAACATATCAAGTTGCACAAATATGGAGTCATTATTACCGTGGTTCAGAAATATCGATAGCAAGAATAGCGTGGTCAAGAATATCGAATTAAAGTAAGTAATGTCGATATTAAAAATATCGAAGTGTTTATTACCGTTAGCAAAAATATAGTTGTTAAAAATATCGTTTTTTAATATTGCTATGTATTTTAGTATATATTTTATATGTATGTGATGTATGTTTTTTTGTATAAGAATTGTTTGTATTTTTATTATATGTGTTACATTTTTAGTAGTTATTACTTTTTTTAAAGTTGAATTTTGTGCTTTTAGTTCCATAGCGGGTTGTGGGTTTATAGGGGAATAGGGTGGGAAGTAATTTAATTATATTACATTTATTGATTAATTTTAGATTTTTTAATATTTGTTTAATTGAGATGTTATAGTGTTAAATGTATAAAGTAATTTCTTATTAATTAATTAATAATGGGTTGTTAATTAATTTGAAATACTTAATTGGTAATTAATTATGGTAATTGTATAATTAATTGTAGGTGTGTGTTGTGGTGTTGATAGGTGTAAAGGGTAGGAAGTAATTAATTTGTAATTTATGAATTAATAATTAGTTGTTAATTAATTAATTGGTTATTAATTTTGGTAATTTTGTAATTAATTTTAGGTGTGTGTTGTGGTGTCTACAGGTGTACAGGGTGGGCAATAATTTATTTTTTATTGATTAATTAATCATTGGTTGTTAATTTTAAATAATTAATTTGTATTTAATTATGGTAATTGTGTAATTAATTTTAGGTCTGTGTTGTGGTGTTTATAGGAGTATAGGGTGGAAAGTAATTTGAATTTAATTATATATAGTTGTTAATTAATGTTAATGATTTGATATTTATTTTGGGTAATTGTTTATTTTTGTGTGTGTTGTTTTTACTTTTAAAGGGGTAAAGGGTGGGTATTAAATACATTTTTAATTATTTAATTATTAGTTGTTAATAGTAATAGTTTTTAATTTTAAAATGCATTTTAATTGTTTTTTAAATTATTTTTTAGTTCAATTTAGGTGTGTGTTGTGGATATTATAGTGTTAACCCCTTTGCTGCTAGGCCTTTTCCCCCCTGTGCTAATCCTTTTTTGGGCTATTTGGGGTAGTTTGCGCTTAGGCCCCTGTACCTTTTTGACCACATGAGGTATCCACGTCAAATTTGCGTCCTTTTTTCCAACATCATGGGGTTTCTAACGGTACCCAGGGTTTGTGGATTCCCCTGGAGGGGACCCAGAAATTAGCCACAATACAGCTAATTTATTTATTTTTTGTTGAAAAATTCAGAAGAAAGGGCTCCAGATGAAGGCGTCTGTTTTTTTCCCTGCAAATGGTATAAAAAAGAGGTTAGGGTGCTGAAATCACCATCTTCCCAGAATTCAGGGCCAAGCAGACTTTTGTCAGAAAACCAAATTTTTTTATACACTTTTGGCATTTTTCTGGGACATAGCCTATTTTTCCTATTTTTCTGCTTTCAACCTCCTTCCAGTTTATGGTAGAAATGGGTGTGAATGCAATAATGGATCCTGGAAAGCTAAACGTTTTAGAGAAGTAGACAACATTCAGAATTCAGCAAGGGGTCATTTGTGTAGATCCTTCAAGGTTTTTTCACAGAAACTAACAGTTAAATATTGGATAAATTGAAAATTAGTTGAAAAAAACAGCCATTTGTGCCAGCGTTTTCACCTCTAACTTCTTCTAATTATGACAGCTGTATACCGTTACTTCCACTGGACCTTCCTGGTTGTGGGGATATATAGGACTTGTAGGTTCACCAAGAACCCGACGAACGCAGAGCCAATAACTGAGCAGCGTCTTGCAATGGTTTTTTATTATGTACCGGGTATATAGCAATTATTTTGGGAAAATGTAGACATGGAAAAATCAGTATGAAAGACACCTATGTATTTCTGAAATGGGAACAAAGTATAGAGTTTAGAAACAGTAAAAATTTGCACATTTCCGAAATTGGAAGTACCCGTACTAGCATGAGACTTATAGGTCATTTTTCAAAATGACTTCTTTTTTACACATTGTCTTTCATTTGGAAGGCAGAAATGCATCGAAAGTCAATAGGTAATAACAGTTGCTCTACAATTCTGTGTTACCCTAAGCCTCCTGATATAAATGGTACCTCACTTGTGTGGGTAGGCCTTGTGCTCACGACAGGAAACGGCTTAAAACGCAACGTGGACACACCACATTTTCACAGTAAAAAATGACCCTTTTTCTGCAAAGTGCCTAACTGTAGTTTTTGAACCCTAGCTCTGCCGGCACCTAGGGAAACCTAGCGAACCTATACATTCTTGAAAACTAGACACACAGAGAAATCCAGGATGGGGTGATTTGACTGGCTCTCACCAGGTTCTGTTACCCAGAATCCCTTGCAAACCTGAAAAATTGTCAAAAAAAACACATTTTCCTCACATTTCTGTGGTGGAAAGTTCCGGAATCTGCCTTGATCCACAACATTCCACCCACCCCGCGTTCCACGAAATCTTCCAAGAAAAATGGAACCTCACTTGTGTGGGTAGGCCTAGTGCCCGTGACAGGAAACGGCCCAAAATGCAAGGTGGAGACACCACATTTTCACAGTGAAAAATAAGCCTTTTTTTTACAAAGTGCCCAGCTGTAGTTTATTAACACTAGCTCTGCCGGCACCCAGGGAAACCTAGCAAACCTATACATTTTTGAAAACTAGATACCCAGGGGAATCCAGGATGTGGTGACTTGACTGGCTCTCACCAGGTTCTGTTACCCAGAATCCCTTGCAAACCTGAAAAATTGTCAAAAAAAACATTTTCCTCACATTTCTGTGGTGGAAAGTTCTGGAATCTGCGTGGATTCACAAAATTCCACCCACCCCTCATTCCCCAAAGTCTTCCAGGAAAACTGGTACCTCACTTGTGTGGGTAGGCCTAGTGCCCGCAACAGTAAACGGTCCAAACACAAGGTGGACACACCACATTTTCACAGTGAAAAATGACCCTTTTTTTACAAAGTGCCTAGCTGTAGTATTTTAACCCTAGCTTTGCCGACACCTACGGAAACCTAGAAAACCAATACATTTTTGAAAACTAGACACCCAGGGGAATCTAGGATGGGGTGACTTGACTGGCTTTTGCCAGGTTCTGTTACCCAGAATCCCTTGCAAACCTAAAAAATTGCCAAAACAAAACACATTTTCCTCACATTTCTGCTGTTGACAGTTCTGGAATCTACGTGGATCCACAAAATTCCACCCACCCCGCGTTCCCTATAGTCTCTGCCAGCACCTAGGGAAACCTAGCAAACCTATACATTTTTGAAAACTTGACAACTTGGGGATGCCAGGGAGGTATGGCTTGTGTGGATCCCCCAATGTTTTCTTACCCCAAATCCCCTGCAAACCTCAAATTTAGCTAAAAAAGTCACTTTTTCCACACATTTTTGTGTGGGAAAGTTGTGGCATCACCAGGCTGACACAAATTTCCTATCACCCAGCGTTCCCCCAGGTCTCCCGATAAAAATGTAATTTTGATGTGGCCTCACTAGGTTTTCGGCCCTTGCCTGTCACGGGTACTTGGGTGTCCCACACGAGTGAGGCACCATTTTTATCGGGACACCTGGGAGGAACACTGGGAGGTAGGAAATTTGTGTCAGCCCGGTGATGTCACAACTTTCACACACAAAAATGTGTGGAAAAAGTGTTTTTTCAGCTACATTTGAGGTTTGCAGGGGATTCTGGGTAAGAAAACGTTGGGGATCAACGCAAGCCATACCTCTCTGGAATCCCCCGGGTGTCTAGTCTTCAGAAATGTTTGGGTTTGGTAGGTTTCCCTAGATGGCCGCCGAGCACGGTGCCAAAAACTGTTGGGACCCTCCCTTGAAAACCAGGTTGGTTTGTGATAGGTAATTTTGATGTCGCCTCACTAGGTTTTGGGTCCTTGCCTGTCGCGGGTATTTGAGCCACCCACACAAGTGAGGTACCATTTTTCTCGAAAGACTTTGGGGAAGGCGGGGTGAGTTTGAATTTTGAGGATCCGTACAGATTCCAGAACTTTCCACCACAGAAATGTGAGGAAAATGTGTTTTTTATACACATTTTCAATCAATCAATCAAACATTTATAGAGCGCACTACATACCTGTGAGGGTCTCAAGGCGCTGGGGGGGGGGGGGTGCTACTGATCGAACAGCCAGGTCTTGAGTAGGTTCCTGAAGGTCAGCAGGTCTTGGGTCTGTCGTAGGCTCAGTGGGAGGGTGTTCCAGGTCTTGGCGGTGAGGTGGGAGAAGGATCTCCCGCTGGTGGTTGTTCTTCGGATGCGCGGGACGGTGGCGAGTGCGAGATCGGCGGAGCGGAGCTGGCGGTTGGGGATGTAGAAAGAAAGTCGTCTGTTGAGGTAGGCTGGGCCAGTCTTGTGGAGTGCCTTGTGTGCGTGGATGAGGAGCTTGAAGGATATCCTCTTGTTGACGGGCAGCCAGTGCAGGTTTCTCAGGTGGGGGATAATGTGGCCGTGGCGTGGTACGTCGAGGATCAGTCGTGCTGAGATGTTTTGGAAGCGTTGCAGTCGTTTGATGAGCTTGGTCGGGGCTCCCGCGTAGAGAGCGTTTCCATAGTCGAGTTTGCTGCTGACGAGGGCCTGGGTGACTGTTCTTCTTGTATCTGTCCGGCTCCACCTGTACATCTTGCGGAGCATGCGGAGGGTGTTGAAGCAGGAAGAGGAGACGGCGTTAACTTGCTTGGTCATGGAGAGCTTTGAGTTGAGGATGATTCCCAGGTTGCGTGCGTGGTGGGTGGGTGTCGGGGCTGCCCCCAGTGCCGTCGGCCACCAGGAGTCGTCCCCTGCTGAAGGGTAGGAGCCGAGGATGAGGACTTCCGTTTTGTCAGTGTTCAGCTTCAGTCGGCTGATCTTCATCCAGTCGGCGAAGGCCTTCATTCCTTTGTGGAGGATGGCTTTGGCAGTGATGGGGTCCTTGGTGAGGGAGAGGATCAGTTGAGTGTCGTCAGCGTAGGAGATTATTTTGAGGTTGTGCTGTCGGGCGACTTGTGCGAGCAGAGCCATGTAAATGTTGAACAGTGTCGGGCTGAGGGAGGATCCCTGGGGTATGCCGCAGATGATCTCGGAGGCTTCGGATCGGAATGGGGGGAGGCGGATGCTCTGGGTTCTGCCGGAGAGGAAGGAGGTGGTCCATTCCAGGGCTTTGTCTCGGATCCCTAAGGCGTAGAGGCGTGTGCGTAGTGTGCGGTGGCAGCCGGTGTCGAAGGCGGTGGAGAGGTCCAGGAGGATGAGGGCTGCGGTCTCACTGTTGTCCAGCAGGGTCCTGATGTCGTCGGTGGCGGCGATGAGGGCGACCTCGGTGCTGTGGTTGCTGCGGAACTATGACTGGGAAGGGTCCAGGATTCTGTTTTCTTCGAGGTATCGGGTTAGCTGTCTGTTGACGATCTTCTCGATGACCTTGAGGTCTCTAGGGTCTGCCTTGGGTTTTTTGAGTAGGGAGTTGATCTCAGTGTGTTTCCAGCTTTCTGGGAAGGTCGCGGTCTCGAGGGAGAGATTGATGATGTTGCGCAGGTGGGGTGCAATGGAGCTGCAGGCTTTGTTGAAGATGTGGTGCGGGAATGGGTCTGACGGGAGCCGGAGTGGATTGTGCTCATGGTCTTGATGGTGTCATCGATGCTCACGCTGGTCCAGGCTAGCAGGGGTCGTGGTCGATGGTGTGCCGAGAGTCTGTTGTGTTGCTGTCTGTTGGGGCTGTCTGGGTGTTGAACCTGTCGTGGATGTCTGCTATCTTGCGGTGGAAGAAAGTGGCGAGGGAGTCGCACAGGGCTTGCAACGGTGGGATTTCGTTGGTGTTGGAGCTGGGGTTGGAGAGTTCCTTCATGATGTTGAAGAGCTCCTTGCTATTGTGTGCATTGTTGTCGATGCGGTCTTTGAAGGAGGTCCTCTTGGCAGTCCTGATGAGGTGATGGTGGTTGCGGGTGGCATCCTTGTGGGCTGCGTGGCTGTCCGGAGTCTGTTCGCTCTGCCATTTCTTCTCTAGTTTCCAGCAGGCCCGCTTGGAGACTAGGATTTCTGGGGTGAACCAGCTGGCCCTCTTGCTGGTGTCTCTGTGGGGGGGGTTTCTTCAGCGGGGCAGGGGTGTTGGCGCAGTCGTCGATCCAGCGTCTGAGGCAGTTGGCAGTGTCGTGGGTGTTGGAGGGTTCGGTGGGTGGGCTGAGAGCAAGGTTTGCGTGTAGTTGGTCTTTGGTGATTTTTCTCCAGCAGCGGCGAGGGGTCTGTTGGGTGCGATGGTGTGTGGTGGGTATCTGGAAGGAGAAGTGGATGCAGAGAGGTTCGGTGGTGTGGCTGAAGGCGACGTGGGGGCTTGCGGAGAAGATGGGGTCAAGCGTGTTGCCGGCAGAGTGGGTAGGCATTGTGACGAGTTGCACTCAGTCTGAGGTTGGCAAGGTTATCGATCAGGGTTGTCGGGTTGTCGAGTTGCTGTTGTTGTTCTCAAGGTGAAAGTTCAGGTCTCCGAGGAGGATGTAGTCAGTGGAGGTCAGGGCGTGTGTGCTGATGAAGTTGGCGATGGAGTCGCTGAACTGGGGTCGTGCCTGGGGGTCTGCAGATGAGGGTGCCTCTGAGGGTGGAGTTGGGGTTTGTGTGGCTCTGGAAATGCATGTGTTCGGCGGTGCTGAGAGTGTCGTCGGTTCTGGTCGATACCCTGATGCTGTTCTTGTGGACGATGGCGATTCCTCCTCCGACTCCGTTGGTGCGTTCTCTGCTGGTCATCTTGTAGCCGTCTGGGATGACTATGGCGATGTCGGGTGCGGAGGAGTCGTTCATCCAGGTCTCTGTCAGGAAGGCGATATCCGGGGATGATGTGTCGAGCAGGTCCCAGAACTCGACTGCGTGTCTGCGTGCAGAGCGGGTGTTCAGTAGGATGCATCGGAGGTGGTTGAGGTCTTTCTTGGCGGGTTGTTCGGCGGCTCTGAGGCTGGTGTAGCTGCAGTTCCGGCAGGTGAAGAGACCGTGTGTGCGTTTAGGGGTGGCCTTGAAGCAGGTGTGGGTCTGTCTGGGGTTGAGAGCGTGGAGTGTGCTGGCATCGTGGCGGTGGTGGTCGTCGTGACGGGTGTGGGGACCAGGGGTTCTGGCGCTTGGTTGCGGTCCAGGTGCGGACGGGCGCAGACGGGCTTGCCTTAGGTGCACCTTCAGCGTGCCATCGGCATGCCCGATGCGTGCGGCTGCGCAGCGGCTGCCATATATGGGGATGTGGGAGGGAGGAGCAGCTGGGAGGCGGGAGGCCGGGGTAGCGAATGGGCAGTGAGGGGGGGTGGGGCCACAGGGGACACATCGGTGGAAACGGGAGCGGAGAGGGCACCGAAGGCAACCAGGCACAATCAGGGGCAGCGAGGGGGGACAGAAGGCAGGCAAAAGAGGGCACAAATCAAGGGCAGCGAGGGGAAACAGAATGCAAGAGGGCACAGAATGAAGGGGCAACGAGGGGGACAGAAGGCAAGCAAAACGGGCACAAATCAGGGGCAGCGAGGGGGAACAGAAGACAAGAGAGCACAGAATGAAGGGGCAATGAGAGGAACAGAAGGCAAGCAAAACGGGCACAAATCAGGGGCAGCGAGGGGGAACAGAAGGCAAAACGGGCACAAATCAGGGGCAGCGAGGGGGAACAGAAGGCAAGAGAGCACAGAATGAAGGGCCAACGAGGGGGACAGAAGGCAAGCAAAACGGGCACAGATAAGAATGCAGGCACACGGGGGAGACAGGCAACAGCGGTCACAGACACCAGAAGACAGTATGGGCAGTACAGGGAAGACAGACAGACGGCGACAGAGATAGAAACCTAAGGCCTACCACTGGCCACCAGGGATGAGGCGCAGGTGGTAGCCTGCGGATGGAGGAGGGCCTCAACTTCTACAGCAGCGGCAGCTGGGTCAGGGTCAGGACACACAGGTGCCGATCACGATCCTGCAAAAACCGGGTACGAACCGTCGGACGGAGCACAATCTCCGCCCGACGCGTACCCGGTCGTCAATTTTCACAAACAAGGAATTACGATTCGCACGGGTACACCATTACCGTACGAATCGTAAAAAAGCCCGACCGAACAAAAAAACACCTACCAATGCGATCCGGGAAAGCGCCGACCTGACGTCGGGACGCTCGCAGCCAGCCATTCACGACCCAGGAATCACGATTCGCACCGACGTCACCCCGCACGGTGAATATTTTGCGGCAGCCAAAAACTGCCGGGAAATCAGGACGACGCGAACAAGGACCACCAGTACGCGACGGACAGACGACGACGCGAACAAGGAGGACCAGTACGTGACGGACACACAGGACGACGCCACCAAGGAGGACCCGTACGCGACAGGACGACGCGATCAAGGAGGACCCGTACGCGACAGGACGACGCGAGCAAGGAGTACCAGTACGCGACGGACAGACATGGACCCGAACCTACGAGTCATCCCTGCCCTCATAGCAGTACACCTCCTCTACAGGTTACGACGCAGACGCCGCAGAAGGTCAGAATAACTAAGGGAGGGGGGAAAGTGGGGTGGGGTGGGGGTGGCACGACCAGGGCAGGCCACAAAACAACCACATAAGTCACACACCACACATGGCCTGGACATACCTGACTCCCATGCCCTGGTCACCACGAGGGGGTGGGGGCGTGTCCTGATAAGCCAGCGACCGCCACAACGGAAGTCCGTCACCACGCGAACCGGCAACACAACCAGACAGGTACGTCCCGTACCCACGCCTGAAGAGCGTGGGTACGAGTCGGACCACGCCCACACACGTCACCCCAACAATGGCGGGACGGATCGCACCCACGTGGCAAAGGCCTGGGTACGGGCCGCACAAACATCACATAGCGTGGGGACGGATATGTACGGACCCTACCCCCACCCCGTATGCAAGGAGCGTACCCCCCAGCCCAACAGTGCAAGTACGACCCGTACCCCCACCCGCGTATGCATGGAGCGTACCCCCCATGCCAACAGTGCAAGTACGACGCGAACCCTCACCCGCGTATGCAAGGAGCGTACCCCCCAGCCCAACAGTGTAAGTACGACCCGTACCCCCACCCGCGTATGCAAGGAGCGTACCCCCCATGCCAACAGTGTTAGTACGACCCGTACCCCCACCCGCGGACGTACGGAGCGTACCCCCACCCCAACAGTGTAAGTTCGACCCGTACCCTCACCCGCGTATGCATGGAGCGTACCCCCCATGCCAACAGTGTAAGTACGACTCGAACCCCCACCCGCGGACTCACGGACCGTACCCCCACCCCAACAATGTAAGTTCGACCCGTACCCTCACCCGCGTATGCATGGAGCGTACCCCCCATGCCAACAGTGTAAGTACGACTCGAACCCCCACCCGCGGACTCACGGACCGTACCCCCACCCCAACAGTGTAAGTACAACCCGTACCCCCACCCGCGAATGCAAGGAGCGTACCCCCCAGCCCAACAGCGTAAGTTCAACCCGTACCCTCACCCGCGAATGCAAGGAGCGTACCCCCCAGCCCAACAGTGTAAGTACGACCCGTACCCCCACTCGCGAATGCAAGGAGCGTACCCCCCAGCCCAACAGCGTAAGTACGACCCGTACCCCCACCCGCGAATGCAAGGAGCGTACCCCCCAGCCCAACAGCGTAAGTACGACCCGTACCCCCACCCGCGAATGCAAGGAGCGTACCCCCCAGCCCAACAGTGTAAGTACGACCCGTACCCCCACCCGCGAATGCAAGGAGCGTACCCCCCAGCCCAACAGTGTAAGTACGACCCGTACCCCCACCCGCGTATGCAAGGAGCGTACCCCCCAGCCCAACAGCGTAAGTACGACCCGTACCCCCACCCGCGAATGCAAGGAGCGTACCCCCCAGCCCAACAGCGTAAGTACGACCCGTACCCCCACCCGCGAATGCAAGGAGCGTACCCCCCAGCCCAACAGTGTAAGTACGACCCGTACCCCCACCCGCGAATGCAAGGAGCGTACCCCCCAGCCCAACAGTGTAAGTACGACCCGTACCCCCACCCGCGTATGCAAGGAGCGTACCCCCCATGCCAACAGTGTAAGTACGACCCGTACCCCCACCCGCGGACGTACGGAGCGTACCCCCACCCCAACAGTGTAAGTTCGACCCGTACCCTCACCCGCGTATGCATGGAGCGTACCCCCACCACACCAGTGTAAGTAGACTCGTACCCTCACCTCGAATGCATTGAGCGTACCCCCACCGTGTATGTGCCAAGCGTACATATCCTGAAATCGGAGGTGTGTGTGCAGAGTCCACCCAGCAGTGCCCTGAGACAGGAGGGGTGGTTGCCTATCACTCCCAGCAGTGCCCTGAGACAGGAGGGGTGGGTGCCTATCACTCCCAGCAGTGCCCTGAGACAGGAGGGGTGGGTGTGGAGTCCTCCCAGCTGTGCCCAGAGACAGGAGGGGTGGGTGTGGAGTCCTCCCAGCAGTGCCCTGAGACAGGAGGGGTGTGTGCAGAGTCCTCCCAGCAGTGCCCTGAGACAGGAGGGGTGGGTGCCTATCACTCCCAGCAGTGCCCTGAGACAGGAGGGGTGTGTGCAGAGTCCTCCCAGCAGTGCCCTGAGACAGGAGGGGTGGGTGCCTATCACTCCCAGCAGTGCCCTGAGACAGGAGGGGTGTGTGCAGAGTCCTCCCAGCAGTGCCCTGAGACAGGAGGGGTGGTTGCCTATCACTCCCAGCAGTGCCCTGAGACAGGAGGTGTGGGTGCCTATAATAATAATAATATAATAATAAAAGGGATCTTGTCATGCGCAAACATAGCCCAATGGGCGTCAAGGCGCCTAATTCCAAATCCAGCTCATAACAAAGCTCCTGCAGCTCAACCTGTGTAAGCTCTGGAAAAGCACCAAGTTTTTAGGGCCTTTTTAAACAGCGCTAAAGAAGGCAAGATCTTCAACTCTATCGGCAAGTTGTTCCAAAGTTGTGGAGCAACAACTGAAAAGGCCCTGGCTCCCCATCTGGTGAGCTTAAAGCGAGGGACAACAAGTTGAAATAACCCCGAAGAGCGCAAACGCCTTGAGGGGTGGTAACGAGTAAGCAGAGAGCTGATAGCGCCTTTAGATTCATCCTCAAGTGCTCTATATGTCAAACACAGAATTTTAAAATAAATTCTGTGCTGAATAGGCAGCCAATGAAGGTCTCTCCTCGCAGCAGTAGCAGAAGAAGCCCTGGAGAGATCCAGGACAAAACGTGCGGCAGCGTTCTGCACGATTTGCAGTCGATGTATAAGGCCCTTGTTGGATTCCATGTAAAGAGAGTTGCAATAGTCCAACCTGGAACCAACAAGGGCGACTGCAATCTGCTTGCGAGCTTGAAGTGACAGATAGCTGCGAATTCTATTGAGCGTCCTGATCACGCCCCAGCAGGTCGAAACAGTCCGATTCACCTGTAAGGACATCGAGAGTGAAGTATCGAACATTACACCCAGATTTCTGGCAGATTGAGATGGAGTCGGGCAGATACCAAGAGAGGAGGGCCACCACTCACTCGACCAGATCTCTTGGTCCTTCCCAAAGATCAAGACCTCAGTCTTGTCGCCATTTAGCTTCAGGGAGTTGGTAACCATCCAGTCTGCAACATGTTGCATGCAGGACCTGAAGCTAAAGGCAGATGTTATGACAGAGGATTGAGTTAGTGAGACCATGATCTGGGTGTCATCGGCGTATGATACCACCTCCATCCCCTGCGATCTTACTAGCCTAGCAAGGGGGGCCACGTAGATGTTGAACAGGGTGGGACTTAGTGCCGACCCCTGTGGCACCCCACATTGCAAAGACTTTGCAGGGGAGAGGTGGTTGCCGAGCATCACTCTCTGTTCCCTATCAAGGAGAAAGGAATTAAGGAGGCTCAGGGCCGAACCAATGACACCTGCCTCCCTAAGCCGAGATGTTAAAATGGCAGGAGACAGAGTGTCAAATGCGGCTGTGAGGTCCAATAGCACAAGAACAGTAGTTTGTCCAGCATCAACCTTGCGTCGGATGTTATCGACTACAGAGGTGAGGGCAGATTCTGTGCTGTGGTGTTTTCGAAATCCATGCTGGGTAATGTCAAGATACTCCGAGGCTTCAAGAAAAGAGGATAAATGGCGATTAAGGTGAGCTTCTAAAATTTTAGCAGGTGCAGGGAGCAGAGAAATAGGTCTAAAATTTTTCAGGAGGCCGGGATCGAGTGAAGGCTTCTTAAGGAGCGGCTTCACAATGGCCTTCTTCCATATTGATGGAAAAGTGCCTTGAGCAATTGCCTTATTCATCACCTCAAGTAGGGGAGGAAGAAGGCTGTTCCTACACTCTTTTAACTTTTTGAGAGGCAATGGATCAAGAGGAGAGGAGGATTTGATCTTATCCAAAAGGACATTCAAACCCTCCAGAGACATAGAGGGAAAAACAGAAAGGAGGCTGGGAGGGACTGAAGGGAGGCTGGGAAGGACTGAAGGAAGATTTTCCGTCAAGGAAAGACGTTGTGCTTCCAAGGAAGTATGAATATCTAAGATTTTAGTATAGAAAAAGTCTGCAATATCGTCACAAAGACGCTGAGAGCTGACTACAGGGTCTGGAAGTTGGAGGGAGCACAGCGAGTCAGCAATTTTAAAAAGCTCCCTAGAGGAGGTGAGTGAGCTGGTGAGGTTGGAGAAGTATTCCTGCTTCTCCATTATCACTTTCTGCTTATACTCCCGTAGAGCAGACTTGTGGGCCTCCCTATCCATGGGATCCCAAGATTTCCTCCATCTTCTCTCACTGCTTCTACAACCCTGTCGTAGTACTCTGAGATGGTCCGAGAACCATGGCGCTGATGGTTTCCGCCGGGCTACATATCGCAGGGATGCAGGTGCGAATTTTTCTACTGCATTAGTGATAGAATCCTGCAGATCATGTGCTGCCTCAGCCGCATCTTTTAGGGAGAGAGCCTCTGGTGTGGGAACAAAAGGGGCAAAAGCCTCATTCGTAAGATTTCTAAAATTTCTTCTGGAGACAAAAGGGGTAGTCCCTTTCTTAATCCCATGAGAAAGAGAAAAGGCTAACTGCAGAGGGACAGCAAAATGGTCTGTCCACACCAGCGGTAAAGGTATGCCGCTGGAGAGTCTTGTATCATTGGAGAACACCCCGTCAAGGATATGGCCAGCTATGTGAGTAGCATTAGTAACAAGCTGGATAAGATCACAGGCTGCAAGTGATTCAACCAATGATATGGTATCCTTAGAGTGAACCTCATCAAGATGGAAATTGAGGTCACCTAAAATGGTGAAGGAGGGCTTTCCAAAATACGGTTCAAGGATTCTCAACAAGTCCAAGGCAAAGTTAGCTCTATAACCAGGCGGCCTATAGATCAGTATACCCGTAAAAGAAACTGAAGGGGCACAAGTAATACAGAAGTATAGAGCTTCAAAACAATCTTGGGGCGAGGAAAGTGAATTAATCGTGCATAACAGGGAAGATTTAAAAAGAATAGCAATACCTCCTCCTCTACGTTTAGGTCTGTCATGCCGATGTAAAGAGTAGCCCTCAGGAATGGCTAGCAGAAGGTCATGTCCCTATCACTCCCAGCAGTGCCCTGAGACAGGAGGGGTGGGTGTGGAGTCCTCCCAGCTGTGCCCAGAGACAGGAGGGGTGGGTGTGGAGTCCTCCCAGCAGTGCCCTGAGACAGGAGGGGTGTGTGCAGAGTCCTCCCAGCAGTGCCCTGAGACAGGAGGGGTGGGTGCCTATCACTCCCAGCAGTGCCCTGAGACAGGAGGGGTGTGTGCAGAGTCCTCCCAGCAGTGCCCTGAGACAGGAGGGGTGGGTGCCTATCACTCCCAGCAGTGCCCTGAGACAGGAGGGGTGTGTGCAGAGTCCTCCCAGCAGTGCCCTGAGACAGGAGGGGTGGGTGCCTATCACTCCCAGCAGTGCCCTGAGACAGGAGGGGTGGGTGCCTATCACTCCCAGCAGTGCCCTGAGACAGGAGGGGTGGGTGTGGAGTCCTCCCAGCAGTGCCCAGAGACAGGAGGGGTGGGTGTGGAGTCCTCCCAGCAGTGCCCTGAGACAGGAGGGGTGTGTGCAGAGTCCTCCCAGCAGTGCCCTGAGACAGGAGGGGTGGGTGCCTATCACTCCCAGCAGTGCCCTGAGACAGGAGGGGTGTGTGCAGAGTCCTCCCAGCAGTGCCCTGAGACAGGAGGGGTGGGTGCCTATCACTCCCAGCAGTGCCCTGAGACAGGAGGGGTGTGTGCAGAGTCCTCCCAGCAGTGCCCTGAGACAGGAGGGGTGGGTGCCTATCACTCCCAGCAGTGCCCTGAGACAGGAGGGGTGGGTGTGGAGTCCTCCCACCAGTGCCCTGAGACAGGAGGGGTGGGTGCCTATCACTCCCAGCAGTGCCCTGAGACAGGAGGGGTGGGTGTGGAGTCCTCCCACCAGTGCCCTGAGACAGGAGGGGTGTAACACATGTGTGTGAGGCCAGAATTATCCACATGCATACTGGCTACAAGGGAACATGTCCCATGAACTCATGTCAACAGACTCCACACACAAGTACAGTGATCATCAAGGATGCCACGATTGTTGCAGGTGGAGACATGGCCCTGCATGCATGGCCAAAGTAGAAGGGCTCCGTCACACACACAGCTCATGTAGACACAGCTCTGCGCTAAACATTGGGAACACCCTGCAGGGAAGAAAGCTGGGTACACAGAGGAAGGAATACACCCTGGGACAAGTGCACCATGCAGTAACTGCTTACATGAACAAAGAAAGTTAGCCAACACCTTGTGATGGCACACAGATCCCAGGGTCCCACCAATGAGCAGTACACTACTACATATCCCACACACCCAAACCCTTACACACCACCAAAAACCATGAAGCAGCCCCACCAACACCAATACCAGCATAGCAGTAGTGTGATAATGAAAACAAAATTAAGCTTTATTCAGCATGAGCACAATGTCCGTGGATCGCAGGCAGTTCAATCTTCACAAAGCCCATAGGGCAGTCAATGATTCTCAGCTGGATGGGGGACACAGTGGGATGCGTGTCCCCTACCTTGCCTGCACAGTCAAATGGCATCGTCTTCCACACTGGTGAGGGCATCAGGGGGGGGGGAAGCAACAGGCACCGCAGGGACATCAGGGCAAAGGGGCGGCGTTGTGGGTGCAGGGATGGAGGACTCCACCACAGGGGGTGGGTCAGTGCCAAAGGCGGAGGCCAGGATGGCACTACACACCTTTGCAAGGTCCTCCAGGGAGTCCCCTGCACCCGAAGGGACCTCAGGCCCCAAGGAGGGGGGGGGGTCAGAGGGATGGGTCGCAGCGCCACCGGGGGAGGGTGGAGACAGGGGGGAGACTCAACCACCCTGACCGGGGACCTCCTTGACCGCTTGCGTGGTGGTGTAACTGTGGGGCTCAGGGACAGAGCGGCCATGAAGGAGTCCTTGGGGGAGATGTGGCCAGGAGAGCTGAGGGGAGGGGATTTGGAGGGAGTGGACTGGGTGGAATGCGGACTCCCACTATGGCTGCGTGTCACACGTTTGCCCCCCGACCCAGTGGGTGTGCCTACCTCACCCTGTGTGTGCGTGTCAGGAGGAGTGCGGTGGACCTTCCCTGCTGGTGTGGTGCCCGTGTCCGTTGATGTGGGTGCATGCCGACGTCTGGGTGTACGTGGGACAGGCATGGGAGTGGGAAGTGTGGATGGGGCAGGGGTAGGTGGGGGGAGGTCGCGCTGCAGGAGACCCACTGCTGCAGTCAGTGTGGAGTCGATGGACCTCAGCAAGTTGCGTTGGTCAGCCTGCGATGAATGAATGCCCTCCAAGAAAGCCTCGATGTTGGTGAGGGTTTTGCCGTGGGCATGGAGGACATTAAGGATCGCAGCCTGACCAACCTGCAGTTGCCACTGGATGTCCACAGACTCTGCATTGGCGGCAGCAGTGGAGACAGGGGCAGGGGGTGCGGTGCCTGGCAGGAAGGAGACATGCTGTGACCGGGCACGCTGGGAAGGGACACAAGCAAGTGGGAGGCGGCTGGTGGGAACTGAGGGGGCGGTGCGAGGTGTTGTTCCGCTGTCAGCTGCTGGTGCAGCCACCGCCCACTCGGAGACATCCTCCTCGGACCTGTCAGCTTCGTATTCTGACGTGCCAGTCGACAGGTCCTCGGCCGCACTATCCTCCACCTCTGTCCCACTCGATGTGCCAGCCCCGATGTCACGGCTGGCACTGGTGCTCGGTCCCTCCGCCTTGCCTGTGTCCATGTCTCCCTCTGTGTCCCCCGACGATGCTGTGGGCAGGGTGGAGAGACAGAAATTAATCAGACAGCTGTACACATCAGTCACATGAGTACAATCGACATAGGTAACACTGCATAGCCTGAAAAGGAAGATCCCTAACATCTACTAAACAAGGTACCGATGTAGGGCATGAAACACACAGTTGGTTGAGCCACCATGCCACTGAAATACCATGGAGAGCATGATACAATAGCTAAACACAGGAAACGGAGTCTGACATAGCACCCAGGCCCTGGGGACAATCCTGCACTGCATCTGCACCACACAGCGTTGGCGAAAATACCGATGACCAGGGACCATATCCATGAACTTGAGACACATGCTGCATAGGTAATGCTGAAAACATGCCCAACATGACTCGGTCACTGCACATTGCGTGTGTGTCCAGACACATCACACACTGCCCAGACCCAGCAAGTAGAAATCAGGATTTGACACATAGGCATTGCCCGCACCAACAAGACCCTACACGAGGCAAATTGTTGAGACACAGGTGGCACCAACATCTCATAGTCTGGCTGATACACACAGGGGCAGGCAAAAAGCAAGAGTGTACGCCAAACAGCCAAGGTGCGCCTGTACAAATAATGAGGTACCAGTGCCCATCCTCAGATGAGTATAACAAGACACACAGGCACTGGCAACTGTGAGTATGTAGAAGGACAATCAGGTCAGGCTGCACAGTGGACACCTGTACAAAATAGCACGTCTATATACATGGTGACAGGGGACAATGGCACAGAGCACAACCTACGCTGTAGACACTGAGATTGTCCACGTTTATGATGACACATACACCACTGAGGAAAAGGTGCCCCAGGGGACAGTAGTGGGCACGCAACTACATGCTACTGAATGGTAATGACTGCAACACACGTCACCATCCCTGCACTATGTGTATCGCACACTCATGCACATCATGTCACAGGCCACTACATAGGACATGCGCGCTGTAAGGCATGACACATGAGAGACCAACTCCCATGTCTGGAGTCAGCATCAGTGCCAACTGACATGGAACCCACATGCAGTGAACTTGACAGTGCACAGGCAAGGTCCCACAACCTGTTACACACCACCCCCACACATGATGCTACAGTCATTGTTCTCGTGGACAAAGCGCCAGCCTACATCACCTTGTGAAGGAGTGACTACACACAGACCAGGGAACACATTGCAAGGAGGGGAAGGGTGGCAGGGGCACAGCGCTATACTGGGGCAAACAGGATCTGCACAGCACCTTTAAACCCTGCCAGTTAATTCATGCTACTGTGCCCTTACAAATGCCGGTGACACACAACGAACACACATGTACCTACCCCCTTCCGGCTGCTGCATCGCCTGTAAGCGCCTCTCCAGGTCTGGAAAGACCACCGGCAGCACACGCCTGTGGAGGTGGCTCAGACGGCGGCGGCCGCGGTTCTTGTGGCTCTCAGGTGAGTCCCCCAGCAGGAGCCGTGCAATCCTCCGCGTCCAGCACCGGATATCCTGCCAGCGTTTTCTCACCTGGGGCAGGCTCCGCCTCCGACCATCCACACCCCTCACGGCACTGACGGCGGTCAGCCAGATCTGCTCCTTGGCAGTGGCGCCTACCTGTGAGGAGGAACAAGTGACACCACATCAATACACCAGCCACATGTCACAGAGAGACATATGGGTACAAATTAGCTGGTTACAACAAGGCATGTCATGCAGCCAACGCATTGCACCTTTGTCATAGGGACATCATCCCCTGGTGAGGGAAAAAGCAGTACGTGCCACAGTGGGTACACAGGTGGAATGATGGCAATGTCACAATCAATGATCAAGGCTCACACTGTGCATCACACCCACCCCTCCTGTCTCAGGGCACTGCTGGGAGTGATAGGCCCCCACCCCTCCTGTCTCAGGGCACTGCTGGGAGTGATAGGCCCCCACCCCTCCTGTCTCAGGGCACTGCTGGGAGTGATAGGCCCCCACCCCTCCTGTCTCAGGGCACTGCTGTGAGTGATAGGCCCCCACCCCTCCTGTCTCAGGGCACTGCTGTGAGTGATAGGCCCCCACCCCTCCTGTCTCAGGGCACTGCTGTGAGTGATAGGCCCCCACCCCTCCTGTCTCAGGGCACTGCTGTGAGTGATAGGCCCCCACCCCTCCTGTCTCAGGGCACTGCTGGGAGTGATAGGCCCCCACCCCTCCTGTCTCAGGGCACTGCTGGGAGTGATAGGCCCCCACCCCTCCTGTCTCAGGGCACTGCTGGGAGACATCAGGCACCCCCCCCCTGGGACCCCCCCGACAGTACATGGCATGTGTGTTACACCTGGACGCAATGGCAGAAGTCACAGTCACAACATAGGGACAGTCTGTGGCAGTGGCCTATGCACTCACCTGATACCCTGGTCGCCCATACAGCATGGAGTACTGTGGGAGGATCACATCCAGCAGAGCCATGTTCTCCTCCAGGGTGAATGGCTGTGTCCTCTCCACAGCCCTTGACATGGTTCCAGGGAATCAGTAGCAGCAGCTGGGTCGACGAATGCAAAGATGTGCAGGCAAGTGCTCCCTCATGGGACCTGGCTGCCTTATATGTGCCCTTCTGCCCAGTCTCATGCACAGGAGTACAGAGTGATTGGTCACTCACATTTGCATCCTATGTTTCCACCAATCCCTTCAAACCTAGCAGTCTGTGGGTTCTCTATCGGTTTCATTCTCCTGCATGATGTCAGCCCCACAAACACATTGCAACAAAGTAGAAGAATTCCAACTGACTTCTGCTGTGCACCTTCCAGAACAATTTCGAATTTTGAACTTGGTCTCCATGACAACCAGCATGCATGTAGGCCTTAATACTTGTCCCCTATGTAATTTGGAGCATCACACACAGGTACGGTGCGTTTCGGGGCCCTAGGGCACCCCAAATGCATGGCAACGGCCCGTACATGCATGCCTACGCTCTCCATCACTATGGGTCTGCACGCGTATGCGTACCCGTAGTGTTACGGACCGTACACACGCATGTACGCTCTCTATCACTATGGGTCTGCACGCGTATGCGTACCCGTAGTGTTACGGACCGTACACACGCATGTACGCTCTATATCACTATGGGTCTGCACGCGTATGCGTACTCCTAGTGATAGTGAGCGTACATGCGAGTGTACGGTCCGTACCACTACGGGTACGCATACGCGTGCAGACCCATAGTGATAGTGAGCGTACATGCGTGTGTACGGTCCGTACCACTACGGGTACGCATACGCGTGCAGACCCATAGTGATAGTGAGCGTACATGCGTGTGTACGGTCCGTACCACTACGGGTACGCATACGCGTGCAGACCCATAGTGATAGTGAGCGTACATGCGTGTGTACGGTCCGTAACACTACGGGTACGCATACGCGTGCAGACCCATAGTGATAGTGAGCGTACATGCGTGTGTACGGTCCGTAACACTACGGGTACGCATACGCGTGCAGACCCATAGTGATAGTGAGCGTAGATGCGAGTGTACGGTCCGTACCACTACGGGTACGCATACGCGTGCAGACCCATAGTGATAGTGAGCGTAGATGCGAGTGTACGGTCCGTACCACTACGGGTACGCATACGCGTGCAGACCCATAGTGATAGGGCCGTACACACGCATCTACGCTCACTATCACTATGGGTCTGCACGCGTGTGCGTACCCGTAGTGGTACGGAACGTACACACGCATCTACGCTCACTATCACTATGGGTCTGCACGCGTATGCGTACCCGTAGTGCTACGGACCATACAAATGCCTGTACGCTCGCCATCACGATGGGTACACATACGGCAGCACTCCCACAGTGACTTGGGAACATGCACAGGCCCTCTCAGCAGCAGTACGGCGGTTTTTACACATCACTGTGGTGATAGGCGACACACATGTAGGAATAGGGCGGACATACTTGTCCATGGATGGACATACTTGTCCAGGAATGGACATCAAGGCATCGTCTGTGCATTACTACATGTGTGGGGCACAGGTGTCACAGGCTGTGATGTGGAACATGCCTCCTGAGTGGAGAAGGCACCAGATGTATGATGAGATGTGTACATGTGTACTGTGTGAGGGTGCAATGTGTGCCAGGCATGCCCTTGACTCCTTTGACATGTGTGCATGTGGGACTGCGCACTTGGGGTGAGCGTCACTGGCATGGCACGGACACCAACACACGGAAGTGTCCCATGATGCCCGGTACAGGGGTCATGACACATGACTTGTCACTACCCACAGTGCACAATGTGACTATGTCATATATGTGTCCGGGATTTACATCAGGTTGATGTTGTAGCACCCTCAAAAGCTGCAGCCGTTGCAGCAACCAACATGTGGCTGTGTGTAGATTGTCATTGCACACTGTTCCCAACACCATGCCACATGTGTTATCGGATGTGAGGTGCACATGTATGCATGGGACACGGAGTAGCGTGACAAGGCCATGTCAGCAAACTCACAAGGAATGTGTGGTGAGTCATGACATGTGCACCTTCATGGCAAGGTGTGTGGGCTGGACTAGTGTAATGTCATGTGACCTGTGGCTCCAGTGTTCCACTACCAGTCTCTGCAATCGGCATCACACTTCTGCTGATGTGTGGGTGTATGTCACTCCTGTCTTGCGTCGGGCAGTGCACTTGCACTGGGACACAGCTATTTCCATGGCGTGGCATGGGGAGGTTCTCAATCACCGTGTGTAGCTGGGTCTTGGAAGGAGTGTCACCTTGCATCCATACGTGTCCTGGGCATGTAGCACATGCCTGACTCCCTATGTGGCATGTGTGTATTGCCAGATTTACATGTGCTCAGTAGACATGAGTTGTTCTCGTAGTGCACTCACTCTTCCTTGTCACTTCCAAATTACTGCAGAGCGCCTCCTGTTGCCCGAAGAATTCCAGACTTGGCCACCATGCAGGAGAATGACAGGATCCGGCTCTACCGCTTCACCCAGCCGTTGATTCTGGAGCTGACGGCGAGACTGGCACCACACCTGCAACCGCAGCACAGGTATCCTACGGCACTGACACCCCAGCTGAAGGTAATGGCTGCCCTACATTTTCTGGCCACGGGTACCTTCCAAAATACCATAGCTCATGTTGGTGGCATGTCCCAGAGCATGTTCAGCGGTGTGCTGCATGATTTCTTGGAGGCCATGTTGATTCACCTGGATGACTTCATCAAGTTCCCAACCCCTGAACAGATGACTGAGGTCAAGCGTGGATTCTATGCCCTGGGAGGGATGCCCCATGTCATTGGGTCCATAGATGGGACACATGTAGGTTTGGTACCACCACACGCACGGGAGGTGGCGTACCGCAATCGGAAGCACTACCACTCCATCAATGCCCTTGTGGTGTGTCTGTCCAATATGGTGATTTCACATGTCTGTGCTCGTTTCCCAGGATCAGCACACGATGCCTACATCATGAGGCGTAGCGGGATGCCTGATATGATGATGCAGCTGCGCAACGAACGGGCATGTGTTGTTGGTGGGTACAGTCTGTCTGTCCTGTATTCTGTATAGCCGACCAGCACGACCGCTACACCAGTTCTAACGATGTCCATGTGCTTCCCATGTAGGGGACGCTGGCTATCCCAACATGCCTTGGCTGCTGACACCTCTCCGCAACCCCATCACGCCGGCCCAGCTCCGCTATAACACCGCCCATGGCCGGACAAGGCGAGTGATAGAGAGGACGTTTGGCATGCTGAAGAGCCGATTCCGGTGCCTCCACAAGACCGGTGGTGCACTCCCTTATGCCCCGGCGAAGGTCTGCAAGATCTTCATGGTCTGCTGCATGCTGCACAACATGGCAGTTGAAAGAGCTGTGCCACTCATCCTGAATCAACATGACGAGGACCATCCACCCGTGGAGGACGAAGGGCTTGGCAATGGGGCTAGTGATGTGGAGGATGTGGAGCCGCAAGAGGACATCCGGACTCGGCTCATACGCGACTGCTTTGCTTAGTGGTGAGTACCAGGGTCTGAGTGTGCACGCATTGGTCCCCGTGTGGCATGCGTTGTGATGTGTGTCTCCACCTGCATGTATGGCACGTGGGTCAGAGGTGTGTGTGGGTGTGTCACTGGAGTGATGGTGGCAGTGATGGTAGTATTTCCCCAGTCATAATTGTGACCTAGCATGTTGTCATCCATACATGTGTCGAGTAACTGCACATGCAAGTGGCTGTGCTTTTTGTGGCTGACTTCTTGTGTGTCTCTCTTCCCCAGGTACCTGCGCATGCCGTTTGCTGGTTGCATTGTTGTGGCACTGCTATTCCTCATGGACATGACATCGTGGGCTGACTCAGCGTTACAGGCACGGACACGTTTGAAAGTCTCCATGGGGTAAGGGATGCATCTGGGGTGTATTGGGTGTAGCAGTTGTTCACGATGTGTGCACACTGCCCCGGTCGGGGTTTGGTTCCTCTGCAGACATGTGGCATCCCCATGGGACACGACATGCAGCTGGGTACACCTGAATAGATGGGCTGCCTGGTTGTCAGTCATCAGTGATGGGATAGTGGATTGTGATGATGGCATCAATGTGTGTGACACTGCCCTCGGACACATACGGTTAACATTGTCTTGACATGGCGTGGGACTTCCACATCAGCGGATGTATGGTGTATGGCAGGCTCTCCGTGAGCAGCTGTGGGTGTTTAGCTGTTAGCCGACGCTTGTGTGCCAGTTCCATGGCTATCACGCATTTGTGCTGCAGAAGGGGGGTGCCAGTGTTGGAGCCACATGTTACTCCACATGATGTGTTCATGTGTACTTCAAGTTGCCTCTGCAATCCCAAAAACATGACTAATAAAGGTGTCCCTATGCCTCCAAGGTGCCTCTTCTCAGTCAATGCTGGTGTGTTGGCACGGTGCATCCTGCATGTCTGGCATGGTATTCCCTGATTGTGGCTATGTGTCAATGTGTCGAGTGGCAAGATGCAAGCTGTGTGTGTGTGCTGAGACTGTGTATTGGGCATGATGTCCATGACTGTGTGGGTATTGTGACATGTGCCATCCCCATGCATCCAACGTTGTCCATGACCCCATTCTCTGCATCCACCGGACTCAAGCTTGCAGGACATGGTTCTGCCACCTGTCTACACATACCTGGGTGCCCCCCAGGACACGGGCCAGGATCCCTGACCTCTGCGCATGACTGTTGCTGTACTCAATGTGTCTGTCAGCACGGTTGTTCGGCCACCCCCTCAGCTGGTTCTGACCATCACGGGTGTGTATGGTGCTCCATGTCTGTCTTGCCTAATAAACTGTGACCCATGTGTCCTGTGCCAGACTCAGGCCCCAGGGTGTGGATGGTTGAAGTGAACAGATGACTCAGGCATGTTTAGACTGTACAAGACACATGTTAGGTAATAATGCTACCAGCAGGCATCTACTCTTAATAGTGTGATTTATTATTGGGGGGGGGACAGACAAAGTGAGGGGCTTTCCGGGATTAGGGAATCCAAAGTTCAGTAGGGGAGTTGGTGTCCTTGCCATTGGAAATCCTCAGAGTCCATGCCACAGTCTTTGTCAACATTGGTCAGCCAGTGACCAGCAGGGCCATGTGGCAGAGAATGTCTCTTGATGCTGTGATGCTGTTGCTCCAGTGGGCCAGGTGCCAGGCCAGGTGTCCTGGGAGATGGTGATGTAGCAGCCACCCTCACGGTCCTTTCCGTGGACGACCCGGCTTCCTGCGGGGAACCTCAGCAGCAGGCCGTGACGACGTCTGGGATGCTCCGTCGGATGTTTCCTCCTCCTCCTCATGATCCCTCCCTGTGGGTGGTGATGTTCTCCGCCTTCTGGCACAGGGAGGGTCGGCCATGGTGTCGGCCATCCGACGGAGTTCAGCGTGAATCCCCTGGGACGCCGTCACTTGCTCAGCCTGTCTGTCCTCCATCCTCCGTTGGTGTACCTGTAGACAGGCTATTAGCTCCGCATGTTGCTGGGCCTGCTGGACCTTGATCCCCTCGAGGACGGACACAACCTGGGCCATGCCCGTGGTGTCCTGCCGGTATGAGTCCAGGATGTTACGGACATGGGAAAATACCGGATCCCCAGCCAACTGGTCAGGCTCGCGCCTCCGCCGTCCTCCACTCCCACCACCCCTGCCCACTTGCGTCTGGCCTGCACTTGTGGGAACATCGGGTCTCCGGGACCCCTGAGGGGTGGCATTGGCGTTGTCGCCTGCCTCCTCCTGGGTGCCCGGGACACCGTGTCCCTCCTGGCGAGCCTGGCTGCATTGTGGTGTTGGGGCAGGGATCCTGGGTGTCTCCTGGGATGTGGCAGGAGTGGGGGTGGTGGTTGGCACGGTTGTACCTGACGCAGGTGCTGCAGGTGGTTGGACACCAGAGGGGCCAGGTCGGTCGGGGTCGTCCGCAGAGTGGTGAGAGTGGTCGCTGCCGGTGGGATCGGTCTCCTGCAGATCCGGGTCCTGTGAGTGTTCCCCCCCAGTGTTGGGGGGTGCAGCACGACGTTGACCTGTGTGTGAGAGAGAAAATATTAATTTTGATCCATGCAACATCCATGTTTCATCCGTTACAAAGTTGGCACATTTCCTCTTGGAATTAGGATCTGTCTTGCATTCCACTCACAGTGCACTTGTGCATGGGTGTGTCCCTTGGGCACCAATTTGGCCCCTTTAACTATGTGTGGCACAGTCTTACTTGCTGCGTCAAGTGTGACTGCAGTCAGCAGCGGAGTGTGCATGTGTGGCGAGCCATGCATTTGCGCCTTCCTTGTAGCACTGTACATGTGCACATGGAGTGGATCCACACACTTATATGATGCAGGTGGCTGTCCTTGTGCTCGTGTACAGGTTGTGACATGGCCCTGCGTTTTGCCATGATGAAGAGGGGGGGTTCCTGCACTGGCCACCCTTGTCTACATGCACGCAGTCCACCTGCTGACGAGCAGACATTCCCACACACCAAAGGACTGATTTGCTCTCCCTGTGTCTCCCTCCTTCTCTGTCCCCCTCTCCCTCCCTCTCTGTCCCCCTCTCCCTCCCTCTGTGTGTCAGCCTCCTCCCTCTGTCCATCTTCCTGTGTCTCCCTCCCTCTCTGTCCCCCTCTCCCTCCCTCTCTGTCCCCCTCTCCCTCCCTCTGTGTGTCAGCCTCCTCCCTCTGTCCGTCTCCCTCCCTCTCAGTCCCCCTCTCCCTCCCTCTGTGTCCCCCTCTCCCTCCCTCCGTGTGTCACCCTCTGTCACCTTGGCCCAGCTTCCTGGGCACACACTGTTAGCAGATCTTTGAGTGGCCCTTGGCCTGTTGATGTGAGTTTGTTTCTGATCTCCAGGCACCCATTTTGTCTGCTGTGTGTCTGTGCGCTGCTGCTGTGGTGGTGTGTGCTGCCACTCTTTCACAATGTTGGCTGTTCATTAGCTGCTGTCATGTGCAAAACAGTGCCTTCACCCCCATGTGTTGATGCAAGGCGTCCGCCATTTGCTGGCAAGTCATTCCTGTGTTGGGACACAGTGTTTGTCTGGCTGTGACCTAGGCCATATGGGCAGAGGGCATTGTTGTCTGCTTTGGAGTCGCACTATGTGATTCTTGGTGCCCAGCCTCCCGCCATCCGGGTTACCGTGTCATGTGTTGTTGTCTTCTGTGGCCTGTGACTTGACATTGTCCAGCTGGGTGCATGGGGCATGGTGGCAGCAGTGGCATGTGCCTGCTCATGGAGTGTGGTTGAGTCATGCGATGGCTTGTGGTGGTTGCGTGCCTGTTATTAATTTTGGTTGTGGTTGCAGTTCCCCCCATGTGAGGTGCGTTGTTTGTGTACTCACCCGGGTCTCGGAGTCCTTCTACTCCTTCAACTGCCTCCACCGGCAGTATGGCCATCACCCTCTCCTCCCAGGGATGGTACTGTACGGCTCTGCGGGAGGGCCCTCCTCCGGTGGCGTTGGCCTGGTCGTGTTCCTCCTGCCTCTTGGCTCTGACCCTCCTCCGCAGATCGTACCACCTGTTCTGGCAATCCTGCTTGGTCCTCCTGGTGTCCGCAACAGCATTCACAGCATCGACGATGGTCTGCCACATGGCTGTTTTGGCTGCCTGGCTGGTGCTTCTGACCAATGTTCCAAAGATCTGTGGCTCGACTCTGAGGATTTGATCAACAAGGACCTCCAACTCTCGGTGACTGAACTTTGGATTCTTGGTAGTGGGCATGGTGAGGGGTGTGGGTGGGGATGGTGTGGGTGTGGGGGGTGTGTGGATGTTGGGGGGGGGTGTGGATGGTTGTGTGTGTGTGTGAATGTGATGAGAGGGTGTTTGTGAGGGTGGTCGTGTGAAGGTGTGCAAGTGTAAGATGTGGTGTAGCTTGTAGTCTGGTTCTGTGGTGTCTGGCAGCAGTGAGTCTGTTGCAAAGGCTCATGGTTTGTGTGTGTGGGCCCTTTTCATTGGTCCATGGGTGGGTGTGGCAGTGTTTGAATTTTGGGTGGGTGTGTTATAAGGAGTGGTGGTGTATTGGGCCTCTGTTTGTTTTTGACAGTTGCAGGTCAGTGATTGTGTTATTTTAGTGGTTGTTGGCCATGTTTAGTGGCTGTGTGCCTTTCGAATGGTGTATTCTTGTGTTGTTTTGTTTTGTCCTTGTTGTGTACGTGCGTTTTGAGCGTGTGTACGGTGTGTACATGGGCCATTTGGTTGTACGATTATGTCCTTGTGTGTGGCTTTGTACGACTCGTACATGCGGTTGTGATGTTGGGGCATGGGGTGCGCTCCGTACTTAGGAGGTTGTGTTGGGGGTGCGCCAGGAACGTACTGGGGTGTAGGTACACGGGGGGTATGACACGTACTGGGGTGGGGGTGGGGCTTGAACGTACTGGGGTGTACATAGACGGTGGTACGACACGTACAGGGGTGGGGGGGTGTACATTGACGGTGGTACGACACGTACAGGGGTGGGGGTACGACTGGAACGTACTGGGGTGTGGGTAGACGGGGCTATGACACGTACTGGGGTGGGGGTGGGCCTCGAACGTACTGGGGTGTAGGTTCACGGTGGTACGACACGTACTGGGGTGGGGGTACGACTGGAACGTACTGGGGTGTACATGGACGGTGGTACGACACGTACTGGGGTGGGGGGGGTGTACATTGACGGTGGTACGACACGTACTGGGGTGGGGGTACGACTGGAACGTACTGGGGTGTAGGTACACGGGGGGTATGACACGTACTGGGGTGGGGGTGGGGCTCGAACGTACTGGGGTGTAGGTACACGGGGGGTACGACACGTACTGGGGTGGGGGTACGACTGGAACGTACTGGGGTGTAGGTACACGGGGGTACGACACGTACTGGGGTGGGGGTAGGACTGGAACGTACTGGGGTGTAGGTACACGGGGGGTATGACACGTACTGGGGTGGGGGTAGGACTCGAACGTACTGGGGTGTAGGTTCACGGTGGTACGACACGTCCAGGGGTGGGGGTACGACTGGAACGTACTGGGGTGTAGGTACACGGGGGGTATGACACGTACTGGGGTGGGGGTGGGGCTCGAACGTACTGGGGTGTAGGTTCACGGTGGTACGACACGTACTGGGGTGGGGGTACGACTGGAACGTACTGGGGTGTACATAGACGGTGGTACGACACGTACAGGGGTGGGGGGGTGTACATTGACGGTGGTACGACACGTACTGGGGTGGGGGTACGACTGGAACGTACTGGGGTGTAGGTAGACGGGGCTATGACACGTACTGGGGTGGGGGTGGGGCTCGAACGTACTGGGGTGTAGGTTCACGGTGGTACGACACGTACTGGGGTGGGGGTACGACTGGAACGTACTGGGTGTACATGGACGGTGGTACGACACGTACTGGGGTGGGGGGGTGTTCATTGACGGTGGTACGACACGTACTGGGGTGGGGGTACGACTGGAACGTACTGGGGTGTACATGGACGGTGGTACGACACGTACAGGGGTGGGGGGGTGTACATTGACGGTGGTACGACACGTACTGGGGTGGGGGGGTGTACATTGACGGTGGTACGACACGTACTGGGGTGGGGGTACGACTGGAACGTACTGGGGTGTACATGGACGGTGGTACGACACGTACAGGGGTGAGGGGTGTACATTGACGGTGGTACGACACGTACTGGGGTGGGGGGGTGTACATTGACGGTGGTACGACACGTACTGGGGTGGGGGTAGGACTCGAACGTACTGGGGTGTAGGTTCACGGTGGTACGACACGTCCAGGGGTGGGGGTACGACTGGAACGTACTGGGGTGTAGGTACACGGGGGGTATGACACGTACTGGGGTGGGGGTGGGGCTCGAACGTACTGGGGTGTAGGTTCACGGTGGTACGACACGTACTGGGGTGGGGGTACGACTGGAACGTACTGGGGTGTACATAGACGGTGGTACGACACGTACAGGGGTGGGGGGGTGTACATTGACAGTGGTACGACACGTACTGGGGTGGGGGTACGACTGGAACGTACTGGGGTGTGGGTAGACGGGGCTATGACACGTACTGGGGTGGGGGTGTGGCTCGAACGTACTGGGGTGTAGGTACACGGGGGGTACGACACGTACTGGGGTGGGGGTACGACTGGAACGTACTGGGGTGTGGGTGGACGGGGCTATGACACGTACTGGGGTGGGGGTGTGGCTCGAACGTACTGGGGTGTAGGTACACGGGGGTACGACACGTACTGGGGTGGGGGTACGACTGGAACGTACTGGGGTGTAGGTAGACGGGGCTATGACACGTACTGGGGTGGGGGTTCGACTGGAACGTACTGGGGTGTACCTAGACGGGTGGGGGTATACATATACGGGGGGTACGTGTCGGACGTACGGGGGCTGGGGGGAGTGTTGGGCGCGTATGCGGGCACATGTCTCCATGGTTGCTGTAGGAGTTCGGTGCGGACGGTGTTTTTTCCACACGGTTGTAACCTCGGACGCACGGGATGGATCGTGATTCCTCGGTCGGACTTGGATTTTCACGTTTGTAAGGTAAATCGTCCGAGGACGTGTCGGACACATTTTCCGACCCGAGGACGTGTGGGGAATGATTCCCAGTGCGGTTCGTATGGACTTTTTACCATGCGAATCGTGATTGCCAGTTCGTACGGCACTTGTACGATTCGTACGGTAATAAGACCCGATACGAGTCGCACGGGGGAATTTTTTACCGGATCGTGATCGGCACCACAGGCGGAGCTGTGTGGTGGGGAAACCACCTCCCAACAAGGTCAAGGGTCGCTCTCCTCACCCGCAGCGGCTGCCATATATGGGGATGTGGGAGGGAGGAGCAGCTGGGATGCAGGAGGCAGGGACAGCGAATGGGCAGTGAGGGGGGCGGGACCACAGGGGAAGCAGCGGCGGGAACTGGATTGGCGAGGACACCGAAAGCAACCGGGCACAATCAGGGGCAGCTAGGGAGAACAGAAGGCAGGCAAAAGGGGGCACAAATCAAGGGCAGCGAGGGGGAACAGAAGGCAAAACGGGCACAAATCAGGGGCAGCGAGTGGGAACAGAAGGCAAGAGGAAACAGAATGAAGGGGCAACGAGGGGGGAGGTTTGCATGGAATTCTGGGTAACAGAATCTGGTGAGAGCCAGACAAGTCAGCCCATCCTGGATTCCCCTGGGTGTCCAGTTTTAAAAAATGTATAGGTTTGCTGGGTTTCCCTATGTGCCGCCAGAGCTAGGGTTCAAAATCTACAGTTAGGCACTCTAAAAAGGGGTCAGTTTTCACTGAGAAAATGTGGTGTGTCCACGTTGCGTTCTGGTCCGTTTCCTGTTGCGGGCACTAGGCCTACCCATACAAGTGAGATACAATTTGTCTCGGAAGACTTTGGGAGTGGGTAGAATTTTGTGGATCCATGCAGATTCCAAAACTTTCCACCACAAAAATGTGAGGAAAATGTGGGTTTTTAGACAAAGTTTGAGGTTTGCAAGGGATTCTGGGTAACAGAACCTGGTGGGAGGCAGTCAAGTCACCCCATCCTGGATTCCCCTGGGTGTCTAGTTTTAAAAAATGTACAGGTTTGCTAGGTTTCCCTATGTGGCGGTTGCGCTAGGGCCCAAAATCCACAGGTAGGTATATCCTAAAGAAAATTCAGTGCCTGGTGGTCTTTCTGCTGCCCTGGGGAGGGGGGAAATTGAGGGCTATTGCCCCGATATGCCCCCAAGGGGGGCAGAAAGACTGTGACTATTCTTTTGGGAAGGTGGGGGCATTGGTATGCCCATTCTGGGAAGCCCCCACCCCTACTAACAGAAAAGCCAGCATAATCGCTGGCGCCTAGTGGACTTTCTGCCCCCCCGGGGAGCAGATCAGGGGCTACTGCGCTCATCTGCCTCCTGGGGGGGCAGAAAGGCTGTGGCATCTTTTTTAGGGGGCTGGGGGCATTGGCATGCCCATTCTGGGCAACCCCCACCCGAACTTTGGAAAAAATATCCCTGGTGGCTAGTGGGCTTTCTGTCCCACCCCAGGGGGGCAGATAAGGGGCTGTTGCCCCATCTGCCTCCTGGGAGGGGTCAAAAAGACTGTATCATTTTTTTGGGGGGTGGGGACCTTGACATGCCCATTCTGGGCAACCCCCACCCCTACCTATATAAAAAAAAAATCCCTGGCGCTTAGTGGGCTTTCTGCCCCCCCCCACGGCAGATCAGGGGCTATTGCCCCCATCTTCCTCCTGGACGGGCAGCAAGTCTTTAGTCTTTAGTTCTGGGCAGCCTCCGCCCTGGGCCTATGAAAAAACTAATTCCTGGTGCCTAGAGTGCTTTATGCCCCCACGGGGGGGGGCAGATTAGGGGCTACTGCCCCCATCTGCTCCCCAGGGGGGCAGAAAGATTGGAATTTGTGGGGGGGGGGAGAGGGGGCCATTGGCATGCCAACCTTTGGCAGCCCCCACCCCTAAATTAATCGTAACAAAAAAAAACCCTGGCGTCTAGTGGGCTTTCTTCCCCCCCCGGAGGGCAGATTGGGGGCTATTGCCCCCATCTGTACCCAGGGGTGGCAGAAAGACTGTTATTGTGCGGGGGAGGTTGGGGGCTTGGGCGTGGCCATAATGGGCAGCCCCCGCCCCTAATTTACATAATAAAATAAATCCCTGGTTTCTAGTGGGCTTTCTGCCCCCCCGGGGTGGCAGATTGGGGGCTTCTGCCCCATCTGCCCCCCAGGGGGGCAGAAAGACTGGAATTTTGTGGGGGGAGGTGTGGGGGCATTGGCATGCCCATATTGGGCAGCCCCCACCCCTAATTATAATTTTCAAAAAATCCCTGGTATCTAGTGGGCTTTCGGGGGAAGAAAGGCTGTTTTTATGGTCGGGGGAGGGTGGGGGTATTGGCATGCCCATATTGGGCAGCCCCCACCCCTAAATAAAATATAAACAAAAGTCCTTGGTATCTAGTGGGCTTTTTGGGGGCTCCCACCCCATCTGCCCCCCAGGGGGGGCAGAAAGACTAAATTTATCCAAATGCATATGGGGGAAGCAAAGGCCCTTCCCCAAGGGGCCGCTCCCCCTCCTTGGTGTCAGGGGGTGGATTCCTGCTTGGATTCTCCCCTTTCCAATGATACCTCTTCCATCTTTCTACGTGCTGAGGGGGCTGAGAAATCCCTCTGCTGTCTGTAGCAAAAGGATTTCGTGCCCCTGTCCTCATGACGGAATGTTTCCGTCATGAGCACAGGAGCACCGATGCTCATGACAGTACCATTCCATCATAAGCATCTTAGGGGTTAAAGTGTGTGTAGTCAATTAATGTTTATTAGATTTCTTATTAATAATAATTTTTTTATTCGTTATTAATTATATTAATTATGGGGAAAAAATTTGAAGTGTTTTGTTATTGGTGTAGTGTTGTAGGGTAGGAAATAAATACATTTATGTATTAATTAATGTTTTATTTGTGAATATTTCCTAGTTTAAAAGAATAATTTTTTTGTAAACTTATTTATTATTTTATTTGATATAATATGTGTAGGTTTTTGTTATATGTAATTAGTATTACAAAATGTGTTCTTTTTATATGTTTCATATTTTTTTTTTTTTTTTTTCAAATACATTTTGTTTACTAATTTTTTTAATTTTATAATATATATATTTTTCTAAGTGTTTGAGTGTGAATAGTAACTTTTTTTCTCCGCTATCCAGCACTTTCCCTACTGTTGCATTCTTTTTAGTAGGAATAGTAATTTTTGCCCCTCTGTTATCCAACACTTTCCCTACTGTTGCACTCACTGGAGTGGGAATAGTAATATTTACCCCTCCGCTATCCAGCACTTTCTCTACTGTTGCATTCTTTGGAGTAGGAATAGTAATATTTACCCCTCCGCTATCCAGCACTTTCTCTACAGTTGCACTCACTGGAGTGGGCACAGTAATTTCTTCCTCTCCGCTATCAATATTTTTAACATTCATATTCTATCAGTGAACCGGCCGCAGCACACTGACCACTGTCCCGGCTGCTGTACGGTCTGTGCAGGCCAGTCAGCTTGGAAGAGAGAGGAATGAAGAGGAAAAGGGACCACTCTGGGAAGATGGGGCTGATTTAGAGGTTTGCAGCCCTGCCTCTTCCCCCCCTGGCTGAAATGCTGCAGCACCTGTAGCATCTGGACACCCCGGAGAGCAATGTGGCACAATCCTTGGGGCATCTGGAGGGGCGCGCTGCTGCCATGAAGTCAAGACAGGTCACTCCTAGGGAGCTCTGAAGAGTCGGCAGCCTACATCCATCAGGTCTGTAAGGACAGAAAAGACTTCCATGTTCTGACTTCACACCCCTGTATCTGCAGAGGCTCACCCATGGCTTCATGTCATTTATGGGCCTGATGAACTATTTACTTCCTGATTGTGCAACCCCTCAGTGCCCTCAGGTGTCACTGTAATAGTATAGAGCATTGGGGCACGCTTAGGGTCATTCCAATGCTTGGTCCATGAGGCATTATCAGATGAGAAGGAGGACAGACCACCGCAAGCCCCCAGTAAAGTGTTGACATTCAGGTGTGTTAACTGTGACACAAGTGTCCATCATCCTTTCATACCCACACCCTCCTAAAGGACACACTGGACCTCTACCTGTGCCACTTATTTCCTATCTTCTGAGGGGGTGGGCTTGAGGTTCTCACCTAGTATCCATGTTCAGAGCAGGGGATATTTCTCCTGGGAAGATTGTGCTCTGCTGTTCCTCAGAAGCATGGTGTCATGGCTGGATCCGGCACGGCGTGAGCCCTAGGTCTACATCACACGCAATCTGTGCGGTGTTCATATGTTGCTTTTTCCAGTTACTATAGACTTGCTGAGTGGCTCAGAGAGCTACAAGTCGAGCATGTGCAGTCTCTTTCCCTAGTGACATTAAGCAAACCCTCCAAATGCCATGAACATGGCTTAGAAAGCAGTCACTGTCTGGAGGAAAAGTAGTGATTTGGGCGAATAGGGAAAGTGAGAACTCAACGTCTAACATTAGGTTGGCTGTGACATGGCCTGCCGATAGGCTACTGAGCTATGGTGTTCATCAGTGGACAAAGGGCAGCACAGCCTGTAGTCCAATGGGGTGGAGGGGCTTCTAATGCCAATGTTAGCCTCTCGTGGATCCCCAGTGGCATTGAGGAGCTACAGAATGGTGTCCCAACCCAACAACTAACCCTCTATTGCTTGCCCCTTTGAGGAACTTTAAACTTTAAAGAAATTTCAGTTTGGGAGACTGTAGCTAAGTCCAATTAAGTACGAACTCTAGGTGAGTCCGGTTAAGTCCTAAGCTGAATCCGTAAGAACGTGTCATCAGGGCACCGGTTAGCAGAGCCAAGACCAGATTCAACAATTGAACTATTTTGGATGTTTGGATGGGGTCCTGTTCCCTGGGAGAGATGGGCTTTGTAGGTCCACTTGACATTTATTCTGTACGGGGCATTCAACTAGTCAGGCCGACCCATAGCCGGCAGCGCGGGTCTCATGGAAACAGAGAGGCGGGTGTATAATAGCTTATAAGATCCACAAGAAAATCTAGCGCTGCTGTTCTATTGAAGGACTATTTGTAAACTGCAACAGATTCAAGGCCCTGGTTTAGATCTTGGTGGATAGGTTACTCCTTCACATCAGTGATGGATATCCTGTACGCTGAAATATAAATCCCATAGGATATAATGGGATTTATTATTTGGCGGATGGGATATCCTATCCGTCACTGTTGTAACGAATAACCCATCCGCCAGGATCAAAATAAGGCCCTAAGGGACTCATTACGATGGCGGACGGACTTCTGTCCGTGCCGCCATCCTGTCAAATTTGGGACTGGCCACCCATGAGGCGGCCTGCCCACAATCCGAATTATGATGCGACCGCCACCTAGGCGGTCTCATCACCTATATTTTGCATTGTAGTGGGGATGTGTTCAGCAGCCCCCGCCGCAATGCGAAAACAAAGGCACTTGCATATCCCTGCACTACGTGGCAGGCACCATGCGTTGCCTGCCACATGGTGCAGGGATATGTAGGGGGGCATCATAGGTGCCCCCCAGTGCCTCTGACCCGCTACGAGTCCCCAAATCCATTTCCGCTATTTGTTTTGCTGCGGTTTGGCCGTCGAAAAACAAATGGATGAAAGGGATATCCTAAGCACCGCCGCAATGTTGGGGTATGTTTCAGTTCCGACAGGCGGTCAGAAAAGGACCGCCTGTCAGAACCGCGGCGGACGGTCTTTATGTCCACCACGCATACCCAACAATTCCCTCCGCCATATTATGATGGCGGGTGGTAAACAACAGTACGATGGTAGAAGGCCCGCCACCGACCGCCTGTCGTGGAGGTACTTCCACCATCGTAATGAGCCCCTAAGTTACTGTTTGGGCTAGAAAGGGTCACATCACATCTCATATTATATTTTTCAGCTCACTTATTGACACCCTACTGTGGTTCACAAATGCTGTAAATGTCAGAATCTACCTTGCATAATATGTTTGCCTTCTCACCTCTAGGTTCAAATGCTCCGCTTGTGGCCGAAGGTGGGAATCGTCCAAAGTGCGCGTGATCTTCCACATCAGGATGGTCAACCGGCGAGTGCCTCAGGGCTGTGTGAAAATGCGGGTCTTCAAACAGGAGTGCCGGAGATGTTATGCGGCCATTTTGGAAGAACCCGAGTTCACGATTGAGAACATAGATGTAGCTGTTGACCGCCTGGTGACAAGAATACGCAAGGTGTGCTATGGAGAGGATGTGTCCGATCGACATGTCCGTGATTTCATCACGAGTGGGAGCAAAGAAGGACCTCACGACAGCGCACACTGCGAGGCTTGCCAACTGGGGCTCTGTGACCACAGACCTCCAGCCAAGAACCAGGAAGCGCCAATGGTGAATCGAGTGAGAAGTTCCTATGATGAGTGGGATGCTCTGATGGCTCGGGGCTATGGGCATTTGCAGGATGACAGCCATCAGCCATTAATCCAGCAGAGTGGCTGGGTCAGGGAGGAGCATTGCTACAAACTTCGAGGAACTAATCACCCAAGCTTAAGAACGGAGTCAGAGGTGGAGAGAATTTGCCCATGTATACTGCTCTGAACAAGTCCAGTTCTTGTTGTATCTCTTCAATTTCAGGAAGCACAGGGGTAAACATGCCCCAAATTACCTTTAAGCTGACTCTTTAAAATAAATGGTGATAGGTATTGGATAGGTGATCTGATTATAATCAGTTCTATTGAGAGATTGGAATGGTTCACACTCTAATTGGACACAATCAGGGAAAATCCTTATTTATCAAAACTCCAGATTCACTTTACAGTTCTTGTGCATTCATAAAATCTTATTTTCAGTGCTTATATATGTACATCTAACAAGTCAAATGTGTTTGAGAAATGTACACTGCAAAGTGTGATGGAAATTGTAGTCCTTAAATTTCCACCCCACAATATACCTAAAATATTTTCAATGGGGCCTTGCTCCTATGTCTTGCTACAGCCCACAGAGTCTTAATATGTGAGAAAATATTACTTTGAAAGATCTTCTTATATGTAAACTGTGAGGCACGTTCCATCAATACTACATTGAATTGCCGTGAGAGCCCCTGAAGGCAGCAGTGTAAAAAAGGGTAAAAAGGGTATTATTTTGGGGCTCTCCTGCAACCCTCCAAAGTATCTCTCACCGTTTCTCCTGGTTACATATAGAACATTCTGCCCTAATGGCTCAAATGCCTTTTTGCATTACAGCCTTCCTGCTAAGTTCTATTGTGCTATGTCAGAAGATGTGGTCCAATCAGAATTCCCACTACAAAGGCTCTAGCCAGGATTACCATCCCATATGGAATGCTGATATTGGCTTAGCAATTCGATTGATCATGCATGCATTCTTTTTTAAATATAGCTTTATTCATTTTTTCACAATTGAACAAAAACACAAAGGAGTCTATTAACATAACCGTTTGTTTTATTGACCATACGTATGTCAACAGAAGTATCAAGACGCGAAAATATAAGCGGAAACGTAGAATGGGAGGTAATAGCGTGCAAATATATAAACTAAGCCACATCTCTCTGAAAAACTCAAGGCTTATAAACACAACTTTAGGTTTTCAAATTCACTCCAACTTGAAACCTATTTGTCCAAACAATTCATAGCGAAGATTTCTCAAATGTTGTCAATGTGCAAAAATCTTATACCAAATCTGCTACTGAACCAGATTGATTAGATTTCCAATACTTCAAAACCCCTCAGAGATTCAATTTGCATCAGTTTAAGTTTTATAAACTTAGGATCAAAAAAAAAATGCACATCGGCATGCCTTGATATGTAGATTCACAATACAGATGGATGCGCTGGAAAAAAACCCAGACAAATATGATTTCAATCAAATACAGGCCATAAGAGAATAGAAGGGTGTCTTTACCTTTACCAGATGCAAAGAGCATTATTTTGAAATTGTCTGCGGTATATATTTCTAAAAACATTTGCTGTTGCATTATTCTTAGACCCACATTATAGTAACCTGGTTGTACTAGTATATGACAAGTGCCCTTAGTGTTTCTGACAAATATTAGTAATCCTGGTAGCAGAGACAAATGTATTCTTAATGTGATAATGTAATAAAAATAGTTCTTTAAGCAATTGCAAGCTATAGAAAAGAAAAGCTGCTAATAATTCTAATGATAATTTAGTCATAAAGGATGAGTCAGCCTCAAAAATCCACATTGTTGGCAATTTCACTAATATTAATCAATACAATGTTATAACGATTCTGCTCCTTCGCAGTCAGGCCAAATACAGACTACAGATGAGAAATGAAATAGGAGGGTCTTCCAACCAAACTTGTGTGAAATATAAAATCACTGACAAAATTAGCTACTTCAAGTTTAACATTTTGTTAAAATATTTAATTTCAGGATTCCCACATGAAGATTTATCAAGCGAAACAACCTTGTTAAATTCAGAAATCTTAGATAACTCATTCCAATATTTAACAATGAAAACTGCTGAGTTTGGAAGTTTTAGACCTTTCCATTTTTTTATCCATGCTGAGATTTGGAGTTTGTGAAGATGGTGGTTATGCATCTTCATTCAAATTCCCCATGATTTTGCTTTTACCATCGTCACTAAGCCATAATGATATGTTATAAAGTTTAAAAGCTGCTTGTTTTTTTTTTATTAGATCCGGAAAAAAAAAACCCTTTACATTTATCATATTTAAAGATAGTCCTTGGAAATCTAGACTTTTCTTTTCATACCCATAGAAGAGATCTATATATAGTATGATCTCTTTTAACCGACCTTTGAAGTAAAGTATTAATGACAATTATTATTAAATCCATTATTTTGTCAGTATACTTATTTTTGTAACATTAATATTGTCCCACATCCCAATCTTTAAATGAGACAGCCGGTCACACCTCTTCTTTGTTTTTGTTGGAACATACTTAAGATGTGTAATTGTTATCTTAGCTAACTACTTATTTTAATAGTAGAATTGGAGAACTTTTCATTAACCAATGTCTACAGAATACTTAAAACACTGTAAGTTTTTAACATTCCAATTATCTACACTCTCTAAAACCTTGTAATTTTTTTACCTTTCCTTTTATAGCCAGCGTTGGAAGCATTGCACCAGGCTTATTCCGGGTCTGATAGGAACAATGCAGCCGCAGCATTAAGAAAAACGTTATGTTCCTTTCTAGGATACGCCAGTAACACTTGTATCTCTATGCAAAGCAACAACAAGAGTTTCAATTACAAGATCAAAATAAACAGGGAAAAGATACCAACCATGTCATGCCCCTTTATCTACAAATATGGAATCAGATGCTGGCCTTGTGCGTTAGCTCCTGAATATTGTGTCTAACTAAATTTTTAAAAAGCCTGAACAAAACCAAACCTTTTAAGGGGACATTACAAAAAAAGCTTCTGTCCATGACTCAAAGAGTTTACTCCATGAAGTCCAATAACCTCTGTCTGTGCGCCTTTGGGTCTATTTAAATCAATTATGTCAATCAGAGATTTTATGTTTACCTAAGATTGCATAATTTAATGAAACCACACTATGATGAATTAGTCAAGTAAGATAAGATACACTCCGTTCACTTTGGTCATTCCTTATAAATACTATTAAGAATTCTGAAGTTTATGTTCAGTCGAAAAATATGTCCGGATACTTTTTTTTACAATTTGTGGGTCTTTACCTGGCTTGCTAAACAATTAGCTGACCAAGGGCATGAAAATGTTTCTTGCCTCTTCTGCTACAAGTTCCAGAAACAGGTACATGAAAACATTCCCTTCCATGTGTTGGTATTAAATATTTGAAGTGTTCCAAATTCATGAAAAATGTATTGTATATGGCAGTTTTTTCTAAACAATGCCCTCATTGTTTTGTCTAACTTGCAATGCTAAATATTTTAAAATATGAATCAATTAATCATCTTTTTAATTGAGTAGTTTATAAGGTATGCAGCAAAACATTTAATTGTTATGCACAATTCATATATATTTTTTAATATATTCCATCATTTTCTCATCTTCAACTCAGAATAAAATGAATTTGCAGCCTGCGCACAGTCATGAAGTGAGATGCAATTACAGACACGAGGAAGTGGAAAAGTAAAATTAAAAAATTGGAATGTCCGAACAGCTAACCCTTAGCTGGGTCTCGCTGACCATTGGAGCACAGATATCTCCATTATAAATATGAGATCAGACTGTAAATAGCTTTCTATACTTAAAACACAATCTACATTCATATAAATTGAAGATTTCAAAAACCTATAATGTCTACTAAAAGTGAAAAAATAAAAGAAAGGCAATATTAAGCGACACAAAAGATGGATGCCTGAGTAAACACTTGTTGGAAGAAGATGCTGGCCATAAGTAGGGGCCTCTCTCTTTAATTATTTTTAGCCACTTTAAAAATATGTTATGCCTCAAATAACCAAAGACCCCGTCATATTTTTAACCTCTGGTTTCATTCCTGCATTAACACCTCAATGCTCATTTATTTCAGTCTACTCCAAAGGAATGGCTTTAAATTCAACAGCTCCAAGTCCAACAAACTGATGTTCAGGAGTGCTTCGCTTTTGTCTTGAATACAGAATGTTAGCGCCCTAATTTTCTACTAGAAGTCTGTGGTGAAGGTAAATGATATCACGAGGGAGTCAGCTGACAAACTGCTGATATGTTGGAAGTACCTATTTCACTCTACATTCAAGACTTTTTTTCTTACATGTGTGAGTAAGATCTTTTCGGTTCTATGGACAATGTGTCCTCCTGTTAGCATTCTAGAGTACAAGCCATAAGTTCTATGACAACACTAAACTTCTCCTTTTTGTTCATTTACTGCAGACTCTTCATAGGAAATGCTTTCCTATCCACAGTCCCTAATCAAGCAACATGGCATTCATGTGCTCCTCAAGTTAGTCATATAATGATTTAGAAATCCTGCGACTGAGGGTGGGAATGGACCGATGTTGGCGTTTATCGGGTTTAAAATCCAAAGTAGACGATTGTTATGGCTGATGTCCTTGTAAGTGGGGTAGGAAATATTCAATGATCCACCTTTTGATGAATTGTGTACTTTTCCTTGAAAAGAAGAAAAAGACCCTCCGACCAGTATTCAAAAAGAACGGGATACAGTCGAGAGAAATGGGGTTAAAATTGCTGTGTGATCTCAGATATCTGCATGTAGCCATAGCCACTGGTCAATACCTGCAAAAAAATAAATATAACATCTCAAGCTATGCTTTTTTCCTCTTAGTGTATTATGTTAAGGGTCGGCTAGCCCCTAAGCTGGTAGAGTGGTATGTTGACCGGGCAAGCAATGTGTTGCCAGCTGCTTGATATTTTATTATCTTTCTTTTAAAATGTCGTTCATACCTGTGTGACAGTTTCGAAGATCTAACTGAGTCCTGTTCATTTTAAGAGGATTATTTGGTAAGTGGAAGAAAGGGGATTAGATCTGTTCACAAGATTGACTAGGAGAATCCTTGTGATTGTGATAAGCTGCTATGCACACTGCACTTTACAATGTTGTATCTGAGCAAAATGAGCTGCAAGTTAATGGCTAATGCGGCATCTTTTGTCCTTCAAATGGATTGTTGATATACGTGGGACTTTGTGTTTTTGACCATTTGCTGTCTTTTAGCTTCGGAAATTTGAAGTGTTTTACGGCTTAACCAAGGTTATATGTTTAGTTAAAAATTATGTAAATGTGTTATTAATTTTTATGATATTTGGGATTGTCTATTTATGGATTGGGTAATGTGCATCATTTCTGTAAGAATTGAATTCATGGAAATAAAATATTTTGATTGATTAATGTCAGAATTTTCTCACATGACTGAAGAAGATATTTGTGAATTTAGAGACATCTCTAAGGGCCTGATACAAAGTGTGGTTACTCCATCAGAGTAACTGAGTATTCTACTCCCTCGCCGTGACAGAATAACCGTGTGAGAGCTGTTTCACTTTTAACGCACTAGAAACCAAGCTTACGCTTACAAGTGGTGTTTACACTGTCCACTTTCAACTACTATTGTAATACACCATGTAAGGACTACTATTGTTGTTTCCCTGTTCTAAATAAAGAATTGCAAACTTTAAACTAATAAACTGAGAACATTCCCGGAGACTTCACCCACACTGTTCTGAATTAAAGACATTCCACCTGTCTCCGGCTACAGTTGTACAAAGATATCTACTAGCACGCTTGTATAAACTGTGAGACTGGTAACATTCAATGCAATACCACTGTGAGGGAATCCTCTAATGTATTCTGTATTGAAGGATTTCCTTCTGCTTGTTCCTCATTGGTATAAACGCTGAGAATCATGCATTTGTGTAGAGATGTTTGAAAGCCATTGTCTACAGTCCTGTAAAAAGACTTGATGCTCTCTGTACCCAAGAACTCCTATTTCCCACATTTAGAAGGCAAACCTATGCCGGATTTCAGGTAGAACTTTACTAAGGTCTTTGTACTAATGATTTGTATGCCTTGCTACTAAACCTTTTGATGACATGTTCCTTGTATTTTGCCAACTCATTTCAGATGTACCTTACAAACTTTAACTTGTGTCTGTCATTCTTACTGAGAATATTTCAGTCCTGAATATTGAACTTTCTATAAATGTGTTAGAGAAGGGTCCAACTGGGGAGCTCCAACGTCTGTATCAGGACTACACTGCTCCCAATCGTGGCCATTGGCGTGCTTTTGGTATGATTATCTAACACAGGGTAGCGTGCCAACAACCACACTCCAAATTTCGAGATGTCTGCTGCCCCAGCGGACATTTCTTACATTGGTAGGAACCGCCATCACAGAAATTGCTGTCAATGCAATGAAAATGTGCTGTACGGCTGTGTCAACATGACAGAGCCGTATGGCACAATTTAAATTTATTTTTCTTATTTTTTAAAAGAATGTCCCAAAGCGGGATTTTCTTTTTGAAAATATAAAAACAGTGGCCTCCTCGCCTAGGGGCATATCAACAAGGGCTTTATCTCTGCTTTTTTGGCTTTAAAAGCCAAAAAAGGAGAGATAAAACTAGCGCCCTATCAACAACAGGGTGCTAACATGCAAATTTGCATGTTAGCACCCTTTTACTCTACGCTTCCCCTTGCATCTCTAATGAGATGCAAAGGGGGCGTTCCAGAGTAAAGTAATAGGAGAAATGTCGCTAAGCGACATTTCTCCTATTATCAATAATGTCGCTAACCCTGTTAGAGACAAAAAAAGCAGCGCTAACCGCGGTTAACGCTGCTTTTTTACGTCTGGTATTTTTCTGACTTAGCCATGATATCCTATGGAAGGAGGATATCATGGCTAAGTTTGCCTGTCCCTATCAACAAGGTAACGTGAGATTATCGCTGGCTTTCCAGCGATAATCTCATGTTAGCCTGTTAGCGTGAGGATTTTTATCGCTAATGAGATAAGCGTTGCTAATAGCACGCTATCTCAGCGATAAAAATTCACGCTAGCCGGCGATAATTATCCTGGTGCTAAGTGCGCTTAGAGATAATTATCGCCGGTTGTTGTTGATATGCCCCCAAGGGAGTTTTATCCCATTACGCGGGGGTCATTGAAAAGTTTATACTTTCACTTACCATCACGTTTTTCATGGTAGTAAGCGAAAGTAAAAACTTGCCATTTGTTTGCCCACTCTAAATAGGGCGGGCAGACATAATGCAAAATCTACTTCGGACCTTACTCTGTCTGTTGGGCCGACGGAGGTGTATGTCAGTAGCGGAGACAGAGTAGTCTCCGCAGCTGACATACTGAATATCCTCTCACCTCTAAATGTGGCACGCAGGTCTTTAGTATGGCTGAAAGGGTACTCCATCGCGATTGTGACGGATTACCCTTTACACCGCCATCTAAGTCAGAGATAACATTTGTAATGCGGTTACTCCCTCAGTTTGACAGAGTGGAATACTCTTTGGCCCTGATGGAGCAGCCTCTCTCTTCAAACTAAGGAAGGCAGTTAGAACAGAGCAAAAATAAACTGAAATAAAACCAACCAATGAAAGGTGTTTGAATATAATTAATGACGATCATTGTTTCCATTTTTCATTTTCTTCTGTTTACTATTTGGTGTAGTTTGTATCATGTCATGGAAAGGATGTCGGAAAGGGCCATTGTAATCCCTACGGTGGTGCCTGACCAGACGACGCCCCTATTGTAGGGACTACAATCCGACCGACGGTCCAACGGGCTCCTTGAGCCAGTCCCTCCGGCCAATGCGGTCCGACTAACTACATCATAATGCGGCGGTCGGACCGCTCTGCTGGATGTCTGTGGGACCGCCACCGACGGCCTATCAGTGGCTTTCCCACCAACATCCTAATCACCTCCAATATTATTTAAAATGGTATGATTTACAAAAAACAATGTTCTTGACAATAAAATTCTGTGACACAATATTTCTTTACTAACGATATTCAAGTATCACAATATTAAAAACTCTATATTTTGTCTGAACAACCATTGCTCTCTTACACTTTGGGTTCACTCCTACTTATGACTCCATCTATTTAGGTTGCACCACTTGGCAGGCTGGACTCCTCCCTCCAGCCACCAGCTCTTGTATGATTGATTTATAATTATGGTTTTTTTTTGTTTCCTGAGAAACACAGGTTTTACAGCCTGGAGATTTTCATGAAGACCTACCAACCACTGGTTGTGAATATTTATTTTTGTTTTTCAATTCTCACTCGGCACGTCTCACTACCAGAGAGGGTGCTGGTCCTGAAGAAGGCCTCTACCCCTTATGTTTGAGGGCTTTATCTAAGCAGAAACATGTCGACCTCCTTTATTGGATTGAATAAAACTAAGGGTCCATCAGGAGGCCTTTTTAGCAATTCAGTGTTTTCTCTCTGTGGGGTTTACTCTTTTAGATGCTCATACCAGCCCTCACAGAGAATACTCCCCCAACTTGCTAACACCCCAAGAGGTCCTTTCTGATGAGGGTTGTAGCCTACACCGGCACCCCACATGGTGTCGGTGTGAGGAGGGTCTTCATGATTCAGTTTGCCAACCTGGAGTGCGTAAGATCATTTGTCCTTTAAAAGGTTTGAACCCACACACTTTAGACAGATGATTCGGTCTGCGACAGATTACCCAGAGTTTTCTATGTTGTGTTAATGATGGTTCATGAATGTGCTTAGTAGGTTTAGAAATCCTAAACCTGTAATGCCAACTTTCACTCAATATCCTGCATTGTTAAACATACCTTTAACTTGTCAAATATTTGGTCTCTGCTCTCTGGGGCTGTGCCATATGTCTGTTCCTAATGTTGAAAGTAAAATGTGTCCTTGTAGGAGATGAGAGTAGCAAAGCTACAGCTGCCTCGATGACCTCACATCTTAAGACAGTTAAAAGTGACTGGGAACCTCACACAGCATATATAATATTTCTAGTGATAAGGAACACAATGTATAGACAAAGTGAATTCCAAAAGTAACAAAAATGAACTATAAAACTCTCAGGGGAAAACCACACAAGAATACGCTAATGCATAAAACAGGATTTACCTTCTAATGGGGTTTTGCAGAAAGGAATCTAAAATCAAGATTTGTTATAGGGGCCCATTTGAGTGTCTGTAGTGGTAGAGAAACTTTTAAGAACATATCCAAGGGCCTCGTTTTAAGGTTAGCGGAAGGTCACCAAACCAATGACGAGCAAGAGATCCCACCTACGCCAGCCGCTCTTCAACCCACCTGACAAATTTAGTGTTTCCCTCGGTGTGGTTGGGGAATGTTTCTGAAAAATAAAATAAAAATGCCCCTGCATTATTGGAGTTTTTTCCCTAGCTTTTGGTGGAAATTTTTGCTGTTGTATTATCCATTACCGCCGTGACGCCAAAACAGACAGACCTTCTGACGCAATCCACGTGGCGTCCTTTGGCGTCAGGTTTGCCGGTGTGTTTTTCCTCCTGATGAGGCCCCACCATCAAGAACCATGCAGTTGCCCCACAGTAAATGAGGTGGGGAAACTGTGAGTCAGGAATTGACTCTAAAGTGTCAGAGGGTGGCCAAGAGGTTCTCTCGAACTAGCCTCACGTTCCCGTAGCTCCCTTCCACTCAACACAAAGAACCAAAATAACAGGGGAAAAATCATGGCATTTGCCATGTTTAGGGCTCCGCCAGGTTTCATGGGCTCCATATGTACTCAGCTGTCACCGTCTCATCCCCTGAGAGAGTCTACTCAACAGGACAGGGATCAGTCTGTGCCTGGGAGTCCAAAGAGACTGAGATAAAGGTCAGAGATGGAATGTGTGGTTGAGGCCCAGATCAATGATCAGTCGCTGTAGACCATCTTTGGATCACCGTCTATGAGGTGGCCCGCAGCTCAGAGGGACGGCCATACTCTGGGCCCTCCTAGCTGAGGCTGATGGTGAGGGTTGGACCTCAGGAGAGCCCTGGGGTGCAGTTGTAGCCATCAAAGCTGTGACCTCTATCGGTTCCCACTATCTTCTACAGCAGGGTCTTCCGAGGACCATGGATCGTGGAAGTGGAATCAGCGATGGCGGCCGCTGCAGTGGCCCGGCTCAAGAGTCCTCTCACGTTGACCGTGGCACGATGAGCTGACCTGATGATAGACATGCCTGCCTTACTCCCCCTAAGTTTGTGACGTGTATCTGCCTTGCCCTTTCCAACGATACACACCCACTCAACTGTCCAAAGGGGTTATTTTCTCGGCCAGTTGGCAGGGGCTGAGTCATTACTGTAGATGGTGCAACTCGTTGTGAAGATGATGTCGGCTTGGACGGGGGCCCAGCTCGCGCCTGCAGAGGTAGAATGATGTAGTCAAACTTGCCTTTGATGACGTCTCCTGTACGTAGGTCTCCCCTCATTGGAGGCGGTGGGGAGTGGAGGCCCTTGACTGCAAACATCTAGCTGTGGTCTGTCAAATGAGTTGTGTTGTTCACCAATGATACCACGTAAGGACAGTGTACACAGCCGTCATCCACACTAAGGCATGGGGGCATCACTCCAGTTAGCATCGGTCACACACCCCGCAGTCTTGACTATGGGACCCAAGGACTATTCTCAGCCTGTGGCTCAGCAGTGGTTAATTTGTAAAACAATAAATGTTAAGGCCCTCGTCAGGAGGACACAACAGTTTGCACCACACATTGCTCCTGCCAGCATTGCCAGTGACAGTACAAACACAACCACCATCACACTCCGACAAGTGTAGCAATTCATACTACTCCAGGCCGCCAATGCGATAAGAACGGCTTTGGTGGCACGTATTAGTGATAGTTAATGCACATTAGATTATTAAACAGCTATTGTGCTCATAACAAAATTTGGCAGACAGCGCCACCATGTGGCAGACTGTCACAAGCGCTGGTGCTAAGAATTAAGTGCTGGTGCTGAGCACCGGAAACCACTGGCTCAAATTAAGCACTGTCAGAGTCAGGGTTAGGGTGGGGAAGGATGCCCATCTCACTCTAAGTCATCATGGACCGACCTTCCAACCCAGGGCTTTCTTGTGGAAAGCTGGTGCATTCTGTGTGTAGCCCTTGTTTGCTTCCACGAGTGAGTAACGCACCTGCTAACTATGATTTATAAATTAAGAGCCCAGTATCGGAAACACTGTCCGTGATTACATGGAGCGAGGTGGCCACTCTAAGGTGGAGGGAAAAAAAAGGATGCAATTTTACTTTAATCTGATCATGAAAATTAAAAGCTCTTTGGAGCTGGCGCCCTCTTCTCCTGAGCTCCTAAAGGCTGGTGGCTCACCATGACCAAGACACAGGATCCCTTAATAGAATTTAACCTATCTATCCTAAAAAAAAATAGATTCCGGGAGAACATATTTATAGATCTGTCAAATCAGTAACGAATGTGAGGAAAATTCCTAACACTTTGTGCTAGGTTTGCATCACAAAAGTGTCGTGAACCTGCCCAAAGTGTTGTGTTGGGATTAGGTTTCTAGCGCAAATCATGAGTTTCGCTGGAAGTTGCCTAAAGTGATGCAAACCAGCCGTGGGGTTTGATGTCAATTCCCATCCACTAAAATGTGCAGAGAGGGATTTGTGCCAAAAGATAGTGCCTCCTAGAGGCAGAGGTAACAGTGAAGCAAGCTTTAAAGACCCCACACTTTGTCCACTTGGCATGTGTGCTGCACACTTACAAAGTAGGGAAAGTATTAAACTGTGTCAAAAGATATTTTTTGCACTGGAAGGGTACCTTTCTAGTACAGAACCTTTGCTTAACGAACGCATGCCAGGCACCCTTGCATGCTGGTGCAAGGGTGTGAGTTAGCGCATGGAAGCTTCGAGACACAAAGGGGCATATCAACAAGGGCTTTATCTCTGCTTTTTTGGCTTTAAAAGCCAAAAAAGGAGAGATAAAATTAGCGCCCTATCAATAACAGGGTGCTAACATGCAAATTTGCATGTTAGCACCCTTTTACTCTACGCTTCCCCTTGCATCTCTAATGAGATGCAAAGGGGGCGTTCCAGAGTAAAATAAGCGACATTTCTCCTATTATCAAGAATGTCGCTAACCCTGTTAGAGACAAAAAAAGCAGCGCTAACCGCGGTTAACGCTGCTTTTTTACGTCTGGTGGGGCATATCAACAACAACCGGCGATAATTATCGCTCAGCGCTCTTAGCGTGAGGATTATTATCGCCGGCTAGCGTGAATTTTTATCGCTGAGATAGCGTGCTATTAGCAACGCTTATCTCAATAGCGATAAAACTCTACACGCTAACAGGCTAACGTGTGATTATCGCTGGAAACCCAGCGATAATCACACGTTACCTTGTTGATAGGGACAGGCAAACTTAGCCATGATATCCTCCTTCCATAGGATATCATGGCTAAGTCAGAAAAATACCAGACGTAAAAAAGCAGCGTTAACCGCGGTTAGCGCTGCTTTTTTTGTCTCTAACAGGGTTAGCGTTATTCTTGATAATAAGAGAAATGTAGCTTAGCGACATTTCTCCTATTATTTTACTCTGGAACGCCCCCTTTGCATCTTATTAGAGATGCAAGGGGAAGCGTAGAGTAAAAGGGTGCTAACATGCAAATTTGCGTGTTAGCACCCTGTTGTTGATAGGGCGCTACTTTTATCTCTGCTTTTTTGGCTTTTAAAGCCAAAAAAGCAGAGATAAATCCCTTGTTGATATGCCCCGGTATTTTTTTTGACTTAGCCATGATATCCTATGGATATCATGGCTAAGTTTGCCTGTCCCTATCAACAAGGTAACGTGAGATTATCGCTGGGTTTCCAGCGATAATCTCACGTTAGCCTGTTAGCGTGAGGATTTTTATCGCTATTGAGATAAGCGTTGCTAATAGCACGCTATCTCAGCGATGAAAATCCACGCTAGCCGGCGATAATTATCCTAGCGCTAAGTGCGCTTAGAGATAATTATCGCCGGTTGTTGTTGATATGCCCCAAACAGCGCTCTATCTTAGAAGATGTGGCGCTGTTTCTCTCTGAGTTTCGTTTCCTCGCCTCAGACCATGAAACTTGAGCGCTCTGCTGTGTGGCAATCTCCTGGGCTCGGTAAACTTGAGATTAGATGGGCAGACCTTGGACTTGTGTTTGCAGGGCTGGGTGGGTCAGTGTGCCTCTTATCACACATATAACCCAGCCCCCCTGCTCTGAGCATTCAAAGTCCAAGCCTTGGATGCCACTGCCAGCACTGACCAGCACATCACAGACTGACCCTTCTCTTGCCGTTCTATGTTGGTCGCTTCATTACCCCACTCAATTCCCCTCGTACATTTTATCGTCCTGGGAACGATGACACGCTAAGTCGGCCCTGCGAAGCTCAACAGATTGCTACAGAGAAGCCATGAAGAAGAAGACCCTGGAGGCGGCGATCGACCTGGAGACCTGGGACTGCTTGTTCCAAAGCCATCTGGAGGCAGCCCGGCGCCCGGAGCACTGGACCCTGGGACTGCACGGCGACGGGGAGGCAGGGCTGGGGTGGAGACAGTACACGCTGCACGCATTCGCAAGGTCAGTGTCCGTCCCTTCTCTTCATGAGTGACCTCCATCCGTCCCCAGACTATGCTAGCTTCATGTGATGGGGACACCATTTGCCCACCATGAGGATTCATCTAATAAACCATTGCATTCTGGGTCTCGTAGTCCGCCCTGGGCTTCACAGCTTCTCTACATGCATCCATGTCTGGTGGCTCATTGTCACTGGTTCAAATCCCGGGCGGCTCCACTCAGCCTTTCATATTTCTGAGGTCGATAACATGAGGATATTTGAGTTGAGTAACAATAAATGGATTTTATTCAGTGCCAAGATACCCGTGGGTGAACGTGCGCTTTACAAAAACACATGTTATGTTATCTGACCTTTTGTGTCTCTCTGTCACATGCGCTATGTTTTTACTTTGCTTACTTGTGACATTTCCATTTTTTTCGGTGCGCTTATATGTAAGTAAAGTAAATAGGAAAGTAAGTAAATCATTTTATTTCACTTAATTAACATCATATACATCCTACAGGCCAATAAAAACCGCAGAAGGTCCAAAAAGTGCCTAATGCTGACATGTTACAGCTAATGTTCTCATGTGACTACAGTCTGTGCAAAAGGGCAACTTGTTAATACAAGACAATTAAAAATAGGTGCACTGCAGATCTGAAAACCACGGGCGAGTTAAATCTAAAAACAAGCACAAAGGGGGTGTGTGTGTGTGTGGGGGGGGGGGGGCAGCATAGAGTTCAGGTGCTGTTTGCCGTTCACCAAAATGCAGTTCTTGCTATAAGAGCATCAGAGGTTTGCATTGTTGCCAATAACATCCTGAGAAAGAATCGGTTTGATCTCTCGCCCTTCTCTTACCCTATATGAGTAAAGTATCCTCTTTATATTACGGCTCTTTGCTATATAACCTCTCTGTTCTGTTCATAAATGTCACACATTTACGGTCACAGAGGCGAGTTCTCCCCTCATACGGAAACTAATTCCATGGTGACGCGTTCTGATGCCATATTGATTAAAAACACGATGAAGGCGCAGTCTGCGTTCACTGAATAGGAAGAGGTCAGTGTCGAGGCAGAGAATGAGCGATTGTTTTTGTTGCGAGCGCAATCTGTCCCCGAATGAGGCGTGTCTGTCTTTTTTGACAACATATATTAGTGAGAAAATAGCCCACAATGTAATCTTAGTAGGGGCATTTTAAAACAGCCTTCAAGTGTTTCAGCCAAATACGGCGCTTGCTGTGTTTTTTTTATATCGTCGTTGTGGCACTTTGAGTGACACTTTATCAGGAATAGAGCGAAGCACTTCTACCAATGAAACAAGATCATTCAGCACTTAGAACAATAACATGCTTTGGAGATGGCCCTTAAGTAGCTCATAATGCAAAGCGAGCTTGTATCAAAAAAACTTTCCAGCTTTCCCTTTCCCATCCCCGCTGCGTGCGCGCGCGCACACAGGCACGCACACACACTGCCCCTCTCTCTCTCCTCTCTCTTCATCTTTCTCTATCCCTCTCTTCTCTCTTATCTCTCCTCTCCCTCTCTCCTCTCTCTCTCTTCATCTCTCTATATCCCTCTTCCCTCTTCCCTCTCTTCTCTCTCTCTCTCTCTTCATCTCTCTATATCCCTCTTCCCTCTATCCTCTCTTCTTTCTCCTCTCCCTCTCTCTCCTCTCTCTCTCTTCATCTCTCTCTATCCCTCTTCCTTCTCTTCTCTCTTCTCTCTCCTCTCCCTCTCTCTCCTCTCTCCCTCTCTTCATCTCTCTCTATCCCTCTTCCCTCTATCCTCTCTTCTTTCTCCTCTCCCTCTCTCTCCTCTCTCTCTCTTCATATCTCTATATCCCTCTTCCCTCTATCCTCTCTTCTTTCTCCTCTCCCTCTCTCTCCTCTCTCTCTCTTCATCTCTCTATATCCCTCTTCCCTCTAGCCTCTCTTCTTTTTCCTCTCCCTCTCTCTCCTCTCTCTCTCTTCATCTCTCTCTATCCCTCTTCCCTCTAGCCTCTCTTCTTTCTCCTCTCCTCTCTCTCTCTTCATCTCTCTCTATCCCTCTCCCTTCTCTTCTCTCTTCTCTCTCCTCTCCCTCTCTCTCCTTTCTCTCTTTTCATCTCTCTCTATCCCTCTTCCCTCTATCCTCTCTTCTTTCTCCTCTCCCTCTCTCTCCTCTCTCTCTTTTCATCTCTCTCTATCCCTCTTCCGTCTCTTCTCTCTCCTCTCCCTCTCTTCTCTCTCTCTCTCTCTTCATCTCTCTCTATCCCTCTTCCCTCTATCCTCTCTTCTTTCTCCTCACCCTCTCTCTCCTCTCTCTCTTTTCATCTCTCTCTATCCCTCTTCCGTCTCTTCTCTCTCCTCTCCCTCTCTTCTCTCTCTCTCTCTCTTCATCTCTCTCTATCCCTCTTCCCTCTATCCTCTCTTCTTTCTCCTCTCCCTCTCTCTCTTTTCATCTCTCTCTATCCCTCTTCCGTCTCTTCTCTCTCCTCTCCCTCTCTTCTCTCTCTCTCTCTCTCTCTTCATCTCTCTCTATCCCTCTCTCCTCTCTCCTGTCTCTCGCTCTCTCGCTTCATCTCTCTCCCCCTCTCTCTCTTTCAAATATTGCAAAGTGTTCTTTTTAGTGTATTTTTGCAAAGTGCAGGGCCTGGAGACACAAATGTATTATTAGCGAATCCCCCACAATCTAGCATGTTTATAGAGCGTCAGTCAACAGCTTTATGAGCGATGCTCGGCGCCCTCGTCCGTTTGTGTAACCCATATGAACTCACCCCACTAGCGTCATTCTGTGCACACCTTACATGGACTCCAGTGAGATCTAGGCATGTTATACCTTCATATGTGGGGCTGCTCAGGGAGGGAGGACGCGAAAGACACCTCCAAGGAGGCAGGGCATGTAACCAAGACCAGTAATGGAGGGAGCGGAGAGCTTTCCGGCAATGCTGCAATCCCTGCCTGTATTAATGATGCACCCTCAGGACAGACCCCAAAACATGTCTAAGGGGCATGTCACGTGCCCATCCCTGGCACATGCATATACCAGCAGCTACCCATCAGGTATAAATGGCCCGGTTTGTACACCAAGGCGTATGTGGGAGTGTACGCTGTTGCCTGTGACGTCATATGTGTACTATGTAGATTCTATTTCCATGTTGACACCACTGGCCCCTGAACACACCTCCCTTCTCTATTCACGTCCCGGATCTTTTGCCCTTGTGAGACTCTCGCCGTCCAATCAGATGCATTTGTTTCAAAAAGTTCCCACAGACACTGTATAATCAGGGTACACCGAACGTCAAACTGATTTGGTTTAATTTGAAGGGTTGTGTGAAGCTAGCATCACACTTTGAATGGAATGTTGCAGATCAACAGTTAGGGAACACAGGGGCTTATTATCAAGGACGGCGTTAAACATTATCGCTGGTTTAGCGGCAGAAAACGGCCGCTAAAGTGGCGATAATGGGCTTGATAATATGCCCTGGAGAATTCCAATAGAAGCCCATGTTGACACCAGAACATGGGCTTCTATGAGAATTCTCCTGGGCATATTATCAAGCCCATTATCGCCGCTTCAGCGGCCGTTTTCTGCCGATAAACCGGTGATAATGTTTAACACTGTTCTTGATAATATGCCCCAAACATCTTTAAGTGGGAAAGATGGCCTCACACCCTCCTCCAGTCTGAGCATGTCTTACCCTAAACCCTTCCTATATCCGAGTCCACCCTGACCATGACTCCCCTTAAATAAAGTCATGTCCTGTACTTCCTCCCTGAAGTGTCCAGGTCATTCCCAGGTGAACCAGCGCCGCCCTGCTGACGCCTCGCGGGCATTGCTGTAGAGTGCCCAAACTCACTCGCCCTAAGCCCACCCGAAGGAAGCCATTTCGTGACATTGAACCCTGACAACGAAAATGCCTGTCACGGAAAGTCTGCATGTTGAATGAAGTTCCGGTGTTGAGGTTGTGTTTCCTGCTTGTAACTGTGTTTGAGGCTTGTTGGCCAGCTCATCTGGGCCTCAATGGATTGCCCAGAAGGCGCTTAACCCTTTCGCAAGGTTTGTTTGCTCTCTGAGCAAGACCGGATCGTGCTTTTTTTCTCCTCGTTTTTGCAGTTTCAATGTGTGCTACGTTGTGTAGGACACATAGAAATGGCAAATCGCCATGAATGGATGTTTATGTGCAGGAAGATGTCCCTTCCTGCACATAATCATTAAAAAAATGACGAGTTGCAACTTCTATGTGCGCTGCACAATGCAGCAGACATGGAAGTTACTAATCGCCATGTGTCATTGGTTTATGTGCTGGAAGGGGCACCTCACTGCACAAAAACATTTTTTCCCTGCAACGCAGTCACCCTTGCACAACGGTACAAGAGTGCCTGCGTCGGCGCTAGGCAGCTACATTTATCACCAGCGTTAGGGAAAGGCAAGGGTGCGCCGTTGTCTTGTGAATACGGCACATCTCTACGTTTGGAAACTGTTGAAGCGAGACGTTAGCCTTATTGGCTTAACGCCAAGTTCCAACAGTAGCACCCTTCCACCGGCACTGCCCCTGCTGCTGAAATCCAAGGCTTCCTAGTTTTGATGAAACCCCAACCCTCTTTCCTCCACCCTCTACACGTCCTGTCCATTTATCTCACTCATGCAGGTTCTTTTTCATCCTTACTTCTCTTAGTCCCTGTTGTCTTATCCGTCTGTTCCTCCTGCTTTCTCCTCCTGTCACTGTTGTACTTTCTCTTTCTCCTTGCTGCTCTCCTTTTCTGCCTATTTCTTGCTCTGAGCCAAAGTCTGCTGATGAAAAATGTATCCTCATCCCCAAAACCGATAGCCGGTACCCAACCCCTGCCACCACCGGCACAAATTAAGCACCTTTTCAAAGTGCCATACGTACATTTTAGCTGCGAAGAATTTGCAACTTTGTGTTTGCATCTAGCAGTTTCATCGCTTTGGCATAAAGGAAGGCCTACATTTGGAACCTGTGCTCACGCTGGAGGCTTTACATTTTTGGGTTCTCGCCCTGGACAGCTTTTCATTCCAGCTGTTTTGCTTCTTAATGAAGCCCATCTCAGTCCCTACTGGTGGGAGTTTTGAGTACACACTTAAAGGGAAAACTCAGCTCCTAGAATGCAAAGTGCTCTGGGCTAAAAAGCAAGGACTGGCTGATGCTGTCACACAGGACCTAGCAGCACCTGGCAGGTATGCAGTGCATAAGAGCCTGGCAAGACTGCACCAGTGTCAGATGCCATAATTATTGCACCCGATAAAATCCAAAACTGCGTGCAAAAATATGCATAATATGGATTTTTTGAGCTTACTGCACTCAAAGCTTGGTTTCCTAGTATCATCAGGGTCTTTTCCACTTGTTAAATTCCGGTAGCCTTTACCTGTTGAAAGTTAACGAGGCTGCGCAGACTTTATCATACCGAGCGTTTACTGGGTGCAATAAACATCACATCACTTACCATTGTGTTACTTTAGCAAACAAGTGTTATGTTATGTTAATCTGATTTGTAAAGCGCACTATCACCAGTGAGGGCTTCCTGGCACTGAGTGTTGGTACAGGGATCACAATTTACCAGGTCGTTGGTAATTAGGCCCTGAGCAGACGACTGATTGCATATGTGCATTCATTCCAAGGTGGCGTTCTTCTAATAATCCCTCACTCTCATTCTGTATGTAGCTTCAGGTGCTATGACTGCGACCGCAGGTGGGACTCCGCCAGGGTGCGCATCATCTACCACATCAAGATGGCGGCCTGGACGGGCGAAGAGAACTTCGTGAATATGCGGATCTTCAAGCAGGAGTGCCAGAGGTGCGGCACCGGCGAACTGGAGGAACCTCAGTTCATCATCGAGAATGTGGACATTGCCATGGAGCACCTGGTGACGCGAATACTCTGGAAGTGTTACGGAGAGGATGTGTCCGGCCGGCCAGTCCGGGATTTCATCACTAATGGAAGGACCAATGGATGCCATGACAGTGCGCACTGCGAAGCCTGTCGCGCGGGACTTTGTCACTTGAAGCGTCCAGAATACAAGCAGGATGGCCAGGCCGCCTTGAGTCCAGGAGAATCTGCCGTCCCTCCGAGGGAGGTCTGGGATGCCCCACCTCCACCGTATAATGCCTGGACTGTAAGGGCAGCAAGTCAAGACCACCAGAACCCATCAGTTCACAACTCCAACACACACATCAACCAACCCAATGATGCAACCAGAGACACAGATCACCAGCGTAACAGAACACGGACAAGCTGCTGTCCATGCGTACTGCTCTGAGTCTGCCACCCTGGTGTCCTCAAAGCGGCCTCCATCCTCAAGTGCATATTTTGGCTCTGTGAGGTCTTTACAGCTGACAATTGTCATTTTCACTTTGTAAATAATGCAGAACTCTTGTGGCGCCCTTGTTGGGTGGTATTTCTCTGGGTATCCCTAGGTTGCCATGGCAATGAGGTTGAGTACCCAGTAATGTTGTAGGAGATTTCCAGAGCTGTGACTCTCAGGCAAACACCTGTCTGGTCTGCCCCAGCTTAAAACCAACCCTCCCAGGCAAAGCACCGGTGAGTGACAGATGCCAGTCACTCCCCTCTCTTCTTTTGTTTTCTGCTATCTGAGCCGATGGCTGGAGAACAGGCATCTTTAGTCAAATTCCACTTCATGCGAAGCCCGTTCCACACTTACAATCTGTTGACTGTTTCTCTGCATCACTCGACACGTTTCCGCCTCCCTCACCTCACATGCATCTCTGTTCAAGCAGCCAAACTATGGAACTCTTTACCCCCAACATAAGATTCATTGATACCCACCTTATCTTCAGAAGATTTCTCAAGAGTTGGCTCTTCCCCACATAACCACTACACTCAAACATAAATACACACCATATCCCTTTGTATATCATTCATTTGGACTGTATATATGTACCTAGAAATGTGTATTCCTTTTTAGAAACATGTATAATAATTATGTTTATAAATATATATCAGCTTTGCGTCGGTTCTGTTTAACAAATGTCCGTACAACTTATGGTTATAGTATTCTATGTTTAACATGTATATAGGTGACTGCATAAATAATAAAATCTTTATCATAACTATTTATGTACAATTGCTTCACTATTGAATTAAAAAAAAAAGTAAAAACATATACATTAAATTAAAGAATGGCAACACTTGAAAGTCTGAGTTTATTAAAGACAACTTAAATCTACATATATTACCTTCCTTATACATATGTACCTTCCATGTACTTATGTATCTTTATATTTATTACTTTACTTCTAATTCAGCATCTCCAATGCACTACCCTATATCTCACCCTATACCGCTCTCAATATATCCTATGCCTCCACTCTCTGACTCATCCCAAACCCCATTCTACTGCTATGATCCACAAATTAACCCCTTCTAGACTCTTCCCTCATCTGCCCCTCGGTGCATCCTCTCAAGCCTCTTTTACTATTCAGATCTCCCAAACAAGCCTTTCTACGCCCTTCTCTCTGACTCTCCCCCCTCCACCTCCTCTCTACTCACCCCAAACCTACTCCTACTGCTAGGAGCTCCAAAAAACATTCCCTCTTCCATCCCTCCACTATTCTTTTCAATCCAACTAACAGACTCACATGTTCAACGCTCAAATTAATTTCATATTTCCCTATACTAATTCACCACTAATCCTCTTTGGGTTCCAGAGTAGCGTGCTACTCACCAAAAAAGTGCTTTGACGCCTCGTCAGGGGTAGTAAGCACTATATAAATGCAGTTACAATTCAATACAATACTGGTTACACACTGGCAGCAGTGCTCAGGGGTGGTAAGGGGCACAATGCCACCGTCCAGGGAGCTGGTCCCAAATTCCAATGGCAAAGCTTCAGTAGAGTGAGCGGCAGCAGGAGGGTGCCATGGACATCGATTCATCAAAATATCAGGGGTAGAGGAAGTGACATCGCACATCCTTCATCCTCAAGCGCATCACAGGAAGGGACGTCATTTGACCTTCGACCTGATGTCGTCCTAGGGACTTATGTTACTGAAATAAGAACCGTTATGCAAGTGCTGTGCTTCTGGTAGATAACTCCTATGTTTTAACTGAGATGGCGTCAGAATATGCCAGAGGCTGACCGCTAAATGACCCCCCCATGGAGGACACCACAAGGATATTGTACTAGTTGTGGTCCTGTTATTGATGAATTGCGACACACAGGTCAAGCTAGGGTCTGTGTTTTCCACTGCACAGCTATAAGAAAGGCCACAGGAATTATGCAATTGATCAGCAGCGTGATTTTCACATAACTATAGATTTGCCGCATTTGCCACATATTCCATTATCTACCGCATACTCTGCAGAATTTAGCCCAAACTTTTTTTCTAGCTCAAACGGTTCAAAAGTTTCAAAAAATGCCACGACGTGTTACCACGAAGTGAAAGGCCCTTTTCAAAGTTGGACTGGTCACCTTTCTGTTGCTTATTGCTATGTTTGGATGTTCAACTGGTACTAATGGGGCACAATGAATGCCCACAGAGTGTTACCAAGTTTAAAAAATATTAAATAATGAAGTAATACTATTACAAAATGTGTTGCATTAAGCCACATACGTATCCGTAATATTACATAACGGTCGCAGGGTGATCCTTACTGTGGGCAGGGCTTTAAGTGAGCTGGGTCTCACCGGGTCTGAGCACCGGCAGTTTTTTAAAGGAGGCCCCAAAACAGGTCTCTATCGGGCTCTGTGTTGTGCCGTGGCACGGGCGGTCCGTTTTTTCCCGGACTCCAGTGACAGCAGGCACATCGATGTGGGCTGCTCACACTGCTCACTTCTCACTACAGGAGAAGTTACGGCATGACGTCATGCCAGGTGAGTGTTGTAGGGGAAGGGAAATCCTTTAAAGAGTCATATTCTCTCTAGATTTCCCTTCTCTTTTTGAAACTCAGAGCAGCAACATTGTCCTGGTGTCACCAGGGCTTTAAGTGGAAGGTTTTTCAATATTATATACAAGCCATAGTTGCTGCTTAGTTAGTTTATGCAACTAACAAGCATTGACAAAGCCAATAGTCCAGACTTGTTGTAGGTATGATGTTACTTGTTGTATCATATATCTGGATGCAATGACAGAAACCACAAAATAGAAGTCAGGCGGCACACTATGCTATGCACAAATTTTTAGCGTATGTGTTTTTAAGCCACGCCCTTAATTATATTGGCCACGCCCCTTTGAGAGACCCCACTGTTTTTTAATCCCACTTAAAGCCCTGACTGTGGGGTGGGGAGTTCGGCTTTGTTTCTTATGAGCGTGGCTTGCAATGCTTTTTTTATTCGCGAGAAGGATGTTACGGGTACCCTAAGACGGTGATTGTTAGAAGCAAGAACAGTACATGTGTATTATGAATTGAATACCTAATGTTGCTGCTGTGTAATTATGGTGAATACTTTGTGTTTCTATTGAACTGTGTGATGTCTATTAGTTGGTTTTACTTGTACTATGTATATATTTCAGGTGCCATTAAATTGTTGGGTTTGCAGTAACGTCTTTGCATGCACACTCCGTGTCTGATTCACAAAAGTAAACTTAGACCAAAAGTCTAAGTTTAGACCTGAAGTCTAAGTTTAGACCTGAAGTCTAAGTTTAGACCTGAAGTCTAAGTTTAGACCTGAAGTCTAAGTTTAGACCTGAAGTCTAAGTTTAGACCTAAAGTCTAAGTTTAGACCTGAAGTCTAAGTTTAGACCTGAAGTCTAAGTTTAGAACCAAAGTCTAAGTTTAGAGCCAAAGTCTAACTTAGACCAAAAGTCTAAGTTTAGGCCAAAAGTCTAAGTTTAGACCTGAAGTCTAAGTTTAGACCTGAAGTCTAAGTTTAGAACCAAAGTCTAAGTTTAGACCTGAAGTCTAAGTTTAGACCTGAAGTCTAAGTTTAGAACCAAAGTCTAAGTTTAGACCTGAAGTCTAAGTTTAGACCTGAAGTCTAAGTTTAGACCTGAAGTCTTAGTTTAGACCTGAAGTCTTAGTTTAGACCTGAAGTCTAAATTTAGACCTGAAGTCTACGTTTAGACCAAAAGTCAAAGTTTAGACCTGAAGTCCAAGTTTAGACCTGAAGTCTAAGTTTAGACCTGAAGTCTAAGTTTAGAACCAAAGTCTAAGTTTAGAACCAACGTCTAAGTTTAGACCTGAAGTCTAAGTTTAGACCTGAAGTCTAAGTTTAGAACCAAAGTCTAACTTAGACCAAAAGTCTAACTTTAGTAGTAGTAAAGTTAGACTTCGGGTCTAACCTTAGACTTTTGGTCTAAATTTACTTATGTGAATTAGGCCCTTAATCTTTAATGAGTTTGCAAGATCTGCTGTAAAGTGTCTACTCTCAGCGTTGGCACCACCTCTTCTGAGCTAGACCTTGTCTGCCCGTCCAAGGCTCCAAGCCTCCCATGAGGCACCGGGGCAGCTTTCTGTCTAGTAACAGGTACTCATGGCGTCTCGCCCTTCATGCTGCTCAGAGGTCCTTAAAGCCGCACTGGTCCCGGAAAGGATGTACAGACACCCGGAGGCAAGGGGGGCTGCCTGTTGGGCATCAGAACAAAGGGGTGCTCCAGCCACCTGAGGCAAGGGGGGGTTCGCAATCGGCAAAGGCAACACAGTCCGGATATTGACAGTGATTGGTCCCAAAGGCATGTTCCAGCAACCATTGGACAGGGTGACGGGGTACCAATGGCCAGTGACTTGGGGCCTGCGCAGAGCTCAGGATTCACCAGTTATAGCTCCCACAATTCCCCACTCTGGTGTTACAAGAGAGGAGCTAGTAGTGCAAAGGAAAATACTAGAGCACCAGGCAGGCTCTGCATGGGGACCAGGCTTTTTGAATCCATTGATCATAAATGGCCTGCTGCAGTCACAGATGCAGTGTTGATAAAGACCGACACATGTTTGCGGTGCACCCCCCTGGTAAGTTTCTAATGAGCTGATCCTAGAGCATCATCAAACAGTGGTATCTCCTGAACATTGATAAACAGAGGTGGGTGAAATGGTTCTAGAATTGTGGTGATTAGCGTCAGCCAACGGGGCACACCCCAAAGAACTTATGTTACAGGGAGACCTTTTCATCCCTGTGTGGCTGGGTGATGTGTGATGCAGGTTCACAAAATGATGAGAGGGTCAAAGGGCCATGTGGGCTCACCAGCAGGCGCAGTCCTTCAATGGTGAGGCACACGCAGTCAAATGCTTTTCTATATCTCCCTCTCTACTTCCTTCCCTCTTTCCCTTTTTCTCTTTCTCTCCCTTCCTTTTGTGTCTGTCTTTCCCCATTCCTATTTCTCTCTCCTTTCCTTCCCCTCTCTCTCTCCCCCTCCCTACTTCTTTCTGCGCAGTTCCTCCCTGGTCCAAACAATGTAGAAAGAATTGGCTGTGGGGGGCTAGGTTTTAAATAGTTCTGGTGGACAGAGACAGGAAGCAGGGTCAGTAAGAGGACGTGTCACCTTTAAAAAACTATAATTGTAACCAAGCAAGGGAATGCCATGTGTTCTCCAATGCGTCTAATGAAAGGGGCTTCGGCTTTGGAGGGTGACAGAGCGGACTTCCTTGGCATGCTTATCCCCTTTCTTTATAAACATCTCCCAGTTCTACTCACAAGGAAAGCCACCGATGGCCACCGGGGAGGGGGTCCAGAAACTCACTGCAGAAGCTCCATCTGTAGGCATTGGCTGGGCAAACTGGAGGAGAGAGCTCTCTGGCTGAACGAGTCCTGCAGCAACAAACCAAGCCCCGGAGGGCCTCTGATGGGGGTCTCCCAGATGCAGGGTCCATGGCATGCTTCAAGAACTGGGAAGCTGCACCATCTCAACCTTTCGGCAGGGAGCAGGCATATGGTGATGAATGTATGACGTTACATCGCATACATTCACAACGCGGTATTTTACATCGCGTTCGTTACAACGCAAGTCGTTACAACGACTTGCACTGGAGGGCACTGGACTTAGGAATAGTATGATTTACTATTCCAACTCCAGCCTACTTAAGAGTAGGGAAGGTGTTGGAATAGTAAATCATACTATACCCTAGTTTAGAGCGCCATCCAGCGCAAGTCATTGTAATGACTTGCGTTGTAATGACTGCATTGTAAAGCTGTTGCGGTGTAACGACCGCGTTGTAAAGGTCGTTCTCCTATGGTATTGCATGCATCAAGTCCTTGCGGAGGGTACCATAAAAACCGCACAAAGACTATGTACATACTGTAGGAAGGTGGATATCTGACTATGGTTACCCCCAACTTTTTGCCTAGTGTCTAGCTGGTTTTTCGACTTAGTTGGCCTGAGATCCTGCCATTCAGGGTCTCAGGCTGTCTGCTCTCTCTTTAAAATGGACTCCATGTACCCTAGGTACATAACCAATTGGTAAGGATCACCTTATTGGACCCTGTACAGTGTACCCTAGGTACCCAGGGCATAGGTGTACCCTAGGCCTCCCAGGGGCTGCAGCATGTATTATGCCACCCCTGGTCTGGCCTTCCAATCAGACACAACTGGCTGATCACTCAGCTGGGGCAAGGTCGTGTAATCACCCCTTGCTTAGATATAGTATGCCTATATCTACCCTTATATATAGACACATGTGTACCTATCAGTCACTCCTATGGCAGGCCTTAACAATCCTGGAGTATAATAGAAGTGGTCCCAGCATACACAATCATTCAAAACAAAACATTACAAAACAATTAACCAAAAAATTCAAAGAAGTTCAAATGCCATTTTAATCACATTGAACAATTACGATTATTTTCCGAAGTCCATAGTTAAAGTAACAATTTGAAAGTCATAAAAGTGCCCAGAAAAGGAGGAGTAGGAGGGTAAGTGATTGAGTGTGGGATTTAAGAAGGAAGTGACCACAATATTCAGAACACAATCAAATTGATCGGCATCATTAAATCTCTGCCGCGTATTTCATCCAAATCAAATCATGATTAGAATATCAACAATTCTGAGAAAAACCATATATATAGAAGATCACAGTGCATCATGTACTAGTGATAATATTGGCAATGGTGTTGTGTCGACGTTTCGACCCCTTGTGTGATGTAGGTATTCTTTGCGACCTTACGAGGTGGGGTCTTCATCAGGACTAGGGTGCGTGTGGAAGGGGGGTGTGTGGGCACCTAAAAAAACACAAAATTAAACACGTATAAGGCTAATCAGTCTCAAATCGAGGGATAAATGAATTGAAATTTTATAAAAAAGTTACCCTATCTGTCAAAGGACAGAACTCCAAGACGTCACAAGATCGTCAAAGAAAGAAGGTGTCAACCTCCTGGTTGGTAACAAAAAGGGGGCGAGAGGAGTGGTAGCCACCTAAAATCAAAGGGATGAATTAGTGGACAAAATAGAATTAAATTAACAAAAGAAAAGCGCTCCCATTATAAGCGCATGACTTACTCAACCGCAGAATGACTTTACTGTCGAGTTAGGTCCAGAGGCTCTCGTTAATCAGCACTACCGGAGCCGTGATCAAATCATGAAGGATAGACGGTATGGGATTAATTGCCACTAATTCACCGTCATGGAATCAATCTGAAATAAGGGGAGAGGGAGGGGGAGAGGAGAATAAATAACCGGGAGTCAGGGAGGAATACCTGCATTATTATGAGTCAGAGTTCTTGAATGAACGTGAAAGGTGTCCCAGGTATTACCCAACTAGGTTGCGCTCGGAGAAAAAAGGTCTACGAGGTAAACCGAGAATCCAGAACTAAGCCTGTCAAATAAATGTGTCCATTCGGATCACGAAAGCATTAGACTGCGGAGTATTGAATAATGGATGCTTTTCGGAGGTCAATGCAGCAAACCGGGGAACGGGTCAGTGCAGTCACATAAAGCATTTAATTTAACGAAAAGCCACACGGAGCAATGCAAGAACTCACGGACAAATAGTTAGAAGTTCTAAGGATGTGCTTACCCTAGGTCTCAGGTCCATCTTGAGAAGTGAATGGGGATGCGCGCCGTTTGTCCGTAGTATAAATCAGAAAACGCGAGATCATCACGTGATCTCCGTTACCGTGCTGGCGCTAGATGCCGGTTGTTAAACGTAATGGAGAAAAGACTATGGTGGAATCCTTAACGGGGGTAAAAAATGTTCAGTGGTTTGATATGCCCTATATGTGATAAAGAAACATTAGCCGACTGCAACTAAAAAGGCCACTCAGGCGCTTGCTAAGTGTATGTATGTGTGAATTTGTATATCACAACCCAGCACACGGCATCGATACCGTACATTTTATCATACCACATTGCAAAACAATTAAATGCAGGAAAATACATGAGAAGAGATCCGCATGTCGTTGATGTTGTGTCGGTTTAAATGAGTTCCCACCTGGAAAGAAATATTGCAATTGTCTGCACATATACCGCATTAAGGTTAGAGGGAGGGGTAAGTGCACATCCTAGCATGGAATTTATTAAAATGAGGCATAATGTTACACTAAAAATAACTGCACAATAGTGTATATCGACAAACACTTTACATCGGGCAGACACAACAGAAGGTCAAGTCAAGAATTTTGCAACACCACAGTCGAATCCGGTGCAATGTGGCTGGTGCTCCCCTCGTTGAACACTGTGGTTTAAAAAATCACAAACCGGATGATCTCAAATGGGTAGTACTGGAAAAGGTGAAAGTGGGCCCTAGAGGAGGCAATTTGTCAGCTATTCTTAATGTGAGAGAATCCAAATGGATGACACAGATGGACACTGTAGCTAATGGACTGAATGAACTCGATGGCAGCAACGCCCAGTTAGCGGTCCTTCGAATTTAATTTCCATGTACTCCTTCCCTATATGGTACATTTCTCTCTAGTTACAGGATGTTTTCTCCTCAAATCAGTGTTTGTCGATATACACTATTGTGCAGTTATTTTTATCCCACTTAAATATATATCAGCTTTGCGTCGGTTCTGTTTAACAAATGTCCGTACAACTTATGGTTATAGTATTCTATGTTTAACATGTATATAGGTGACTGCATAAATAATAAAATCTTTATCATAACTATTTATGTACAATTGCTTCACTATTGAATTAAAAAAAAAAGTAAAAACATATACATTAAATTAAAGAATGGCAACACTTGAAAGTCTGAGTTTATTAAAGACAACTTAAATCTACATATATTACCTTCCTTATACATATGTACCTTCCATGTACTTATGTATCTTTATATTTATTACTTTACTTCTAATTCAGCATCTCCAATGCACTACCCTATATCTCACCCTATACCGCTCTCAATATATCCTATGCCTCCACTCTCTGACTCATCCCAAACCCCATTCTACTGCTATGATCCACAAATTAACCCCTTCTAGACTCTTCCCTCATCTGCCCCTCGGTGCATCCTCTCAAGCCTCTTTTACTATTCAGATCTCCCAAACAAGCCTTTCTACGCCCTTCTCTCTGACTCTCCCCCCTCCACCTCCTCTCTACTCACCCCAAACCTACTCCTACTGCTAGGAGCTCCAAAAAACATTCCCTCTTCCATCCCTCCACTATTCTTTTCAATCCAACTAACAGACTCACATGTTCAACGCTCAAATTAATTTCATATTTCCCTATACTAATTCACCACTAATCCTCTTTGGGTTCCAGAGTAGCGTGCTACTCACCAAAAAAGTGCTTTGACGCCTCGTCAGGGGTAGTAAGCACTATATAAATGCAGTTACAATTCAATACAATACTGGTTACACACTGGCAGCAGTGCTCAGGGGTGGTAAGGGGCACAATGCCACCGTCCAGGGAGCTGGTCCCAAATTCCAATGGCAAAGCTTCAGTAGAGTGAGCGGCAGCAGGAGGGTGCCATGGACATCGATTCATCAAAATATCAGGGGTAGAGGAAGTGACATCGCACATCCTTCATCCTCAAGCGCATCACAGGAAGGGACGTCATTTGACCTTTGACCTGATGTCGTCCTAGGGACTTATGTTACTGAAATAAGAACCGTTATGCAAGTGCTGTGCTTCTGGTAGATAACTCCTATGTTTTAACTGAGATGGCGTCAGAATATGCCAGAGGCTGACCGCTAAATGACCCCCCCATGGAGGACACCACAAGGATATTGTACTAGTTGTGGTCCTGTTATTGATGAATTGCGACACACAGGTCAAGCTAGGGTCTGTGTTTTCCACTGCACAGCTATAAGAAAGGCCACAGGAATTATGCAATTGATCAGCAGCGTGATTTTCACATAACTATAGATTTGCCGCATTTGCCACATATTCCATTATCTACCGCATACTCTGCAGAATTTAGCCCAAACTTTTTTTCTAGCTCAAACGGTTCAAAAGTTTCAAAAAATGCCACGACGTGTTACCACGAAGTGAAAGGCCCTTTTCAAAGTTGGACTGGTCACCTTTCTGTTGCTTATTGCTATGTTTGGATGTTCAACTGGTACTAATGGGGCACAATGAATGCCCACAGAGTGTTACCAAGTTTAAAAAATATTAAATAATGAAGTAATACTATTACAAAATGTGTTGCATTAAGCCACATACGTATCCGTAATATTACATAACGGTCGCAGGGTGATCCTTACTGTGGGCAGGGCTTTAAGTGAGCTGGGTCTCACCGGGTCTGAGCACCGGCAGTTTTTTAAAGGAGGCCCCAAAACAGGTCTCTATCGGGCTCTGTGTTGTGCCGTGGCACGGGCGGTCCGTTTTTTCCCGGACTCCAGTGACAGCAGGCACATCGATGTGGGCTGCTCACACTGCTCACTTCTCACTACAGGAGAAGTTACGGCATGACGTCATGCCAGGTGAGTGTTGTAGGGGAAGGGAAATCCTTTAAAGAGTCATATTCTCTCTAGATTTCCCTTCTCTTTTTGAAACTCAGAGCAGCAACATTGTCCTGGTGTCACCAGGGCTTTAAGTGGAAGGTTTTTCAATATTATATACAAGCCATAGTTGCTGCTTAGTTAGTTTATGCAACTAACAAGCATTGACAAAGCCAATAGTCCAGACTTGTTGTAGGTATGATGTTACTTGTTGTATCATATATCTGGATGCAATGACAGAAACCACAAAATAGAAGTCAGGCGGCACACTATGCTATGCACAAATTTTTAGCGTATGTGTTTTTAAGCCACGCCCTTAATTATATTGGCCACGCCCCTTTGAGAGACCCCACTGTTTTTTAATCCCACTTAAAGCCCTGACTGTGGGGTGGGGAGTTCGGCTTTGTTTCTTATGAGCGTGGCTTGCAATGCTTTTTTTATTCGCGAGAAGGATGTTACGGGTACCCTAAGACGGTGATTGTTAGAAGCAAGAACAGTACATGTGTATTATGAATTGAATACCTAATGTTGCTGCTGTGTAATTATGGTGAATACTTTGTGTTTCTATTGAACTGTGTGATGTCTATTAGTTGGTTTTACTTGTACTATGTATATATTTCAGGTGCCATTAAATTGTTGGGTTTGCAGTAACGTCTTTGCATGCACACTCCGTGTCTGATTCACAAAAGTAAACTTAGACCAAAAGTCTAAGTTTAGACCTGAAGTCTAAGTTTAGACCTGAAGTCTAAGTTTAGACCTGAAGTCTAAGTTTAGACCTGAAGTCTAAGTTTAGACCTGAAGTCTAAGTTTAGACCTAAAGTCTAAGTTTAGACCTGAAGTCTAAGTTTAGACCTGAAGTCTAAGTTTAGAACCAAAGTCTAAGTTTAGAGCCAAAGTCTAACTTAGACCAAAAGTCTAAGTTTAGGCCAAAAGTCTAAGTTTAGACCTGAAGTCTAAGTTTAGACCTGAAGTCTAAGTTTAGAACCAAAGTCTAAGTTTAGACCTGAAGTCTAAGTTTAGACCTGAAGTCTAAGTTTAGAACCAAAGTCTAAGTTTAGACCTGAAGTCTAAGTTTAGACCTGAAGTCTAAGTTTAGACCTGAAGTCTTAGTTTAGACCTGAAGTCTTAGTTTAGACCTGAAGTCTAAATTTAGACCTGAAGTCTACGTTTAGACCAAAAGTCAAAGTTTAGACCTGAAGTCCAAGTTTAGACCTGAAGTCTAAGTTTAGACCTGAAGTCTAAGTTTAGAACCAAAGTCTAAGTTTAGAACCAACGTCTAAGTTTAGACCTGAAGTCTAAGTTTAGACCTGAAGTCTAAGTTTAGAACCAAAGTCTAACTTAGACCAAAAGTCTAACTTTAGTAGTAGTAAAGTTAGACTTCGGGTCTAACCTTAGACTTTTGGTCTAAATTTACTTATGTGAATTAGGCCCTTAATCTTTAATGAGTTTGCAAGATCTGCTGTAAAGTGTCTACTCTCAGCGTTGGCACCACCTCTTCTGAGCTAGACCTTGTCTGCCCGTCCAAGGCTCCAAGCCTCCCATGAGGCACCGGGGCAGCTTTCTGTCTAGTAACAGGTACTCATGGCGTCTCGCCCTTCATGCTGCTCAGAGGTCCTTAAAGCCGCACTGGTCCCGGAAAGGATGTACAGACACCCGGAGGCAAGGGGGGCTGCCTGTTGGGCATCAGAACAAAGGGGTGCTCCAGCCACCTGAGGCAAGGGGGGGTTCGCAATCGGCAAAGGCAACACAGTCCGGATATTGACAGTGATTGGTCCCAAAGGCATGTTCCAGCAACCATTGGACAGGGTGACGGGGTACCAATGGCCAGTGACTTGGGGCCTGCGCAGAGCTCAGGATTCACCAGTTATAGCTCCCACAATTCCCCACTCTGGTGTTACAAGAGAGGAGCTAGTAGTGCAAAGGAAAATACTAGAGCACCAGGCAGGCTCTGCACGGGGACCAGGCTTTTTGAATCCATTGATCATAAATGGCCTGCTGCAGTCACAGATGCAGTGTTGATAAAGACCGACACATGTTTGCGGTGCACCCCCCTGGTAAGTTTCTAATGAGCTGATCCTAGAGCATCATCAAACAGTGGTATCTCCTGAACATTGATAAACAGAGGTGGGTGAAATGGTTCTAGAATTGTGGTGATTAGCGTCAGCCAACGGGGCACACCCCAAAGAACTTATGTTACAGGGAGACCTTTTCATCCCTGTGTGGCTGGGTGATGTGTGATGCAGGTTCACAAAATGATGAGAGGGTCAAAGGGCCATGTGGGCTCACCAGCAGGCGCAGTCCTTCAATGGTGAGGCACACGCAGTCAAATGCTTTTCTATATCTCCCTCTCTACTTCCTTCCCTCTTTCCCTTTTTCTCTTTCTCTCCCTTCCTTTTGTGTCTGTCTTTCCCCATTCCTATTTCTCTCTCCTTTCCTTCCCCTCTCTCTCTCCCCCTCCCTACTTCTTTCTGCGCAGTTCCTCCCTGGTCCAAACAATGTAGAAAGAATTGGCTGTGGGGGGCTAGGTTTTAAATAGTTCTGGTGGACAGAGACAGGAAGCAGGGTCAGTAAGAGGACGTGTCACCTTTAAAAAACTATAATTGTAACCAAGCAAGGGAATGCCATGTGTTCTCCAATGCGTCTAATGAAAGGGGCTTCGGCTTTGGAGGGTGACAGAGCGGACTTCCTTGGCATGCTTATCCCCTTTCTTTATAAACATCTCCCAGTTCTACTCACAAGGAAAGCCACCGATGGCCACCGGGGAGGGGGTCCAGAAACTCACTGCAGAAGCTCCATCTGTAGGCATTGGCTGGGCAAACTGGAGGAGAGAGCTCTCTGGCTGAACGAGTCCTGCAGCAACAAACCAAGCCCCGGAGGGCCTCTGATGGGGGTCTCCCAGATGCAGGGTCCATGGCATGCTTCAAGAACTGGGAAGCTGCACCATCTCAACCTTTCGGCAGGGAGCAGGCATATGGTGATGAATGTATGACGTTACATCGCATACATTCACAACGCGGTATTTTACATCGCGTTCGTTACAACGCAAGTCGTTACAACGACTTGCACTGGAGGGCACTGGACTTAGGAATAGTATGATTTACTATTCCAACTCCAGCCTACTTAAGAGTAGGGAAGGTGTTGGAATAGTAAATCATACTATACCCTAGTTTAGAGCGCCATCCAGCGCAAGTCATTGTAATGACTTGCGTTGTAATGACTGCATTGTAAAGCTGTTGCGGTGTAACGACCGCGTTGTAAAGGTCGTTCTCCTATGGTATTGCATGCATCAAGTCCTTGCGGAGGGTACCATAAAAACCGCACAAAGACTATGTACATACTGTAGGAATGTGGATATCTGACTATGGTTACCCCCAACTTTTTGCCTAGTGTCTAGCTGGTTTTTCGACTTAGTTGGCCTGAGATCCTGCCATTCAGGGTCTCAGGCTGTCTGCTCTCTCTTTAAAATGGACTCCATGTACCCTAGGTACATAACCAATTGGTAAGGATCACCTTATTGGACCCTGTACAGTGTACCCTAGGTACCCAGGGCATAGGTGTACCCTAGGCCTCCCAGGGGCTGCAGCATGTATTATGCCACCCCTGGTCTGGCCTTCCAATCAGACACAACTGGCTGATCACTCAGCTGGGGCAAGGTCGTGTAATCACCCCTTGCTTAGATATAGTATGCCTATATCTACCCTTATATATAGACACATGTGTACCTATCAGTCACTCCTATGGCAGGCCTTAACAATCCTGGAGTATAATAGAAGTGGTCCCAGCATACACAATCATTCAAAACAAAACATTACAAAACAATTAACCAAAAAATTCAAAGAAGTTCAAATGCCATTTTAATCACATTGAACAATTACGATTATTTTCCGAAGTCCATAGTTAAAGTAACAATTTGAAAGTCATAAAAGTGCCCAGAAAAGGAGGAGTAGGAGGGTAAGTGATTGAGTGTGGGATTTAAGAAGGAAGTGACCACAATATTCAGAACACAATCAAATTGATCGGCATCATTAAATCTCTGCCGCGTATTTCATCCAAATCAAATCATGATTAGAATATCAACAATTCTGAGAAAAACCATATATATAGAAGATCACAGTGCATCATGTACTAGTGATAATATTGGCAATGGTGTTGTGTCGACGTTTCGACCCCTTGTGTGATGTAGGTATTCTTTGCGACCTTACGAGGTGGGGTCTTCATCAGGACTAGGGTGCGTGTGGAAGGGGGGTGTGTGGGCACCTAAAAAAACACAAAATTAAACACGTATAAGGCTAATCAGTCTCAAATCGAGGGATAAATGAATTGAAATTTTATAAAAAAGTTACCCTATCTGTCAAAGGACAGAACTCCAAGACGTCACAAGATCGTCAAAGAAAGAAGGTGTCAACCTCCTGGTTGGTAACAAAAAGGGGGCGAGAGGAGTGGTAGCCACCTAAAATCAAAGGGATGAATTAGTGGACAAAATAGAATTAAATTAACAAAAGAAAAGCGCTCCCATTATAAGCGCATGACTTACTCAACCGCAGAATGACTTTACTGTCGAGTTAGGTCCAGAGGCTCTCGTTAATCAGCACTACCGGAGCCGTGATCAAATCATGAAGGATAGACGGTATGGGATTAATTGCCACTAATTCACCGTCATGGAATCAATCTGAAATAAGGGGAGAGGGAGGGGGAGAGGAGAATAAATAACCGGGAGTCAGGGAGGAATACCTGCATTATTATGAGTCAGAGTTCTTGAATGAACGTGAAAGGTGTCCCAGGTATTACCCAACTAGGTTGCGCTCGGAGAAAAAAGGTCTACGAGGTAAACCGAGAATCCAGAACTAAGCCTGTCAAATAAATGTGTCCATTCGGATCACGAAAGCATTAGACTGCGGAGTATTGAATAATGGATGCTTTTCGGAGGTCAATGCAGCAAACCGGGGAACGGGTCAGTGCAGTCACATAAAGCATTTAATTTAACGAAAAGCCACACGGAGCAATGCAAGAACTCACGGACAAATAGTTAGAAGTTCTAAGGATGTGCTTACCCTAGGTCTCAGGTCCATCTTGAGAAGTGAATGGGGATGCGCGCCGTTTGTCCGTAGTATAAATCAGAAAACGCGAGATCATCACGTGATCTCCGTTACCGTGCTGGCGCTAGATGCCGGTTGTTAAACGTAATGGAGAAAAGACTATGGTGGAATCCTTAACGGGGGTAAAAAATGTTCAGTGGTTTGATATGCCCTATATGTGATAAAGAAACATTAGCCGACTGCAACTAAAAAGGCCACTCAGGCGCTTGCTAAGTGTATGTATGTGTGAATTTGTATATCACAACCCAGCACACGGCATCGATACCGTACATTTTATCATACCACATTGCAAAACAATTAAATGCAGGAAAATACATGAGAAGAGATCCGCATGTCGTTGATGTTGTGTCGGTTTAAATGAGTTCCCACCTGGAAAGAAATATTGCAATTGTCTGCACATATACCGCATTAAGGTTAGAGGGAGGGGTAAGTGCACATCCTAGCATGGAATTTATTAAAATGAGGCATAATGTTACACTAAAAATAACTGCACAATAGTGTATATCGACAAACACTTTACATCGGGCAGACACAACAGAAGGTCAAGTCAAGAATTTTGCAACACCACAGTCGAATCCGGTGCAATGTGGCTGGTGCTCCCCTCGTTGAACACTGTGGTTTAAAAAATCACAAACCGGATGATCTCAAATGGGTAGTACTGGAAAAGGTGAAAGTGGGCCCTAGAGGAGGCAATTTGTCAGCTATTCTTAATGTGAGAGAATCCAAATGGATGACACAGATGGACACTGTAGCTAATGGACTGAATGAACTCGATGGCAGCAACGCCTAGTTAGCGGTCCTTCGAATTTAATTTCCATGTACTCCTTCCCTATATGGTACATTTCTCTCTAGTTACAGGATGTTTTCTCCTCAAATCAGTGTTTGTCGATATACACTATTGTGCAGTTATTTTTATCCCACTTAAATATATATCAGCTTTGCGTCGGTTCTGTTTAACAAATGTCCGTACAACTTATGGTTATAGTATTCTATGTTTAACATGTATATAGGTGACTGCATAAATAATAAAATCTTTATCATAACTATTTATGTACAATTGCTTCACTATTGAATTAAAAAAAAAAGTAAAAACATATACATTAAATTAAAGAATGGCAACACTTGAAAGTCTGAGTTTATTAAAGACAACTTAAATCTACATATATTACCTTCCTTATACATATGTACCTTCCATGTACTTATGTATCTTTATATTTATTACTTTACTTCTAATTCAGCATCTCCAATGCACTACCCTATATCTCACCCTATACCGCTCTCAATATATCCTATGCCTCCACTCTCTGACTCATCCCAAACCCCATTCTACTGCTATGATCCACAAATTAACCCCTTCTAGACTCTTCCCTCATCTGCCCCTCGGTGCATCATCTCAAGCCTCTTTTACTATTCAGATCTCCCAAACAAGCCTTTCTACGCCCTTCTCTCTGACTCTCCCCCCTCCACCTCCTCTCTACTCACCCCAAACCTACTCCTACTGCTAGGAGCTCCAAAAAACATTCCCTCTTCCATCCCTCCACTATTCTTTTCAATCCAACTAACAGACTCACATGTTCAACGCTCAAATTAATTTCATATTTCCCTATACTAATTCACCACTAATCCTCTTTGGGTTCCAGAGTAGCGTGCTACTCACCAAAAAAGTGCTTTGACGCCTCGTCAGGGGTAGTAAGCACTATATAAATGCAGTTACAATTCAATACAATACTGGTTACACACTGGCAGCAGTGCTCAGGGGTGGTAAGGGGCACAATGCCACCGTCCAGGGAGCTGGTCCCAAATTCCAATGGCAAAGCTTCAGTAGAGTGAGCGGCAGCAGGAGGGTGCCATGGACATCGATTCATCAAAATATCAGGGGTAGAGGAAGTGACATCGCACATCCTTCATCCTCAAGCGCATCACAGGAAGGGACGTCATTTGACCTTTGACCTGATGTCGTCCTAGGGACTTATGTTACTGAAATAAGAACCGTTATGCAAGTGCTGTGCTTCTGGTAGATAACTCCTATGTTTTAACTGAGATGGCGTCAGAATATGCCAGAGGCTGACCGCTAAATGACCCCCCCATGGAGGACACCACAAGGATATTGTACTAGTTGTGGTCCTGTTATTGATGAATTGTGACACACAGGTCAAGCTAGGGTCTGTGTTTCCCACTGCACAGCTATAAGAAAGGCCACAGGAATTATGCAATTGATCAGCAGCGTGATTTTCACATAACTATAGATTTGCCGCATTTGCCACATATTCCATTATCTACCGCATAATCTGCAGAATTTAGCCAAACTTTTTTTCTAGCTCAAACAGTTCAAAAGTTTCAAAAAATGCCACGACGTGTTACCACGAAGTGAAAAGCCCTTTTCAAAGTCGGACTGGTCACCTTTCTGTTGCTTATTGCGATGTTTGGATGTTCAACTGGTACTAATGGGGCACAATGAATGCCCACAGAGTGTTACCAAGTTTAAAAAATATTAAATAATGAAGTAATACTATTACAAAATGTGTTGCATTAAGCCACATAATTTGCCCTTTCTTGCCACATAATTCCAGTGGTCCTGGCTGTAAGGCACCAAAGATGGTTGAAGTGAAGCATTCTCGGATTGTCTATTTGAATAATGACATATCACATCATATCAAAGAACAGTTAATAATCGTCAAATCATGTATTCATTCTCTATGTTTGCAAATAGATGTCTTCACGTATCCGTAATATTACATAACGGTCGCAGGGTGATCCTTACTGTGGGCAGGGCTTTAAGTGAGCCGGGTCTCACCGGGTATGAGCACCGGCAGTTTTTTAAAGGAGGCCCCAAAACAGGTCTCTATCGGGCTCTGTGTTGTGCCGTGGCACGGGCAGTCCGTTTTTTGACGGACTCCAGTGACAGCAGGCACATCGATGTGGGCTGCTCACACTGCTCACTTCTCACTACAGGAGAAGTTACAGCATGACGTCATGCCAGGTGAGTGTTGTAGGGGAAGGGAAATCCTTTTAAGAGTCATTTTCTCTCTAGATTTCCCTTCTCTTTTTGAAACTCAGGAGCAGCAACATTGTCCTGGTGTCACCAGGGCTTTAAGTGGAAGCTTTTTCAATATTATATACAAGCCATAGTTGCTGCTTAGTTAGTTTATGCAACTAACAACCATTGACAAAGCCAATAGTCCAGACTTGTTGTAGGTATGATGTTACTTGTTGTATCATATATCTGGATGCAATGACAGAAACCACAAAATAGAAGTCAGGCGGCACACTATGCTATGCACAATTTTTTAGCGTATGTGTTTTTAAGCCACGCCCTTAATTACATTGGCCACGCCCCTTTGAGAGACCCCACTGTTTTTTAATCCCACTTAAAGCCCTGACTGTGGGGTGGGAGGTTCGGCTTTGTTTCTTATGAGCGTGGATTGCGAAGCTTTTTTTATTCATGAGAAGGATGTTACGGGTACCCTAAGACGGTGATTGTTAGAAGCGAGAACAGTACATGTGTATTATGAATTGAATACCTAATGTTGCTGCTGTGTAATTATGGTGAATACTTTGTGTTTCTATTGAACTGTGTGATGTCTATTAGTTGGTTTTACTTGTACTATGTATATATTTCAGGTGCCATTAAATTGTTGGGTTTGCAGTAACGTCTTTGCATGCACACTCCGTGTCTGATTCACAAAAGTAAACTTAGACCAAAAGTCTAAGTTTAGACCTGAAGTCTAAGTTTAGAACCAAAGTCTAAGTTTAGACCTGAAGTCTAAGTTTAGACCAAAAGTCAAAGTTTAGACCTGAAGTCTAAGTTTAGACCTGAAGTCTAAGTTTAGAACCAAAGTCCAACTTAGACCAAAAGTCTAAGTTTAGACCAAAAGTCAAAGTTTAGACCTGAAGTCTAAGTTTAGAACCAAAGTCCAACTTAGACCAAAAGTCTAAGTTTAGACCAAAAGTCTAAGTTTAGACCAAAAGTCAAAGTTTAGACCTGAAGTCTAAGTTTAGAACCAAAGTCTAAGTTTAGACCTGAAGTCTAAGTTTAGACCTGAAGTCTAAGTTTAGAACCAACGTCTAATTTAGACCAAAAGTCTAACTTTAGTAGTAGTAAAGTTAGACTTCAGGTCTAACCTTAGACTTTTGGTCTAAGTTTACTTATGCGAATTAGGCCCTTAATCTTTAATGAGTTTGCAAGAACTGCTGTAAAGTGTCTACTCTCAGCGTTGGCACCACCTCTTCTGAGCTGGACCGTGTCTGCCCGTCCAAGCCTCTCATGAGGCACTGGCGCAGCTTTCTGTCTAGTAACAGGTACTCATGGCGTCTCGCCCTTCATGCTGCTCAGAGGTCCTTAAAGCCGCACTGGTCCCGGAAAGGATGTAGAGACACCCGGAGGCAAGGGGGGCTGCCTGTTGGGCATCAGAACAAAGGGGTGCTCCAGCCACCTGAGGCAAGGGGGGGTTCGCAATCGGCAAAGGCAACACAGTCCGGATATTGAGAGTGATTGGTCCCAAAGGCATGTTCCAGCAACCATTGGACAGGGTGACGGGGTACCAATGGCCAGTGACTTGGGGCCTGCGCAGAGCTCAGGATTCACCAGTTATAGCTTCCACAATTCCCCACTCTGGTGTTACAAGAGAGGAGCTAGTAGTGCAAAGGAAAATACTAGAGCACCAGGCAGGCTCTGCATGGGGACCAGGCTTTTTGAATCCATTGATCATAAATGGCCTGCTGCAGTCACAGATGCAGTGTTGATAAAGACCGACACATGTTTGCGGTGCACCCCCCTGGTAAGTTTCTAATGAGCTGATCCTAGAGCATCATCAAACAGTGGTATCTCCTGAACATTGATAAACAGAGGTGGCTGAAATGGTTCTAGAATTGTGGTGATTAGCGTCAGCCAACGGGGCACACCCCAAAGAACTTATGTTACAGGGAGACCTTTTCATCCCTGTGTGGCTGGGTGATGTGTGATGCAGGTTCACAAAATGATGAGAGGGTCAAAGGGCCATGTGGGCTCACCAGCAGGCGCAGTCCTTCAATGGTGAGGCACACGCAGTCAAATGCTTTTCTATATCTCCCTCTCTACTTCCTTCCCTCTTTCCCTTTTTCTCTTTCTCTCCCTTCCTTTTGTGTCTGTCTCTCCCCATTCCAATTTCTCTCTCCTTTCCTTCCCCTCTCTCTCTCCCCCTCCCTACTTCTTTCTGCGCAGTTCCTCCCTGGTCCAAACAATGTAGAAAGAATTGGCTGTGGGGGGCTAGGTTTTAAATAGTTCTGGTGGACAGAGACAGGAAGCAGGGTCAGTAAGAGGACGTGTCACCTTTAAAAAACTATAATTGTAACCAAGCAAGGGAATGCCATGTGTTCTCCAATGCGTCTAATGAAAGGGGCTTCGGCTTTGGAGGGTGACAGAGCGGACTTCCTTGGCATGCTTATCCCCTTTCTTTATAAACATCTCCCAGTTCTACTCACAAGGAAAGCCACCGATGGCCACCGGGGAGGGGGTCCAGAAACTCACTGCAGAAGCTCCATCTGTAGGCATTGGCTGGGCAAACTGGAGGAGAGAGCTCTCTGGCTGAACGAGTCCTGCAGCAACAAACCAAGCCCCGGAGGGCCTCTGATGGGGGTCTCCCAGATGCAGGGTCCATGGCATGCTTCAAGAACTGGGAAGCGGCACCATCTCACCCTTTCGGCAGGGAGCAGGCATATGGTGATGAATGTATGACGTTACATCGCATACATTCACAACGCGGTATTTTACATCGCGTTCGTTACAACGCAAGTCGTTACAACGACTTGCACTGGAGGGCACTGGACTTAGGAATAGTATGATTTACTATTCCAACTCCAGCCTACTTAAGAGTAGGGAAGGTGTTGGAATAGTAAATCATACTATACCCTAGTTTAGAGCGCCATCCAGCGCAAGTCATTGTAATGACTTGCGTTGTAATGACTGCATTGTAAAGCTGTTGCGGTGTAACGACCGCGTTGTAAAGGTCGTTCTCCTATGGTATTGCATGCATCAAGTCCTTGCGGAGGGTACCATAAAAACCGCACAAAGACTATGTACATACTGTAGGAAGGTGGATATCTGACTATGGTTACCCCCAACTTTTTGCCTAGTGTCTAGCTGGTTTTTTGACTTAGTTGGCCTGAGATCCTGCCATTCAGGGTCTCAGGCTGTCTGCTCTCTCTTTAAAATGGACTCCATGTACCCTAGGTACATAACCAATTGGTAAGGATCACCTTATTGGACCCTGTACAGTGTACCCTAGGTACCCAGGGCATAGGTGTACCCTAGGCCTCCCAGGGGCTGCAGCATGTATTATGCCACCCCTGGTCTGGCCTTCCAATCAGACACAACTGGCTGATCACTCAGCTGGGGCAAGGTCGTGTAATCACCCCTTGCTTAGATATAGTATGCCTATATCTACCCTTATATATAGACACATGTGTACCTATCAGTCACTCCTATGGCAGGCCTTAACAATCCTGGAGGCAGAGTGCTTGGTAACATGTGAGATGGTGCTCTAGCATGAGCTGAGCCTGTCTGCAGCTTTCGGAACCATGTCCTTATAGCTGTTCTATGAAATAGCCTACCAAATACTCTTAAAGTGCCTTATAATCTTAAACGGTTATGGTAACTATGGTTTGGCTGTATCAAAACATGTCGTGTAAGGTGTCTAACACTTTGGAATAATACCCCCATACCATTTCTGGTGGTGAGGATATTATTCCTCCCTTCTGGAGGGAGAGACATGTTAAAATCCTACTTTGTTGTTTATCTCTAACCAAAGCCTCAGCATCACAAAATGGATGCTGCTGCCACAGACACGAGTCTGACCTCCTGCTGCTGGGAGTGATCCCAGCAAGGGCGGCTTGGACAATAGGTTTCCTGCTTGGGGAGGTGCTAGCACCTCCCCAGACAGACTTTAGTGTATTGGGGCAGGGAGGGCTGAAAGGAATGAGACATCCCTGGGGCACACAAGGTGTTCCTTGCATAGTCCAGTTCAAACCGGTGCTGGGGCACTCCAGCCCCAGCTCTGGCGCGAAACTGGACAAAGGGAAGTGGGTGTAACCACCCCCTCCCAGGTCCCACCCATAAGGCGTGACCTAGCAGGTATCCCAGCCCCCCAGATTAGTATAAGAGTGGGAGTTGGGCCTCAAGACTTTAGATTATCCTGAACCTGCAACTTGAACAGAAACTCTGGACCTTCGACATTCGACGAAAGAAGAAGACTGAAGAATCTCCCTTGTGGCCAAGGAGTGGCTACCCTGTGCAAACAGGCACCATCAAGAGATTACCCTTTGCTTTGCCCACGTTCTACGAGGAACCGACTGCAGAGCCCGACCAGAGCCTTGACTTCCAGACTTCTCTGACCCTGATCCACATCCACAGCAGAGCTGAGATCCGTGGAGGCGACGAGCGACGTGGGACCGGCTACCTGGGAAAAGTGGCTAGTATCTTCAAGCGCAGCTTTTGAGGCACCCTCGAAGTTGTGCACCGGGGATTGAGAAGCCCCAACCCCAAGCACCATCTGCACCGAAGATCAGCCCCCCACACTCCACGAGTCCTGCGTGGGGCCCTTCAGCATTTTCCTGCTTGCCGCGTCTGTCCGGTTGCTTGCCCGCTGGCTAGTGGCCTTTGTGACGACGCATCCTGTAATCTTCACCGCTGGTTTGGCTCCTCCAGACTGGCTCCTGCTTCTTTGAAAAAGAGAAGCACCCCAGACCTTCCTGGTCTGCACCAGAAGCAAGTCCTTCGTTCTGCGTGGGTTCCGCTTGCCAAGGCTTGGTGAGTCCTAGTCCAACTTCGACGCCGCCGACAGCAAGAGCCTTCGTGGGACAGCTCGCCTCCTGGTCCTGGTCATCCTCGACGCTTCCTGGTCCTCGTGGCTGCAGCGACAAGCTTCACCTTCACCTGCAATCTTCACGACATCGCCTGGTTCCTTCCTGGTTCCACGTGGTCACTGGCTAGTGACCTTGACTCTGTCCCTTCTGCTTGCAGGTCTCCTCTCTCCTTGATCCCAGCCTTGGGATCCACCGGACACTCTTCACTGACTGCCTGTCAGCATCTTTCTTCAGGCATCCATAGGAGTCGACGACGAAACCCGACGCAACTTCACCCCTATGCACCCGCAGCCTGTGGGCTAGGTAACTTGGGTACTCCGGTGCTCATCAGGATAGTGACTATCCTAGTGTCTAGTTTTCCAGTCTCGACTTCCTAGCTACTCCGGAAGTGTCCTAAATCTGTTTAATTCTAAACTGTACTATTGCTATAGACTTTTACGCATTACGCGTGAGTGTTTCCACTCTGCACCTGAATCCCGTGGGCCTCCCACTTCCTAACCTTTGGTAGTATAGTGTAGCCCCAGCGATTCCCTAGGCCTAGGCCTATCCTATTTCCGTGACAGTGGTCCTTATACCACTTACTTAGTATATGGTTTGCCTGGCCCCTAGGGCCTAACTGTATTACTTACCTGTGTGACTTAATGTATGCTTGAATAACACTGTGTTGTACTTACCTCTAATCTCATAAAGAGTGCTGAGGGTTTGACTAGAATAAATACACTTTATTTTATATATATATCTGTTGTGGTGTCCTTTCATTTGGTATTCAAGGGATTATATATGGTATCACAGCTGGCTTCACATGCCATTCAGAGTTTAGCCTAAGACTGCTCTTGTCCATGCTACTACTAGGATAGCTGGTCTATAAGGTTGACTTTACAACCAATCACCATAAGGGTATTTGGACTGATATAAGGTGTACACTAGAACTAGTGACATCATACATCAGGCCAACTTCTCACATTGGTGAGCAGCGGTTGGGATCTGAGCTTGCTGTTGTAATACCATTGTAATCTTGAGATACTAAATTGAAAGATCACACAGATATTGTCTAGGTACATATAACATAGATTATAATACTTAAGTCCTACTGGACTTAGTAGTTGTAGGTTGAAGGGAGTAACACACCCTGACTGCAACTACCAGAGAGGTTTAGTAGAAACAACTAGTGTAGGTAGGTGCACACACCACACCCTCACTAGATCATGTCTCTGGGAGGAGATCAAGTAGATGCTCTCTCAGGAGTGTCAGGTCTGCAGAAGACCCCCTCTAGATATGATACCCTAACATTCCAGGAGATGAGACAATTGTGTACCTCCAGAGGAATAAAACAGGGTTCCAACCCTACCCTTAGACAGCTAGTGGAGCTTCTGGAGGCCTATGATGCTGAAAGAGCTGCCAAGTATGGTGCCATAGCTGTAGATAAGGGTCTACCCACCACAGATGAGTCAGATGGGACTTCAGATGAAGAGGTAGACAGTCAGGGCCAAGTAGGAAGACTTAGCCAGGCTAACCTAAGCTTACATGGGAGTTTGCATGGGGTCCCCCCATACAGACCCCCAAGTAGGCTTACACAGAGAAGCAGGAGGGACAGATCCCCTTCAAGGGAATCCATCCACTCCCATGTCTCTAGCATCTCTAATGCTTCCTCTCACAGGGGAATAACTTCCCCTGAGAGAAAGGAGCATGAAGCCAGAATGAGGGAAGCTAATCTGAGGATTCAGAGGGAAGAACTTGCCCTTGCCAAGGAGAAGCTTGCTCTGGCTAGAGAACAAAAATTGTGTGGGTCAGAACCCACTGGTGGCAGCAACATTCCTAGAGATAGGGATAGGTCTTATGACCATAGAAACCTAAGCAAGATAGTCCCCCCATATCAGAATGGGGATGACATCCACAAGTGGATGACTGCTTTGGAGAGGGCCTGCAAAGTACAGCAGGTACCCCAGAGTCAGTGGGCAGCTATCTTGTGGCTCTCCTTTTCTGACAAAGGTAGAGACAAGCTCCTCACAGTCAGTGATGAGGATGCAAACAATTACAAAGTCCTGAAGAGTGCTCTGATAGATGGGTTTGGCTTAACCACTGAGCAATATAGGTTGTTGTTCAGAGACACCCAGAAGACACAGACACAGGACTGGTCTGATTTTGTGGATTGTGCCACTAAGGCTTTGGAAGGTTGGTTAAATGGCAGCAAGGTGCAGGACTATACAGGATTGTACAACTTGATTATGAGGGAGCAGATCCTTAGTAATTGTCAGAACCAGCTTCTCCATCAACACCTGGTAGACTCAGATTTGACCTCTCCCCAAGAATTGGGAAAGAGGGCAGATAAATGGGTCAGGACCAGGATTAGGCCTAAAAATCAGGGTGGTGACCAAAAGAAAGATACCACCAAGCCTCAAGAGAAGGGTGGGGATAAAGCAAAAGAGAAATCTTCCTCAGGGCCCCAAAACTCCACACAGGGTGGTGGGTCCCAAGCTCCCTCCTCTACCACAGTTAAAAAGCCTTACTGCCATGAGTGTAAAACTCCTGGGCATTGGAAAACTGACAGCAGTTGCCCAAAGGCTAAAAACAAAACTGTTCCTCCAACTACTCCTGTCACACCACCTATTACTGTCAGCAGTAATCCCCCAGGTGGTGGGAGTGCCCCCAAAAATTTGGTTGGGTTTTCTTGGGGAACACAGGGGGACTCTGGCTTAGCCAATTCCCCTACAGCAGCTACTCTTGTCTGTGATGGTGGCATGGGGTTTGCCAACTTCACTGCCTGTCCCAACACTTTGGGTAGGTACAGACAGGAGCCCTACATCAATGGTAGAAAAGCTGAGGCCTACAGAGACACTGGAGCTAGCATCACTATGGTGGCCCATAGGCTAGTTCCCTCTGAGCAGCTTTTACCTGGTTTCCCATACCAGGTAACTAACATTGATGGCAAACAGAACAGTCATCCCATGGCAGAGGTATGTCTCAGCTGGGGAGGTGTCACTGGCCCTAAAAGGGTGGCAGTGTCCCCAACCTTGCCTGTGGACTGCTTACTGGGGAATGACTTGGAACTCTCAGCTTGGGCTGGAGTTGAACAAGACACCCATTCCAAAATGGTAGGCCTTTCAAAAAAGGGTAGTGGGGTTGTGCCAGCCACAACCCCTGTCCAAGTAGATTTCCTCCCTGAAAAGGTTGGAAGGGCAGTGGTAGCCACAGCCCAGGCAAAGACAGACTTCCCTGTAGAGATTGGCAGAGCTGTGACAGTCACAGCTCAAACCCAAACTGAGTGCCTCCCTGAAAAGGTTGTCAAGGCTGTAATGGTCTCAGCCCATACTCAGACTGACATAGGTGTAGTGAAGCCTGAAACTATGGACCACTCCACACAAACAGAGAGTAGTGGGGAGGAAGAAAAGTCTCCCTCTCCCCAGACACTAGGAAAAGGTCAGCCTCCTCAGGGATCTGACCTCACCCCTTGTGAAGGAACTGCCCCAGAGGTAGCCAGGCCTGGCCTGGCAGAGCCTCTGATGTCAGTGGCCCCTTCCAAGGTGGGACCCAGTCTGGTGCAGGTAGCCGGCCTATCTCTACCCTGCCTCAGTCAGCCCAGGGCTGCAGAGGTCAGGGAGGCCAGTGGACCCCAAGAGGGCCCCTGTCCACAAGAACCCCCCCATCAAAAGAATGAGGATTGCCTGGCTAGTAGCCCTAGCCAGGTGATGGGTAAAAACATTCCTGAGGGATCCCCTTTACAGGTAGTTAGGGACCTCCCCCAGAGGGATTCTGTTGGGCACAGGCAAACATGGGACCTTAGGGCCCCAAACCTGATCTGTCCCTCCAGTAAGCCCACAAAATGGACCCAGCCTCCAGCTTTAGGTAGCCAGAGGCTGACCCTGAGAGCACAGTGCAACTCAGTGAAAGAAAGAAAGGCATCCATGGTGGAGGATGATTGGAGGAAGCTGAGGCCTCACTTTGAGGACACTCACTTCAGTACTCCATCTCAACACCAGCCTTTTACTTTGCAAAGACACACCCAAGGTAGAGATTCCCTATGGTGGAGACCCTATGATACCTTTACGATGAGGGATTGCTTAGTGGACCATGAGACAGGGGGTAACCATGCCAGTGCTGGTTCTTCCTTATATGGCCACTTAGGCAATAGAGGCTTACCTTGTCAAGGCCAGCCTTATTCTCCTTTCGTTGGGGGGGGGGGGGGTTGTGTAGGAAGGTGGATATCTGACTATGGTTACCCCCAACTTTTTGCCTAGTGTCTAGCTGGTTTTTCGACTTAGTTGGCCTGAGATCCTGCCATTCAGGGTCTCAGGCAGTCTGCTCTCTCTTTAAAATGGACTCCATGTACCCTAGGTACATAACCAATTGGTAAGGATCACCTTATTGGACCCTGTACAGTGTACCCTAGGTACCCAGGGCATAGGTGTACCCTAGGCCTCCCAGGGGCTGCAGCATGTATTATGCCACCCCTGGTCTGGCCTTCCAATCAGACACAACTGGCTGATCACTCAGCTGGGGCAAGGTCGTGTAATCACCCCTTGCTTAGATATAGTATGCCTATATCTACCCTTATATATAGACACATGTGTACCTATCAGTCACTCCTATGGCAGGCCTTAACAATCCTGGAGGCAGAGTGCTTGGTAACATGTGAGATGGTGCTCTAGCAAGAGCTGAGCCTGTCTGCAGCTTTCGGAACCATGTCCTTATAGCTGTTCTATGATATAGCCTACCATATACTCTTAAAGTGCCTTATAATCTTAAACGGTTATGGTAACTATGGTTTGGCTGTATCAAAACATGTCGTGTAAGGTGTCTAACACTTTGGAATAATACCCCCATACCATTTCTGGTGGTGAGGATATTATTCCTCCCTTCTAGAGGGAGAGACATGTTAAAATCCTACTTTGCTGTTTAACTCTAACCAAAGCCTCAGCATCACAAAATGGATGCTGCTGCCACAGACACGAGTCTGACCTCCTGCTGCTGGGAGTGATCCCGGCAAGGGAGGCTTGGACAATAGGTTTCCTGCTTGGGGAGGTGCTAGCACCTCCCCAGACAGACTTTAGTGTATTGGGGCAGGGAGGGCTGAAAGGAATGAGACATGCCTGGGGCACACAAGGTGTTCCTTGCATAGTCCAGTTCAAACCGGCGCTGGGGCACTCCAGCCCCAGCTCTGGCGCGAAACTGGACAAAGGGAAGTGGGTGTAACCACCCCCTCCCAGGTCCCACCCATAAGGCGTGACCTAGCAGGTATCCCAGCCCCCAGATTAGTATAAGAGTGGGAGTTGGGCCTCAAGACTTTAGATTATCCTGAACCTGCAACTTGAACAGAAACTCTGGACCTTCGACATTCGACGAAAGAAGAAGACTGAAGAATTTCCCTTGTGGCCAAGGAGTGGCTACCCTGTGCAAACAGGCACCATCAAGAGACTACCCTTTGCTTTGCCCAAGTTTGATTTGATTTGATTTGATTTTATGTTTTCTTAAGCGCGCAGCTACCCTGGGGCATCCCGGCGCTGAAAAAGACTACGGAACTGAGGGAAGGAAGGGTCAGGAGGTGAACTCAGGGGAACAGTAGAGTTTTTAGGCGTTTCCTAAACCTGAGGTAGTTGTGTTCTTGCCTCAGGGAAAGGGGGAGGGCGTTCCACAATCTAGGAGCATTATAGGAGAACAGGCGACCTCCTGATCTGGCCTTCCTGATTCTGGGGACATTGGCGAGGGAAAGAGAGTTGGACCTCAGATGGCGACTCGACTGTTGTTGAGTCACCAGTGTCCTGAGTATGGGAGGGCCCTCATTGTGCAGAATTCTGTGGGTGATGCACAGGGTCTTAAAATTGACCCTCTCCTTCACTGGCAGCCAGTGCAGACTTCTGAGAGCTGGTTTAGCTGAGTTCCTCGTTGAAGTTCCTGTGAGGATTCTCGCCGCTGCGTTCTGAGCGCATTGGAGTCTATGGGTCACCGATGCTGGGGCTCCCAGATACAGGACGTTTCCGTAGTCCAGTCTGGAGTTCACGAGCCCTTGCAGCAAGAGTTTCCTGGACTGGAGTGGCAGTAAATGTAAGATCTTCCGAGCCATCTTTATCAGGCCGAGGCAAGTTCCCGCCGTTTTTCTCGCCTGAGTTTTGAAGCTTAGATCCTGATCAAGCCAAATCCCTAAGCTCTTGACTTCGGACTTGGGGATGGGTGGTGTTCCCATGCACGGAGGCCAAGGAAGGGAAGTGGGAATTTTGTTGGAGGTCCCTAAAAGGAGAATTTCCGATTTTTCCCCGTTTAATTTTAGCCTTGATTCGCACATCCATTGATGCACCCCCTCTAGACAGCTGCTCAGGTTGGACAGGGCATTGTCCGCCTGGTTAAGGGAGACGATCAGCTGGGTGTCATCAGCATACATTATTGATTTAATGCCATACGGCTTTACAACATCCTCAAGGGGAGCCATGTAGGAACCGACTGCAGAGCCCGACCAGAGCCTTGACTTCCAGACTTCTCCGACCCTGATCCACATCCACAGCAGAGCTGAGATCCGTGGAGGCGACGAGCGACGTGGGACCGGCTACCTGGGAAAAGTGGCTAGTATCTTCAAGCGCAGCTTCAGAGGCACCCTCGCAGTTGTGCACCGGGGATTGAGAAGCCCCAACCCCAAGCACCATCTGCACCGAAGATCAGCCCCCCACACTCCACGAGTCCTGCGTGGGGCCCTTCAGCATTTTCCTGCTTGCCGCGTCTGTCCGGTTGCTTGCCCGCTGGCTAGTGGCCTTTGTGACGACGCATCCTGTAATCTTCACCGCTGGTTTGGCTCCTCCAGACTGGCTCCTGCTTCTTTGAAAAAGAGAAGCACCCCAGACCTTCCTGGTCTGCACCAGAAGCAAGTCCTTCGTTCTGCGTGGGTTCCGCTTGCCAAGGCTTGGTGAGTCCTAGTCCAACTTCGACGCCGCCGACAGCAAGAGCCTTTGTGGGACAGCTCGCCTCCTGGTCCTGGTCATCCTCGACGCTTCCTGGTCCTCGTGGCTGCAGCGACAAGCTTCACCTTCACCTGCAATCTTCACGACATCGCCTGGTTCCTTCCTGGTTCCACGTGGTCACTGGCTAGTGACCTTGACTCTGTCCCTTCTGCTTGCAGGTCTCCTCTCTCCTTGATCCCAGCCTTGGGATCCACCGGACACTCTTCACTGACTGCCTGTCAGCATCTTTCTTCAGGCATCCATAGGAGTCGACGACGAAACCCGACGCAACTTCACCCCTATGCACCCGCAGCCTGTGGGCTAGGTAACTTGGGTACTCCGGTGCTCATCAGGATAGTGACTATCCTAGTGTCTAGTTTTCCAGTCTCGACTTCCTAGCTACTCCGGAAGTGTCCTAAATCTGTTTAATTCTAAACTGTACTATTGCTATAGACTTTTACGCATTACGCGTGAGTGTTTCCACTCTGCACCTGAATCCCGTGGGCCTCCCACTTCCTAACCTTTGGTAGTATAGTGTAGCCCCAGCGATTCCCTAGGCCTAGGCCTATCCTATTTCCGTGACAGTGGTCCTTATACCACTTACTTAGTATATGGTTTGCGTGGCCCCTAGGGCCTAACTGTATTACTTACCTGTGTGACTTAATGTATGCTTGAATAACACTGTGTTGTACTTACCTCTAATCTCATAAAGAGTGCTGAGGGTTTGACTAGAATAAATACACTTTATTTTATATATATATATCTGTTGTGGTGTCCTTTCATTTGGTATTCAAGGGATTATATATGGTATCACAGCTGGCTTCACATGCCATTCAGAGTTTAGCCTAAGACTGCTCTTGTCCATGCTACTACTAGGATAGCTGGTCTATAAGGTTGACTTTACAACCAATCACCATAAGGGTATTTGGACTGATATAAGGTGTACACTAGAACTAGTGACATCATACATCAGGCCAACTTCTCACATTGGTGAGCAGCGGTTGGGATCTGAGCTTGCTGTTGTAATACCATTGTAATCTTGAGATACTAAATTGAAAGATCACACAGATATTGTCTAGGTACATATAACATAGATTATAATACTTAAGTCCTACTGGACTTAGTAGTTGTAGGTTGAAGGGAGTAACACACCCTGACTGCAACTACCAGAGAGGTTTAGTAGAAACAACTAGTGTAGGTAGGTGCACACACCACACCCTCACTAGATCATGTCTCTGGGAGGAGATCAAGTAGATGCTCTCTCAGGAGTGTCAGGTCTGCAGAAGACCCCCTCTAGATATGATACCCTAACATTCCAGGAGATGAGACAATTGTGTACCTCTAGAGGAATAAAACAGGGTTCCAACCCTACCCTTAGACAGCTAGTGGAGCTTCTGGAGGCCTATGATGCTGAAAGAGCTGCCAAGTATGGTGCCATAGCTGTAGATAAGGGTCTACCCACCACAGATGAGTCAGATGGGACTTCAGATGAAGAGGTAGACAGTCAGGGCCAAGTAGGAAGACTTAGCCAGGCTAACCTAAGCTTACATGGGAGTTTGCATGGGGTCCCCCCATACAGACCCCCAAGTAGGCTTACACAGAGAAGCAGGAGGGACAGATCCCCTTCAAGGGAATCCATCCACTCCCATGTCTCTAGCATCTCTAATGCTTCCTCTCACAGGGGAATAACTTCCCCTGAGAGAAAGGAGCATGAAGCCAGAATGAGGGAAGCTAATCTGAGGATTCAGAGGGAAGAACTTGCCCTTGCCAAGGAGAAGCTTGCTCTGGCTAGAGAACAAAACTTGTGTGGGTCAGAACCCACTGGTGGCAGCAACATTCCTAGAGATAGGGATAGGTCTTATGACCATAGAAACCTAAGCAAGATAGTCCCCCCATATCAGAATGGGGATGACATCCACAAGTGGATGACTGCTTTGGAGAGGGCCTGCAAAGTACAGCAGGTACCCCAGAGTCAGTGGGCAGCTATCTTGTGGCTCTCCTTTTCTGACAAAGGTAGAGACAAGCTCCTCACAGTCAGTGATGAGGATGCAAACAATTACAAAGTCCTGAAGAGTGCTCTGATAGATGGGTTTGGCTTAACCACTGAGCAATATAGGTTGTTGTTCAGAGACACCCAGAAGACACAGACACAGGACTGGTCTGATTTTGTGGATTGTGCCACTAAGGCTTTGGAAGGTTGGTTAAATGGCAGCAAGGTGCAGGACTATACAGGATTGTACAACTTGATTATGAGGGAGCAGATCCTTAGTAATTGTCAGAACCAGCTTCTCCATCAACACCTGGTAGACTCAGATTTGACCTCTCCCCAAGAATTGGGAAAGAGGGCAGATAAATGGGTCAGGACCAGGATTAGGCCTAAAAATCAGGGTGGTGACCAAAAGAAAGATACCACCAAGCCTCAAGAGAAGGGTGGGGATAAAGCAAAAGAGAAATCTTCCTCGGGGCCCCAAAACTCCACACAGGGTGGTGGGTCCCAAGCTCCCTCCTCTACCACAGTTAAAAAGCCTTACTGCCATGAGTGTAAAACTCCTGGGCATTGGAAAACTGACAGCAGTTGCCCAAAGGCTAAAAACAAAACTGTTCCTCCAACTACTCCTGTCACACCACCTATTACTGTCAGCAGTAATCCCCCAGGTGGTGGGAGTGCCCCCAAAAATTTGGTTGGGTTTTCTTGGGGAACACAGGGGGACTCTGGCTTAGCCAATTCCCCTACAGCAGCTACTCTTGTCTGTGATGGTGGCATGGGGTTTGCCAACTTCACTGCCTGTCCCAACACTTTGGGTAGGTACAGACAGGAGCCCTACATCAATGGTAGAAAAGCTGAGGCCTACAGAGACACTGGAGCTAGCATCACTATGGTGGCCCATAGGCTAGTTCCCTCTGAGCAGCTTTTACCTGGTTTCCCATACCAGGTAACTAACATTGATGGCAAACAGAACAGTCATCCCATGGCAGAGGTATGTCTCAGCTGGGGAGGTGTCACTGGCCCTAAAAGGGTGGCAGTGTCCCCAACCTTGCCTGTGGACTGCTTACTGGGGAATGACTTGGAACTCTCAGCTTGGGCTGGAGTTGAACAAGACACCCATTCCAAAATGGTAGGCCTTTCAAAAAAGGGTAGTGGGGTTGTGCCAGCCACAACCCCTGTCCAAGTAGATTTCCTCCCTGAAAAGGTTGGAAGGGCAGTGGTAGCCACAGCCCAGGCAAAGACAGACTTCCCTGTAGAGACTGGCAGAGCTGTGACAGTCACAGCTCAAACCCAAACTGAGTGCCTCCCTGAAAAGGTTGTCAAGGCTGTAATGGTCTCAGCCCATACTCAGACTGACATAGGTGTAGTGAAGCCTGAAACTATGGACCACTCCACACAAACAGAGAGTAGTGGGGAGGAAGAAAAGTCTCCCTCTCCCCAGACACTAGGAAAAGGTCAGCCTCCTCAGGGATCTGACCTCACCCCTTGTGAAGGAACTGCCCCAGAGGTAGCCAGGCCTGGCCTGGCAGAGCCTCTGATGTCAGTGGCCCCTTCCAAGGTGGGACCCAGTCTGGTGCAGGTAGCCTGCCTCTCTCTACCCTGCCTCAGTCAGCCCAGGGCTGCAGAGGTCAGGGAGGCCAGTGGACCCCAAGAGGGCCCCTGTCCACAAGAACCACCCCATCAAAAGAATGAGGATTGCCTGGCTAGTAGCCCTAGCCAGGTGATGGGTAAAAACATTCCTGAGGGATCCCCTTTACAGGTAGTTAGGGACCTCCCCCAGAGGGATTCTGTTGGGCACAGGCAAACATGGGACCTTAGGGCCCCAAACCTGATCTGTCCCTCCAGTAAGCCCACAAAATGGACCCAGCCTCCAGCTTTAGGTAGCCAGAGGCTGACCCTGAGAGCACAGTGCAACTCAGTGAAAGAAAGAAAGGCATCCATGGTGGAGGATGATTGGAGGAAGCTGAGGCCTCACTTTGAGGACACTCACTTCAGTACTCCATCTCAACACCAGCCTTTTACTTTGCAAAGACACACCCAAGGTAGAGATTCCCTATGGTGGAGACCCTATGATACCTTTACGATGAGGGATTGCTTAGTGGACCATGAGACAGGGGGTAACCATGCCAGTGCTGGTTCTTCCTTATATGGCCACTTAGGCAATAGAGGCTTACCTTGTCAAGGCCAGCCTTATTCTCCTTTCGTTGGGGGGGGGGGGGGGGGGGTTGTGTAGGAAGGTGTATATCTGACTATGGTTACCCCCAACTTTTTGCCTAGTGTCTAGCTGGTTTTTCGACTTAGTTGGCCTGAGATCCTGCCATTCAGGGTCTCAGGCTGTCTGCTCTCTCTTTAAAATGGACTCCATGTACCCTAGGTACATAACCAATTGGTAAGGATCACCTTATTGGACCCTGTACAGTGTACCCTAGGTACCCAGGGCATAGGTGTACCCTAGGCCTCCCAGGGGCTGCAGCATGTATTATGCCACCCCTGGTCTGGCCTTCCAATCAGACACAACTGGCTGATCACTCAGCTGGGGCAAGGTCGTGTAATCACCCCTTGCTTAGATATAGTATGCCTATATCTACCCTTATATATAGACACATGTGTACCTATCAGTCACTCCTATGGCAGGCCTTAACAATCCTGGAGGCAGAGTGCTTGGTAACATGTGAGATGGTGCTCTAGCAAGAGCTGAGCCTGTCTGCAGCTTTCGGAACCATGTCCTTATAGCTGTTCTATGATATAGCCTACCATATACTCTTAAAGTGCCTTATAATCTTAAACGGTTATGGTAACTATGGTTTGGCTGTATCAAAACATGTCGTGTAAGGTGTCTAACACTTTGGAATAATACCCCCATACCATTTCTGGTGGTGAGGATATTATTCCTCCCTTCTAGAGGGAGAGACATGTTAAAATCCTACTTTGCTGTTTAACTCTAACCAAAGCCTCAGCATCACAAAATGGATGCTGCTGCCACAGACACGAGTCTGACCTCCTGCTGCTGGGAGTGATCCCGGCAAGGGAGGCTTGGACAATAGGTTTCCTGCTTGGGGAGGTGCTAGCACCTCCCCAGACAGACTTTAGTGTATTGGGGCAGGGAGGGCTGAAAGGAATGAGACATCCCTGGGGCACACAAGGTGTTCCTTGCATAGTCCAGTTCAAACCGGTGCTGGGGCACTCCAGCCCCAGCTCTGGCGCGAAACTGGACAAAGGGAAGTGGGTGTAACCACCCCCTCCCAGGTCCCACCCATAAGGCGTGACCTAGCAGGTATCCCAGCCCCCAGATTAGTATAAGAGTGGGAGTTGGGCCTCAAGACTTTAGATTATCCTGAACCTGCAACTTGAACAGAAACTCTGGACCTTCGACATTCGACGAAAGAAGAAGACTGAAGAATCTCCCTTGTGGCCAAGGAGTGGCTACCCTGTGCAAACAGGCACCATCAAGAGACTACCCTTTGCTTTGCCCAAGTTTGATTTGATTTGATTTGATTTTATGTTTTCTTAAGCGCGCAGCTACCCTGGGGCATCCCGGCGCTGAAAAAGACTACGGAACTGAGGGAAGGAAGGGTCAGGAGGTGAACTCAGGGGAACAGTAGAGTTTTTAGGCGTTTCCTAAACCTGAGGTAGTTGTGTTCTTGCCTCAGGGAAAGGGGGAGGGCGTTCCACAATCTAGGAGCATTATAGGAGAACAGGCGACCTCCTGATCTGGCCTTCCTGATTCTGGGGACATTGGCGAGGGAAAGAGAGTTGGACCTCAGATGGCGACTCGACTGTTGTTGAGTCACCAGTGTCCTGAGTATGGGAGGGCCCTCATTGTGCAGAATTCTGTGGGTGATGCACAGGGTCTTAAAATTGACCCTCTCCTTCACTGGCAGCCAGTGCAGACTTCTGAGAGCTGGTTTAGCTGAGTTCCTCGTTGAAGTTCCTGTGAGGATTCTCGCCGCTGCGTTCTGAGCGCATTGGAGTCTATGGGTCACCGATGCTGGGGCTCCCAGATACAGGACGTTTCCGTAGTCCAGTCTGGAGTTCACGAGCCCTTGCAGCAAGAGTTTCCTGGACTGGAGTGGCAGTAAATGTAAGATCTTCCGAGCCATCTTTATCAGGCCGAGGCAAGTTCCCGCCGTTTTTCTCGCCTGAGTTTTGAAGCTTAGATCCTGATCAAGCCAAATCCCTAAGCTCTTGACTTCGGACTTGGGGATGGGTGGTGTTCCCATGCACGGAGGCCAAGGAAGGGAAGTGGGAATTTTGTTGGAGGTCCCTAAAAGGAGAATTTCCGATTTTCCCCCGTTTAATTTTAGCCTTGATTCGCACATCCATTGATGCACCCCCTCTAGACAGCTGCTCAGGTTGGACAGGGCATTGTCCGCCTGGTTAAGGGAGACGATCAGCTGGGTGTCATCAGCATACATTATTGATTTAATGCCATACGGCTTTACAACATCCTCAAGGGGAGCCATGTAGGAACCGACTGCAGAGCCCGACCAGAGCCTTGACTTCCAGACTTCTCCGACCCTGATCCACATCCACAGCAGAGCTGAGATCCGTGGAGGCGACGAGCGACGTGGGACCGGCTACCTGGAAAAAGTGGCTAGTATCTTCAAGCGCAGCTTCTGAGGCACCCTCGCAGTTGTGCACCGGGGATTGAGAAGCCCCAACCCCAAGCACCATCTGCACCGAAGATCAGCCCCCCACACTCCACGAGTCCTGCGTGGGGCCCTTCAGCATTTTCCTGCTTGCCGCGTCTGTCCGGTTGCTTGCCCGCTGGCTAGTGGCCTTTGTGACGACGCATCCTGTAATCTTCACCGCTGGTTTGGCTCCTCCAGACTGGCTCCTGCTTCTTTGAAAAAGAGAAGCACCCCAGACCTTCCTGGTCTGCACCAGAAGCAAGTCCTTCGTTCTGCGTGGGTTCCGCTTGCCAAGGCTTGGTGAGTCCTAGTCCAACTTCGACGCCGCCGACAGCAAGAGCCTTTGTGGGACAGCTCGCCTCCTGGTCCTGGTCATCCTCGACGCTTCCTGGTCCTCGTGGCTGCAGCGACAAGCTTCACCTTCACCTGCAATCTTCACGACATCGCCTGGTTCCTTCCTGGTTCCACGTGGTCACTGGCTAGTGACCTTGACTCTGTCCCTTCTGCTTGCAGGTCTCCTCTCTCCTTGATCCCAGCCTTGGGATCCACCGGACACTCTTCACTGACTGCCTGTCAGCATCTTTCTTCAGGCATCCATAGGAGTCGACGACGAAACCCGACGCAACTTCACCCCTATGCACCCGCAGCCTGTGGGCTAGGTAACTTGGGTACTCCGGTGCTCATCAGGATAGTGACTATCCTAGTGTCTAGTTTTCCAGTCTCGACTTCCTAGCTACTCCGGAAGTGTCCTAAATCTGTTTAATTCTAAACTGTACTATTGCTATAGACTTTTACGCATTACGCGTGAGTGTTTCCACTCTGCACCTGAATCCCGTGGGCCTCCCACTTCCTAACCTTTGGTAGTATAGTGTAGCCCCAGCGATTCCCTAGGCCTAGGCCTATCCTATTTCCGTGACAGTGGTCCTTATACCACTTACTTAGTATATGGTTTGCGTGGCCCCTAGGGCCTAACTGTATTACTTACCTGTGTGACTTAATGTATGCTTGAATAAGACTGTGTTGTACTTACCTCTAATCTCATAAAGAGTGCTGAGGGTTTGACTAGAATAAATACACTTTATTATATATATATATCTGTTGTGGTGTCCTTTCATTTGGTATTCAAGGGATTATATATGGTATCACAGCTGGCTTCACATGCCATTCAGAGTTTAGCCTAAGACTGCTCTTGTCCATGCTACCACTAGGATAGCTGGTCTATAAGGTTGACTTTACAACCAATCACCATAAGGGTATTTGGACTGATATAAGGTGTACACTAGAACTAGTGACATCATACATCAGGCCGACTTCTCACACATACTGCCTGCAAAGTTAATCGTACAACACGCACTCATGGGGCGTGGAGTTCCCAGTTAAGCAAGACTTGCCGTATTGTATCCGGAGCGTCCATAGGCACTCATCCCTTGGATACAGGTAATAAAGGTGCGTGTCTCTGCACTAGGTATCAAACACCAGTTCTTAGTCTCCACATAGCAGCGTGAATGTACAGTGGTCACTTACCATTTTGGACTGGGGTACATTTTGATGGTGCCCCAAATTCAGCAGGGCCTGGCACTCTCTTAAGGGTTCAGCAAAACCACTGCAAACCATCGCACCATGATCTCTGATTGACGATTCTCCAATTATTATGCAGAGAGAATCTTGATTTCATTAAAGATATACGGAGGCTAGCATTATGCAAATACTTTTATTTGCTGCCCAAACATGCAGCCCTTTAAAGAATGTTATTACATCATAAACAAAAGAACATTAGCAACATAACAAGTATGTAGTCCTGGTTACGATCATCCTCTTGGACTGCGATGACACAGCATCATGAACTTGAGACTCCAGAAAATCCGGTTAGACTTTGGTATCTAAGAGGAAGCAAAGAGATCGAGTAGTAATAAAAGGAATAAATCCCTAGATAAATCTTGTACAAAAAAACGTAATATTCTTAATACCAAATGCATAAGTATTAATCAACCCAAGAGGAGGGTGGGATAATGCTAGCCTCCGTATGTCTTTAATGAAATCAAGATTCTCTCTGCATAATAAGTGGAGAATCGTCATTTCATTACAAGACCGGAGGCTATCATTATGCATGTTTAAAGCCATGTAGAGCTACAGAGCTAACATGCTCTATTGGTCTCAAGTAAAACTTAGAGAAAGTACTTGCGTTAGACCAATCTGCTGCTTTAAGTATTTCGGGTAGGGAACCTCCTCCCCAAAATACTTTGCTAGCCATAGCGCCTCTGGAAGAGTGAGCTCCGAATCTAGACAGATCTACTCCAGCTTCCAGCATAATAGTGCGGATCCATCTTGATGGGGTAGCTGACGAGACAGGTTTAAAAGGTTTGACATATGATAAAAGAAGTTGGTCGTAACCAACAGGTCTTAAAGAAGTAATTTTATTTTCATAACATTTCATACAATTAACCACACATAGTTTTTCGCATTCCTGAAAGGTAGGATAGAAGATGGATTCAGACATAGTTTTCGTTCTTTTCCAAATATCAAAATGAACGCCTTCACAGGAGTAAAATCTATTAGAAACCTCTAGTGCTCTAATATCGGATACCCTTCTAAAGGAAATCAAGCATAAAAAGTAGCTAGTTTCATAGATAATCTCTTAAGGGATAGGGAACTATTGGTAGGCCATGAGATGAAAAGATTAAAAATAAGGTTAACATCCCAAAGGGATTGATAACGGGCCTTGGGAGGTCTCCTTAGACGAATGCCCTTCATAACTCTTTTGATAAGCGAGTTGCTACCAATTGCAAGATTGTTAATAAGAGAATGACCAGATGAAATTGCTGATCTATAGCAATTGATGGTCCTAAAGGAGAGACCTAGGTCAAAACGATAAGCAAGGTAATTAGCTACATGTTGGATAGGGCAGTGAACGGGATCCAGATCCCTTTCCAGGCACCATCAAGACCATTTTCCCCAAATGCCTTTGTATCTTTTCCTGGTTCCTGGAGCCCATGAGTCTTCCAATAAGCTTTTAGCTTCTCCCGAAAGGTCAGGATATCTTCCTGAGTTCCTGATATCCTCCAAACAAGAAGGTTCATCTTCCCTTCTAGAACTAAAGGATGTTCTTCTCCATCTGGGCCCAAGAGTAGGTTCAAGGATGAAGGAATTAGTCGAGGAAAGTCCACCGCCAATTCCATTACTCCCGGAAACCAAACCTGGGACTTCCAAAAAGGAGTTATCAGGGTGATTGAGCAAGGTTCGAGTCTGACCTTCCACAAGAGTCTCTGAATCATTGAAAAGGGGGAAAGGCGTAAGATCTGATCCCACTCCAAACTTGGACGAAGGCATCTATTTCCGAGGCTTGTGGGTCTGGCCTCCAACTGAAGTACCTCTCTACTTGGTGGGTTAATCTGCTGGCGAACAGGTCTAAATGGATTGGACCCCAAAGTTTCTGGATCATAGAGAAGATCTCGGGATTCAATTTCCAATCGCTCGAATCGTGAAGGAATCGAGAGTTCCAGTCTGCCCTCAAATTTTCTGATCCGGGAATAAATTCCGCTCTCAATGTTATTTTCTGATTCCAACAAAAATACCAAATTCGTTTGGCAATGTCTGAGAGATTTTTCGATCTCGCCCCACCAAGGCGATTTATATAAGAGACAGATGAGAAGTTGTCTAAACGGATTAGGGTATTTGAGTTTTTCAGTTGCTCTTTGAAGCTTATCAGAGCATTCAGAGCTGCTAACATTTCTAGCGAGTTTATGTGGAGGGATTGTTCTTCTATGGACCATCTCCCTCCAGTCTCTAGATTGTTTAGGTGAGCACCCCAACCGCGTTTGCTCGCATCCGATTCTAGAGTAAAATCTGCAACATTCCCGAAAATAGCTTTTCTGTTCCAGGATTGGAGATTTTTCAACCACCAATGAAGGTCCTCCTTCGCGTCTTCCGAAAGAGGTAGGGAGTCCTCGTACCAAAGGCCTTTTCTCAGACCCAATGCTTTTAGTCTTTGAAGACCCCTGTAATGAAGAGGACCGGGAGAGATAGCTTGGATGGAGGATGAGAGGAGTCCTAAAACTCTGGCTAGATCTTTTAAACGAATATGATCTTTGGAAAGGGTGAGAGAAACTTGTTTTTTTATTTTGGTAACCTTCTTGTGAGGAAGGATTAGGTTTGACTTGATGGTATTCACATTGAATCCTAGGAATTCTAATTCCTGTGATGGGATCAGAATAGATTTCTCGAAATTTACAATGAATCCCAGATCTTGAAGGAGATCCATGGTCATTTTCAAATGTTTCAAAATCTCTAGTTTGTCTTGAGACATGATGAGGATATCGTCTAGATAGATTACTAAACGGATTCCTCTCTCTCTGAGGTGGCTGACTACAGGACGAAGCACCTTGGTGAAGCACCAAGGGGCTGAAGAAAGACCGAAGGAAAGACATTGGAATTCAAAGAGATTCCCTTTCCAAGTGAATCTGAGGTATTTGCGAAAATCCTCGTGCATAGGGATGGTAAAATAAGCATCCTTCAGATCCAGCTTTACCAGCCAATCCTTTTCTTGTAAGATATCTCTCAGAAGGTGGATACCTTCCATTTTGAAATGTCTGTAAGTAAGAAATTGGTTTAAGGATTTTAAGTTTATGACGGGACGCCAGCCCTTGTCCTTCTTTTTTACAAGGAAAATAGTACTTAGAAAACTCTTTGACATCTCTGAAAGTGGAATCCTTAAAATTGCTCCTTTTTCTAACATTGGTTGAACCTCTGATTCTATTAAATTCGAATTCTCTTTGTCTAGAATAATCTCTTTGGGAAACTTTTTCTGGAATGGATCTAGAAAAAAGTCTATTTTTAACCCGGTCACGGTCTCTAGAACCCATGGGTCTTTGGTGATTCGAAACCAGTTTTGAACAAAATATTTCAGTCTTCCTGCTACTTGGCAAGGAACGGAGTAAGTTTGACTTACCTTGGAAAGATTGGTTTGAGAAATTCGATCTTCCGCCACGGGCTCTTGAACCCCTTCCTCTTTAGGGTAGAAGTTGGAGCTTGATCCTCTGTAGGGGCGACTTTCTCTTGATTCATGAGGGTAGAATGGGGACCTGTAGTAGCCGCGGCTGGCAGGTTGTCCCCTTCTGCCAGCCCTTCCAAAAAGTGGACGTCCACCAAAGACTCTACGGATATTAGATTGTGCTCTACTAAAAGCATTAAAGGTGGCTACGTATTTACCCAAGGATTTTACAAAATTGTCGCCAAATAAAAAACCTTTGGTGTCACCAAAGTCTTCTTTATAAGAGAGGTCGGCGAGTTTAGGGTTCATTCTTAGAAGAACTGCTTTTCTTCGTTCGGTAATTAGGTTGGCGTTGCCAATAAGGCATATTGCGCGTTGCGCCCAGCCTCTTAGTAGATCAGAATTGATAGAGGTATTCTTAGATCTTGCCTGTTCAGTCATATCCAGGATTTTGGATATTGGACCCATAACGTCAAGAAGCTTGTCCTGAGCTTGTTTCAAGCATTTCTCAATTCCCTTTCTAGGGTCTCTTCCTGATTTAAAAAGGAAGGTGATTAGGTCTGGGTCGAGGTTAGGTGTAGTACAGATTTTATCCTCCGTTGAGGGTCTGGGACATTCATTTCTCAGTAAATTGCGTGTATTTGTGTCAAGAGGTTTTCTGACCCATTTTGATAGATATTTTCCTACGTGGTCCATAGGCCACCATTCAGTGCTTCGAGGGTGACGAATGGTAGTAGGATTAAACATCTCCTCCCCACGGGGGTCTTTAACACTGAAGGAGGATGTTGAGGCTTGGTCTAAGTCCTCATCAAGGTTTTCAAGGTTATCTTTTGGGTCAAACACAAATTCGTCAAAGTCCTCATAGTCTGTTATTTCATTATTGTAGTCATTAAAATAATCATTTGTCCCGTAAAGGGTACCGCTTTCTATCATGCCGCTATGGGCACCCATTCTCTCTGCCTCAAGGAATTGAGGTCTATCTATTGTGTCGCTATGGGCACCAAAATCTTTTGTAGCGTGAGAGCTACCACATCTTTTGGCATTGATAGATGCCTCTGAAATATGTTTTCTTTTTTGGGAAGCTTTTCCCTTACTTTGAGTCCCAGAGGTGGAAGGCGATTCTCCATCTGAGAGGGAGAAATATAACTCCTCAGGAGGGGAAGGCCTTTTCCTTTTAAAAAGGGGCAGCATCCACTGCTTCTTTAATTGATGATTTTAGTTCTTTATCAATAAACCTCTTAAGGTTATCATCTAGAGACTCCTTCGGGGAAATTTGTGACAGATTTCCATCAGAATCCATACTTATTAAATGATTTAAATAAAGGATGAAATCCCCAATTGAATTTATTAATTTCAAATAATTTCAGAGTGGCCTACCCAGACAATGAGGAAAAATGATAAGCGATTTATGGCAGTAAGCAATTAAATAGACACTAAATGAACTGTCTATTCAATTTCAAGCAAAAGGCTCGATTTAAAATAGGCCACTAGGAGGCAGTATTGTTAAAGGAAAACCTCACGTCGTCGTGGTCGAGGGCTCCGAAGTGATCGATGGCTCCGAAATGATCTGTTAAAACGTACTCGACAGTTGTAGATAAGCGGAAGGAGACTAATGCGGAAAAGGCTAGCGCGAGGAGACGCTAAGTAGAAGACGCGCTTGGTTAAACGATGAGCGCGAGGGGAGACGCTGAAGTACGGAGTACGAGGATGCGCTCCCGTGATGTTGTAACGAGACACGGGAGAGCGCGTTTTGAAATCCTAACAAGCCCCAAAGAATGGTGAGAGACTAAGCATTTAAAATATACGATGTACGATGACATTAATCGATGTATCCAATTAGGTGGAAGTACAGTGTTAATCTGTTAGCAGATGTGCAGATGACAGTCCGTTAGCGTTCATGGATAAAAGGACACGTTTAGGCAGAAAAGCTAAAAGGGTCAGCAAGGGGAGTAAAACCGCCATAAATTGGCAGGTAGTGTTGACAAACAAGAAGTGTAATGGTACGTGGTATATCAGACCAAAGTAAGGGGTCATATCATTCAACCCTAATTACATAAAATATTATTCAACCCTATATTAGGCATAAATAAACCAAAAACAATGTATAAAAAGTTAAAATATTGTCCAGAGATATATATATATCATGAATAATAAGTATAGGAAGAAATAAGGTACTTAGCTGTGTCAGGGCAGCAGACAAAAGAGGATGATCGTAACCAGGACTACATACTTGTTATGATGCTAATGTTCTTTCGTTTATGATGTAATAACATTCTTTAAAGGGCTGCATGTTTGGGCAGCAAATAAAAGTATTTGCATAATGATAGCCTCTGGTCTTGTAATGAAATTGAGGGCTACTTGTCACAGGTCACAAAAAATGTGGCACAATGTCACAGTGAAATGTCCATGAGGAACATTCACTCCAACCTACATTTATGAAGAATGCTAAATAACTCATTAATAGACAGTATAGTATATGCCACAAAAAAACCCTAACACACTTAATCAAAGGTGTAATTTTGTAAGAAATAACACACATTCAATGTGTTTCTCCCTATGATTTTTGTTTGGACCTCTTGCATTTTGACGTGTGCATCACAGACTCCCGATCTTTTCATGGTGGTTTGATGACAGCATCCTCCTCTGAGGGTGCATTTACAGCATTCAGCTCCTCTGCCAGTGTGTTGTGCTTTTTGCCACTTTGCGTGAGTAACTATGATTCTTGGGCCACCAGGCATACCAACAGCCTTGCCAGCCCACGGATATCCCCCTCCATACAAATGCTCGGCATCTTGGCTCAATGTGGTCTCATCCAACCCAAGAGGATGAAGGTAGGTAGAATGGATAAAGGTTGCAATGCAGACATCATACTCTTCGGAAACTGAACCCCAGTGACATCCCTGATAGAGAAAGCCTACACCCCTGATTGGCACCATTGAGAAGCTGCCGTTGGCGGAGTTCGTCAATTCTTTAACTGTCGGCTGTTTCCTTTCAGGTTTGCCTCACTACCACCCAATGATCAGAGCATAAGGCTGCCCGTAACGCAATACTGGACCGACAATTTCCACAACAGGCCAGCCCTTCTGATACTATTCTCACCAGCATTAGGCCCACTGAGAGGGTTCAACCAATGGCAGACTTGGTTCCTCTGCTAGGAAAATCACTATCCCTGTAGAGTCAAAACAAACGTCACCATTGGCTGTTTCTCTTTCTCTCCTTCCAGTCAGTCTGATCTATGCTTCTCACCCAGGCTGAACTCATGACTGCTAAAGAGAAAACTGAGGAATCCACTGGGGCAGGCCACTATCTTCATAGGGAGTTGCCCAAGGCAAGCTTCCTCCTCATGCGACATTCACGGGTTGTGTGAAAACCAAAAAGACAATTAGAAATGTTTTTTGAGTAATTTCTCTGGTCCTACATTGAATTGTAGATTTCCATGACCAGCTGATAAATGTCGTGGACAGCAGCACACGCAGAAGCCAGTAACACCGAACAAGGTTAGATTGTTTACCCACAATCATGTATTCTGTTGATGACTCAACTATAACATAGACAGTCACCTCTACATATGTATCCTACATTATTACCCATTGGTGGTTTTAAGATGTTTTCTGTTTTTCATATCCTTGATTTGAGTATTAAGATATGATTTTGCTTCAAAAACCCAAAAGATGACCCCTGCCTTCTGATACCGATGGACCTCTCAGCTGCTTTCGGCACAGTCCACCATTCAACGCTCATCTATATCCTGCAGTGGGATTCACTAGCAATGCCCTTCCCTGGTTCCCAGTTTGTTCACATGGGCACCACAGAGTCCCACAATTTCCCTATCACCTGTGGAGTCACCAAGGTTCCATAATGTGTCCAGCCACCTTCAGCCTCTACAAAGAGCCACTTGGGGCTCTACTTACAAATAATGGCTCCTGTCTAGGTCTTATGCCCAGTAGGAGGTTGGCTACCAAAAATAATAATTCCAAACTGAAATAATGCTGAACTCTGGTATCTTCAAAGTAAAGTACTTTATTCACAATCGTAAAACCTAACACAGTTGATCTTCATTGACTTTTGCAATGTGAATAAAGTTCAAACTATTTGAACTTTATTCACTAATTGGATTTTGCAGTTGTGAATGAAGTACTTGACTTTGAAGACACCAGAGTTCAGCATTATTTAAGTTTGGAATTCAGATTTTTGATAATCAACTTCCTGTCCAACCCTCTGCCTGAGATCAATCCCTCCAGATTTGCTAAATTACAAATCCGGGCCTTGTGAATCCCTAAACTGTCGTGGGCAATAAATGGCTCTATGTGTCCCACTGCCCAGATCCTAACCCACACACCGGGTCCAAGATCTACGCCACCTGAACCCGGTCCTGCCCTTTGTCACTCTACTCTCCCCACCAGGTCAAAAGGTGGATTGTGACGAGTAGTGGGTCAACACCCCCCAACAGGCCACACTGGCCTCCACCAACTGATTCCAAAAGAGGACATTCTGATGATCACCAGATGGCTGTGGTGGTGGCTATGGGTTGGGCACACAGAGATGGGTGGCGGAGTGAAACAGTGGCAGGAACTAAGAACATTGTCTCACAAGGCAGGATGGGTGGTCAGTGTTCCTGACAGGGTGCGCGACCCCTCCCCCTACACAAAGGTGTAAAAGGCCCTGCTCACTTAAAAGGATTTAAGAGGGTCAGGAGAATCTAAAGAAAGAGTTACTTAACCCTGATTCTGTACAGGAGGCACCATTCCTTCCGGGTCTCCATCACTCATGGTCACTAAATACATGTTTTTATTGTGCTCTATTGAGTAAGAAACTTCTAGGAGTTCACATCTAACCAGCCTGTGCACAGAGATCAGTCGTAGCAGCATTTTCAGCAGCGATGGAATTACCAGTTGGAGTACAAGTCACCTCCGAACAAAGGGTGAATGATCTTGAGAAGCTGAAGAGAAAACCGCTTCATGACTAACTCTGAAAAGAGACCACATCAAAGCAGAATATATTTCTGACTGTGACGTTGATGAGATAAGCAAGTACATCATACAAAGGGTCATGCGTGACAAACGTCTGGTGAAAGGTATCATTGACTAGAAGAAGCAGATCTCAAAATGTCTTAAGCATATAAATGATGTTTGGCAGGTTACATGAAAGTCACTACATTATTGGCCATATCTCACCTTCCATTGGCTCCTGTTCTAGTCTGCTCCTGATCATCTCAAACCTCGCCCTTATGCGCACTCACAACTCGAAGATTACAGCAGCCCAGTTCATTGCACAGTTTACATCACAGCTCACACTGGTGCAGTGCTTAATTAGTAAACATAGAAGAGCCAGGGCTGTCCAAGGGAGGCCAACGCAGCCTGCACCACCCATTGCCCCTCCCAGCGCGGCCAATGGCAGTACAGACGCACCCACTACCCATCGCACTCCTACAAGTGCGACAATTCAGACTATTCCAGGCCCCCAAAGCTATGAGCATGGCTTGGGCGGCAGGTAATGGTCCTTTTTAATGTTTATTTCGTTAATAAATAAGGGGAATATTAACAAGGAACAGGGAAAATTGACGCTAAGGGCGCTGAGCGTTAATTTTTTTAACGCCCGCTATCGCTGGGTAATGTTGCCTGGTTATCTCGTTATTAACAACGCTAACTGCCTAGGCAATAAAAAATCCCGCAATAGCGGCATTTTGGGAGGTTATCGCTGGTAATGCAGCGATAAACCTACAAGGGTAGGGATATCCTTGTTGATAGCCCATGGTGGACTTTGCCATGTAATCCACCTCCCGTTGGATTACATGGCTAAGTCTGAAAATTAGCAGACATAAAAAAGCAACGTTAACCGTGGTTAGTGCTGCTTTCTTTGTCTCGAACAGGGTTAGTGTGAAGCTTGATAATAGGAGAAATGTCGCTTAACTCATTAGAGATGCAAAGGGAAGCGTAGTGAAAAAGGGTGCTAACATACGATTTTGCATGTTAGCACCCTGTTGTTGATAGGGCGATATTTTTATCTCCGCTTCTTTGGCTTTTAAAGCTTGTGATAGATGCGAAGCACAACCTGCGGATTTCATCCATTTGGCGTGGCAGTGCCCGGGGGTGTGTGCATACTGGGAAACTATATTTCTGGAGTTGAGGAACGTAGTAGACACAGAGCTAGCCCCGGATCCGATTCTTGCCCTTCTGGGGTATACCAAACAACTGCCCAAAACAGTGCGTAGGCTAGCGGATATGGGTCTTCTTATGGCAAAGAGGCGGGTTGCAATGTGCTGGTCGAAAGGCCCCTTACCCACAATCACACAGTGGTCACATGACATGCTATATTGCAGCACACAAACTGAGAATCACAGTGAATTGCTCCCTCCCAGGAGTAGACCTAAAAAGTTCTGGGGACTTTACACGACTTATTTACTTTCCAAAAATTCAGATGCTACAGACGCAAACCCCACGGTCTCTGGCGACACTACCGATGCCGACACTGCTTAATCTGTATCCGGCGAAGCGCATCCGAATGGGTCCTCGTGGGGGTAGCACTGAGACTATGTTTAGATGTCTCTCCGTCACTGTTGGTGTGGCTGGGAGGCGGGAAGTATGGGTCTAGTAACTGTATAGTTGGATTGATACTGTGCTCCTCCGTATATTCACCTACAAGCAACACCTCAATGCTTTATGTGTGTTTGGACAGCACAGTTCGGACGTAGACTGAACGGGTATTGTTTTTGGAGCTTTTGCTATATTTTGAGTTTCTTGGTCATTGATGGCTGCCTGCCCCCTGGGTTGTTGGCTTATTAGCTGTGTTATATGTTCAAGAAGTCATGTCGCCGGCCCCAGTGTTGTAGGCGTAGGGCTGTGTATGATTGTGAAATATGCAATAAAAATTTTTTTTTAAAGTAGAGTCTGCTACTGATGGTTGATACGTTTTTAAACCTTTTAGGTACATTTCATTTCATAAGGCTTTATTCGGAGCTTAAACACAAAGTCCATCAAAGCACAACATTACATTACAAAAACAACCATCAAGTAAATCCAAAAAACAAAATAACAAACCCTAAAAGCAAACCTTTACACTACAAACATCAATCAGATAAGTAAAATACAATTTTAAAAACAGTTAAAAGATCATACTAGGCCTTGCTTTGATGGCTTGAAGGAGAAAGGTAGCAGTAAAAAAGCATACATCAGATGGCGGGTTAAAAAACAGTTTCATAGAGTCTTGTACATTTCTAACTCCATACTTCTTAAAAATAGGTTTTAAAAAAGCTGAGCGGAAATTACCATAAAGTTTACACAACAGTAAAAAGTGCATGGTGCTTTGCGCAGTGATATTGTCGCATGGGCATGGACCAATCGGATGTTTTTTGGTACATGGGAAGGCCACCAAATTGTGCACTATCCCAAACCGTAGTCTCGTCAATACGAACCGATGGGATGGTCTGGTTACAAAGCTCAAATACGGTTGATAACCTGCCGTCTCACAAAATCTTCCGTAGAGCAAACAAGTAGTTAAATTATCACTGGCCCTCCCACGCCTCTCGGACTTGTGGCTCATACAAACAGACATCATCTGATTTTTCGACAGGCTAGAGGCAACATAACAATCCCCTATTAGATTGAGACCATAAATCTCTGAAAAACAACGGGTAACAAATTTGATCCATGGAATCTTTAGATGGTTATCAATAGAAAGGCAATCTTTAATGATGGCTCTGTTTAAGGAGGTCTCTTCCTTTATCCAGATTGCGCGCCACAGCATTAGTGGTCTGAGGGCGATTAAATCTGAGAGGTGTTGAATTCCAAACTCCCTGTGCACCAAATCGGTAGAGGCCGATATAGGTAAACATAGGAGTCTTTTAAGGAAGAGATTTTCCTCTGCTTGTAGACTCCCAGCCATAACATGCCCCCACACACCAGCACCATAAAGGGCAATTGAGAGACATCTCATTTGATAGATTTTTAACATATCTTTAATCCGTTTGTCCCATATTTTGGTTGCAAACTTGAACACCCCGTGGGCACATTTCGCCATTCTAGCCTTCCCACCCCTACTAGCAGTAATACTATCCTGGACTTCGGCAATGGATATCTCTAAAGGAACGACTGGCCAGCCGTCTCCACACACATCCCTTGGTTTATCCGAGTCAAAAATCGTGGAGAAGTGGGAAACCCAACTTTCCGCACTAACGTTGGCCGTCAATTCGGGCATTTCATCATCCTTTAAAAAAGGACAATTAACTGTAGCCCAGAATAAGGAGGAATCCGAAGTTTCGGCTGCCTGATCTAACTTATCCCATGCCTCTTGTCTTAATTCGGCCTTCCTATGTTTGACTGCAGCCTGATAGGTAGCTCTAAGCTCCCTAATCGCAATTCTATCTCTTTGGTTAGCTGCCAGTGCTGCTTTGAGCCCCTTAAGCGCAATGGTGCTGGCATGATCAAACCACCCCTTTTGTCGACATGTCTTGCCCTTAAAAAAATTTGTAAATTTATTATCAATGATGAGGTTGATATTAATAAACTTAGGCACAATTTCATCTGTTAATTCCTCGCTCTCTAAAATAGCAACAATATCAGTAAAACAGTCTTTAATAATGGAGTTAGACAAAATATCTGCTTTATCCCCTTTCCACCTGATTCTGGTTCCATTTGGACGGTGCGGTTCAATGTTGGCTATTAAACTTGTTTTGGGGCCCTGCTTCACCTTCCAGAGTACAGCCTCAATAGTTAAACAATTATGATCGCTGAGTAAATTATCAACTACCAAAGGGGCTGTACACCACGGGTTAAGGCTTGAGGAAATGCAAATAAAGTCAATCACAGTATTTGCATTCCTGCCCGTAAATGTGGGAATAGTTACTCCAGAGGCACTTTTCGTATTTACCAGCATCTCCATATCGTAAGTCATCAAGATTTTATTCAATGAGTCGCCGTAGGAGTTATGGGGAAAGTGGGAAACACCCTCCCCAAAGCAATTTACAAAACCACAAACTCTGTGGGCAGAGGAGGAACACGCAACAGTATTAAAATCCCCTAACCAAATGAAATCAAAAACGATGTCATTCTTCGTAACAATGTCTGCCAATGCGGACTCCAAAGCAAGCACCACCTGGTGCCTAGTACTATCAAAAATGTTATTATAAAAATTTATTAAAAGGATATTTCTACCTTGCTCCTGATAAAGCCATAGAATCTGGGAATGGACCCCGATCAATACATGTTTCTTTACAATGATAGGTACTTCCACTGAGATCAAAACCAAGAGCCCACCCTTTGCTCTGCCCGAAGTGGAGGCCACAGCCGGCAATTGGTAGGAAACGAAACCATTGTAATTAATAGGGTCCAGACACCAGGTTTCCTGCAAACAAATTATATTGAATGTGTTAATAAAATCGAACCAACCCAGACAGGCATCCTTTTGTAAAAGTCCTGCAACATTCCAACAGGCAATTGAGCACAAGCCACTATTGGCCGGTAAAATGGTCTTAGTGAGATGGTCCCCTTCCCTGCCGTCAAGGACTAATCTCCCTACTTCACAGCAACCAGAGTCATTATTAGAATTAGCCGTAAAACCGCTATTACCAATAGACCCCACAATATCTGGTACCCCAGGGATCGCACTGCTCCCCCCCTCTCCTAAGGAAGCATCCGCAGTCCCTGGGTCTGCCAAAAAAGATTCCAGTCAGTCGTTGGAGTCAAGTCCGCTCAGGGACTGGAATCTATTGGACGTGGTAACAGTAAAGCCAGCACGCATATTCAGATCTCTGTTCCCCCCTCGGTTTTACTCAACATTAGATTGGATATCATAGTCCCTATAGAAGTACCCAAGGGAACGTAGAGAGATACCTTGGTCTCGGGTAGGGAGTGATGCGGCTTTAAGCAATACAGTGGAGGTAAGTTGTGGGTTTCGGAAGTTAATAACTATACAATCTCCTCCACAGTTCTTACGAGAATTACCTATCCAATTAATTCTTCTAGTACTCAAAATATCCCCTGATAGGGCTACAGGGAAGCCACACTCTCGGTGGAGCCAATCCACGGTCTTATTCTTTAATAAGGAATGAGATTCTCTATGGTCGTTGTTACTTCCAGACTCTCTAACTGGGGGAACGTTGGTTAGAACTGCCACAAAAGGAGCACAAGCCGGTGGTAAATCGGGCTATGGACTATTTGGACTTTTAATATTAGGTCCCGCCTGATTCCTTAGTGCTGGGCTGGGAAAAGGTTTGGTTCGACCCGACATCTGCGTGGGGGGGTAAGATGCAACCGATACCTCCTCGCTAGCATCCCCGGGGCAAGGATTTGAATTAGTGCTCCTAGCCGTCAATGTTGCCTTATTAGAAGTTTTAGAAGGGGCCTTAACAAATCCCTGTTCATTATCCTTAGTTTTGGGTCCTGTACAGGCATTAACATGTGATTTCAGTAGACCTCCCAGTCTGACTACTTCATCTGTAATTGTGTCGAGTTTGATCAATAGAGGTTTAACAAGTAAATCAAACTTAACATCTCTGGCATTAATCAAGAAGTCAAGTTGCTCATTATCTAAAGTAACCGTGGTGCCGTCCAGTGCTGTTTTTTGATCACGAACAGCACTGGACAATAAAGGTTCAACTCTCTTAGTGGGACGGTTCCCCCCACGTTTTGGCTGATTAATCTTACCATTATTCCTACATGAACGTAATAATCTTTGTGGCCTCGAGGCCGTCACGTTGGGAATCAATGGATCTGAAGTAGTGGCTTGACTAGATTCCAAGTCATTAGAAGCCCCTGGAATTGCACTAACTAGGCTCACTTTATCCATTGGTGCAACCGGGGTGGAACTATCCATATAGTCAGGGTGAATACTAACGTCTTGGTTGGAAATAGACAGAGGAATAGATCGATTAGGTGAGGGGGGAGTCGTGGCTTGTGGCCCCGACCGCCCCAAAGACTTCCTCCGTTCATGGTTGATTTTGTCAACCATCTTGACCAGATAATTATCCATAGTAGTAGTCGCTAAAGCAAGTTTGGCTTTGGACATTATGAGCCGGGCCTAGCCTGTTGCCTAACTTAACAGAAATAACCCCACAATGTGCAACGCACCTGTTACCTTTCACTGTATTTGGCTTTCAGCCCAGAAAATCACGTTATTCCACAGCGCCAGTTACTAACCTGGCTGCAATGACACTAATCGATACAGCCTACAGGGTGAACATCAAACGGCACAAGTGTTCTTAGACCCCCGCCTGCCCCCTCCTGCCCCGGACTGTCACAGACAGTTCGCCCTTTGTCCGGGCTTCGTTCTGGGCGTCCCGCGCGCGTCCCGCGCAGCGTTAGATGGAAATATTAATAGGGGGGCAGGAACCAATAGGCGGGAGGGCGGACCTCGGTGCAGCTGTGAGCACGCACGGACTCCTGGGTAATTGAGTCCCGTGCGAAGACCTTCCGTGAACACAGCGATGGCAATAGCGACAGTCTTAGCCCCTCCAAGGTAACAACAGCAATGAACACTCCAGTCCCCAGTAGCGAAGCGGGACCCGCGCCAGCGGGTTCCGCGAGGTCTTTTAAGTGTTAGTGGTGGGAGGGCAGACCTCGGTGCAGCTGTGAGCACGCACGGACTCCTGGGTGATTGAGTCCCGTGCGAAGACCTTCCGTGAACACAGCGATGGCAATAGCGACAGTCTTAGCCCCTCCAAGGTAACAACAGCAATGAACACTCCTGTCCCCCGTAGCAAAGCGGGACCCGCGCCAGCGGGTTCCGCGAGGTCTTTTAAGTGTTAGTGGCGGGAGGGCGGACCTCGGTGCAGCTGTGTGCACGCACGGACTCCTAGGTGATTGAGTCCCGTGCGAAGACCTTCCGTGAACACAGCGATGGCAATAGCGACAGTCTTAGCCCCTCCAAGGTAACAACAGCAATGAACACTCCAGTCCCCCGTAGCGAAGCGGGACCCGCGCCAGCGGGTTCCGCGAGGTCTTTTAAGTGTTAGTGGCGGGAGGGCGGACCTCGGTGCAGCTGTGTGCACGCACGGACTCCTAGGTGATTGAGTCCCGTGCGAAGCCCTTCCGTGAACACAGCGATGGCAATAGCGACAGTCTTAGCCCCTCCAAGGTAACAACAGCAATGAACACTCCAGTCCCCAGACCTCGCTGTCCCCGGTGACGTTTAGTTGTTTGGACAGGTAAAGAAGAGGGACATTGTAGCTGAGGGAACCAATTCTACATTTAAACCCTGGCTTGGTTTGGGCTCTGACACTACACATGTATGAGTTTGTTAAAGAGATCTTTAAGGGCTGTTTGTCTAGTGTTCAGCTGTCCATCCACATCCCTAGAGGCAACTGGAATTATGTGGCAAAAAGAGACCAAATAATGCAGCAGTGTTGACTGAGTTTATGAGGCAAGAAAATGGCAAATTATGTGGGACAATGCCTCACATCCTGTGACAGTATTGTTTCACTATCTTTTTAGTTTGATACACAAAATCAGTACTTTTTGGGCTAAAATGTAACTTCCCTAGTACCAGTTTAACCCTAGTAGACCACTCAACATCCTAATAGGAGGGCAGTTAAACTTGGTAAAGGGTCTGCCACTGCGAGGCACCTCGTGTGGCGTTTCTGTGGAAAATATTAATCCGTTTGAACTAGAAACATTTTTTTACGAAATCTGAATATTATGTAGCAGAGGGGCTGAGCAAAAAGTAAATCCGTAATTATGTGGAAAATATTATGTCCGCATAGTTGCACAACTCCGATGACCATGGCACCATTGAACCCTAGAGTTTTAAGCGCGCACTTGTTCATAAAGCAGTATGCCAGTTTTCGACCTTGGAAGAATGAAAAGGCGACTCAGCCCTGCCGTGAATGCAACTAGGTCCTTGCAGCTCTCTTCTGTGGCGGATGGAACCCGGTCTCCCCTACTTAATCATGAAAACGAGGTAAATTTGAAACAACTAGTTGTGTCCTGAGAGAGTTAAATTTGGCGAGTGAATTACTGCCTCAGTTTCGTTTCTCAGTTCCCCCTGAAATGCCACACCCCAGGAGCTGCAGCGAACTTTTCCACAGACTCGCGCAGCGCTTCTTAGACAGAAGTGTCCCTTCCAGGCTTCCATCGGGAGAACATGGGCAAAGATATGGAAATCTGGGACTACTACTTCAGGGCTTTGATGTTTCGAGAGAAGTCGAAGGATGTGTGGTCCCTGGTGTGGGGGAACCGCACTTCGGCCGGACGTGACTGGAGGCGGCACGAACAGCAGGCCTTTGGCAGGTGAGACACGGGGGGTACCCCGTACTGACTGGGGTCGCTGTGTAAATCCATACCATCCGGTTGCATTCACAAACATTCTCTATTTATTTTTCCTTCCCTGTGTGCACACCTGACTACAGCCCCCACAATGTTTGGAGTGAGTGTGCACAGTGGGTGAAAAAATGCCCAAAGTGCGACATGTTTTTGCGGGTTGAGGATAGAGGTGGGTGAGCCAGACAACTCATGGGTAGAGCCGATCCAGGGGTCCGGCTTAGATGTATGAGCCCAAATGCGACCTGAGCCCCCCCCCCACAAAAAAAGAAACAAAAGTCAACGAGAACCATAAAAATAAATGTTTTTTGTACGTGACAGTAGGTTGTGCTAAAAATACCAGTCAGTCACGCCGGTCTCCAGTCCTGGCCAAGCTATTCACTCTTTGCTGTTCCATCTCTTTCTCTAATCTCCCCTCCCCCCTCCACCTCCTTCTACCTCACCACCTCAGGCCCCCCCACTTCTAATTTAGCAGCATCTGTATGAGAACAAAGGTGCCACTCCGGGCCCCCACTGAGAAACCCCCCTGCTCCGTGTAGCAATTTCTTAGCAATGGCTGCTTCCCTACCTGATCCGCCCCCCCCCCTCACCCCCCTGCCCCGTGCACTCTTCCTGCTGCGAGAGAGCCTTTGGTATTTGTGAGGATGTGTTTTTTAGTTTTAATACAATGCCGGCTTTCACAGCTCGCGAAAAACAAGATTGTGTTAAAACTTAAAAGCCTATGAAACACGACACTGGCCATTGTCTATTGGTCAGAGATGCCACAAGACAACGCACCAGTTGTAACAGTGATGACGTCCACCGCCGCTGAGAGCCGACACCCTCTCATAGGGAGCGGTCGGGCTCTGCTCGTGCTGGGCTCCAGGGTCCAAGTGGACCCAAAGCTGAGGCCGAGACCGCCCTCTGGCTCGAGCCAGGCTCGAGCTTTCAGCACGCGCCCTCATCAAGTTTAGGAGAAAGCTGACACATTGAAAAAATGCTATTTATGTGGAAACAATGAAAATACGTAAAATGTTCAGATATAACTTTCTGGCAGACGTCTTGCCAGAGAAACTGCTGGCATCAAGGGGTACCCCGAGAAATTCATGACTTGCGTAGATTTCCGACTTTGTTAACCCCAAACAAAAAGCCAGGAAATCATCAAAACTCTGAACCTGAAATCAATGATGTGTAGGTAGTTTTGTGAATCAGAACGCAGTGTCGCAATTCTGTATTTTGCAGCAGGGTGAGCCGGTTAAATGAAGATTACATTATTGTCATAAGTAGGCCTGGGCGGAATTTTAATTCCACTCGCGGAATTGAAAACATTTGATGAGTCCACGTTACTCTGTAGGTAGCGTTCCCGCCAAATTCCGCCAATCACTGCGTGATGGAATTGTTTCCCCATTCAAGCAACACAGTGACAATGGGAACAACACAAGGGTCCAGAATGGGTGCTGGTGAGAGTGAGGGAAATTTGGCATCCCCCAGAGTGATTTCTGAACGCTTGGAGAAATTCTAATGAGATTTTACAACACAGGCGGCTGTAGTCAGGAGGGTGCTTCTCAAGTTTTTCTACTCGAAGGGCAGCAAAATCTACTCGAAAATACTGTGGTGCCGTTCGTGCTAATTTTCTGCACAGAACGGGCTACTGGCACTAAATCGCAGCACAAACAGCACAGCGGGCATTTTCAGCTTCTTCGCAGCACTCCGCGGAAGCTTGAGGAGTTTTTATGTAACTCCGCGGAATTCCGTGGAATCCCCCAGAGTGAAATTCTGCGTGTTCCGCCCACCCCTATCCTAAGTGAGTGGCACACACATTTGCCAATTTTCTCAGAGATAAAAATCAGCTTTTGATAATCTTTGGTTCTTCCGGAATGGCCAGCAGTTGGCACTTTCATACGCATTTTAATAATATCATTTGTCTTAATTTTTTTGTTTATGTCAATGTTTAAAGCACACAAGTACCCATATACAAATGTATAGAACAGTAACCTGCAGATATGATAGAATAAAAGCACTGATTAGTGTCAATAAAATTAATATGTAAGAAAACAATAATAAAGAATTGATTTTAAAAGAAAATATATAAATACTTTTTTTTAAAAATCAGTTAAGTATAAGTTTTGAATAAAGAGATGCATAACATTATAATATTATTATCTATATTATTAGATATATAATATTTAAAAATCAATAAAGTTAAAGATATTAATTGGAACATTAGAGATATGTGTACTCACTTAAGCATGGACATTCTGTTGCTTTGCTTAATAATCGACTGGGATTACTTTTTATCATTTAAAAATACTTTTCAAGAGATTTCTTTGTGTACTTGCTGTTTTAAGTTGATTTTTCAAAGAAGAAGAAGGCCAGCTTGTGTTGTTTGTTCCTGGTTTGATCAGGCTTGATATGAAAATAATTATAAGAATAGTTGCCAGGCAAGAAACATAGTGGAACTCATTTTAATAACCTCTGACATTTACAGCTCATCTGAACACATCATTATTAAAATCTCAGACTGCAGGTTGAACGGTTGTAAGACAAACTATCATGCAGAAAAATATAGAGGTTCTGTTGAAAAGGAAACCAGGAGCTTTGAGGTCCAGCACACGTGCTCCTTGTGTCAATTACACATTATACCAAATGTTGGTATGGAGGAAATAATATCAATTACCTAACCACCGGGAACATCAAATTACCCTATAAATGGTACAATGTCCCATTACAATTTTTGACATTCCAAAAAACACACATACCACAATGACTTCCTTTAGAAAAATGAATAATTATTTTGATATGAAGAAACAATAACAAACACAAATGCACATATATATATAAAATCTGGGCCTTCGGTGGTCATATCACTGAAAATACAAGATTAAAAAAAAATATTATTGTCAATGGGTGGTCGTGGAAGACAATTTCTATGGACTGAAACCTAGAGAATGCTGAAGTGATTCTGGTATTTTACTGACCTCTGCTGGTCGTTTTCTATCAAGAAAGTTAAATAGAGGAAGTTGCCAGAAAAATTAAAAAATTTAAGTCCATCAGCAGAAAACAATTCTGGTATTATACTGACCTCTGCTGGTCATTTTCTATCGACAGTTAAATAGAGTCAGTTGATCAGAAAAGAAAGTCCTTAAGCGGAAGCAGACAAGTTCTAGGGCTGATCTCCAGAGCCCACAAACCATATAAACATATAAGTATATACTAAAGTATACACAAGAGGTCTTAAATGCTCGACCTAAAAATGGCGAAATCTGCCCCCCCCCGTGGGGGCAGACAGCCAAAATCATAAGCCCTCAAAGGGGAGTGACCCTTGCCCAAGGGGCCACTCCCCACTAAACACTCCCTGGTGGTCCAGTGGGCATTTTTTTTAATAGAGAAAATCTGCCCCCCCAGGGGGGCAGACAAAGCCTAAAATATACCCCACATAAGGGGAGCGACCCTTGCCTAAGACGCCGCTCCCCCCAAAAAAACAAAAATACACTGCCTAAAAAAAAATGGCCCCCAAATGGGAGTGACCCTTGCCCAAGGGGCCACTCCGCACTAATTCTCTTAAATGGCCAGTGGGACGATTTAAAAAAAAAAATAAGTCTGCACCCTCCCCAGGGGGCAGACAAAGCCAGAATATACTGTCCCCAAGAGGACAGTAACGACTTGTCCCTTTAAAAAAAAATATATATATATCCCTGGCATCTAGTGGGCATTCCTGCTGCACGATCGCACGATCGTGCAGCAGGAATGCACAAAAGAGGCATCGAGGGAAAGGAAAACCCTTTCCTTTCCCTCAATGTCTCTTTTGAGAAAATCCCCCCCGCCTCCCCAGCCCCAAAACATACCTCTTTGTTTACCGACGCGCAGGAAGCAAATGGCTTCCTGCGCGTCGGTGATGTCATTGATGATGCTGTGGGGGGGCGGAGGGAGGCAGGGGAAGGTCTTCCCCTGCCTTCCCCAGTTACGAGACCCAGATCGACTGCCCACGGGGGGAGCGCCAGCGCTTCCCCCTTGGGTGGGTGTCATGACGAGCTGGACTGGTCATGAGCACACGACGACTGTGTGCCATGACGAGTCCAGCCCGACATGAGCACACAAAGGGTTAAGTGTGGATTCTGAGTATGATGTAGTGAAATATCCTAGGTGATCGGAAGAGACCTAAGTGTGATATTAGTCAAAAATCAAATAAATTAGTCAGCAGCTGCCGTCATATCATACTGAGTCTATGCTATGATGTGACATGAGTGGTGAAAGGCACAAAAAGGAGGATAAAGTCCAACCCCTTTACACAAATCTGTACATCAAAGAGGTAGGTATCGTCTAATCCTATCCTGTATCCTTTCTGTCTGCATACCGCCAACGAAGAAGAAAAGAAAAAGAGATTTTTTTTTTCTTTTAGAACAAGAGACCATAATCTGCTATAAAGAAATGTAATAAAAATACAAAAAATACAGATACCATTATGAACCCTGATGTTTAGACCGAAAATATGCAGTCCCCAATGCAGGTCAGCCTAGATGTACGTGCATTTCCTCATCTTGATTGAGTCCTGTTGGATGAAGACTGTTCAACAAAATGAAGTATTCAGATTCCAATCCCCGCAGGGCACGTTCTCTGTCCCCGCCCTGTTTGTCCAGTATAATCCAGTCAATACCAAAAATGAAATTCCATCAGTTTCCCTTTAATGAAATTTCTGCCATTCTCGCAACAATATATAAAAATATACAAAAAATAATTGCAATAAATACTGTTTAACAAACATTACATGAACCAAGTTTTCCTGCAAGGGCTTAATTTACAAATCTCACTCCATCTAAATAAACAGAAGGGCAGGTTTTGGACTTCAGTGGGATTATATTTACTATTACCACTCCAGTCTAATGAAAAGTAGGGAAAGTGTTAGACTCCGGAAGGGTTACATTTACTATTTTCACTCCAGCCCAAGCAACAGTAGAGAAAATGTTGGGCTTTGGAGGGACTACAAAGAGCATTCCACCTCCTTATCCTTTTATACAAAACATGTAAATACCTAATATCATATTAAAAGAATTAGAGTATCAATAGAAAAATTCTTATTACAAAGTATTAAACAAATCAAAAAATACATAATAAAAAAGTACAAATAATATAAATAAATTTAAGTTCCCTGCCTTCATAAACAAAGAGTACATGTCTGCAAAATTATAACTTAAATGATATATCCAACAAAATGTATTGCAAATTAATAAACCAAAATATTTACTTTGAAATACAAAAAATACATGTGCATTTTACAAACATTACTATTAAAATAATTAATTCAAATTAATGACTAATTAAAAAAGAAATAAAGTACTTAATATGCCCACCATAAAAATACTTATCGATTTATCAATTAAACTTGATAAACTATTACCTATAAAAATATTATAACTTCGATAAATTCCACCTCTATTCACCTACAGAACCTGCTAAAATATAAATAACTTACAGAAATAGTAGCATTTAAATATACTCTAACATTTATAAAATAAAATGTAGATAAAGCAAGTAAGAAATAAACCCCAATTGTTTTTTTTTTACATAAGTAATAATACATTACACAAATAATTAACAGCAATATACAATCATTTAAAATATAATTAACTTCCCAACTTATTCCACTACAAAATCAGCCACCCACTTCCCAATCCAACATAAACCAACCAAATAAAAAATGAAACTTAAGTAAATAAAAACAAAAAATAAATAAATAACAGTCTTTACAACTATATTTATGCAGAACATTTTGAATGAAACAATTTAAAACAATATTATTTTCCCAAAAAGTCTATATTCTTGACTGTGATTCTGTGCGACACCATATCGTTGTACTAACGATATTCTGTATACGATATTTTGGTATTGTGATATAAAAAACTCGATATTTTGTGCGTTCACCAGGTTGATGACAGATCATAGCTCTAGAAACTTAGTGCCCTGAGCCATCCAGCTGTCCCTGTCATTGACCTGAATATTCAAAAAATAACAAATTGAACCTTGGCATGTCTATGATGCAGATAGGGTACAAAGATCTTACGGTGTGGTATATTTCTCATCAGGGGAAAGAAATTGAAAAGTATTAAAGGGATGTGGGGATGTGTAAGTGGTACAGAGTATTTATTGATTGGGAGAGAGTGCAGACTCCACACTCTAAGTCATTACGCTTTGCACTGTTGATCTTCCAGGACCAGGTAACTTGTTCTACCATTTCTGCCTGCAGGTTCAGCTGCTCCCGCTGCGGCCACCCCTGGGGATCGGCACAAGTACTGATCCTCTTCCAAATGAAACTGGAAAAGAAGAGAAGACGAGGGACTGTGAAAATGAATATCTTGGGGCAGAAGTGTAACAGCTGCAGCGCAGGAATTTTTGAAGAACCTACGTTTAGCAAGGAGAACATCAACATTATCTTAAACAACCTGCTGCTCTCCATCCGGAAGTTGTGCAACGACGAGTATGTGGCTGACGAGCCGCAACACACAAAAGTGTATGTAAGCCTCCATGGGCCACACCAGCCTGAGAACTGTGAGGCCTGCCGGCTGGGGATCTGTCCATGGACTCCAAGTGGCAAGAGGTCTTCTAGGAAGACATCTCCTGCCACGGGATATTCTGTGCAGGACACCAAAGAGTCGGCTCTGCCCGTTCGTATCACCATCCCAGAGTCTTACACCGAAAAGGACAAAGACCAGTCTGTTAGTGGCTCTTGTTGGTGCAAGTGCTGTGACTGTCTGTCTCTTGCTATACTGTTGCTAATATTATTGTGGTACATATTAAAGTAGAAAACATGGGCCTCACTTACTATGGCCTTCTTTGGATAACAGCCTTATGTATATTAGGCTGATGTACTACTCACTTCAGTTTTTCTGGATCAATGAAGTTTACGCCTGTCTTAAACTGCAGAGAGTAGTGTGAGGACTGCCTTAAGGTATGGGGGAACATGAGTAAAATCAGGCACACGTTTTCTTTTTATTAATTAATAGAACTCGGTTTGTATGTTTTTTCTTGGCCTGATGGATGGATGGCATAATACGGAGCTACCGTAAAATTCAACTCCGGATAATTCTCAAATTCTCTGCAAAGGCTCCAAAGCACTGCAAAAAAGACAGTGCCAAGCTTCTCAGGGTGTTGTCAGTTTGTTGGCACTCATTTTCAGCACAGTGAATGTGATGGCCCTTTGACTGGTGCACCATGGATGTTTTTGGCCATGCCTATATCATGATGTTCATAGTATAGATGGCCATCCATGGTGGAATTTCCACTCTTCAATGGCGACTGAATGCATTGCCACTGGCTCGCACTGATAATAGCATAGGCAATTAATTGGCGTAGATTGAGACGTGATTTTGGTTGGACTTCATTTGGGACAGTGCCATCTCTTGGTGGCGATGGGCTTTGCAGTTCATTTTCAGGCAGCATCATTGCCTTAGCCATTGGTACAGTGTGCGGTGAGTAATACTGAATTATGCTAGGTGGATCCATTTCCAAAACAACATTTTGTGTGTCTAATTTAGATTTGCTTTTTTTTAAAACTGTCTTCTACTTTTCAAAATGACGTGGTTAAACTAGATTGCAAAATAAACCAAGAGTGGTATCCATTCTTAAGCAAATCTATTGAAAGCCTTTACATGCAATTTTATAATGATATTAAATTGTCATGTTGTTATAACCAATGAACCGGTAGTCTGTGCTTTAAAGTTTCATCTCTTGCCAGCTATTGGTTAATAAAAAAATAAAAAAAATAAAAACTTGTAGAATTTCCGCCAGCAACAATTTAATTTTAAATAATGTGTTACAAAAAAGTATTTTAAAATCGCAATATAGGAAAACATTTTAACAGTAAAAATATTGGAAGACCCCCCCGCTGCAAAAAACATCTCTCACAATGACCCAGTGCTGACAAGCCTCCTTTAAGGCTATATTTAAGACATAAACTGCTCTAAAACAAATGTGAACGTAATTGACTTATATAGCATGATCGAAAAATAGAGCAAATCTCCAACTACTTTACTATTTAGAGAACGTTGCACAATATTTTTTTCACCAAATACCTACTGACAGTAGTTTATGTCTGACTCAGGTTTACAAGTAGTGCACATATTTCACACATTTTTACCCACACTCATTTTGCCTTGTGATACTTGGAGAAATTAGTGTTGACAAAAAGTGAAATAATCAGAGATTGGAAGGCCGGAAGGTGGAAGTGAGAGGTGTTACCATGTTATCTCTCAGCCGGAAGTGGGAAACCAGAGAACAGGAAGTGGTAACGGCAACTGATAGATACCACACTCAGTGGTTTTGGTAATTAGCGGGTGCTATTGTTCTGACCCAATAACCTGGCACACGTACTCAAGCCACATATACATAAACACACACGTTCACACAGCCACACACACTCAACGTACATTCAAACACCCACACACATTCAGTCGAGACACACAAACACAGCATGCAGACACAATAGAACACAATAGAACATAGGTAATTTCTTTGATTTTGTTGTGCTATGAAAGTCAATCAATCAATCAATCAGGATTTGTAGAGCGCTGCTGCTTCACCCGTGAGGGCCTCGAGGCACAGTGGAATCATGCTGCCTGTTCTCCTATTGGTTGAACCAGGCCTTGAGGTCCTTCCTGAAATGCTGAAAGTGAATTTGTACTTTGAAAAAACTCAATTTTATTTTATACTTTTTATTTGATAAAAGTCTTATATACCTCTGTATCCTGCATTTATTCCCATGTTACTTATACCTTTTATATTTGCCATGAAAAGACTTTATATCTCAGTTTGGAAATCTGTATAAATCTGTTTGTGATAATATATTGTTGAATTCTCTGTGAAATAGTTTATTTCTCTGTCTGGAAATCTATACTAATCTGTCAAACAACATTTACACACTGTAAATATGACACTTGAACATAATAAAACGTCCACATGCTTTCAATATTACTTTAATAAAGTTTCAGAACTGTATCATGCTTATGAAAATAAGAGATGAGCTGTGTGATAGTGGCGTGGACTGCCTGTGAATGAAGAGATGTGTGCCAGTGAAAGGCTGGCTCTGGAGGGGGTGATCAAGGGACCCCGCAGTGGTGGCTTTTAATAACACCAAGAGGTGCAACAACAAGGTGGGTCGCACTGGGCGCACGCTAGACCCTCACAAGGGATGGGCGGGCATCAACCGCCGAAAAGTTAAATCAAAGGGACTTTATTCAGACCCTTGCTCCACGTTAAAAAACAACGCTACAAATTCACTGAAAAAACAAAGGTTAAAGTGATGTTACAGTTAGGCATGGTAATACCTTACTTAGTAATTCACAGAAAAAAAACTAAGCTTAAAGTGACATTTTACTGATAGGTGGAAATGTCAGATTAAAAATGCAATTTTTAACTCAAAAAACATCTAGAATTCATCAGGTATATTTAACTAAAGTAACTATAACTTGCACACTTGTCATGCACTGCGTATGACCTCGCATATTGCATCACTCGTGACATGTTCTATGATATCATTGATAACATCACACGTGACATATGAAATTACATCATCAAGGATGTCACTGTGCAAAGTGTGCAAGTGTTTTATTCTTATACATTTATTAGCATTTCAAACCATGAAAACAACTAAACAGCTGCAAAGCAGTGTGTGGGGGAGGGGTGCGAGACGCCCGGCATCAACAGCATGTTGTAAATTAAAGCAGAATGTGATTAAGCATTTACTGAAGACATTAATGCTTTCCCTTTTATCGTGTTTTCCTCATTATGTTGGCCGAAGTCCGGACTCCATTTTGTATTGGCATGCTGCCATGTGTTCACCACGAGGAGAGTCCGACCTCTGTGTTAGTTGCTCTTGTAATCTGCCTAGTAACAGTTTATAAATAGCTCTCTTGTCCGTCTGGCGCATGCCCCGACTTGACCACATCTGTTATAATTAGCTTTGCTTGACCATGTCCTTTCGCGGGCTCAAGGAGTGTGTTAGCTCCGCCCATGTATTGATTCAGTATCGAGAATGACCCTAAATGGTAATGTTCTTCAAACCTCATGTTGTATCCACCCACTATGAACCCCTCAGCTGTGTATAAAAGGGGACTATGTACGCAAGTTCTGTGTGCTACTCCATGCAATACTGAAGAGTGTTGTGTGGATTGTAGGACCACCCTTAAGGGTTAATAAACATTGTTTTTGTACTTTGCAGTTTCCGTGCCAACTTCCTTATAGATTTCGTTACAGAAGAGCGAACCCTTGTCTCTTGCGGGCCTAGCTGGGGCTTGTATTCATCAATTGGCGCCCGTCACGTGGGGCTCATCGGCGACTCGGATGCTCGAAGGACTGGTCGCGACGAAGGTGAGGAGTTTGGCCGGGGACGTGATCACTGCCAGCGGCGTCTTAGCCCTGGCATCCCGAGGTTTTTCTTCCTTCCCTTCCGAGCTGACCGTCTGGGTGGCGCCGGTCACCGACTGAGACCTTTTCTGTCGGTCCTGCCGTGAGAGCCGTTTGGGCGATTGTGGAGCTTGGCAGTTGGAACCTGGACTCTTGATTGGTAAGAACCGTTGTACGGTACTTGCTCCGAGTTTTGAAGCCTGGTCTGGCTATTTGAGTTTGATTGATGGTGACTAGTCATATTTTGCATTTGTCTTTGTGAAAATATATGCGTTGCAACACATATAGGCAGGTAATGTGGAGAAATTTCTCCAGGAGCTGTGTAAACTTTGAACGGCGCAACGATTAAGTGCCATTTTCTTTATAATATTGCATATTTTGCACTATTCCTAGCATGCCTGCTTTTAGCGCACTCCGTAAGTGGTGCTGCTGTTTTGGAAACCGGTTGAACCTCGAGGAATCTGCTCCAGCTCCCCCAGAGGGGACTCCTAATAGGGATATGTACGTGAAGCATGGTCTTTCTTCCATAATGTACAGCACGTTATGGAGGAAATACACGAAGAAGGATCCTGAGTTGCGATGGCCTTTGTATGGATCGTTTGATATACGTAAGATTGAGTATGTGGAACAGTGTATGTGTAAGCGACGTGCTCGTCAGGATATGTTTGAGTGTGTGCGATTATGGGTGAAGGAAGTGCGTGAGCGAGAGAAACGTGAGAAAGCGCTGTTTGATAAGGAGCAGCGAAAGAATGATCATATGCGAGCGCAGGAAGCGAAGCGTCGGGAGGACAAAGAGCAAACGGACAGACAGGAGAAAGAGCGTAGGCTACAAGTTTCGGGTCAATATGTTGTTCGTCAGCCACTTTATCCTGTCCTTAATAATTCTGATGACGATTTTTATTTACTAGATCGCTCTCCGCCCCCTTACGTTGGCGCATCCGCTCCGCGGCCGCAAGATTCTGGCCCGGCTTCGGGTAAGGTAGACACACGGTCCATGTTATCGACCGAGCATATGGCTGAGCTTCGGAAACTTTCCCTCCGTGCACTTAAGGGCAAGCTGTCTAAGGATGAGTTGTTCCATACTTGGGGGTCGTGGCAAGATAGAGAGAGGGTGTATTTTCTGTCTCATTTTTCAGAAGAAGTAATTGCTGCTTTCCGAAAATATTCTAGTGTCCTTGAGCCTGACGAAGTGTCTTCGGATGCCGGAGCATTACGTAATGGTGTTTTTTCTCCCCCTAAGGCTTCTGAGGCGGCTCGGCGGCTGTTCGCTTTGCGGGACGAGGTGCTGGCCCTTAGAGAGAAAGCACGTCAACAAACGGAGGAGGAGAAGCAGTCGGATTCGTCTGCAGCAGGGGGCCACCCATCCGCCTCCCAGTCAGATAAGGACGACATAGTGCATGCTAAACCAATGCGAGAGGCGGCGCCTTTGTATGTTCCTCCTAAGGGAACAGGGACTAGCTCGGATATTAACTCCGCCGATGCAAGGGGATATTTTGTATATAATTGGGTTTACACTCCATGGCATAGGGCCGATGTTATGGCATTAAAGAATGCGCTGCCTGACCCCCGCAAGAATCCAGCGGCCTTCTATGAAGAAGTCGAGGGGGCCTTGAATTCTTGCATTATGACCTTAGCAGATATAGACCTGTTCTTTGGCCTTATTCTACCACCGGACACGTGGCGGTCTGTCCGAAAGATAGATGATATAGTTGCCTTTAAGGCTCGATGGTCTGACCTTGAGGATGAAGATAGGGAAAGGAAGCCCGCACAGAAACCACCCCAGAATATTTTAGATCTCCCTGCGGCTATTGTGGCTAAGTTGAAGACGATTATCCCCCCTAAAAAGATTGACTGGAATATGTTAGCTGCATGTAAACAGAAAGTTGACGAGTCAGTCGCGGACTTCTTTACGCGTTTTGAGGAGACGTTTCATGATTTTAGTGGCCAGTCGCTTACTGACGACACGGGCCGCCACCTTTTCGCGGACAAATATGTGGCTAATCTGCTACCGGCAGTTGCGGCCCGGTTAAAAGCGAGTGAGAGTTCTTGGTCCTCCGCGACACCGACGGCCCTTCTGACCATCGCTCAGTATTATGAGCGTCAGGAGCACGAGGCGAAGGGCCAGGAGGAGAAGAAATCGAAAGATCTCAAAACCAAGGTGATGTTAGCACAAGTATATGGCCCGCCCCGACGGGGTAATAATAATAGAGGAAGGGGTGGATCTTATGGTCCCCCTTCGGGCCGATCTGATTTGAATAGGAACCAGTGTGCGTATTGCAAGCAGTTGGGCCATTGGGCCAGGGATTGCCCAGCGTTGCGTGCTTCGCGTCAGGGGCACACTCCGGGTGGCCCGAGAGGTAGAGGGGGCTTCTCGAACCTTAGAGGGAATTCCAACGATAATGCCCGTTTCGATACTGCCGGACAGCACCGAGATAGCTCAAACGTTTTCGATCGCCAGCACCAGTATCATGTATCGGACATCGATCGCTCGGAATATCATGATTCTCAGCATGCATAGGAATGCGTTGGATGGGGGTCTGAATCAGTTGAGGTGCCAGTCGATCAGACGGGTCCTTATGTATCGGCTGAGGTTTTAGGTTCTACTGATCAGTTCCTAGTGGATACAGGAGCGACACGTAGTGCATTGTCTAGGTACTTGGTTCCGGGGGCTCCCCCATCCGGCTCAATAGTTACATCGGTAGGGTTTGACGGTACACTCTCCCGAAGCCCTCTTTCACAGCCCCTTGCATTTAAAGTTGATTGTTTTTCTGCGCCCTGTCCGTTTCTGCTTGCTCCGTATACACCGGATAACATTATGGGCCTTGATATGTTAAAGTACTTTAGGGCTACAATTCGCTGTTCCCCTGAGGGTGTGAGGGTGATTTTAAATGACAACTACCCCCGATCTGGGCGGATGTGTACGATCTCAGAGGATGCGTTGTTGGCTACCCTCCCCCGAGCTTTATGGGCGACTTCGGACACAGATGTCGGACAAATGGTGATTCCTCCGGTCCACATTAGTGTCCAGGAGGGGGCGGTACTACCACGCCTCCCACAGTATCGTATTTCCCAGGAGGGCGAGGAGGCTCTCATACAGATTGTGCAAGACCTGATCGCAGTAGGAGTAGTGGAAGAAGTTCCCTATAATATCTGTAACAGTCCGATTCTCCCTATTCTGAAAAAGGACACGGATGCAAAAGTCTATCGGTTCATAATTGATTTGAGGGAGGTAAACAAGATCGTGATACCTCAGTACCCGGTGGTTTCTGATATCACGACGTTGCTTACCTTGGTCCCGCCTACGGCGACCGTGTTCTCAGTGATTGATTTGAAAAATGCCTTCTTTTCTATTCCCATTCACCCTGATAGCCGGTTTCTTTTTGGGTTCACATTAAACAATAGATCTTATCGTTTTTGTAGAATTCCCCAGGGCTATACAGAAAGCCCTAGTATTTATAGTCAGGCTTTGAAGCGACAGTTGGACTCCTTTGCCTTACTCGAGGGGGTCGCCCTCATTCAATATGTCGATGACATCTTGTTGGCGGCTGACACCCTGGAGTTGTGTGAGAAGAGCACGTTAGCCTTACTTTCCTTTTTAGCATCCCACAATCATAAGGTGTCTAGGAAGAAGGTGCAATTCTGTAGACCAAAGGTGACTTATTTAGGTCACCTTTTGTCTAAGGAGGGGCGTGCACTCACACCAGATCGTATCCAAGTAATTTTGGACACACCAAGGCCATCCACGCAGAAGGATGTGCGTGCATTTTTGGGTCTTGTTTCTTTTTGTAGACAGTGGATATTGGGATTTTCACACATAGCTAAGCCATTACTAGCTCTCTTGACAAAAGACACGCCCATCCCGATCCCCTGGTCAGATGAGTGTGACGCTGCTTTTCAGCAATTGAGACAGGCCCTTTGTTCAGCACCAGTGTTAGGGACCCCTGATTATGCAAAACCCTTTTCGTTGTATGTGCATGAGAAAGATGGATGTGCATTATCAGTCTTAGTGCAGATGCACGGCGATAAGCAGCGCCCTTGTGCATACTTTTCGGCTGTACTTGATCCTGTCGCCCGAGCATTGCCAGGGTGTTTTCGCTCGGTTGCGGCGACAGCTGTGTCAATACGGCAGAGTGAAGGAATTGTATTGTCCCATAAACTGTTGGTGTTAGTTCCCCATGCTGTTGATGCCCTGCTTAATCAAACAAAGACACAGCATTTGACCAGTGCCCGTTTAACGGGATATGAGTTGACGCTTTTGGCTCCTCATATTACGTTGAAAAGGTGCGTGACATTAAACCCGGCCACATTGTTGCCATACCCCGAGACCCAGCCTGAGGCGCAGAAAGTGCATGATTGTATTCTTGTGACTGAAGAACAAACAAAGGGTCGTATTGATCTGCAGGATACGCCCTTTTCAGAGGTAGATGGAGAATTGTGGGTAGATGGATCTTGCCTGAAGCTACCAGATGGTACGGCTTCAGCAGCGTATGCAATTACCACGTTACAGACGATAGTGGAGACAGCACGCATACCACAGAAATCAGCTCAAGCAGCGAAACTGATAGCGTTAACACGAGCGTGTGAGCTCAGTACAGGATTGTGTGTGAATGTTTACACAGACAGCCGCTATGCCTTCGGAGTAGCGCACGATTTCGGCCTACTCTGGAAGGAGAGAGGGTTTCTAACGTCACATGGGGTACAGATAATGCATGGGGAGTTAGTCCACAACCTTTTAACTGCATTGACATACCCAAAGAAAATCGCCATTGTTAAGTGTAGCGCCCATAGGAAAGTGGTTGATAAGGTTGGAGAAGGGAATGCGTTAGCGGATCGAGTAGCACGGGAGACTGCGATGCAGCCCGGCGCTACTGCCATGTATGTAGTAAAGTCACAGGTGGAAAGATGGCGTGATGCGAAGGAGGAAGTGCGAGAAATGCAAAGGACCGCTTCTGATAAAGAGCGGGAGCAATGGGCTAGCGAGGGAGAGTTGGATGATGAGGGTTGTTGGAGAAATAAGCAGATGGATAGATGGAAGTTACCCACGGCTTTCGTACAACCTATGGTTCAGATGGCACATGGGCTAGCACATGTTGGAGCTTCCGCAATTGTGAAATTGCTTACCCAAGTCTGGGAGCATCCAGAGATTGCTAGCACGGCAAAGAGGGTGGTGCAGACCTGTATGATCTGTCTGAAGTATAACCCAGGGAAAGGCACACGAACTCCAGCAGGAGGATTTGCGACGCCCACTGCACCCTTTGAGGTTCTGCAGATGGATTACATCCAGCTTCAAGCACGTGATCAGTATTTTACAAGCCAGCAGCCTTAAGAATAACATATAAATAATACAGAGGATGTACATGATGTGGATGGACGTCACGTTCAAGAAGTCCTTCCAGTGCTCGCAAAAGTAACGCAGAACACAAATGCAAGGAAAGCAGTGGCCATTCACCCAGCCCCGGCCGCATCCACACATCAGCAGTTGCCAAACACATTACTCACCCAGAAGAACCTAAGAAGGGCATTGCATTGTAACGGAAGAGCCCCTCTGTGTTCGAGGGTGAGGGGGCATTCAAAGGCAGGTCATCTATCACAATGGCTCCCGCATGATGCAGTCGAGGACAAGCTAGTACCACAGCATCTCATGCAGGCAGAACAGGCACCCTTAGGCAGTGGCGTACCGAAGGTTTAAGAGGCCCCCCTGCAATGTACACGTAGGGGCCCCTGCTCCGTATTTTACCCGGAGAGCTCAGGACTGAGTACTGTGCTGAGAGGGCCCTCTGCAGCTCGGGCCCCCCCGCACTGCAGGGGATGCGGGGGCCTGTGTTACACCCCTACCCTTAGGAGCTCCAATTTATGGTTCGCTTCTGTCTCGCTATCCACCCATTTAAAAGGTCCCATCTCCCATCTGTACAAATCTGGCCCATGTGATGATTTTCAGCTCATAGGGGCATATTATCAAGACAGGCGATAAAATTATCGCCGCTTTAGCGGCAGAAAACTGCCGCTGAAACGGCGATAATGGGCTTGATAATATGCTCAATGGAATTCCAATTGAAGCTCAGGTTAGATGTCCTTCACATCTAACATGGGCTTCAATTGGAATTCCATAGAGCATATTATCAAGCCCATTATTGCCATTTTAGCATCAGTTTTCTGCCGCTTAAGCGGAGATAATTTTATCGCCTGTCTTGATAATATGCCCCATAGTTATTTGTCTAAGAGCAAGAATCAACGCAGATCTGTAAACCTGTCGGTTACTCTCCTAGCCGCCGAGCGTTCGTGGAGGCCCAGCCAGCACAACTTGGGGCTGAGTGAAAACTCACGATCAGTAGCCACATGGACCACCTGAAGGACAGTAGTCCAATATGGTACCTGTGATGGGCAGTCCCACACCATATGAAAGAAGCCCCCATCATCCGCATTGCATTTAGGGCAAGCCGAAGTCACAGGTGAGAACAAAGAACGCAGGCGTTGAGGAACGAGATATGCCCAATGCAAATATTAAAACTGGATGAGCTTAAGCGAGCACTTCGAGACACCCAAGTGGTAGATTCTAGCATGCAATTCCCATGGCAGCATCAGGGCCATAGGGAGACATTCCCCCCCCCCTGAATCCCTCCGGAGGGGGTAAATACAAAATTTGTCCCAGTTGACCACCAGACTCGAATGATGACCACAGTCTGTCAGCGCACATACAGCTCCCCCAACATCGAAGCCTTCCCCTCTCAAATACAGCAGCCTGTCATCTGCATACAATGATAAATAGGTGTCATCAGAGGCGGGGTGGGGGGCATCCCCCGATAATGATGGCCTAGGTGGACAGTGTATGCACAGGGTTCCACTGATAGCACAAATAATAGGGGGCAATAACGGCAGCCATTTCTTGTGCCCCGTTCCACCGAAAATGCATCTGAAACCATCAGGCCATTTCGGATCCTGGCCAGTGGGTCAGAATGAAGTAGCTTCGTCCACTCGACAACAGAAAGGGGGAAGCCTGTGCCGAACAAAGTGGCATAAAGAAGTTCCCATCCAAGCGAATCAAAGGCTTTCCAGGTATCTACGAACATAACCAGGGAAGATGGTGGCAACCGCTCACGCTGGTTCAAAGCCAGAACTTGTTGGGCATGGCGCTGCAAATTGGAAAAAAAACAGTCTGATCAGAATGAACCAGAGCGCACATATGTGGGAGCAGCCAGGTCCTTAGACCTTTGCTCAATATCTTGTAATCAACATTGAGCACTGACAGGGGGCGATATGAGTCAAGGCTTCTTAGGAAGGGATACAATAGCAGTCTCCCATAAGGAGGAGGGGAGCAAACCACATTGCAGAGAATGACAAGCTAGGGGCAGTGACCTTGGCAAATGTAGCATAGAATTCAATCAGTAGACCATCCATCCCGGGTACCTTCTCCCTTGCTGTGTCCTTGATTGCGCCAAGTATGACCTGCAGTGTCCAGCACTTGGAGTGTGGTGTGTCCGCAGTCCATGCCCCGTAAAAGCCACACTAGCTTTTTGCCCGATTTATCGCTCTCAATGTGCACCCTGGCCAGGTAGCCCTGTAATCAAAAGGCCACAAATGCTCTACCAAGGCAAACAGTTTCTCTGGTTCCCCTGAAAACCACTTCCTACATGCCAGGGTTTCCTCCAGCCTACGGGGCAGACCCTCTAGCACCTTCTTGTGCCGCTGAATGTCAGAATGTAACTGGGTCCGTACGTTTACCCCGTTAGCTATGCAGCAACCCCGGACTACCACTTTCATGGCCTCCCTTTCCACTCCTACTGACGTGGCCGACCCTGCATTATAAAGCCAACAATGTGTAATTTGTTTGCTTAATTGAGCTCGGTGTGCCTCATCCTGAAGAGCTAAACACCAAGGGGCAGATTTATGATAACTGGCGCATCCCTGCATATCAGCAGGGATGCGCCAGTTATTATGCGCCACAGCTGCGCCACCATGGATGCGCCGCATTTATAATGCGGCGCACCATGGGGCAAAAACGGCACAGATGCGTGACGCATCTGTGCCGTAAAAGTGGCGCATTGCTGGAGTTGCGTCGCAAGCGCGACGCAGCTCCAGCAATGTTCTGGGGGACCCTATCTGTACAATGCTGCGTCAATCCTTACGCCTGCTTCAAGCAGGCGCAGGGTTTTGACGCAGCATGGGCCTAAAAGTGACTGAGTGAAATCTTGTAGATTTCACTCAGCCACTTTTAGGAGGCGTTCCTGCGCCGGAACGCCCCCACCTGCCCTGGAACGCCTACATGTGGCGCAGGGCTTTACAACGTGACGCATCTCCCAGATGCGTCACGTTGTAAATACCCCGCACCATGGCGCAGGATTTGCGCCGCTGCTGCGTCACAAAAGTGACGCAACGGCGGCGCAAAAGTGGCGCAAGTGCAACATAAATCTGCCCCTAAGTGGGGACACTGCTGCAGATCGGCGCATATAAATTCTCCCTACTTCCACAGACAGAGTAAATCCACAGTCACACGCACATACACTCATCACACGCTAGGGCCCATCACACTAAAATTCACACTATTACTCTATCCACACTGAATATAGGAGAGGAAACCTACACCAATCTGCATCTAAACGAGGTCAATGCGACCATAAAGACATTGCCCTGAGTCATGATTTTAAACAAAGGAAATACATTTGAAAACTCAATAAATGACAAAGAAATAACCACCCGACACTGGAATTCAAACAAATGCTTGTTTATCTAAAATAGTTCAAATGAAAGTCAATCAATAGCAAAATCATTATTCCCATAGTTACCTATTCTAGCTAAATGGGTCAGGACAGGTCTCTCGGTAAAGTCTCTCGAGCTGCCGTCCTCAGCATAGGTTCAGGAAGAAGTGGCCTCAAAAATCCAAAACGCAATGACACAGACCCTCTCTAGTCTAGTATATTTATAACAAAACTAACGAAAAATAAAGTTACAAACAAATTCTGAATATCCGTTGAGCCGCTGAGCAGAGCGAGCAGGAAAGGATGTCACTTGGTAACATTTAGAAAACCTCCGCTCAGTAAAAATCACAAAAATAAAAACACGGAAGAAGGAAACTCGAGTTTGCAAGCGATACATTTATGAATGCTCTTCCTTGGTACCATAGCAGAGCCACCGCAGATTTATCAATGTTCATTGTGGCTTCATTCTTTTCCAAGGGCAATTGGAAGCATGCCCAGAGCTGCTGTCCTCACGGAAACTTTTAAATCAGACAGAGGCTGTGGTCAGGTGACTTTCAACCATGTTCAGCAAGGCCTCTCGTCACATCTCAATCACTCGAGCGCAGGCTGTAAATAGCAGCCATCTTTGTTTAGGCCAAAACGGACCATCTTAATTAAAAGAAACACAAAACAACGTTACCACATCATAATGATTATACAGTGTCAATCCCCACTAATACCCTTATGTGTATGTAATTACCTAGCCGTCTGCAAAACGAAGAAGCATTAGCACGCGTTGTTTTTAAAGCGCAAACTCGAAACAAATAGCACTTTTGCAATACTCATTTAATTAAATCGCACATATTATTAAGCAACATTTATGCATTCCCACGTGTAGTTTCTCTCATTAGTAATGTTGATTAATAAAGACTTTTAACAAAACAAACTATTAATTAGTGATTACAAATTAGTAATTTTAATCATAACATATAGACAAAACTGGAGCTTAAAACTCGATAAATTTTCAACAGAAAACTCTGCTCCAGCAATCCCCCCTTTGGTGATATATTATCACCACAAAAACCAACCCCAAAAAAAAAATGTAGTCCCAATTTTTAGGAGAAATTGAAAATGTCTTTTATGACACAACATTAAACACCAGACTCTCTCACATCATCCCTCTTCGACTCCAAGTACATACTCTCCCTCAATTCTTCTAATTCTATTTCTTGTGGGTCTCTCCTTGACCTCTTTTGTTTCTTTTCAGCATTTCCTCTAATTATTCTCTTTTTCCCTCCCCTGTTTTTACAACACAAACACCCCAATCTTAGTATCAATAAAGCAACAATTACACATGTCAATGGAAATAATATTTTACCAATAATGGTACTACCTATCTTAGCAATAAAACTCTTAACAGCAACTATCGTATTAGCTATTTTAGTCCAGATACTTTCAGCTTCCAGTGGTACTAATTCTTCATGCAAATCAGTAATATTTTTGATATAGACCTTTAGATCTCTGCTTTCGTCAGGAATGTAAGTGCAACAATGTTGAACTTTCAGCATTCCACAAACTCCACCCTCCTTGGCCAATAGAATATCAAGCGCAAGTCGATTTTGCATAGACATGGCACGTACGGCAATCATCTCCGTATTTACTAAAAGAAACCCTCCAGCGATACTTGTCGATAAGCGATCCACCACTGTTGACAGTTTCCGAATTCCATATGCATTTAAAGAAATTCCCACTGCTGGAATTAAAGCTCCAAAGATATCACCTACAATTTCTGACCAAGTTTCTCTCTTAAAACGTGTTAGTAAATTAATGTGTTCTACGTCCTCTATTCTATCTATATGAAAAATCTTTGGAAAGACCAGGCCCACATAACACGTGCCATACCAATGGTCGGGCAACTTGTAATAAGCCTTGTTCCCACAAACATAATACACTCCTGGGAAAACTGGATCTTCTCCACCTTTAAAACCCCATCCTGTCGCAATGAAGTATGTATCATGACACTCACTAGTCTCAACAAAATAGTTATCATATTGGGATTTCTTTCTGGTAATGCATAGTTTACCCTTCTGTGGTGCATCTAAAGCCAAAGTTGGACTAGCCCCATTCCTCAATTCCTTTCCCATCTCAATATCCCATATTGTCTCACTCACTTTATATGTCCCTGCCTTTTCATGCATGCTCATTCTCCTTTCCTCTACCATGTCTAGGAAAGCCTTCTCCTCTTTTTTCAAACTGCAAGCTAAATTGTTTCTAAAAATGTAATCTAATGTTAATTCTTCTTTCTCAATAAAAATCTCACCAAAAATGTTAGCTTCTTTAGCTGGATTCAGCTTCTTATCCATAGGTAATTGCCCAAAAATGTTATCCTTGTTAGACATCTCATAATCTATTTTCCCTAACAAATAAAAAACACTACTTAGCACACTACATGAAATCCCATACGTAGCTGGTAAATGGTGATAAGTAACACCCTCTGAAACTGATGCAGGTAATTGCATACCAACTTAGCAATCCCTAACTTCCATTGTCTTTACGTATTCGTACAACAACTTTGAAAAAACATTGCTAGAAAAATCATTAATTGACCTATCTTTATGTATGTAAATGTTACTACTTCTTGTCGGAACTACTTTCTGTGAATTCTTCTCTATATTAGTTATATTCTCAGTATGTATCCCAAAAGTGTCTATTGTAACCCTAAAGGTAATTAGTAAAGCTAGTACACCCCATAATAGCATTAATAATCCAGTACAGCAGCAGCACATTCTACACCATCTTTTCAAGAAGGCACATCTACTTTGATTATTCTCTGTGTTAGCCATTTTACTACTTTGGCAGTGTCTTTTGACTTAGCCTCTTCTACTCCACTACTGAATTTTAGAACTCTAGATTATATCACACAGCTAATTTCAGATTTTCTCTTTTCACTTTACTCCAAGTGACTCCTTTAGTTCACTCAATTTGGATTTTCATCACTTTTCACTTCTTCTTCAGCAACATCGAATTGTATCAGATCTTCAACAACATCCTGTGCATCCGACTCTTCTCCAATGTCAGTCAGGATAACTTTCAGGATTCCAACAGTTTTCTCCTCAACCACTTCTCGTACGGTCCCCTCTGGATTTCCTTGACTTTCTGCCTCTTCACCTTCAGACAGTGCCACATACGTCCATTCCGGTGACCTATACTTCTGGTTAGGTTTTCTGATTCTCTTGATCTCCTCTGGTTCTTTTGAGACCTTCTGTTTTTCACCTTTTGCTTGATTCTGACTAGACACTTCGTTCACATGTTCAGCTTTCGATGAATTTGCTCGTGTCAGTCTGTACCTCAGTCTCTTTATCCTGTTAGTCCAAAGATCTCCTCTTACAACCCTCTTTGGTCTCACTTCTTTATTATTTCTTTCTCCGATCCAAGTTCTCTTTCTCAGAACTCGACCCTCCGATTTCTCATTCTCACTCTCATCTGATTCTGTTTCATTTGCCTCTTGTTCTTCAACAATTTTCTTTCGCTCCACAGTCTTTTCCACCACCGATTGAGACTTCCCTAATTCTGTCCCTCCTCGGGTCTCCAACACGCAATCTTCTTGCTGTCTACTTGTCCCTTCACCTAGCTTATCAGGAATGTTCCCTACACCTCCTCGGGGGTCTTCCGCAATCTGTCCCTCTCTATCTTCTTCTGACCCTGCTTCCTCAGGTGTAATCTCAAGTGGATTTTCAACCTCTTCATCTGATTCAGGTGTAGTTTCTGTGGAATTGCTCTTTTCTCTTCTTTCTTCTCCACTGCTTGTTGGAACTTCAGGCACTCTTACAGAATCCGATCTCTCCTCTGAGACTCTCAATGTTTCTCTTGAAGCCTCTCTTGGAAAGAAAAAAGAATCACCCGACTCTCTTTCTCCTTCACCCCTTTCAGGATTCTTTTTTCTTCTCACTGGTTCAGTTTCTGCATCATCACTGGAATCTGACTCTTCAGAATACTCCTTACCAGTCCCATCTTTCGGATTTGGAACTCTCAGAGTATGACTTGCATGCACCCAGTTTTTTACACCAGCACACTTTACTGCAGTTGTCGTAGTCAGAATAACTTGTCTTGGCCTTCCCCACCTTGGAACCAAGCAATTTCTTCTCCTGTGCACCTTTATCCTCACCCAGTCCCCTGGACTCAGATCATGGGCTTGCTTCTTCTCAAGTGTGGTAGCGTCTTCTCCAACCTGGTGAAACACAGAATGAACTGCGTCAGCCAGGCCTTTACAGCAATCCAAAATCATGTCATCAGTTATTGTCATCAACTTGTTGACAGGCACAAATGCATGTCTCATCGCACGTCCCATTAATATTTTGTGCGGACTTAAACCTGTGGTTCTATCTGGAGTAGACCTAATAGTCATCAGCACTAGAGGCAAGACATCAGGCCATTTCATTCCAGTGGCTAAACACATCTTACCAATTCGTTTTTTTATTGTGCCATTCATCTGTTCAACGACGCCAGAAGCCTCTGGTCTGTATGCACAATGTAGCTTCTGCTGTATGCTCAATGCTTCACAAATTAAACCCATAAGCTCATTGTAGAAGTGTCCACCTCTGTCAGACTCAATTGTCACTGGGAACCCGTACCTAGGAATCAACTCTCTTAACAGTAATTTTGCAACTGTTATTCCATCATTCCTCCTAGTCGGATAGGCCTCCACCCATCTTGAGAACAAACAGACTACCACTAGAACATACCTCAATCTGTTCACTTGGGGCATTTCAATGAAATCTATTTGCATTCTGGTAAAAGGACCTCCTTCTCTGCCTATTGTTCCCAGACTCACCACTGTCTTTTTCCCAGTATTGAACTGCTGACAAATCAAACATCTCTGACAGATGCTCTCTGCAATCAACCTGAACTTTGTATTGTACCAGGTATGCTTAAAAGACCTAATCATTGCATCCCTTCCCAGATGTCCCTGGCCATGATACATTCTTGCCATTGTCGACAACATGGAATTGGGCATGACTGGTCTACCATCTCTATAGATCCAAACATGATCTGTTTCTCTTGGTGATGAATACAGGCCCCAGCTAGGCCCACAGGACACAAGGGTTCGCTCTCCTGTAATGGAATCTATAAGGAAGTTGGCACGGAAACTGCAAAGTACAAAGACAGCATTTATTAACCCTTAAGGGTGGTCCTACAATCCACACAACACTCTTCAGTATTGCATAGAGTAGCACACAGAACTTACGTACATGGTCCCCTTTTATACACAATAGAGGGGCTCATAAGTGGGTGGATACAACATGAGGCCGAAGAACATTACCATTTATGGTCATTTTCGATACTGAATCAATATGCGGGCGGAGCTAACACACTCCTTGAGCCCGCGAAAACATGGTCAAGCAAGGCTAACTGATAACAGATGTGGTCAGTTCTGGGCATGCGCCAGATGGACAAAGGAGCTATTTATAGACTGTTACTAGGCAGATTACAAGAGCAACCAACACAGAGGTTGGACTCTTCTCGTGGGGAACACGTGGAAGCATGACAATACAAAATGGAGTCCTAACTTCGGTCAACATAACAGAGAAAACATGATCTAAGTAAGGGAATTAATGTCTTTAGTAAATGCTTAATCACATCGTTGTTTCAATTTACAACATTGGGGCACAACCTGCCTTGATCCAATCTCTCATTTCTTCACCTCCTGCCTCATCCTGCAACTGTTTCACTTCATCCCACGTTTCTAGGACATTAGTAAACATCACAGTACAAAAAGACATCTCCCTTTCTCGTGCCCTATTAATCGAATGATTGTTCTTTGCACAATACTGTGCTATGTCATTGGCAAAACGATTACCAAGAGTAACAAAATCATCTCCTTGTCCATGAGCAGCACACTTTACAACTGCTAACTCTTTAGGCAGCTGTATCGCCTCAAGCAATTTTCCAATCACCTCAGCATTCTTTATTGGAGTCCCACTCGACGTCAAGAAACCTCTCTGTAGCCAAAGCTGGCCAAAATCATGAACGACTCCAAATCCGTACTGACTATCAGTCATCACAGTCACTCTCAGATTTTTCCCAATTTTGCAAGCTTTCGTCAACGCCACCAATTCAGCCACTTGAGCAGATCTCACTCCTTTCAAAGGCGAAGCTTCCATAACTTCTGAAACCTTGCAGACCGCATATGCTGCACTCAGCACACCATCATCCGTTCTTAGACATGATCCATGCACAAACAGCACGTGATCACTCTCTGGCAATGGCAAATCTCTTATGTCTGGTCTTGGTTTCGTGCAGTAGTCAAGCACATCCAAACAATCATGATCAACATCATCTCCCACATTCACATTGTCAGCATCTGGTAACAACGTTGCTGGATTCACATTCACACATCTCTCAAGTGTCACATTTGATGCTCCCAGAATGATTTTCTCATATTTAGTCAACCGACTATGTGACATCTACTGAGTCCTGCTTCTTGTCAAAAGAATAGCCACATCATGAGGTACAAATACCCGTACAGGATATCCCATTATTATACCCTCACTCTGTTCCAAACTTCTGCATGTAGCAGCTACTGCTTTCAGGCAACCTGGCAAACCCACAGCTACGGGGTCAAGTGTCGATGAGAAGTACGCAATCGGCCTTCTCAGTTGTCCATGTTTCTGAATTAACACCGAAAGTGCACAACCATTTCTTTCACTGCAGTACAACTCAAACTCTTTCTCATAATCTGGCATTCCCAAAGCAGGGGCTTCACACATTCTGCTTTTTAACTCTTCAAATGCTGCCATTTGTTCTGCATCCAATTCCAATGGGTCTTTCACTTCACTTTTGGTCAGTTTAATCAGTGGCTTTGCTATCAGGGAGAAATTACTTATCCACTGACGACAATAACCCACCATCCCCAGAAACATCCTCACCTCTCTCTGGGTCATCGGGGCTCTCATTCCTCTGATAATTTTGATCCTGTCATCAGTCACCTTTCTCAGACCCTTTTCAATATTGTGACCAAGATAATGCACCTCTTTCTTGCAAAATTGCAATTTGGCTGGAGATACCTTTAACCCTCCATCTGCCAGATGATTCAGCAAAGCTATGGTATCTACTTCACAAGCTTCACGTGTCTTCGATGCCACAAGTAAGTCATCGATATACTGCACCAGTACTGAGCTTTCAGGCATGATCAAACTCTCCAATGATTTTTTCAACAACTGATTGAATATCGAAGGACTCTCTGTATACCCCTGTGGGATACGACACCATGCCAAAATACGCTGTCCAAACCGAAATGCAAAAATCAGCTGGCTGTCATGATGCAATGGTATCGAGAAGAAAGCATGACACAAATCAATCACTGTGTACCACTCAGCATCATGTGGAATCTGATACAAAATCACTGACGGATTTGGCACAATGGGACAACATGCCACCACAATTTTGTTAACTTTTCTCAAATCTTGTACAATCCTGAACTTTCCATTAGGTTTCTTTAGCCCCATTATCGGTGAATTACACGGGCTACTCAGTAACTCTCTCAAAACACCCTGTTGAATCATCTTGTCAATTAAAGGGGTAATTCCCTCAATTATCTCTGGTGTCAATCTGTATTGTGGAATATTAGGATAAACAATCCCCTCTTTCACTGAAATCTTCACTGGATCTACATTATTCATCAATCCCACATCTGCTCCAGTAAAATCCCAAACTGCTGTTATCACTGTGTGTCTCAGCTCCTGAGGCAAATCATCTGGATTAAACACAGCATATGTACCAACAATCTCACTCTCTCTATTATCTAGAGTCATCCGGTACAAAACATCCTCATCTGGTGTCTCAAAAGCTATTCCATCCGGAGTACAGAAAATTGTGCAGTTCATCTTACACAATAGGTCCCTACCTAACAAGTTCACTGGACTGGTGTCACAGACTACAAATCTGTGCATGTCTGAAAACTTCCCTATTCTTACCCTTACTGGTTCGGTAAAACGAGGAAGATTTCTAATATCTGCTGACCTGGCAGTTGATCTTGTTGCTCCTGTGTCTACCAAAAAAGTAACACTCTCCCCATTTATTTTCCCATCTACAAATGGTCCTGTCTGGTCTATTTCTAGAGTTGCACCAAGTATGCACTCTTCCTCCTCTCTTCGGCACCGTCAATAGTCCCCTTCAGACTCACTCCCCTCATTCTTTAACCAGTACTGCTGTACCAGGTTAGAACGTCTTGGTTTGTTTACCTGCTCATCATTGTAGAATCCTGAGTCCTGGTTATACTTTTGGGACCCTCTATTCTGCGGTAAGGGCGGTTTTGGCTCTTGACTCTGCTGTCTGACAACCTTCTGCTGTTGCTGCTGTTGATTACACCCCTCGTTCTGCACCTGTTGATTCAAGGGTTTATTTTCATTACTCTCTAATGGTGGATTGGTACACTCGGATCTCCAATGCCCCAATTGTCCACAGTTGTGACAAGGGAACTTTTTCTTGGCCTCCTCTAAATTCCCCTTTCTTTTTCCCGCATATCTGGGCCTATTTCCTGGATTATTTGCCTGTTCCACCAACTGTGCTTCTTGTCTCTCAGCAACTTTCACTTGTGCCCACATTGCTTTCTCTTTCAGCTTTTTCTGTTTTGCCTCAATCTCATCACTGAAATACTTTGCATGTCTCAAGATTTCATCAATCTTTTTACTCTGCCAGTCAACTGTATGCTCATGTATTCATTCACTGATTTCAGGTCTCAAACCATATACAAATCTGTATACAAAATGACTCAAATCCTTGTCACCCAGGTGTTCATCTCCACTGAACTGTTTGAAAGCCAGTATCAGCCTTTCGTAAAAAGCATGAACTGATTCTTTTGCTTCCTGATGTGTTCGATCTATCTTAACCCAGTCTGTCTCTTTCGGGGGTACCTTATTTTTCAGGAACACTATAACCTGGTCATATTTCTTCATTACCTCTGGATCTGGTGCTCCTGTTTTCGGATCTCTTGGATACTCCTTTGCAGGCCAATCTACAACTATTTTACACTCTGCCCACAAGTCTGCTGGAACAATTATATCAAACAGACTATTCAGGTCAATCCACAGCACTTTTGACAATTTCACAAACCTGTCTACCTGCCTATACCACTCGACGGGCTTTTCTCTCAGTCGAGGGAAATCATTCGTAAATGACAAAATATCCTGTCTAGTCCATGGGACATGTACATATCCTCCTCCAGGAATCTCTCTCATAGGATAAGCATCCACTGTTTTCTCTTTTTCTCTCATGGGAAAAGCTGAGTAAGTCCTGTCCACTGAATCTTCCCTTTTCTTGTACCACCTATCCTTCCATTTTTCCACATCACCCCATTTTTGCAATAAGGCAATCATTTCTTTAATCTGCCCTGTTCTGCCAGCACCATTTAGATTCTCAATATCTGTGTCAGAGAAATCCACCCGGTAAGGTTTCTGCAAAGCTTTCACCTTATCCATGTCAACTCCTTGTTCACTCGCTATTGCCCTTAACCTGTCATGTGTACTCTTAGCCCTCCAGGTGATACTCTTGCACATGAATAACAACTCTCCATCATGATGGGTTTTCAGTATATCTGTAGGAATTGTTCCTGCAATAAGCTCCTCCAATTCTATGCGCAACCTGGCTACATCAATTGCCTGTGAATCTTTATCCATTTTTTGAAGAACTTTCAACCAATCATTCAAATCTTCAGCTGTTATTTCAGTAGACTTTTTCACTGCACCCACTTGTTCTGTCATCCTCTGTGGTTCCAAAATCGTTCCTCCCAAACAACCAGTATTCAATCCTGAATTAGGCTGTACATCTAATCCTCCACTACATGTGTCATGTCTCGACTGTCTCAAATTATTTTCACCTGTCCTCATTCTTGATTCCTCCAGAGTACAAGTACCAACCAAACCATTTCCAACATAGGGAACTGTCAAACCATTTTCACCCATTCTTTGCTTATCAAAAATAGGCACAACCGGACCAATTGTTACAGGCACTGTAACTGCTTCAAGATTTTTCGTCAGCTCTCTAATTTTCTCAGTCAGCTCAGATGTGGTTCTGGCTAATTCCCTTGTTTTCTCATCACCGATTCGATTCTCTCTCTCTCGCTCTCTCTCTCTCTCCCTTTCCGTGAAAGAGCTACCACTTCTCAGATCAGGTGTCACAACCTCAGTTTTAATAATTCGCAAAGTATCTCTTACAGGAGTAGCAACTGGTGTGCTCTCTTCTGGTTCTGGTCTATACGGAGGTGGTCTCTTGTAAATCATGTCATCCAAGACCTCATCCTCATAATCATTAGCTCCATACCTTCTCACTTCTGCATCAGGCACCCTCTCTGTACCTTTCCTCCCTTCCGCTTCTTCAACAGTTCTCATGGGATATAATCCTTCTGACATACTAGCATCTCGCCATCTCCTCATTCGATCATGATGAGTCTCACGATCATATTTCCTCCCGAACATATACCTATAGTTGCCTCCACTCCTCTGCTTTTCTCGCTCATGCACCTCATCTTCCCATTCCACCAACGCCTCAAACTGTGTCGGCCTTGGTCTAGGCTCTAAACACATCATCTTTTCCCGTAAATTTCTCAACACGGACAGATTAAATGAACCATGTTCCGGGAACGCTAGAACACCATCGTCTTTAGTATACCTAGCCCAGTTATCTAACCATATACAGGTATGATACTCATATTTCGCAACCATGAAGGATGCAGGAGTTCTCGTTGGAGGTAGCAATTCACCCTCTCTAGTTATTATGTTTTTATCTTTGTCGAACCACCTTTTAATTTTACCGAACAAGGATTTCTTCTTCTTTTCCTCCGGTTGGTAATACATTTTAACGTTTACCAATATTCTCTAGTCTCTTCCGCAACTGTACGATCTTTTGTCCAATAACAGCGCGACTCACACCAACGCACCAATCCTGGAGCGTCTACGTCACCCTGTACTCCTTCCAATCCCTGCGCGGCTCACACTAACGCACCAATCCTAGCGCGAGCACTGTTCTGATCCACTGCCCAATCACAGCGCGGTCTGTATGACTTCAGCAGTCGCTGCAGTCGCTTCTGCTCCTGTCTCCTGTCACTCATCTACCCCTCCTTTGCAAAACCTTCTCAGTAGACTTCGTTTCAGATTCTACAAAATCTATTAGTTACAACATATAAACATCTCCATTGTCTGCTTCGCTAACCACAGAATAGTAAAGAAAATTCTTTCTCACAAGAATCCCGCTTCTCTCTAGAACAGCGCTTGCCTCTGCTCTACCACGGAAAGATTACTTTCGTTGACACAGTAGCACATCCCTCTACTCTGCCCTTCTAACATGCATCCATTAACTGTTTCCTCTAGGACTGCTCCAAAGAGTCTTACAATCAACTAAATGCTCCTACATTCACGCACTTTTTCACCAGAAAATGTAGAACATGCACACAGAATCCTGCCTTTCCCGAGAACAGCGAACAGTCTGTTCCACTACAGAATTATAACACGCGTTAACCAAGCAGCGCTTACCTCTACCCAGTCCTTCAGACAAGCTCAGGAAATACCTATTACTTCTCCCGCGATAAGCTTTAACGGCGAACCTTACGGATCCCTGGGACTTAAGACCAGAGTTTCACAGATAACCTTCGCTACCATACACACTCCTTTTATACCGGAAATATATCTCTAATAGTAACACACGACGATGCCACTGATTCCGAACCCAGACAATGTGACGCGCAACTTCAATTGTCACACGTTTTTCCCCGCATACGAACAGGGCAAACAATCCCGTTTTTCCCGAGAGCAGCACTCACTTCCCTCTGCCCTACTACGGAACCGTCACCAGCTCCCCACGTTCCAGAAGCCGTACACACTACATAGAACTCAATACGACAACCTCAAAATATAGTATTAGTACATATACCAACATCAATCAATAAATCAATAAATCAATAAATCAAAAGCCTATGTACAAGCAATCTATCAGATCAAGACAATAATCTAACCATCCTCTGCTACCAGGAAACTGCTGCAGATCGGCGCATATAAATTCTCCCTACTTCCACAGACAGAGTAAATCCACAGTCACACGCACATACACTCATCACACGCTAGGGCCCATCACACTAAAATTCACACTATTACTCTATCCACACTGAATATAGGAGAGGAAACCTAAACCAATCTGCATCTAAACGAGGTCAATGCGACCATAAAGACATTGCCCTGAGTCATGATTTTAAACAAAGGAAATACATTTGAAAACTCAATAAATGACAAAGAAATAACCACCCGACACTGGAATTCAAACAAATGCTTGTTTATCTAAAATAGTTCAAATGAAAGTCAATCAATAGCAAAATCATTATTCCCATAGTTATATATTCTAGCTAAATGGGTCAGGACAGGTCTCTCGGTAAAGTCTCTCGAGCTGCCGTCCTCAGCATAGGTTCAGGAAGAAGTGGCCTCAAAAATCCAAAACGCAATGACACAGACCCTCTCTAGTCTAGTATATTTATAACAAAACTAACGAAAAATAAAGGTACAAACAAATTCTGAATATCCGTTGAGCCGCTGAGCAGAGTGAGCAGGAAAGGATGTCACTTGGTAACATTTAGAAAACCTCCGCTCAGGAAAAATCACAAAAATAAAAACACGGAAGAAGGAAACTCGAGTTTGCAAGCGATACATTTATGAATGCTCTTCCTTGGTACCATAGCAGAGCCACCGCAGATTTATCAATGTTCATTGTGGCTTCATTATTTTCCAAGGGCAATTGGAAGCATGCCCGGAGCTGCTGTCCTCACGGAAACTTTTAAATCAGACAGAGGCTGTGGTCAGGTGACTTTCAACCATGTTCAGCAAGGCCTCTCGTCACATCTCAATCACTCGAGCGCAGGCTGTAAATAGCAGCCATCTTTGTTTAGGCCAAAACGGACCATCTTAATTAAAAGAAACACAAAACAACGTTACCACATCATAATGATTATACAGTGTCAATCCCCACTAATACCCTTATGTGTATGTAATTACCTAGCCGTCTGCAAAACGAAGAAGCATTAGCACGCGTTATTTTTAATGCGCAAACTCGAAACAAATAGCACTTTTGCAATACTCATTTAATTAAATCGCACATATTATTAAGCAACATTTATGCATTCCCACGTGTAGTTTCTCTCATTAGTAATGTTGATTAATAAAGACTTTAAACAAAACAAACTATTAATTAGTGATTACAAATTAGTAATTTTAATCATAACATATAGACAAAACTGGAGCTTAAAACTCGATAAATTTTTCAACAGAAAACTCTGCTCCAGCACACCGGGTCAGGGCGAGGAGGCCCACATGAGGGAGCGCAACACTGGAGAGTCATCAGAATATGTTTTCTCCAGATCCTCTATTCCGGCTACCTACCCGTCAGCCCGATAAAGAGGGGCGGGTGCGACCCGTCCAGCACCAGGTCTACAACACAGTTGAAATCAACCCTACTATCCTCATGTAGGGGTCCATCTGTGACAGGAAAGGGGTCAGACGAGTTGGGAACGAGGACTGGTCGACATTTGCGGCATAAACATTCAGTAGCGTCACATCCCTGCCATCCAAGCGACCCAGTACCAAAACGTACCTGCCATCTGGGTCAGTGATCACCCTGTGTAAATGGAAGGGAACCCCAGACTTAATCTATATAAGAGCGCCCCTTGGAAAAGCAGAGTAAGAGGTACCATAAAGTTGTCACCGGCAGCATACCCAAAGTGTCCGTACTTCAGGTTCAGTAAAATGTGTTTCCTGTAGGAACGCAATATGAACTCCCCTACTTCAGATAGGAGAGCAGGTTGTATTGTTTAGAAGGAGCGTTGAGGCCCCGCATATTCCAAGTGACCAGTTAAATCTGAGCAGCCATGAGCAATCGAATAAAGAAATGGAGACGTGAGGACCTTGCTCATGTCCCCCCCCCCCAAATCAAACCGATAGGCATCCTAACTACACCCACCATTGTAGAGATGTGCCATCAACCAATAAAGATAGAAGCTAAAAAATGGGATCCCTCAACACCCCCCAAGGACTAAGACATACAACCATTATGTCTAAACAGCAGAACACGCAAGGCCAACTAAAGCCTGAAGGCCAAGCTAGTTTCATGACGGAAAGATATCATGGGGGAAGGAGCAACCAGCCAAAGAAGGGGAGAGTACACTCAACTAAACAGGCAAAGTGCAGAAGACTCTTCCCACAAGTGCCCCCACCTCCACCCTCACCCCCGGCCCACCCAAATCAGTAAAGCAGCATGAAAAGAGGTGAAAACGGTTCCATCGCCACCATGCCATCACAGTACAAGCAAGTCCAAAATACACCCATTATACAGCATAGCCAAACCAAGTTTTAACTGAGACCGTCCACTGTGCCCGGGGTGACCCCCTGTAGAGTGTTCTCCAACCCTGGTACCACTGAGTCCTCCAAATCAGAAGGGGGTGCACATTGAGAAGATCCCCCACTGGTCGCCAGTGAAACTGTGGTTTCCACTGCCCTACATCTTTGTACCGCCACCTCCAATTTTAAGGGCCGGGATGTCCTCCTGGGGCACCCTCGAGTTGCAGTCCCTGTCCCAAACATAAGGAGGCACCAGGGGTCTGTCGCTGTTGCCAAGCGGTCCCCACTCCACACTCAGGGCTGGCAATTTCTCCACCAGAAGGCCTATGCCCCACCTGGGTCCTCCGGAAACAGCTTCAAGGTGGGAGCACCTTCCACCAAAAAGACACTGGACAGACCCCAGGCCACAACCAGCTCCCTACTGAATGCTCCCTAAATCCCAAGGGGGTACAGGGGTTAAAGTTCTGGTACGTGCTGCTGTAGTGAAGAACGTGGCTGCTGCTATCAGAGCGGGCCGCCATTTTGAATTTGACTCAAATCTTGCCGCGTTTAGTGTCCCCGGGATGCTGACCCCAATAGAAATGTCCCAGCAAGGGTTCAGGGCTCCCCGTGGGGCTGGAGTCACCCACCGTCCTCTCCTGCAGTCACCGAGTGGGAGTGGCATTCTTGGGTTGGGGTGATCCCACCGCTTGCAGAGCGAAGTCGCCATTTTGAATTCGGCCAGTATCCGGCCACGATTAAAGTCCCCGGAATGCTGACCCCAATGATGATGGTCCAGCAAGTGTCTTGGGGCCACCCTGGGACTGCAGTTATCCACCGTCTTCTCCTGTGGCCGCCAAGGGCATGTGGTGTCTCCTGGGCTGAACTGAGGCGTGTCGTGGCGGCCGCTATCAGAGTGGGGCCACCATGTTGTTTCCCCCAGGCTCCGGCGCAGTTGATCCACTCTGGCCTCAGGCTCCATCATTGTGCATCGGGTGCCAACAGAAGCCCACACCGGGCGAACAGTCCCTCACCTAAAAGCGAGGCGTGCTTGTGACTGTGAAGGCCGCGGATCGCAGGGGACGAGGAGCTCATGCCGTCTACGTCTTCAGGCCATGGCAGCTCGCTCTGTCCCACCGTAAGTGTGCAAATTATAGTTTCTTTAGTTAACTATAACTGGCACATTTCAATGTATTTTTAGTTTAAATGGTATTTTTAACTGACATTTTCACATAACTATTCTGTCACTCTAACATGTGGTTGTTTTTTACAGGGAATATATATATATATATTTATATATCTCTATCTCTCTATCTGTATACACGTATATTTATATATGCGGTGTATTACACTGGCCAGGATGAGGTTCTGTGCATTGGCTGTTTCATGTTTGGTCGTAGGCTGAATTATCCTTGTACTCACTTGCATGTTTTTAAAAGGCTGTGCAAACATACAGAGTCTGTGCAACCTTTCCACATTTGTAGCATCACAAACACTGCATGACTCGGAGCAGAGGGTCTGGGTAGAGTGAGGCAGTGATTTGAAGACAGCGGGCAGAAAGGCTACAGCATCAAGGTGCTCCAGCCTGGGAAATTCCAGGAGGCAGCTGGGTGGGAAGGATGGGTCTGTTTATTTTTGGGCCATGGAATATGATGAGTCAGCAGGGCTGGGGACTCAAAACAGGATGAGGTGGTGTGGTCTCCGGTGCATATGCCTTTAAGCCATTGTGGGGTTCTTCAGTAGAATGTTTATTGCTTGTCATTACCTTTGGCAGAATCTGGTTGTCCAAGCTCCACGTATAGAATTTTTGGATTCAAGATGGGACGGTTGGATGAACTGGATATGGATTAGCAGGCTGAGGTGTGAAGGCCATCTTAATAAAGAACACTTAAGTTACCCATTTGCTCTTGGAGTAACGTTTACACGGCAACAAGGATCTCTGACGAGGTATGTTTGACTGACTCATTGTCAGTGAAATTGCTCTCCCACCCTCGCAGCTCCACCATAAGTGAGGCCTCCCCGGAGCCCCTGCATTCTTGAGCTCCTGTTTTCCCCGCCGCTGCTGCCCCCGCGGCCCCTCCCCCCCAGCACGACCAGCGTGACCGGCCCAGTCCAGCTCCCCTCCCCGCACCCGCCTCTCAGCTGTCCAGCCCTCCCCGACCCCTACTTAATGGCAGCCACTGCGGGGACAGGCGAGCAAGACCACTGTCAGTGAAATTGCTCTCCCACCCTCGAAGCTCCACCATTAAGTGAGGCCTCACACGAGCACCTGCATTCTTGAGTGTTGGTGTTCGAGGCCCTCCTCCACCCACAAGTTATATCTGCGCCTCATCCCTGGTGGTCCAGTGGGCCTCTATCTCCTTTCTCTCGCTCTGCTTTCCCTCTCAGTTTCACTCATTTTACCCTCATTTCAATCTCTCCCTCTCACTCTCCTATCTCTTTCCTCCACCTTTCTTGCACTTTTCTGCTTTTCTGCTTTATTCTGCTTTATTCCACTTTTTATTCCTTTTATTTCTCTTTTCCCTTCCCACCCGTTTTCCCCGCCTCTGCTGCCCCTGCGGCCCCTCCCCCCCAGCATGACCAGCGTGACCGGCCCAAACCAGCTCCCCTCCCCGATCCCACCTCCCAGCTGTCCAGCCTTCCCCGACCCCTACTTAATGGCAGACACGCAGCAGCCGAACGCAGCGGGCGCGCCGGGAACCCTGGACCTCTGCACCGCAAACGCTACCACCCAGCGGCACTCCATGCACTGAACACAGGCTGCAATACCACAAACAACTGCAAGCTAGCATCACCAGCCGACACCCACCGACCCTTCAGCTGTCACCACTGCCGGCACACCTACAGCACCGCCAGGAACACTGACCCAGCACAACCCGCCAGCAAGAACACACCCAAACCGAAGACCCTGCAATGCATCCTCCTCAATGCCCGATCACTCCACAAACATGCCACCGAAATCTGGGACCTCCTCGACAGCTCCGCCCCGGACGTAGCATTCTTCACCGAAACCTGGACCAACACCACCTCGCGACTGGTAATCACCATCGCCATTCCCCAAGGATACAAGAGCTCCAGGAAGGACCGCCCCACCCGCCCAGGAGGAGGAATCGCCATCATCCACAATCCTCCCTCCACCTGGAGACACTCTCTGACGAGCCCACAGACCTGATGGAACACCTTCACTTCAAGATACTAGCCAGCCCTACCACCACCGTCAGGGCAACCATCATCTACCGACCCCCTGGACTCTGCGGACCATTCGCCAACTTCATCACGGACATCATCTACCCGCATACCATCGCATCCACCAACTACACCCTGATGGGAGACCTCAACTTCCACCTCGACAATCAACTGGACCCCAACACCACATCCTTCCTGTACAACCTCCACAACATTGGACTCCGCCAGATCGTGACCGAACCCACGCACTCAGCAGGACACACCCTTGACCCCCTCTTCACAACAGGAAACTCCATCCCTTTCAGCCACACCACCGAAATCCCATGGAGAGACCACCAATGTGTCCACTTCACCTGGAGAACACCCACCATCCACAGGCACCAGCACCGGCACCCATAAAGAAACTGGACCAAAATCACCGACGACCAGCTCACCTCCCTACTCAGTAACTCCACCCCAATCATCGAGGAAGACGACAACACCAACACCGCAGCCCGAACTCTGCACAGATGGATCTCCGACAGCGCTAACACCGTAGCCCCCCTCAAGAAAAACAACAACATTAACGCCAAGAAAGCCAGATGGTTTACTATCAAACTTCAAGAGTCCAGACGCATGTACCCCCGCCTCAAAAAGGCCTGGAGGAACTCCAAATCCACAGAGGCCCAAAACGACTTCAGAACCGCCACCAACGTCCACCACCAACTCATCAGAAAAACGAGAGAAAAAGCGATTGAAGACAGAATCTCCACACACGCGCGCAACAGCAAAGAATTCTTCAGCATCATCAAGGAGTTCGCCCAACCCACCAGTGAATCTACTGACATCCCTCCCTCACAAGACCTCTGCAACAAACTCAACACCTTCTTCCACCTCAAAATCAAGAACATTTATGACAACTTCGACGAAGACAACCAACACACTGAACCCTCACCAGCCACCCCCGACACCTTGAAGCCAACGATTGACAACTGGACAGCCCTCACCACCAAAGACACACTGAAGAGAAATGAAGTCAATCCACTCCGGGGCCCCCATGGACCCCTGCCCCACCACATCTTCAACAGAGCAACTAACACCATCGCACCCATGCTCCGCCACACCATCAACCGCTCCCTGTCAAAAGCCTTGTTCCCTGATGATGGGAAACACGCTGAGATCAACTCCCTCCTGAAAAAGCCCTTTGCAGACATCCCCGACCTCAAGAACTACAGACCCATCTCCCTGCTCCCGTTCCGCATTGAGAAAGCTTTCAACAGCCAACTCGCCACCTTCATCGAAGAGCACAACATCCTTGACTCCTTCCAATCCGGCTTCCGAAAAAAAACACAGCACAGAAACCGCCCTCCTCGCCGCAACAGACGACATCCGATCCCTACTGGACAGAGGAGAAACAGTAGCCCTCATCCTCCTCGATCTCTCAGCGGCGTTCGACATAGTCGCTCACCGCACCCTAATACGCAGGCTCCACGACACAGGGATCCGGGACAAGGCCCTCGACTGGATCCACTCTTTCCTCTCTGGCAGAACGCAGTGTGTCAGACTCCCCCCTTTCCTCTTGGACCCTACAACAACCACCTGCAGAGTCCCCTGGGGGTCCTCCCTCCGCCCCATGCTCTTCAATGTCTACATGGCTCCGCTCGCCCCCATCATCAGAACCTACGGACTCAACATTGTGTCATACGCAGACGACACCCAAATCATCTTCTCCTTATCCAACGAACCCAACACCGCCAGACACAACTTTCAAAAAGGCATGGAAGCCTTCGCCAAATTGAGGAAAAGCAGCCGCCTAAAACTCAACACTGACAAAACAGAAGTACTCATCATGGGCCCAAACCCGGATGCCTGGAATGGCACCTGGTGGTCCCCGCCCTCGGAAGCCCACCCACCCCCACGGACCACGCACACACCCTTGGATTCATCCTGGCCTCCAAGCTCAAAATGGACTGCCAGATCAACTCCGTTGCATCCTCCTGCTTCAACACCTTCTGCCTCCTACGTAAGACCTTCAAATGGATCCCCCTCCAGCACAGAAAGACCATCACTCACGTCCTCGTCACCAGCAGACTCGACTACAGCAACGCACTCTATGCCGGAATAAACAAAGACCTCACCGCAAGCTACAAAACATCCAGAACGCCGCCGCAAGACTGTTCCTCAACCTGCCAAGACACTGCCACATTTCCCAGGACCAGTGCACACTCCACTGGCTCCCCATCAAGGCTAGTGTCACTTTCAAGATTCTCACCCACGTACACAAGGCCCTCCACGACACCGGACCAGCATACCTGAACAGCCAACTCAAATTCCACGCACCCCAAAAGACCCTACGATCAGCCCAGCTCTCCTACGTTGTGGTCCCCTTCACTAGAAAGACCAGATCGGGAGGCCACTCCTTCTCCTTCCTCGCGGCCTGATCCTGGAACGCCCTTCCGCTCCACCTCAGACAGACAACATCGCTCCCCATCTTCACGAGAAACATGAAAACCTGGCTCTTTGACAGACCCCGTCCTTGATGGACTGGAACCTGCACCCCCCAGCGCCTTGAGACCCTTACAGATGAGTAGTCGCACTCAACAAACACTTGATTGATTAACTGTTCTTCCCCAATTCTTTTTAGTCTATTGAGAGACAGGTTTAGCCGTGTGCCAGAGCTCATTTCATCAACACAAAAGTATACAGAGAGGGGCTGTGGGTTAGCTACCTCCAGCCAATGCAATTCATACTTTGGATCAGCCCACAGAGGTATTAGTGTGGTAAACTCCCAAAGTCAGGCTCCATTTTGATCATGTTAACTTAAACTGCCTGCTTTTGGTCTACTTTCAGCCTGTCATTATCTTTTTCAGAACTTGTGACAGCGTCATTTCATCTACACTATGACACTGCTATCACGTGAGGTGACAAAAGTCTCCCACAAGCTACATGATATCTACATCTCAAGGTCTGACAGTAGACGTGTAAAATAAACATGTTGTTCGAGTTGACTTATTTTCCTCATGCTGGTTTAGACCAGCTATATTTCAGATTTTTGGAATGTTCCCCAAGGTTGTATAAAGGTCAGTGGTCAACCCTATACAAACCCCTTGGATTGACCACTGAATTCGAGAGTCCTTCACACCCGGTTATTATGAAAGGTCCTGCCAGACTGCCGTATCAGCCACTCTTATGCTGTGTTGAGAGAAGCTGAATCCAGCTGATCGGGTGTTTTCCTTCTGAGGAACACTCTCTCCCAGCTGAAGTCTGATAACCACAGCTGGTGTGCTTTGAACAGGTATGCAGTGCGTTGAGCCCCAGGACAATCTGGGGGCAAATTAGCTATTCCATGCTTTCATAGTACAGTGCATAGAAGTAGCTTTAGGGTGGTAGGCCTGTAGGAACATTCTAATTCTGTTAGACTTGCTCATTTTATTTTTGCTGCTACCAAAACGCTTAAGTGCTGTTTTAATTATATTCTGTGCAGTTATTATTCGTGTACTTACCAGTAGGACAAGAGTCTTGGAAAAAAAACACTTGTAAACGTATATAGTGTCTTTTCTAAGTGCAAATCTTGAGTGTGCTATTCTAAAGAATGAAACTGGGGTTGAACCCCCACTGCATCCTCGAACCCTTTACATGACCGTTAGTAACCCAGAAAGCATGGACACACCACCAGCAGGCGTGCTCAGTTAGTTGAGCGGGGCTACAATAACCTGGTCTTCCCTTATCAAGCGATGGTCCATTGAGCGCCAAACATTCTCCTATGGGCAGGGAAGCCAAACCTTGTACACATGGGCCAGAGTCCCAGAATACGCAACATTGCTATGACTAGAGACACCATTACTTGTCTGCCAGTGCTCATGCTGTCAACACAAAATATATTAAAAAGGACCTTTGGGCTGCCTCCTTCATCCATTGCTTAAATAAACTGTCAATCATACTTTGGATCCACCCACAGGTATTATTATGGCTGAAGATACCACTGGATGTCTGAAAGGGCTCATGTCATCAATTCAATTTGTTTTACTTTAAGTGCTTTTGGTCATCCCTCTTCAGATATTATGGTGCCGATTCCGATCCTGTAAAACACGTGTACGAATCGTCGGACGGACCGTTTTCTCCGTCCGACGCTTACCCGGGAAAAAAACATTACAAACATGCAAGTACGATTCGTACGGCAACACCATTGCCGTACGAATTGCAAAAAACACCGACCCACAACACACATACCCACAATTCCGATCTGGGACACCGCGGACGTGACGTCCGGATGGAGTCAGGCAGCGTTACACGAACCAGCAAGTACGATCCGTCCCCACGTCACTCCGCACGGAGAATATTTTACGGCAGCCAAAAAGTGCCGGGAAATCAGGACGACGCGCAGAAGGATATAAGAAAACAGCACCAAATGCACCACTCAGCCTATATAATTTAAATGAGTCCAAATCATTAAGGTTGTTCTTTTTCCAAAAACTTCTTCTTTATTATGCAGTTTAACATGCAATCTTTTAAGACTTCCAACAACAGCGAAAGCAGCCGACGCGTTTCGTCCACCTTTGGACTTCTTCAGGGCTGCAACAAATATGTACACAAAAGGCAGTATAAATGACACACATAAGGAACAAACACGAGCAACAAATTTAACACAGTTGAGAACATTAAAAACATTATAAACACATATCCAAAACAAAAAGACATGATCATCAATGTGTTTACTTCAGTCAAATTAAAAAAGTTATTATTACAGGTCTGTCTAAAATGTCATAAGGGCAATCAATAGTACATACAGTAAAAATTAGTATTTGGCGACATCATGTCTGTGACATATTATAGACACTCGGAATTGCAAACGAATGCATTTGGAAAACATATGAGCACTCCTCTCAACATGTCACATTTCAAGAGGCCCATGACAATTGTTATATTAAAAGATTAAGAAACAAGCCGGAAGGGGACACAGGAAAAAAGAGGACACCTCTTCACCCAGAGCTTAATGTGAAAATCATGCAGCGGATTTCAAATTGAGAAACCTGCAGGGTAAAGTGGTATATAAGGTGACGACGGCATGAAAGTAGAACCCTGGATGGTGGTCCCACCTAAACCCGAAGGAGACAAAGAGAGGCAATAAGGACTACAGAAGGAAAAGAAAAAAGATTTTTAATAAGTATATACCCACCAAAAACAGTGGGTTGAATGTCAACCTTGTGTGGTTCTTTTTTTAAAATTTTTACTTTCTTCGAGAATCTTGCTACTTCAATTTGTAGTATATCCCAGACTGGCAAACCAAATCCCTGGAAGGAAAAGAGGGTCACACAAGGGGCAGTGTAGAGACGCAGGGTCATCTTGTGTAGCTGCGAAGATATATGAGTCATAATAAACTCCTACTTACTATTTTAAGAACAGATTTTATGAAACGAGTTAGAAAGGTTCAAAGTCTGTTGACATCAGTCTTACGAATTAGTGTGTTGATGTATCTATACGGTAACTCCTCCAATAATAAGGGCGAGTGTATCCTATAATGAGATACCTATGAGAAAAAACATATATGATGCATACTTCATCAGAGAGTTGGACGTTACAGTTCCAGCAAACATGTGCCTAGCTGCTTATGAAGAGGGAAATCACAAACATCCTGGGAGCTATGTGATCAATAACTCAGCATGTTATCGTTAGCCTAAGGTGAAATGGGAAAACTAATATACTAAGTAGTGAGAAGTGTGATGACCTATAGCTATCTGAGTATCAAGTCAATTGCAATCACAACCAAACTAAGCCCACCAAGTCGTGCAGCTAAGGTATGAAAAATACCCTATGTTCCTTGCCAGAGGGAGCTTACAACTACATGAAATATTAGCCTCAGTAAAGCGAGACGAGAACAAACTTACCCGATTCAGTATCCAGATACGAGTAAAGGGAGGCACCGGCCCCGTCCGATAGCAGCAGCATCCATGAATGAAAGTACCTGTTTATAAAGCGTTTGTAACAGGTGAGAGGGAAAACACCTGATCGTAATCCCCAACTGCGGGAATTTCAAATCCCAAGCCGAGCGTTGCCGGAAGCAAAGGAGTTTGGCATGTTGGCCGCCATATTTGAACGGTGAAAGAGAACCACATATCAATATATCGAGTTGAAACGGAGACGGGTTATTCCCATTCCCATATGTCAGTGATTTCCATAAAACAATCCTGTAATACTACACTGAAAGTGCGGGACTAACAGACAGCCGTACAATCCATAACGGAGCAAGAAAAAAAAAGCGATGTGGGAGGTAGCTGTATCTCCAGTGTCCAGAGATTTGATAAAAATAAACAAAAAGAAAACCCAAGAGATGAAGCAATACACTCCAAAGGGCGTATTGAATCACAGTAACTATTCAAGCAATGCCTAAAACACCGACCCACAACACACATACCCACAATTCCGATCTGGGACACCGCGGACGTGACGTCCGGACGGAGTCAGGCAGCGTTACACGAACCAGCAAGTACGATCCGTCCACACGTCACTCCGCACAGAGAATATTTTACGGCAGCCAAAAAGTGCCGGGAAATCAGGACGACGCGCAGAAGGAGCAGCTGTACGCGACGGACAGCCATGGACCCCAACCTACGTGTCATCCCGGCCCTCATAGCAGTCCACCTGGTGTACAGGAACTGACGCAGACGCCGCAGGTCAGAACAACACCCAGGGGCAAAGGGGGGGGCAGGGGCAGGATACACAACCCCCACCCTAGTTAAAAATCATACATGCCCTGTACATACCTGACCCCCAGGGCCTGGTCACTTCGGGGGGCGGGGGCGTCTCCACCAAGGCCTGCGTCCGCCACAACGGAAGTCGGCATTAGGGGTGGGCGGAATTTGCGGAAGCGACTTCCGAAAATTATCGCGAAAATGTTAAAAATCTCCGCAAACAAGCAGAAATATCGCGAAGATGCGGAAGTTTTTTTCCGGCATGTTCGCGAGATTTTCTGCATGGTTGCGGGTCGCCAACTTACCCATGTGGTTGCTTGCGGGCGCGGCCATCTTGTTTTCAGTTGTCTCGCGGTGCATGATCGCGAGAAAAAAGACGTGATCGCGCGACGCATGACGTCACTGCGGACGCGAACTGTCGCGAGACAGCGCAAATGGCTAAAACAATACAACATCTCATGGAGAACGCGACCGGATTGGGAAAACTTGTCAGCGAACGCGGGGATTCAGGTAAGGCGATCGCGCGCGCGCGAGAATGTATTATTTTACAGCGCGAGCAAGAACCAAATTATCGCAAAGCTGCGGAATGCGGAAATTTTGACATTTCCGCGCTCTCCGCGGAACGCGGAAATGCCAAATTATCGCAAATTCCGCGAACGGAACGAAAATTTTGCCCAGGCCTAGTCGGCATGGACGCGAACCGGCAACACAACAATTGCGGTACGCTCTTAAGGCGTGGGTACGGGTCGTACCACGCCCACCCCTATGTCACCCCAACAATGGCGGCACGACCCGTACCCACGCTCTCAAGGCATGGGTACGGGCCGTACCGCCATTGTTGGGGTGACGTAGGGGTGTCCGTGGAACGACCCGTACCCACGCTCTCAAGGCATGGGTACGGGCCGTACCGCCATTGTTGGGGTGATGTAGGGGTGGGCGTGGTACGACCCATACCCACGCTCCCAAGGCATGGGTACGGGCCGTAACACAATTGTTGGGGTGACGTAGGGGTACGGCCCGTACCCACGCCCGTGGGTATGGGTCTTACCACGACCACCCCTACGTCACCCCAACAATGGCGGTACGGCCCGTACCCATGCCTTGAGAGCCTGGGTACGGGTCGCACCACGCCCACCCCTACGTCACCGCAACAACGGTGGTACGGCCCGACCCATGCCTTGAGAGCGTGGTTACGGGTCGTACCGCCATTGTTGGGGTGACGTAGGGGTGTCCGTGGTACGACCCGTACCCACGTCCCAAAGGCATGGGTATGGGTCGCACCACGGCCACCCCTACGCCACCCCAACAATGGCGGACTGGCCCATACCCATGCCTTGAGAGCGTGGGTACGGGTCGTACCACGGACACCCCTACGTCACCCCTACAATGGCGGTACGGCTCGCACCCACGTCCCAAAGACATGGGTACGGGTCCTACCGCCATTGTTGGGGTGACGTAGGGGTACGGCCCATACACATCCCTTAAGGACGTGGGTACGGGTCGTACCACGCCAGTGGACAGACACATAGGGGAGTGTGGCCATCAGCCCCAGCAGTGCCCAGACATATGAGGGGTGGGTGCAGAGTCCTCCCAGCAGTGCCCAGACATAGGAGGGGTGGGTGCAGAGTCCTCCCAGCAGTGCCCAGACATAGGAGGGGTGGGTGCCTATCACTCCCAGCAGTGCCCAGACATAGGAGGGGTGGGTGCAGAGTCCTCCCAGCAGTGCCCAGACATAGGAGGGGTGGGTGCAGAGTCCTCCCAGCAGTGCCCAGACATAGGAGGGGTGGGTGCCTATCACTCCCAGCAGTGCCCAGACATAGGAGGGGTGGGTGCAGAGTCCTCCCAGCAGTGCCCAGACTTAAGGGTGGGTGGGTGCAGAGTCCTCCCAGCAGTGCCCAGACATAGGAGGGGTGGGTGCAGAGTCCTCCCAGCAGTGCCCAGGCATAGGAGGGGTGGGTGCCTATCACTCCCAGCAGTGCCCAGACATAGGAGGGGTGGGTGCCTATCACTCCCAGCAGTGCCCAGACATAGGAGGGGTGGGTGCAGAGTCCTCCCAGCAGGGCCCAGACATAGGAGGGGTGGGTGCAGAGTCCGCCCAGCAGTGCCCAGACATAGGAGGGGTGGGTGCAGAGTCCTCCCAGCAGTGCCCAGACATAGGAGGGGTGGGTGCAGAGTCCTCCCAGCAGTGCCCAGACATAGGAGGGGTGGGTGCCTATCACTCCCAGCAGTGCCCAGACATAGGAGGGGTGGGTGCAGATTCCTTCCAGCAGTGCCCAGACATAGGAGGGGTGGGTGCAGAGTCCTCCCAGCAGTGCCCAGACATAGGAGGGGTGGGTGCAGAGGCCTCTCAGCAGTGGACAGAGACATGGTGGTGTGTACACCATCCTACAAGTATCAAAAATCCATGGGTGCATGAAGGCATACGCAAAGAGCGACTATATTGAGAGTGGCATGTCAACACATCAGTGACAGCAGTGTCCTACTCCCATGATGGTGGATGACCATCCACCACTGCATGACACACCACATGTGGGTGTGATGACAAATGACACATGCTCACCCACCCCTGGCGCTGGCAGCACAATACACACACTGAGAGCATGCCTCAAGACTGTACATTCATGTGCCACCCTACTAAACTAAGAGAGCCAAAGGGAACACACACTGTCACGCACATTCCAGGACTGATAGGAATGTACAGGTGCTGGGGCAGCCAACAAGTTGTTGCCTCCCATGGAAGGAAAAGGGTGGAGTACCCACAGATACAATGCCCACAATTGTCAGACAGGTGCCCAAAGACCCTGCCCAACACGTAACACATGTGTGCGAGGCTGGGAGTACACACATGCATAGTGCGTAAAAGGGAACATGTCCACAGGAAGTCATGTCAATATACTCCATACACAAGTACAGTGACCACCAAGGGGGCCAGAAATGATGCAGGTGGAGACATTGCTGAGCATGCATGGCCAAAGTTGAATGGATCTGTCACACACCCAGGAAATGTAGACAGTGCCCAGCACAACAATTGGGAAACACCCTGCAGGGAAGATGTCAGGGTCCACAGAGGAAGGAACACACCTAGGGACAATGTCACCATACAGTAAGAGCTTACATGACCAAAGATTATTTGCTGAGACCTTGTGATGGCACACAGATACCAAGAGCCACCCCATGAGACCCCATGAGCAGCACACTAAAACATTTCCCAGACACCTAACACATTATCAACACCCCAAATCATGGAGCAGCAGCACCAGCAGCAAGACCAGAAAAGCATTAGTGTGCAAATGAAAAACAAAAAGCTTTATTCAGCATAAAAAAAATATTGGATTAGAAATGTCCACTATATACAAGGCCCATAGGCCAGGCCATGTGCAAAGTCCTGGTGGGGGACACTTCGGGACGTGTCTCCCCTAGCTTGCCTGCACAGTTCACTCCTCCATATCATCCACAGTAGGGGGGCATCATGTGGGGGGAAGGACCAGGCACCGCAGGGACAGGAGGGGGAAGGGTAGGTGTGGTGGGTGCAGGGACGGACGACTCCACCACAGGGGGTGGGGCAGCGCCAAAGGTTGATGCGAGCTCGGCGCTGTACACGTCAGCCAGTTCTTCAAGCATCTCCCCTGCACCCGGAGAAACAACAGGCCCCAAGGAGGGGGGGTGGTCGGAGGGATGGGTAGCAGCGCTACTGGGGGAGGTTGTTGACAGGGGGGGGAACTCAACTACCCTGGGCGGGTACTGCCTCCACCGCTTGCGGGGTGGTGCCACACTGGGGCTGAAGGACACACTGTCCACTAAGGACTCCTTATCCGACTGTTGCCCAGAAGAGCTAAGGGGAGTGGTCTTGGAGGAAGTGGGTTGTGAGGACTGCACACTCCCACTGTGGCTGCGTGGCTGCTGTTTGCCCCCCGACCCAGTGGCTGTGCCTACTTCCCCCTGTGTGTGCGTGACTGGAGGTGTGCGCTTGGCCTTCCCTGGTGGTGTGCTGCCTGTGTCTGGTGGGGTGCGTGCATGGGGACGTCTGGGTGTGCGTGGGACAGGCATGGGAGTGGGAATTGTGGATGGTGCAGGGGTAGGGGGGTGAAGGGAGCGCTGCTGGAGATCCACTGCTGCAGCCAGTGACGTGTCTATGGACCTCAGCAACATGCGTTGCTCAGACATCGCTGCTGACATGCCCTCCATGTACACCACCATCTGTGTCAGCAGTCTGGTGTGGCCATGGACGACATTAAGGAGCGATGTCTGACCAACCTGCAACTGCCGCAGGATGTCCACAGACTTGGCATTGACGGCAGCAGGGGAGACAGGGGCAGGGGGTGCTTTGCCTGGCACGAAGGAGACATGTTGTTGCCTAGCACGGACATGAGGGACCTGAGCAAGTGGGAGGGCAGTGATGGGAATGGAGGGGGCGGCGAGAGATGGAGTGCTGCTTTCAGCTGTGGGAGCAGCCTCCGCCCCCTCTGGGAGCTCAGCCTCGGACCCGTCTGCGTCATAGTCGGTGGTGGGACTGGACAGGTCCTCCGCCTGACTCCCCTCGCCCTCCATGCCACTTGCTACGCCAGACTCCCCAGCACTGGTGGCACCAGTGCTGGATCCCTCCTCCACGTCCGTGCCGGTGTCTCCCTCGGTGTCCCCCGACGATGGTGTGGGCAAGGTGAAGAGACAGGAAATAATCAGACACCTGTATACATATGACACATGAGTCCAAACTACATAGGTCACAGTGCATAGCATGAAAAGCATCATGAGTAACATCTGCAATACTACGCACATATGTAGGCCCTGCACTACACAGTTGGTTGACCCACCATGCCACCTTGAAACAATGGAGAGCATGACACAACAGCAAAGAACTTGATATCGAATTATACAGAGAAGCTAGTGTCTGTGGACAGTCGAGCACAGCATCTGGACCACACACCGCTGCCAAAAATGGATGAGCAGGAACCATGTCTTTTAACTTTTGACACATGCTGCAAAGCACAAACATTAAACCCTGCACAACATGACTGGGTCAATACTTGTTGAGTGTCTGTCCAGACTATCATCACACACAGGGCAGACCTGGCAAGTAGACAAATAAGGTTTGGACATGTAGGCCTTGCCCGCACAAACCCCCCCTACCTGAGACAATGTGATTGTGACAGAGGAAGGACTTACACCTCTTAATCAGGGATCACAGAAATGTGCTCCATTAAATCATAATAGCACTCAAACTACCCCTCGTGGGGCTGACCACACATATTATTGACAAACAACCATCATCAGATAGTTGTACACAGACACTGGCCAGTGTGAGGTTGCACAGGCCACATTGGGTCACCCTGTACAGTGGACACATGTAGCACACTTTACGTAATTACAAATGAGGCCAGGGTACAATGCCACAGAGCCCAACCTATGCTGAAGACACAGAGAATGTCCACATTTTTGGCTGACACACATGATACCCAGGGAGAGGTGCCCCAGGGGACTGTAGTGGCCACACTCCTCCATGGTCCTGTATGGATATGACTGCAACAGAAGCGAACGTCCCTGCACTATGCACATCTCACACTCATGCACATCATGTCTGAGTGCAACACATTGCTCATGCATGCTGTAAGGCAGCACACTTTTAATACACACTCCTATGTCGGGACTCAGCAGCAGTGCCAACTAACATGGACCCCACAATGACTGAACTGGCCAGGGCACAGGCAAGGTTCCAACACATGTCACAGACCACCCCCACACATGATGCTGCAAGCATTGGGCACTTGGATTAACTGGCAGCCTAGTTAACCTTGTGCAAGAGTGACTACCCACAGACCTGGGAACACATGTCAAGGAGGGGAAGGGAGGATGAACAGCACGGGTTGACTTTGTTGAACTGGATATGCACAGCACATATTAACCCTGGCAGTGTATCCATGCAACTGGGCACTTCCAAAAGCTGCTGACACACAACAAACACACGTGTACCTACCCCCTTCCTGCTGCTGCTTCTCCATTAAGCGCCTATCCAAGTCAGGGAAGACCACCGCCAGCACACGCTTCATGATGTGGGTCAGGCGCCGGCGCCCACGGTTCTTCTTCCCCTCAGGTGAGTCCCCCAGCAGGACCCGGGCGATCCTCCTGGTCCAGCACCGGATATCCTGCCAGCTCTTCCTCACCTGGGACAGGCGTCGCTTCCGACCCTCCACCGACCTCACGTCACTGACGGCTTCCCTCCAAATCACCCCCTTGGCATAGGCGCCTACCTGTGAGGATGAGAAAGTGAGACTACTTAAATATACAGACAGTAGAACAATTTGGCTGGTTTGAACAGGGCATAGTATGCAGCAGAGTCATTGCACCTTTGTCATGGGGACATTCTCCTCTGGGGAAGGGAAAATGCACTACGTGGCATTGAAAGTACACAGGTGGAATGAGGGGTGCGACACATACAATGATCATGGCTCACACAGTGCATCACAAGCTGCACCAGGATTATGTACAGCACCTCACGCGTGTACGGACCGTATCACCATGGCGTACGCCTACGGCGACACAACCATAGTGAGACGGACCCTACACACGCGTGTACGGACCGTATCACCATGGCGTACGCCTACGGCGACACAACCATAGTGAGACGGACCCTACACACGCGTGTACGGACCATATCACCATGGCGTACGCCTACGGCGACACTACCATAGTGAGATGGACCATACACATGCCCTCAGAACGTGTGTACGGTGCGTTTCACACCTTACACTGGTGACAGGCGACACACAGAAAAGAATTGAGCTGTCATACTTGGCCAAGGCTGGACATCAAGTCATTGTCAGTGCAGTCCTACATGTCTCGGGCCTAGGTGTGTCAGGCTGTGATGTGGCACATATCTCCTCCTGTTTGAACCCAATAGATGTGTGATGAGCTGTGTACACATGTCATGTGTGATGGTGCACCATGTGCCACACATCCCCTTCACACATTTGACATGTGTGCATGTAGTACAGACTTGTTGAGCAATGCGTCACTGCCATGGCACAGTCACCAACACCCGCAACTGTCCCCTGATGCCAGGTACACGGATACTTACACCTGACATGTGACTACCGGCGTTGCACGATGTGACTATGTCATGTGTGTGTAATGTGTCCCCATTAGCTTGCTGTTGTTGTTCCGTCAAATGCATCTGCAGTTGCTGCATCCAACATGTGCCTGTGTGTAGATGGTCATGGCACACTATTATGCACACCAGGACACATGTGGAAGTAGACGTAACGTGTGTATGTATGCATCGAACATGGACTTGCGAGACAAGGACATATGAATGTAGTATCAATGTATGTGTGATCAGTCTTGACATGTACCCCTTCATGGCAAGGTGTGTGGTCTGTCCTTTTTTCAGGGACATGTGACCTGTGCCTCCAGTGTTCCACAACCTGTCTGTATGATTAAACATCCTTCTTCTGCACATATGTGGATGTCTGTCACTCCTGTAATGCGTCTGCCTGTTCACTTACACTGGCCCACAGCTAGTTACATGCCATGTAATGTTGAACTTGAGAATCCACATTTGTAGCTGGCTCTTGGTAGGAGTGTCACCTGCCTGGCATACGTGTCCAGGATATATTGCACAGACCTGACTCTGTATGTAGCAAATGTGTATTGGCTGTTTAACATGTGCTCAGTACATTGACGTTGTTGTACTCTACTCACTCTTCGTTGTCCCTTCCAAATTACTGCAGGGCTCCGCCTCTCCCCCGACCGATGCCAGACTTGGCTGCCCTGAGGGAACGTGACTGTATACGCCGCTACCGCTTCACCCAACGGTTGATTGCGAACTTGACAGCAAGGCTGGCACCACACCTCCAACCGCTACACAGGTATCCCACTGCACTGACACCCATGATGAAGGTGATGGCAGCCATACATTTCTTTGCCATGGGTACGTTTCAACATACCATAGCTCAAGTTGGTGGCATGTCCCAGACCATGTTCAGCCGTGTCCTGCATGATTTTATAGAGGCCATGTTGGTTCACCTGGATGAGTTCATTCAGTTCCCAACTCCTGAGCAGTTGACAGGTGTCTAGGGTGACGTCTACGCCCTGGGAGGGATGCCCCATGTCATTGGTCTATTGATGGGACACATGTGGCTTTGGTATCACCACAGGCACAGGAGGTAGCCTATAGAAACAGAAAACATTACCACTCCATTAATGCCCTTGTGGTGTGTCTTGCTAACATGGTGATTTCCTATGTCTGTGCTCGTTTTCCAGGATCAGCACACGATGCCTACATCATGAGGCGTAGCAGGGTGCCTGAAATGATGCTGCAGCTGCGCAACGAACGAGCATGTCTTGTTGGTGGGTATACTCTGTAAGTCCTGTATTGAGCGTCATCTTTCAGTTTTACTGCTTCTCCTGACCCACTTCTGTCCATGATGTTTCCATGTAGGGGACTCTGGCTATCCCAACAAGCCATGGCTGATCACGCCTCTCCGCAACCCCAGAACGGCTGCCGATCACCGGTACAACAACGCCCATGGGCGGACCAGGTGAGTGATAGAGAGGACTTTTGGCCTCCAGAAGAGCCGATTCCGGTGCCTCCACAAGACCGGCGGCGCACTCCCATATGCACCGGTGAAGGTCTGCAAAATCTTCCTCGTGTGCTGCATGTTGCACAACATGGCAGTGGAGAAAGCTGTGCCACTCATCCTGGATCCGGATAAGCAGGAACATCCACCCGTGGAGGATGAGGGGCTTGGTGATGAGGCAAGTGATGTCGAGGAGGAGGAGGAAGAGGACATCCGGAGTCGGCTCATACGCAACTTCTTTGCTTAAGGGTGAGTTGCAGTGTCTGAGTGTGCACGCATTGAGCCTTGTGTGGCATGTGTTGCAATGTGTGGGTCCATCTGCATGTATGGCAAGTGAGTCAGAGGTGTGTTTGGATGTCTCACTCGAGTGATGGTGTAATAAAAGAATGTCTTTCCCGAGGAACTATTTTCACCTCGCATGTTGACAACCTGATACGTGTCGACTACATGCCCATGCATAGGGATGTGCCTCTTTTGGCTCACTTCTTGTGTGTCTCTCATCCCCAGGTATTTGCGCATGCTGTCTGCTGGTGGCATTGTTGTGCTCCTGCTAATCCGCATGAATACAGCAACGTGTGCTGAATCAGCGTAACATGCACGGACATGTCGGAAAACCTCCTTAGGGTAAGGGATGCAGCACAGCTTTTTGAGTGTGGTATTTGTTTGGAATGTGTGTGCACCGCTCCTGTTCATGTTTGGTTACTTTGCATACATGTTGAATCACCATGGGGCACATGACATGGAGCTGGATTCACCTGAATTGATAGTCACACTTGGTGACAGTCATCTGTAATGTGATTGTGGATTGTGCTGAAGGCATCAATGTGTGTAACACTGCCCTCGGAAACATACGGGATGCACCGGGTTCACATAGTGTGGGACATCCCCATTAGCGGCCCAATGGTGAATAGAAGCCTCTCTGTGAGCAGCACGGGGTGTTTGCCTCAAACCCGTCACTTGTGTGCCAGTTCTATGGATTTCCTGCATCTGTGGTGCAAAGGGGGGTGCCAGTGTAGGTCCCACATGTTCATCCACATGACCTGTGCATCTGTTAATATGGATGCATTTGCCTTCTGGCAAACATGACTAATAAAGGTGTCCCTCAGCCTCCAAGGTGCCTCCTCTCTGTCAATGCTGGTCTCTTGCCACTGTGCATGCGGCATGTCTGGCATAGTTAGGCTGTCCGGAATTCGGTTAAAACCGACTCTCCCCGACACTACCCTACCGGGTGAAAATCATCTGACTCGGTTTAAACCGAGTTTCACAGATTTTTCGCATTCGTTGCACTGCTTCATTTGTTGCACTGCTTGGCCACTTGAGGGCGCCAAAGCAGTACAAAACATATTGAGACGGGCTATGGTTGGTCGCAGAACAGAGGTCAGGCTACGGGCGACACGGCGGACACCGATTTTACAATCCGGGCAATGAATGAATGAGTGTCTTTTATATAGCGCGCAGATACTGCGAGTGTCGCGGCGCTCGGCTTGAAAGTACAGGTGAAGAGGGGCAGAGTCCCCAAAGGTGTCCCAGAGTCCTCAAAGCCTAAAAAGATGTGTCTTCAGAGCCGTATGAAGGGAATTCCTCGGGAATGAAAGATAGCAGCGACAGAGCGCAATGAACACGGGGAGAAGGGAACGATGCACAGCAGACGCATCTATTGCATGTGTGCTAAAGAATTCTTCGTGTTACACAGATCGGCCTTTTCTTCCAATGTTGCCATGGATACGGGCAGGCGCGCAACACCCATTGGACTCACAGGGCTTCAGCCCCCCCCCCCCCCGTCGTGTGTGGCAGCCCGGGATGAGACACCTTCCCGGGCAAAAAAGCAGCCGCACCCGAGCACTTCACATGTCTTTAAAAGACCATTTGCATGTTAATGAGGCCTCGCTGTTGTTTCACCCCTTCTAAGAGCCCCTGCAGCTCCACTCTGCCTATTGCTTAAAGTTCAGCCCCCCCCCGAAATTTTTGCTCAGCCCCCCCCCCGAAATTTTTGCTCAGCCCCCCCCCCCCCCCCCGAAATTTGGCTCTAGTTGCGCCTCTGATATCTTGTATATCACGTGGTTCATCGAGTAGTTTAATCTGACACACGTGTCTCTTCGGTGGCGTGTCAGTCGTAGTGTTGTTTAAGGCGCTATATTTAGCAACTCGTAAAACGGCGCTGATGTGCGTCCTGCTAATTCGGATCTGAACTCTCCCGGCTAAACTAATGTCTTCATCCTGCACCATTTGTTCAATAACGGTGAACCACCTGTCACTGCAGCAAACAATCAAACCACCCGTTGATTAACATTTTATGATTGCTGCAGCTGCCTAAATAGTATGAAACATATGCACATCTCTCTCGGTTAGTCTGTTTTCACTTTCCAGCTCTCAGATTAATGACTGAAAAATAGTGTGAAACTGTTTCACAACCAAATTTGTGAAACCGAAAGGGCAGCTGACACTGTTTATAAATTCTTTATGGAAATCTGAGCACAGTTGGAACTAACACAGAATAATGTATAGCTATGCCTGTTGTGTTTATTGCCAATAGAGTGGCCGACTAGGAGATTAAATACCGACCACATCTGGTGTACGAGTGTTAGTTTCTTTTATTAACTATAAATCCCATATCTAGCTTTTATTTAACCCCTCCCACATGTCACAGTCAAGCCACGCAGAGGATACGTCCAGAGGTGGATCACTTCTGAGTAGCCTAATAATACCCCCCCGAAATTTTTGCTCAGCCCCCCCAAAATTTTTGCTCAGCCCCCCCCCCCCCGAAATTTGGCTCTAGTTGCGCCTCTGGATACGGGCGCTAAGTATTGGCGACAGTCAAGGAGCGCTGGCACTTGTTTACAGAACACACTTGGAAGAGCTACAATAATAAAGCCAGCGCGAAACAGGATAATACATTTAAAAAATGAGAACAGTGGACCGGGGCTAATTTGATTGGTCAATGACTTATTTTCTAGAGCTTAATGGTCATCTACAAACATGCATTAGGTATGTATTTAAAAAGAATGGGTCCTGTTGGGCATGTGGCAAGTGTGCAGGGAAAAGCACACAGAGAGGAGAGTGCAATACGGCGGAATGGGAAGGAGGCCCACGGGCAAGAAAGAATATAGCGCTGAGAAACGCACATGTGGGAGGTAACTGGAACACACCTGCACTCTCATGCCAACATTTCGGAAGAGCAACGTGGGAGATTGGAAAAAACAAAAAAAATCGGGAGAATGGGTTACTGTCATGTGTGGGCTTTGGAAGTGTGCTGCTGCAAGATCGGACATTTGAAGCGCAAATGCACGTTTTTTTCGTACATTTCAGAAGCATGGAGCGCAATGGCAGGAAGAGAGAGGGTGGTGAAAGTGTTGTGCACTGACCTGGCAGGTTGCTGCCAGTGCATAAACCCCCCCCCCGTGTGTGGCAGCCCTGGCTGAAACAGCTTCCCGGATACACACCCAGCTGCCCCCAGTACTTCGCAGGTCTTTTAAAGACCATTCGCTTGTTAATGGGGCTCTGTTGTTTTTTCACCCCTTCTAGAGCCCCTGCATCGCCACTCAGACTATTGCTGGAAGAATTAGCACGTCACACAATACCAAGTCTCAGGACAGACCCCCTGTCTTTGCCCAAGAGTCAGCCATGGCACAAACGAATTGCTGCCCACTAAGCTGCCAAAGGAGAAAGGGATAACCTCATGGATAAACCGTCTCTTAAAAAATCCAGAATTTTAAAGGGATCACCAGAGATAGGATCTACATATGATTTCTCATACCAGGAAGAAAAATTGGCCCTATGTTTTGCATAGCATTTAAGAGACGAGGGTTTCTTAGCCAAATGGATATCACATGCCACTTTCTTTGAACACTGTTGCAACCTGGACCTCTCAATTTCCAGGCCACCAACCCCAGTTGGTAGAACTACTCATGAGTCAACAACAGAAAACGAAGCGCCGAGGATGAAGAGACAATGGCAGATGGGGAAGAATTGCCAACTGTATCAGAATGAGTTAATGTGAATGATACTATAAGAACCTCATGCCAACTTCGTAATAGTGGAAGGTATGGAAGATGCTTAAGTAATGGTATACAAAGCACAAAAGGGGCATGAACCATTCTGAGAAAACTACAAAATGATTCTCTCGTTTTGGGACAGTCGTTCTTGGGCATGAGAGTCTAGGAGTGATTACTGATGTTTAGTGCACTGCTCTGTCAAGCAGTTTCTAAGTACCAAGATCACATTTGAAGTTGACAGTAAGGGAATCAAACATTTAGAAGCAGAACAGGGAAAACATGGTCATCAGACTTCTATGGCTGAAGGAAGTCGGTGCATAAATATATGAATAATTGCAAATATTCTCAATTTTCTGTGAGAAATGGTGATAAACAAAGATGAAAAACCATTCTAATTATTTTACCCTCATTCAAATTGATGATAAAAGTATAGGAAACTGGACCCACTATCTTTATATTAAGCATTCTTAAATATTTAGAAAATAATACAACTAAAGGAAGTCTCTTTGGCTGAAATTTGTGAGTCCTGATATCATGGCCATGTGGGCTGGCAGTAGAGACATTTAAGTGGCATTTAGCCAAGATAGTATACGTGTAGTGCTGCTTGGAAGAGGGATCAGAAAACATTCTCTCTTCAAGTGGTTCACTTTGCAGTGATATTGAGACATCCAAGACTGAATCATGCCTAACTTAAATAGGAATGTGTGTGACATTTGTATAATTTACTTGCAAAATTTCAGAAAAATTATGCTTACGTACATACAAAACCAGCATTTAGCGCCAAATTTGACTTGTAAAAATGTATTTTAACGTCATATACACTGTACATAGACTGTCTATATTCCATGCACTAATTAAGAAAGCAAACAATAATAAAAGCAAAGCGTCCCATAAACACCGGTAAAACACCGTTTCAGTTGTTTTTTATAGCGCGAAAATTAGTAACCACTGAAAAGCACTGTTTTTTGGAGGTATTGAAATCACTGGAAAACACTGAAAAAACACCACTAGAATTTACCAAAAATAGAAACTGAAAACAGGAAAGCCTAGGCATAGTTATCACAGATTGTGCATATGAGTCTATGTGTAGAGTAGCAAGATGCAAGCTGTTTGTCAGGGATTATGATATGTATTGTGCCTGATGTACATGGCTGTGTGGGTATTTTGGCATCTCAGTCCCCACAACGGCCACTTTGCTGCATGTGCATCCATTGTCTGTGTGTGTGCCATGTTGAACCAGACACTCATTCCTTATCATAGACCTTTTGCAGTACTCCTTTCTGACATGCTTGTGTTTGCGTGCAACTTGTGGCATGGTTTTCAGGACATGGCGCCTGCTGCTGCAGGCCCTGCAGCAAGGGCACACAGAGTTTCTAGATTTGCCCTCACATACACGCCTCCAAGTCGCACACCCCTTCCTCCCTCCACCCATTCATTTTGGTGTAATCTGCTTGTGTGTGATACAGTTGCGGTGGCAAAGGCTGGACCGTCTGCACATGCTACGTGCACATTGCACGTGCCTTATGTCCTTGCATGTGCCAGATCACGCCACACCATGATGTTGAGGCCACCCACCAAGCAGTGTCCATCCAATACATCTGTTGCATGCACTCAGGCATGCACTCATCGGCCACACGACACCTTTGCATGATGAGTGTGCAACTCCAACTGCCTACACAGCGCTGGCACGCCTTCCAGGCCCTGTCACACCAACCAGGTCATGTCCCTCCTACTCCCCACCAGCTCTGTACCCCTACAAGGCCATGGGAGTGGTACTCCAGGCCTCTGCATGTAGTGTGGTGTCGTTGTGGGACACATGGCACAGGTATCATGTCTCAGCGTGTCAGTCTACAATGTGTCCTGGATCCCCCTCTACACCATGACATGCGCACTGCATCTCATCATAATCTGGTGTCCCACTGCCAGCCAGGTGCTCCCCACCCTCCCCAAAGACGCAGTCCTTGCCAGTTGTCATTTTGACTAATGCATGGTATCCATTGGCAGATGGCTGAACATCGGCCACCTGATGCTGGACTTGTACACGACTGAGGTGTTCATCTGCGGATTGTCCCCTTACAGCTGGGTCAACTGCTTGTGTCGCACCCGCAAGGGCCCTGCACAGGCACACAGTGTCCACGCACACAAGCTGGTGTGCATCATGGATTGCTTGCTCACATGTGCTATGCTGATCACCAGCATCTGTACCTCAGGCTTCAGCACACTCTGCATAATGCACAATATCCACAGTTCGATCCACCTCAAGGCAAGCCAGACCATCCCCCAGGTCAACTACAACATCCGTGTCTAATCCTACCCTGCACTCTACGGATAAGTACGTTACAACTCCCATGAGACTTGTCCACATACAGGGCGCATCTGCACTGCTCTGCTTCAACATCGGGCGAGCCAGCCACATCACCGTCCAACAGAGATAGGAGCAATGGATCAGTGTCAGCTGCAGGATGACCTTCACAATCCACGCCCACACTCAGGATGCAGCCCACGACCACGACCCCAACACAACCTTCTGGCACTGTCATCCAAGACCCCATTGTGCCATCTCCATGCATCCAACCTTGGCCTGGCCACCATTCTCCACATCCACCTGACTCCTGCATGCAGGACATAGTTCTCCCACCTGGCTACACATACCTGGGATTCCCACCCCAGGACACTCCACATGATCCCTGACCTCTGCGCATGACTGTTGCTCTTCGAAATAGGTCTGTCGGCACAGTTGTGCAGGCACCCCCTCAGCTGGTTGGGCCCATCACTGGTGAGTATGGTGCTCCATGTCTGTATTGGATGATACATTGTGACCCATGTGTGTCCTGTGCCAGACTCAGACCCCAGGGTATGCATGGTTGGAGTTACTTCAAGACTCAGGCATGGTTTGACTTCCCACCACACACATGTTATGGAATAATGCAAAATGACGGCATCATCTCGTGATTTCTATGATTTTTATTAGTGGTGGGGTACGTGTTGGGGGGGATGTAAAGTGGTGCTCGCCGGGTGTCTGTAATCCAAAGTTCACAGGGGGAGTTGGGATCCTTGCCATTGGAAGTCATCAGAGTCCATGCCACAGTCTTTGTCAACATTGGTCAGACAGTGACCAGCAAGTCCATGTGGCAGAGAATGTCATTGTATGAGGTGCTGCTGTTGCGCCAGAGGTCCAGGTGCCAGGCCAGGTGACCTGGGAGATGGTGATGGTCCGCTGACTCTCACGGTCTTTTGCGTGGACGACCCACCTTTCTCCGGGGACCCTCAGAAGCAGGCCGTGACGATGCATGTGATGCTCCGTCGGACGATTCCTCCTCCTCCTGATCCCTCCCTGTGGCTGGTGGTGATCTACGCCTGGTGGCACAGGGAGGGTTGCCCATGTTTTCGGCCATCCGACGGAGTACACGGGTCATGTCCGTTTTCACCGCCACAAGCTCAGCCAGTCTTGCCTCCATCCGTCCTTGGTTTTGCTGTTGACTGGCATATTGCTCGGCCTGCAGGTTCTTGATCTCATTGAGGGCCTCCACGGCCTGGCTGATGCCCCTGGTGTCACGCCGGTATGTGTCCAGGATGTTGCGGATGTGTGACATGACCGGTTCCTCAGCTGTCTGGTCAGGTTCGCGCCTCCGCCGTCCTCCACTCCCACCACCCCTGCCCACTTGAGCCTGGCCTGCCGTTGTGGGCACATCGGGTCTCCGGGACCCCTGAGGGATGGCATTTGCGGGGTCGCCTGCCTCCTCCTGGGTGCCCGGAGTACCTTGTCCCTCCTGGTCAGACTGGCTGCGTTGTGTGCGGGCAGGGCTCCTGTGTGTATCCTGGGATGTGGCAGGAATGGGGGTGGTGGTTGGCACAGTTGTACCTGACGCAGGTGCTGCAGGTGGTTGGGCACCAGAGGGGCCAGGTTGGTCGGGGTCATCCACGGAGTGGTGAGAGTCGTCGCTGCCGGCGGGGTCATCGTCACGCCGAGCCTGGTCCTGTGATTCTTCCCCCCCAGTGTTGGGGGGAGATCGACGACGTTGCCCTGTGTGTGAGAGAGAGACAATGTTAATGGTGTTTCATGCCACATCCATGTTTCATACATATTCAAGTTGGCACTGTTCCTCTGGGTAGTTGGATATGTCTAGCATTCCTATCACAGTGCACTTGTGGATGGTTATGTTGCGGGGGACTGATTGATATGTACTCCTGCTTATTTGGCCTGTCTAATGGATGTTGGGATGCTTATTTGGCTATGGATTGGTCTTGTTGTGTCACATTTCCATTGTGGGAGTGCCAATTTGCGTTGGCTGCCACGGGGGTGTGTGCTTGTGTAAGGGGGGGGGGGGTGTGACCGGGCATGCTGTTGGGTGTGGTGTGATTAGTCATTGGGTCTACCAGGTGCTGTGTCTATCCCATCATGGTGCATGCTGGCATGACAGTGAATGTGAGTTCCTGTGGTAGGTAGGTGGCATGTGGAGTTGTTGTTTGAGTGTACAGTGGTCACAGGATTGCCTTGTGCTGTCTACAGCAGGGCCAAGTGTCATCTACCTTGTCTGTACTTTGCAGGTCACTGTGCATTGTGCATGGTGCATGGGTATGTCCCTTGACCACAGCTTTCATGACTTTTCCTATGTGTGACACAGTCTTTGTTGTTGCATCAATTTTGAACGCAGTAAGCAGTGTAGCGAGCGTGCGTAGTGAGCGATGCAGAACCGGCTTACGTGTTGCACTGTACGTGGGCAAATGGTGCATTTTCATATCTATTGTAGAATGCAGGTAGGTAACTTTAGCATTTGTGACTGGGTGCTACCAAACACAGTGGGTGGGTATACTGGGTGTAAGGTTAGGTTTGTGCCTGCAGCAAAGATCTACTCATGCACAGTTTGACACATGGCCCAGTGATTTCCAAATGAAACAGGGGTGTTTCACGCACTGCCAGTCCTTGTCAACATGCACACTTTGCACCTGCTGACGAGCAGACATGCCCACACCACCCAAGGGTTATTTTGTCTCCCTCTGTCTCCCTCTCTCACTCCCTCTGTCACCCTCCTCCCTCTGTCTCCCTCCCTCTCTCTCCCTCTCCCTCTGTCTGTCTGTCACCCTCTGTCACCTCAGCCCAGCTTCCTGGGCACACACACTTTGCAGGTCGTTCAAAGGCCATTGGCTTGTTCATGTGGCTTTGTTCAGGATCTCCGGCCTCTATTGGGCAGAGTGTATCTGAGTCTGCGCAGCTGCGGCGTTGTGTGCTGACACTCTTTCACAGTGATGCCTCTTCATTAGCTGCTGTTATGTGCAAATTGGCCCTTCATACCCATGTCCTCCTGCGACACGGCCACCATTTGCAGGCGACACAGTACAGTGTCGGGACACACTGTTTGTATAGCTCTGCCCTAGGCCATATGGGCTGAGGGCATTGGTGTCTGCTTCTGAGTTGCACAATGTTTTTATGGAGGCCCCCCTTCCCGGCATCACGGACATCCTGTCTTGTGTTGGTGTTTTGTGTGGCCTGTGACTTGGCATGGCCTTGCTTGGTGCATGGGGCATGGAGCTGCTAGTGGCATGTGCGTGTTTTTGGAGTGTGGTTGTGTCCGGTGATGGCTTTGGGGTAGTTGCGTGCATTATTGGGAGTTGGGTTGTTGATGCGGTTCACCCCATGTGAGGTGAGTTGTTTGTGTACTCACCAGGCTCGGTGACTCCTTCTACTCCGTGTACTCCCACCGGCGGCAGCGTGCACATCACCTTCTCCTCCCAGGGATGGTAGTGCGGGGCGGGCCCCCTCCAGTGATGTTCCCCTGGTTGTATTCGTCCGACATTTTGCAGCGGACCGTCATCCGCAGATCGTACCACCTGGCTTGGCATTCATGCCTGGTCCTTCTGATGGGCGCAACAGCATTGACCCTCTCGACGATCCTCTGCCACATGGCTGATTTTTCTGAGATGCTGGTCTGTCTGACCAATGTTCCAAAGAGCTGTGGCTCGACTCTGATGATTTCGTTGACAAGGATCTCCAGCTCGTTCCTTGTGAACTTTGGATTCTTGTCTGTGGGCATGGTGTGGGCTGTGGGTGTGGATGGTTGTGGGTGTGTGGGTGTGGTTGTGAAGGTGTGTGTGTGAATGTGATGGGGGGTGTTTGTGAAGGTGGTTGTGTGAAGGTGTGCAAGTGTAAGGTGTAGTAAAGGTTCAAGTATGGTGCTGTGGGTTGTCTGTGGTGTCTGGCAGCAGTGGGTCTGTTGCAAAGGCTCATGGTTTGTGTGTGGGGCCCCTTTTTATTGGTCCATTTGTGGGTGTGGCTGTGTTTGAAATTTGGTTGGGTGTGTTATAAGCAGTGGTGGTGATTTGGGCCTCTGTTTACCTGTTTGGCTGTTGCAGGTCAGTGTATTGGATGTATTTGGGCTTGTTGGACGTGTTTAGTGGTGTTGTGCGATTCAAATTGACTCTCCTTGTGTTGTTTTGCAGTGTCCTGGTTCAGTACGTGTGTTTTTAGCGTCTGTAAGGTGCGTACATCGGCCATGTTGTTGTACAGTGCTCACATTTGCTATGGCGTGGTACGACTCGTACATGTGCAATGCTGGGTGTGGGTGCTGGTGTGGGGGCCTGGGTTAGGGTGCGTACAGGCACGGGCAGGGTGTAGGGGCCTGGGGGTACGGCGCGTACATACGGTAAACGAGGGTAAGGCGCGTACATATGGGGTGCTGGGGGTACGGTGTGTACCCCCACCCCCGTATGGACGGTGCATGCCCCCAGCCCCCTGTATGTACGCACCGTACCCCCACCCCCCGTATGGATGGTGCGTACCCCCACCCCCGTATGGACGGTGCATACCCCCACCTCCGTATGGACGGTGCGTACCCCCAGCCCCTCGTATGTACGCACCATCCCCCAGCACATACCCCCAGCCCCCTGTATGTATGCGCTGTACCCTCAGCCCCCCGTATGTACGTGCTGTACCCCCAGCCCCCCGTATGTACGCGTCGTACCCCCGGCCCCCCCCGTATGTACGCATCGTACCCCCAGCCCCCCCGTATGTACGCGTCGTACCCCCAGCCCCTGTATGTATGCGCCGTACCCCCAGCCCCCCGTATGGACGGTGCGTACCCCCAACCCCCCTATGGACGGTGTGTACCACCACCTCGTAGGTACGGGGCGTACCCCCACCCCCGTATGTACGGTGCGGACCCCCAGCGCGTCGCTGGGTGTCCGCACCGTACATACGGGGGTGGGGGTACGCTCCGTACCTACGGGGTGGGGTGGGGGTACGCTCCGTACCTATGGGGGGTGGGGTGGGGGTACGGCCCGTACATGGGAAGGCTGGGGGTGCAGTGCGTACTTGGGGGGGGTGGGCTGGGGGGGTGTTCGGCGCGTATGCGGGCACATGTTTGGACGTCTCCATGGTTCCTATGGGAGTTCGCTCCGTGGGGTGTTTTTTCCATACGGTTGTGCATTCGGACGGACGGGACGGATCGTACTTGCGCGCTCAGACTTCAGTTTACCGATTCGTAGGTACAAATGTCCGGGGACGTGTCGGACACGTCCTCGGGTCGGGGAATGTTCCCAATGCGATTCGTATGGATTTTTTAACATACGAATCGTACTTGCCAGTTTGTACGGGACTTGTACGATTCGTACGGTAAAAAATCCAGATTCGATTCGTATGGGGAATATTTTACACGGATCGGAATCGGCACCTATGTGTTTGGGGGAGCCACTTTCAGCTATTGTTTCAATAGTGTTTTTCAAACTACCCACTGGAGTATTTTTTTCTTTACCATCTTGTCTTTGGCTGTTGGGTGTATTTGTCTAAAAAGTCCTTCCATTGCAGTGCCGTGAAGGTGAAACATCCCTGCCCTAATGTTAAGTGAATCCCTTAAACTACCTTGATCCTAAACCTACCCCTAAACCTACCCATTCTCCCAGACGTACACTCACACTCACTCCTATCCCGACCCTTACTACTGGCAATATTTTGCTTACACTATTGAGTTGAATGACATAACAGTGAGCTCAAAAATATCACAATACAAAAAAATCAACACAAATATATTGAGGACAAATATCAACTTTTCATACTTGAAATATAAAGTATGAGAATTTCGACTACAAAACGATAGTCAATCAAAAATTAATTTTTGATTATCAAATTTTAAATACTGAACATCAAACGAACTTTAAAAAATGTGGTAATATTGAAAATATACCAAGAAATCCTAGGGTCTATTCACATACCAATAGTAAACGTGAAACAATCGTACTCCTTAATTAAGGATGTATCAATAAACAACAGTGGAAAAGAAAGAGTGCTCATGGGGTCACCTAAGGGCAGATCCCTTAAGGACGAAATCCCTCACTCACCAAAGGTGACATGCTTCATCATAGGGACTCTCCTCCCAAAGGAAACACCTAGTTCCTTTGAGGGCTACAACTCTCTCACTGTGAGGGAGGAGCTCAGGGATGTTTTAATGGAGTATGTGGGTGTCCTAAACCCACTAATGATGAGTCTAATGTGTGAGTGAGAACGCAGCGCAAAGGAAAAATCTACCAAGTGTAAGAAAGTGAACGAATATTAAAACTGGCTATTAATCTATGGAAATCAGTTTAATCAAGATATGCCTAATGTCAGGATTAAAATAGCAATGCACACACGGTATGGATTTAAACCGCTGTGGTGTGATGACAATTCGTAGTGGTCTTTAAAATCTGTCCCTTGAACCCCCCTCCCTTGAACTGTTGTAGTTTGTGAATATTGAAAATATCACATTTATGAAAATATATAAATGAAATATACATAATATAAAATTCTATTTTCACCATTACATTATATACATTAAAATATAACTGATAAAATAGTTATAGTTAAATTATATAAAAATAATACTAAAACAAAAATAATAATAATTAACAATAATTTTAATAAGATTTATTTTAAACTTTATAAAGAGTAAAATATAGAATAAAATTGCAGCAATTCAAAAATAATCTAATAAAACATACTCACCCCATAAAAAAGTTTATACTAGAATAACTTCTAAAATAAAAAACAAAAAATTAGTCTAAAAACCAAACAAATAAAAAAAAAATTATACTTTGGAGGCCTCAAATACACTATTCCCACTCCAGTCGGAAGAGTGAAAGTTGGGCAAGGCAAAAACCTATTGCATTTGTAAATGTCTGTTTCTTCCTGTTTCTAACATGCTTTTCATATTTTGTACAGCCTAATACCTGTAGATGAAAGCCTAAATAAATTAAATGAATTATCACACTTTTCAAGTTGTAATAAAGTATATGATGCTAAAATACTGGCCCAGCTTGCACTTTCCATTAAATAGATTGAACTGAGGGTTGAGTGGAAAAGGCCTGTGGAAACAAGGACTGCAAGAAATACTCCATTCCAGATGTGCACACACCATGTGTTCAGTTCTTGGCCATTATTTTACAAACCATTGCTATCAGATGTGTTTTCCCAATCTGTTCAATTGAAGAATATCAGGACTACAACTCCCAGGATGCACTAATTTATTTAATAAAATGAAGCTGACATGAAGTGATTAGAAAACTTCCTGGCTGGTCACAGGCACTGTCTTGTGTGTACTATTTACACGGTTATGGGTGTGTTTTGCAGATCAAAGCAATATTTTCTCAGTTCTCTCCTTTTTCTTTGCAGGCCAGCTGGGGGAAGAAGAACCTATAATGTGCAGTTTATACCAGAACCCTTACAGTGCAGCCAAGCATGGCCCCTTAACACTTATGTATCTTACGGGCTCCGCTCTTGTCTATACCCTACTAGCCATAAGCAAGCATATTCACCTGATCGATTTTGGGAAGTGTGTCTACAAGCGCTATCAGTATACTCCTCCTAGGAGGAAATTCACCGTTAGTGCGCCCTCATACACTCATACAATTACTCAGTACTAGAAGACCTGTATACATTGTATTTTCTTTTAATTAGTGCATGGCTCCATTCTGCACTTGTGCAGAGGCACAGATCTTTTTTGGAATACAATACTTGAGGCCTCATTTATGAGCTTTTGCCGTAGGACAGCACCGCAGGACTTCCTGCTGCGCTGTCCTACGGCAAAACAAAAGGGTGGGAATGTGCCGTAGCTATGTGATACGGCTCGTTCCTGTCCTTTTCCCCTGCTCCGGCGCACAATGGGCTGTCGTGCGCCAGGCACCTTTGCACCATGTTGCAAGGGTGCCTGCGCTGCGGGGCTGATTGATTTTGTGCAGGAAGGGACACCTTCCTGCACAAAATCAATCAATTCAGGTGATGAAGCACACATAGAAAAAGGAAAACACAAGGAGAAATGTTTTCATTTCTCTTCATTGTGCTTCCCTACTGCTACCCCTGGGGTGGCGTTAGGTTCTGACGCATTCCCAGATTTACAATTGCTCGTAAATCTGCGAATCTGTCAGGTTCCCTGGGTGATGCATGGGAACACCCACAGCAACACCTATGATCCGCCCGTTTCACACACTTTTCTGCATGAAAGGGGCACATATTTATAAGGCCATGAAAAGCCACGTAAAGTGACTTTATGTGGCCTTATAAATATGCGGTGACACATTGCGCCACCAGACCGTTAACAAAGTAACGTCCCGGGGACACAAAAGTGCCAGGAGGGCCTCGTAAATGTGGCCCTTGATTTTCAGATTGCACATAGAGCTGCACAGTGCTCTTAAAAATGTGTTTTAAACCCACAGATCTAGTTTACAGTTGTTGACTTCTGTGTACAGGATAGCTAAGCCTGTGGTTCAACCCACTCATCAATCTTGCAGACTCTTAACACACAATAAAATTTGGAGAGGGACTTGAAGGGGAGTGTTAGGAAAAGTTAGCCTCACCTGTGGGTTGGGTTAGCCAGATACACAACCAGAGGATTTCTCAATTTTGAATTTTTAGGAATAGTGCATTCTGGGTCAAAAATATGCCAGACTTCCCAAGAAGTGGTCATAGCACAGGGTGACAACTTGAACCCCATTGGTTGGGGTGTCTGTCCCCTCTTGCCAACCCAGAATGGAGAATAAATATGGGAGATTTGCAGGAGCCCATAAGATCCCTGTTTGAAACATCTTGAGAAGAAGAATTGCCTGTCTGGACCTTTGGACTGCACCACAGAAGGACTGCACCTGCTGCGCTCTCAAGTCTCCACACAAGAAGGTATTTGCTTGTCTTATAGGACAAGGAGTGGAGTCCCTGAGCAGAAACAGGTAGAAAAGTGCAGGAAGAAGCCACCTGTAACATTCACTGAAAGGACAACTCCAGCTGACAAGCTTAACCTGGAATTTCCTGGTCTGACCAGGTGCCTTGTGGGAGATTGAGTCCTGAACCCCAAGAGGAAAACCACAGCTTCTGAACCCTTGGCTGGTGCCGTTGGACACATTCTGACCCTCAGGAACCCTTTCAGAAGAACATCTGAAAGCTTGCCAACTTTTTAGCAACTTTTGTAAAAACACTTCAGAAGAAAACCTTCATCGACGACGAGAGACAAGCCGGCAACGTTGTGCTGATATTTGGCCTGACAGCACTGGTTTGTCTCGTTGAAAGCTCCAGAGCTCCTCGCCATCGATGCTGGGGAGAAAGACTTCCTCTGCTCACTGAGGCTTCACGCTGCAGCAGGCCACTGTCGTCGAAGCAAATTCCAGAATTGATGAGCCTCGGGAAAAAGCTCCAAAAAGGTGACTATGTGCAAAGCAAGAATCTTTGCCAGGACCTACGGCTTAATCTATCCAACCAGGGCTCCATTGCGGTCGGCCTAAAACTTTGTTGCAGTCCAGCGCAACCAGATAGCCATGGTTGGAGCTTTATTGTTTTTGAGGCTAGAAAGCACATTTCTTATTCAAACTTTCAAAGTTCATATCTACGGTTCCCTACATTGGATTTTGGCTGTTTTGGTGTAAGTGTAATGATAAGAATATTCTCTATTTTTAGGTCTCGCCTGCGAATGCAGCGCGCATGCGTTGCTTCGCCTCGGCGAGATCTATTGTTGCCGCTTCTGTGTACGGGGCCTGTGGAAGCGGGGTTGGTGTCCGCCCTGTCGGCATTAGGCCCCGCCCACCCGGACTTGAGATTTCGCTTGCACACACTCATGCACGGTGTCTCTTCCAGACACGCTTGTTTATAAATGCTTTTTTTTTTTTTTTATTGAGCAGAGCAGGGATAAAAACAAATACAATCAAACAATCAAAAGAAGTAACTCTTCATGTACGTCAAATTCATATTCCACATAAAACATAATTAAAAACCTTTTTCCATAATATGTAGGTATGTATACAACTGAAATAAACCACAATGTTGAGAGAGAGGAAAAAAAACAAACAAAAAAAAACAACAACGAATCAACTTCAGGCCATATCAGAATAATCAAAAAACTGCCAAGTCTTCTTAAATTTGCTCATTGCTCCCACCCTCAGCGCATATGCTTCTTCAAACGCCCTCGTACGCTTCATTTTATTAAACCATTTCATAAATGAGGGTATCTCAGGTGATCTCCAATTTTGCAAAATTAACGATCGTGCCAACAGTGAACAAATCATTACAAATGCCTCTTCATATTTAGTCAAACCTGAGATAGTTCTGGAAATTCCAAATAAGGCTATCTTTTCTTGAGAATCTATCGATTTATGGATGGCCTGACTTATGGCTCGAAAAATATTTCGCCAGTATTCATTAAGCTCCGGACAGGTAAAGAAAATATGAAGCCAATTCCCTTCCTCTCCGGCCCGACAACGAAAACATCTATTTTCTACCTCCGGAAATCGTTTACTCAGGGCCAAAGGGGTAAAATATGCCTGCCATCTATTTAGAAAAGCCATCCATTTAAAATTAGCCGCTCTCAAGACCTTATGGCCTAACTGAGCTTGAAGTTGCCATTCTTGACTTGACAAAACGCACCCCGTTTCCCGCTGAACCTTGTCCAAGAAATTATTCAAGATAGGGAGCTCACTATCCTTCCGTAGAAAAGAATACCATTTTCCTATGCCTTTCACTTTGGTTTCATATAAAAGGGAAGCCAGATGTATCGTCGCCGAAGGAGGGGGGAAATTGGCCGTTTGGAGAAAATGAGAAATCTGTGAGTAATCAAGAAAATTGAGCACAGTTTGATCTGGATGTTTGTTTTGAATCTCCTGCCACGAGATGATCTTATTATTCATAAAAAAATGTCGCAATTCCTCTAGACCGATTTCCTTCCATTTCAGAATATGTCCTGGATGTAGAACTAATCCCAAAGCTTTACATTCTTGAAGCTTTAAGTAAAGCCATCCTGGGAAACTATTTTGTTTAAATAGTGATAGCAATCTAAATGAAAAATCACGTAGTGTTTTATACCTAGTTTTTTTTGGCAATTTGATGATTTTCAAAAAAATAGGAAGTTGTACACCTGCCTCCTGAAGCATTTTGTTTAAAAAAAAATGATCTTCTGAATTATTAATATCTAATAAAGAAGCTATTTTATCGAGCATGACCGCCTCATAATAAGTTCGCATTTTTGGAAGAGCGAGCCCCCCGTTTTCTAACTCAAGATGTAGAACCTCAAGTTTAACCCTGGATGCCTTCTTGGCCCAAATAAAGTTCCTAAATATAGAATCGATTTCTTTAAAATAACTGGCATTAATTTTTAAAGGTACATTACTGAAAAGGAACAACAAAAGCGGGAGAATCGCCATTTTAATCTGGGACACCCGTCCGATTATAGATAAAGGAAGTACAGACCATTTATCAAGAAGGGTTTTTATTTTAGTCAATGTAGCCCTATAGTTCAGGGAGAATAATTGATCTATTGATTTAGAAATAAAAATACCTAGATAACGTACCGGGGCTAACTTGGCTGCTTGCATTTGTAGAGTGGGTGGTAAAAAAGAGTTGTCGTTTAGGTTTAGTAGAATGATCTCCGTTTTATTTTGATTAATTTTATATCCCCCTATAGACTCAAAATTAGAGAATTCCGCCAGCAGATGATCTAAATTGGATTTGTCCGGATATAAATAAAGAATAACATCGTCGGCAAAAAGTTTCAGTTTCTCCATCCCACCTATTGGAGGTCTTATTTCGGGATTTTCTCTAATTCTTATTGTAAGAGGCTCTATAAAAAACGTAAACAACAAAGGAGAAATGGGACAACCCTGTCTAGTCCCACGTTTAATAGATACTGATCCAATCTGCTCGGCATTCAAAACTACTCTAGCTTCAGCTCCCGAATAAATATTTCTTAGCATATGTGTTATAGAAGATGGGAATCCAAACTTGTTTAGCCCGATAAATAATGCCTCCCAATTTACTAAATCGAAAGCCTTTTCGGCATCTACCATCATAAACATTGATGAAATTTTATTACAAGTACAATAATCAAGAGCTTGAATCAAGTAGTTAGTATTGGATGACATAAAACGACCGGCTATGAAACCTGATTGATTACTGTGAATTATTTCCTGGGCGGCGGGTGTAAAACGCTGAGCCCAAATTTTCATGAAAAGTTTATAGTCGACATTAAGCAGACTAATCGGACGGTAAGAATTTACATCCTTTGGGTTTTTACCTTTTTTAACAAAGCTAACAATCAACGACTCTTTAAAACTAATGGGAATGTCTGAGCCATTTTTAATAACATTGAAAAGCCTTGTCAAAAATGGGGTCAGCTCCTGGGAAAAGGTTTTGTATAATTCTGCGGGAAAGCCATCCGCTCCAGACGCCTTAGCCCCTGAGATAGATTTTATCGTTTGTATAACCTCTAATTCAGTAATTGGTTGACTAATTAACTCACATCGATATTCTGACAGATGAGGGAAAGAAACCGCCTCAAAATATTTGACTATTCTTTCCTGAGATATGTGATATTGAGTGGTATATAAATTTGAATAGTGGTCCATAAAAATCTGGGCTATTTGTTCTTTTTCGTGCGTTGTGTTCTCAGTTCGGGGGTCGATAATCTCATTTACAGATGCAGCTTCCTGCTTAAATTTAGTTGTCCCGGCCAGTAATATGCCTACCATCTGGCTTTCTTCATACACCCTCTGCTGGAAATTTTTAGTATGACTAATCTCTTCTAATATAAAAAATTCTCGCAGTGAGTGTTTAGCCTTATCCAGGAGAGATCGGGGGTTAGGATTAACGGAGCCTTGTAGATTATTTAGACGATGTAAAGCTATTTCTACATCGCGCTGAAGTTTAGCAATTTTATCTCGTCGTAATTTATTCTGAGCTGATGAATAAGCTATTAATTGACCGCGTAATGTCGCTTTAAATGCACCCCAAACCGCTAATATCCCTGCTGAGTCCTGGTTGTGAGAAAAGAACTCAGCTATCCACTGCTTAGTATTTGCCACCCAGATGGGGTCTTGCATTAAGCGCCGATCCATCTGCCACCTAGAGCGAGCCTTTAATTGTTCAAAAACCTCAACTTCTATTTTGATAAATGAGTGGTCTGAAAAAGAATTAGCCCCTATCTCCGAACTCAAACACTTTAGTGACTGAGATAAAATGAAAAAGCAATACGAGAGGCCGTAAAAAATTGACGCGAAAAACAGGTATATTGATGGACAGACCAGTGTAGGTGCCGCCAGTGATCATATAAATGATGCTCCGATCTGAGGGCTTCAAGACCTTTCTTAGTACGTGGTTTCAGCTTCTCTGATGATGAAACCGAGGCTTGAGATATATCCAATGATTGAATTGATGTCGGAGTAGAGTTATTCAATCGAGATGGTGGAGTATCCTCTCCCCCGAGTGCTTCTAGAGTAGATTTATCCTTAGCTAGTGCGGCATTAAGAGTATCAGATGATATTTGTGAACCATTTTTTTTTTTAAATAACGGAAATTCTCTTAAACTGGGCCCAGCAGTTAAGGCTAAATGAGCTGGAGGCAGACTAGAAAGCAAACTTGAACTTTCCGGGATCGAGCCTACCTCTGTACTGGAGATTAATGTCGACCCTTTTGGGGGGGAATCAGCGTCTGCAGATACACGCGCCTCTTCAGCGACGCTAACTTGATTAGAAATAGCCAGAATTCGACCCGGATTATTCTCTAGCATCACTATGGGTAGAGTTGATTTAGTCTGACCCAGGCGTGTCTTGGCCTTGCGTTTTGCGGCTGCATCAGGTATTATAGCAGATTTAAGGCTTTTCCCCATTTTTTGCAAATGACAGAGTTGAGAAAAAAAAAACTTTGTTAAAGTCTTTAAACTTGCAAGAATGGAGAAGCGGTTCAGTGCCTTACGCCTCCCCAGCAGTGTGAAAAAGGAGAGTGGAACAGCAGTGGCCAAGCACAATATGATATGAGACTCACCGTTTAACCGGATTGACCAGAGCTATGCCTTAGAGCTGTAGAGACACTCTCCGCCGAACACAGTCAAGAAGATCATCAACGATGCTTTTACGTTTTTTACGCTGATTTAAAGCACACACTGGAATTTAACCGCTTTTCCGCCTTTCCGGGTCTTGATTTGGCAGGGAGCCGCCTGCATAAAGCCCCCACGGCGCGTTAGCAGCCGCTCACATATCCAGCTCTCATGCCGCTGCAGTCCCGCTGTTAACGGATCTTGAATGCCTCCGTCGGTGGGAAACTCCGATCTTCAGACGCCTTACTCCGCGAGAAAGAAGCAGGAGCAAGAGATGGAATCAAGTGGATATCCACTCAAGCATAGCAGAAGAACACGACCGCCATCACCGACTGCCAAACAAACGACTGCCTCCACAACAGGGGGAGGGGCTCAGGTCACCTGTGGATACGGGGCAGCGGGATTCGCTGCAGCCATCCTCTCCAGCCAAGGCAGATCAATTTCTCCACGCTTGTTTATAAATGCATTGCGCTTTCACTTAAGGTGAAAGCGCGATGCATTTATAAACAAGCGGCAGACACGCGTGATAACAGCAGAAGCCAAATGCTTGTTTAAGAACTGGGATGAACTAACATGCAACTGACATTAAAAGGCACTGGAGTGACTAAAGAGCAGGATATGAGCCTTGTGATACCGCGTCATCTGCTTCATGCAGGCACATGGCTGAGAGCTGAAGCAAAATTCAATGGTCCAGCACCCAAAAAGCAACAGATATTAAACATTTGTTTATGACATAAATAATTGTCGACAGTTCGTCTTTCAAAAAACATGGACTTTCAGCAGAGACGATTCTTTTCTTTTTTTGATCCTTTATTCAGAAATTTTCTTTCAACATGTTAAAACAGACCATAGCCAACGCGTTTCATCCTCGCGGACTTCTTCAGGGCTATAAACAATACATATATATACATAAAATTAATATACACTATTTACATAAAGTTTCTCATTTTATATTACACTATATACAATTCAAACAATCATAGCTTCTGATTAAGTAAAATTAGATATAAAAATGAATGTACAAACCATAGTGGTTCGAGGTTCCCAATTCTTTATAATTAAGACAATGAATTAACAATTCTTTTAACATGAAAGAATAAAGCAAAAGTACTCAAAATTCGTTACTTCCTTTTGCCCATTTCCAGTACATCTCCTATGGGATCATAATCACTCTGCTGAGTTCCAAATTACAAGAGAGGAACAATTATATATACTATTCCTTGCGCATTTCATTTGTTTACGATTCCGTATACGTTTCACATCAATACATACTGTCATATTGGAGCATCTCAACAACCTTGGCTAGAGTAGTGAAAAAGGGGTATCAATTCCATCAGGCTTACCATTAAATAGTAGCTTTGTTTTTCTGTGGTCTGTGCTCTTTCCTTACGATTGTAGGTAGTCTATTTGTTGTGTACGTTTTTGCAATATCTATCAAAAAAAATTTTTATTTCATATTTTATATAAAAGAATTTCTTTAGATCTTTTAAGGTGCGAAATATGTATACAGACTTCGTAGTGTTATCCATTTCAATTAAAGCGGGGTATTTAAACCGGACGATCACACTGCTTTTGGTAACAATGACGCCACGCGATCAGCCGGCAGATAAAAAACGGAAAGGTAAGCCTATGGATATAAATATTGGAACTAATGGGGAACTAATTGAATACCAGGGAAATTGCGTTTTTCTGTAGCTAAAACATTTGTGTGATATACATATTGGAACCAACTAAGACTAATGGGGAATTACTAGAATACCAGGGAACTTGTTTTTATTTTTATTTTTTTTAGCTAAAACATTTTTGTGATATAAAATTGAGGAGAAATACCCACCTTAGAATTGAGGGTTGTGTTAGTATTGAATCCCTACAGCCTTGTGAGCATGTTTAAATTAGATCCATATAAAGAATTGGGACGAAAATTTAAATATACTCAGTTTTGGATTAACATTATATCCAAATTAAGATAATAACACAGTAGCTTGTGTGCATGAAATAGAAAAGAGATAAAAAAAAGAAGGGGAAAACTAGGGAGTAATAAAGAAGTATATGTACAATCCAGGCACATGATTACCACGGATGGGGATAGCAACATACTCTTGTTATTTACTTTTTGATAGATACTCTCTGACTGAGGAATGGCGGATATTGACTAATCCAACAAACTGGGAAAATATAAGGAACTGGTTTTCCAATCGCCAGAGCACTCTGTCAGGTAGGGATATGCAAAGCCTGTGAAATTGGAAATTTGGAAAGTAAAAAATAGCATAAATCCCTGTGTCCTAACCTTATTATCTATTTGTGGATAACACTACCAAGTCTGTATACATATTTCGCACCTTAAAAGATCTAAAGAAATTCTTTTATATAAAATATGAAATAAAAATTTTTTTTGATAGATATTGCAAAAACGTACACAACAAATAGACTACCTACAATCGTAAGGAAAGAGCACAGACCACAGAAAAACAAAGCTACTATTTAATGGTAAGCCTGATGGAATTGATACCCCTTTTTCACTACTCTAGCCAAGGTTGTTGAGATGCTCCAATATGACAGTATGTATTGATGTGAAACGTATACGGAATCGTAAACAAATGAAATGCGCAAGGAATAGTATATATAATTGTTCCTCTCTTGTAATTTGGAACTCAGCAGAGTGATTATGATCCCATAGGAGATGTACTGGAAATGGGCAAAAGGAAGTAACGAATTTTGAGTACTTTTGCTTTATTCTTTCATGTTAAAAGAATTGTTAATTCATTGTCTTAATTATAAAGAATTGGGAACCTCGAACCACTATGGTTTGTACATTCATTTTTATATCTAATTTTACTTAATCAGAAGCTATGATTGTTTGAATTGTATATAGTGTAATATAAAATGAGAAACTTTATGTAAATAGTGTATATTAATTTTATGTATATATATGTATTGTTTATAGCCCTGAAGAAGTCCGCGAGGATGAAACGCGTTGGCTATGGTCTGTTTTAACATGTTGAAAGAAAATTTCTGAATAAAGGATCAAAAAAAGAAAAGAATCGTCTCTGCTGAAAGTCCATGTTTTTTGAAAGACGAACTGTCGACAATTATTTATGTCATAAACAAATGTTTAATATCTGTTGCTTTTTGGGTGCTGGACCATTGAATTTTGCTTTGGTTGTTTGAAGCGTGTAGCTTCAGGAGATTTAGAGGCTTTGGATCTCCGGTCATTAGCACCATTCATTTAAATAATCTCACTAGGGATAGGTGCGGTTGTGCTTTGCCCCAAATCCTCTCTTTTCCTAACACATGGCTGAGAGCTGCTTGACGTATGTAAACATAAAATTACACAACTGTAAAAATTCACCTGTGAGGAAACGCGACTCATGTCGTAGCACCAAACAAGCATTTGCAATGCAATAGGTCTTGCGTTCACGAGAGTTTGATCTGTTGGCATTGTAAATGACAATGCCTTTTATTTACGTGTTGGTTTTTAAACATAAATAAAGGCATTGCCATTTACAATGCCAATAACTTAAACTCTCGCAAATGCGAGACCTATTGCATTGCAAATGCTTGTTGTAAATTGGTGTTGAATTTTTATTGGGTTTTGTCTTCTATCTATTTACTGTTTTTGTGATATAAAATGTTCTACACACCGGTCTCCTAAGTTAAGCCTGACTGGTCATCTGCCAAGCTACCAAAGGTTGAGCAGGGATTAATTTATTGACACTTGACTGGACATTATTAGTTATTGTAGTGTTATTACTAGCTGTAGGTACCTACCTGCTACTACTAATAACCCATCTCTCTACAGGAGGTAAATTTCACAACTAGCTGTACATTGACAGAGTTTTGTTTGTTTAGTGAATTACTTTCTTGGTTTCGTTTCTCAGTCCTCACTGGCTGGTGTTTTTTCCACCTTTGGTCACTCCTGGCATCGTCGGGACCTGCACTGCACCGCACATTTCCACAGACACGCACAGCGCTTCTCTGACAGAAGTGTCCCTTCCAGGCTTCCGTCGAGGAGAACATGGAAAAGATGAGGAAATGTTGGACTACTACTGCAGGGCCCTGATGATTCTGAGAGAAGTCGGAGCACAGGTGGTCCCTCGTGTGAGAGAACCGTACTTCCGCGAGACGTGCTTGGGGTCGCTACGGCCAGCAGGCTTTTCGCAGGTGAGCCACAGGGGGGGAAAGGAATTTCAGCTTGGATGAAATGCTGTGTTGTGAAATTTAACTCAAGTACTGTTCATGCTTTCCGCTTGTTGCAGACCTGACCATGTCCAGAAGAATAATTTTAGGCAACCAATCCTGGCGGGTTTTCCTACTGGGGAAAATTTGCGAAGATGACGGAATGCATGGATTACTGATTGTTTGCACCTGACGCATTTTGGGGCCCCCAACCCCTTATTCATAGGTTAAACAGCACCTGCGCAGAAATGCTATGAACTCCCATTTAATCATATGCTGTAAATTCTTACCCTATATATGTCGGGGAAGAGGTGTGGCGCAGCGGCCAGGGCGGCTGACTTCAGAACACTGGGGCTCACGTTTCAATCACTTTGGTGCATAAATTAACTCCATAGTCGCTTTACAGGAAATTGCTTTGTTTATTCGTGCAAACATGCAAAAAATCTACCCCAGCACGTGTTTTTTGGCATCACCATGCGTTGATCACGGGTGGGCGTGTTCTGTGACTGGCTACTATCGGAGTGCAAAACACATCGACATAAAGAAGTCCTCCCAGCACGAAAATAGATTAGCAGCTTTGGAATTTCTCCCAGTCTAACGCTATGGTGCGCCCGCCCGATTTCTGCCTCTGCCTCGGCTCGAGGCAGGGAGTTCCAGACTTTGGTAGTCACCCTCACAGGATCTATTCATAGCCAGAGGTGGTTGAATGTTGTCGTTGTTAACAGTAAAGAGTCTTTGCTCCTCAGGCCTCGCTGTCCTCCAGTAAAGGTCAAATGCTTTGGACAGGTAAGGTGGGTGACATAGAAGAAGGACTTGTTGTTGAGGCTCAGGTGGGTTTGTATCTATGCACATGGACAATTTCATCTTTAAGAACTGCTTGTCTAGTGTTCAGTTGTCCACCAGCATCCTTCGAGGCCACTGGAATTATGCGGTAAAATGAGACCAGATGATGCAGCAGGGTTGACTGAGTTTTGAGGGTGAGCAGTCAAAATATCGAAAATAAAATATCTACGTACACTAATATCGAGTTTTAAATATCGTAGGGACAGAATATCGATGTCAATAATATCTATGGACAGAATATCTACCCTATGGTAAGTATTTTCATATCGAGGTTAGTAATATCGAAGTTAGTAATATCGATATCAAATATATCGATGTTACTAATATTGATGTTACTAATATCGATATTTATATTATTGTTATGTATTTTATTATGTATTTAATATGCATGTGTTATATGTTTTTTGTTAAGTGTTTTACTGGTTTTAAAATATATGTATACAATTTTTATATGTTAATAATGTTTTTTTAAGTCAATTTTGTGTTTTAGTACTGTAGTGGGTTGTGGGTTTATAGGGGAATAGGGTGGGAAGTAATTTAATTATATGAAATTAATTATACATTTTTAGGAATTATAAATTCATTTTAATTAATTTTTGCGTTTGAGTTCTGTAGCGGGTTGTGGGTTTATAGGGGAATAGGGTGGTAAGTAATTTAATTGTAATTAAGTAATAATTTATTTTCATTTATTGGTATTGATAATTATATTATTGTTAATTAAGTATTAATTGGTAATTAATTTTTATTAATTGGTAATTCGTTTTTATTAATTGATGAATTGATAATTATGTTAGGTGTATTATTTTATTATTGGAGTGTGCCGTGCGTTTATAGGGGAATAGTGTTGGAAGTAATTGAAATCTAATTAAGTAATTATTAAATTTGTTGTTGGGTACTGATAATTAATTAATTGGACATTAATTATTAATTGGTAAATATTTTAAATTATAATATTTTGGTTATGAAAAATAATTTATTGTTGATTAATCATTAAGGTGCCGATTCCGATCCTGTAAAACCCGGGTACGAATGGTCGCACGGAGCGTATTCTCCGTCGGACTCGTACCCGGGAAAAAGACCTTACAAACCCGCAAGTACGATTCGTACAGAAATAGCATTTCCGTACGAGTCGTACAAAATACCGACCGGCAAAAAAATACCCACAATTCCGATCCGGGACAGCGGACGGAGTCAGGCAGCGTTTTACGGACCAGCTAGTACGATCCGTGCCGACGTCACTCTGCACGCTCAGGTTTTTACGGCAGCCAAAAACTCCCGGGAAATTGAGGACGACGCGAAGAAGGAGCACCGGTACGCGACGGACAGCCATGGACCCCATCTTACGTGTCATCCCGGCCCTCCTAGCCTATGACCTGGTGCACCGAAACCGACGCAGACGCCGCAGAAGGTCAGAACGACACCCAGGGGCAAAGGGGTGGGAGGGGGCAAGGGGCAGGAAACTTAACCCCCACCCAAGTGAAGACATATATATCCTGCACATAACTTACCCCATGGTCTGGTCACTTCGGGGGGCGTGTCCACCAATCCCACGTACCGCCACAACGGAAGTGGACGCGTACCCGTCACCACTACAATGGTGGTACGGGCCGTACCCACGCTCTGAGTGCGTGGGTACGGTTCGTACCACCATTGTAGTGGTGACGTAGGGGTACGCGTGGTACGGACCGTACCCACGCTCTGAGGGCGTGGGTACGGTCCGTACCACCATTGTAGTGGCGACATAGGGGTATGCGTGGTACGGACCGTACCCACGCTCTGAGGGCGTGGGTACGGTCCGTACCACCATTGTAGTGGTGACGTAGGGGTACGCGTGGTATGGCCCGTACCCACGCTCTGAGGGCATGGGTACGGGCCGTACCACCATTGTAGTTGTGACGTAGGGGTACGCGTGGTACGGACCGTACACACCCTATGAATGCAGGGGTACAGTCCGTCTCACCCGTACCCCTACGGCACCAGTACATTATGGCTACAAGGCGTACACACACCACAAATGTTGTACTAAGTCCTGGTGCTGCATATTAGCATTAACTTTGTGGGGGGTGTATGGGCAGGACAGCAGTGTACTGCACCAAGGGGGTGGGTGGGTGGCTGCAGAGGACTCCCAGCAGTGCACAGACATATGAGGGGTGGGTGCATATCACTCCCAGCAGTGCCCGTACATATGAGGGGTGGGTGCATATCACTCCCAGCAGCACCCAGACATATGAGGGGTGGGTGCAGAGGACTCCCAGCAGTGCCCAGACATATGAGGGGTGGGTGCATATCACTCCCAGCAGTGCCCAGACATATGAGGGGTGGGTGCATATCACTCCCAGCAGTGCCCAGACATATGAGGGGTGGGTGCAGAGGACTCCCAGCAGTGCCCAGACATATGAGGGGTGGGTGCATATCACTCCCAGCAGTGCCCAGACATATGAGGGGTGGGTGCAGAGGACTCCCAGCAGTGCCCAGACATATGAGGGGTAGGTGCATTTCACTCCCAGCAGCGCCCAGACATATGAGGGGTGGGTGCAGAGGACTCCCAGCAGTGCCCAGACATATGAGGGGTGAGTGCAGAGGACTCCCAGCAGTGCCCAGACATATGAGGGGTGGGTGCATATCACTCCCAGCAGTGCCCAGACATATGAGGGGTGGGTGAATATCACTCCCAGCAGTGCCCAGACATATGAGGGGTGGGTGCATATAACTCCCAGCAGCGCCCAGACATATGAGGGGTGGGTGCAGAGGACTCCCAGCAGTGCCCAGACATATGAGGGGTGGGTGCATATCACTCACAGCAGTGCCCAGACATATGAGGGGTGGGTGCATATCACTCCCAGCAGTGCCCAGACATATGAGGGGTGGGTGCAGAGGACTCCCAGCAGTGCCCAGACATATGAGGGGTGGGTGCATATCACTCCCAGCAGTGCCCAGACATATGAGGGGTGGGTGCATATCACTCCCAGCAGCGCCCAGACATATGAGGGGTGGGTGCAGAGGCCTCCCAGCAGTGCCCAGACATACGAGGGGTGGGTGCAGAGGACTCCCAGCAGTGCCCAGACATATGAGGGGTGGGTGCATATCACTCCCAGCAGCGCCCAGACATATGAGGGGTGGGTGCAGAGGACTCCCAGCAGTGCCCAGACATATGAGGGGTGGGTGCAGAGGACTCCCAGTAGTGCCCAGACATATGAGGGGTGGGTGCATATCACTCCCAGCAGTGCCCAGACATATGAGGGGTGGGTGCATATCACTCCCAGCAGTGCCCAGACATATGAGGGGTGGGTGCATATCACTCCAGCAGTGTCCAGACATATGAGGGGTGGGTGCATATCACTACCAGCAGTGCCCAGACATATGAGGGGTGGGTGCAGAGGACTCCCAGCAGTGCCCAGACATATGAGGGGTGGGTGCATATCACTCCCAGCAGTGCCCAGACATATGAGGGGTGGGTGCAGAGGACACCCAGCAGTGCCCAGACATATGAGGGGTGGGTGCATATCACTCCCAGCAGTGCCCAGACATATGAGGGGTGGGTGCAGAGGACTCCCAGCAGTGCCCAGACATATGAGGGGTGGGTGCATATCACTCCCAGCAGCGCCCAGGCATATGAGGGGTGGGTGCAGAGGACTCCCAGCAGTGCCCAGACATATGAGGGGTGGGTGCAGAGGACTCCCAGCAGTGCCCAGACATATGAGGGGTGGGTGCATATCACTCCCAGCAGTGCCCAGACATATGAGGGTTGGGTGCATATCACTCCAGCAGTGTCCAGACATATGAGGGGTGGGTGCATATCATTACCAGCAGTGCCCAGACATATGAGGGGTGGGTGCAGAGGACTCCCAGCAGTGCCCAGACATATGAGGGGTGGGTGCATATCACTCCCAGCAGTGCCCAGACATATGAGGGGTGGGTGCAGAGGACTCCCAGCAGTGCCCAGACATATGAGGGGTGGGTGCATATCACTCTCAGCAGTGCCCAGACATATGAGGGGTGGGTGCAGAGGACTCCCAGCAGTGCCCAGACATATGAGGGGTGGGTGCATATCACTCCCAGCAGCGCCCAGACATATGAGGGGTGGGTGCAGAGGACTCCCAGCAGTGCCCAGACATATGAGGGGTGGGTGCATATCACTCACAGCAGTGCCAGACATATGAGGGGTGGGTGCATATCACTCCCAGCAGTGCCCAGACATATGAGGGGTGGGTGCAGAGGACTCCCAGCAGTGCCCAGACATATGAGGGGTGGGTGCATATCACTCCCAGCAGTGCCCAGACATATGAGGGGTGGGTGCATATCACTCCCAGCAGCGCCCAGACATATGAGGGGTGGGTGCAGAGGCCTCCCAGCAGTGCCCAGACATACGAGGGGTGGGTGCAGAGGACTCCCAGCAGTGCCCAGACATATGAGGGGTGGGTGCATATCACTCCCAGCAGCGCCCAGACATATGAGGGGTGGGTGCAGAGGACTCCCAGCAGTGCCCAGACATATGAGGGGTGGGTGCATATCACTCCCAGCAGTGCCCAGACATATGAGGGGTGGGTGCATATCACTCCCAGCAGCGCCCAGACATATGAGGGGTGGGTGCAGAGGACTCCCAGCAGTGCCCAGACATATGAGGGGTGGGTGCATATCACTCCCAGCAGCGCCCAGACATATGAGGGGTGGGTGCAGAGGACTCCCAGCAGTGCCCAGACATATGAGGGGTGGGTGCAGAGGACTCCCAGCAGTGCCAAGACATATGAGGGGTGGGTGCATATCACTCCCAGCAGTGCCCAGACATATGAGGGGTGGGTGCATATCACTCCCAGCAGTGCCCAGACATATGAGGGGTGGGTGCATATCACTCCCAGCAGTGCCCAGACATATGAGGGGTGGGTGCATATCACTCCCAGCAGCGCCCAGACATATGAGGGGTGGGTGCAGAGGACTCCCAGCAGTGCCCAGACATATGAGTGGTGGGTGCAGAGGACTCCCAGCAGTGCCCAGACATATGAGGGGTGGGTGCATATCACTCCCAGCAGCACCCAGACATATGAGGGGTGGGTGCAGAGGACTCCCAGCAGTGGACCCCTGCGACTCACTCGCCTCATTCTTCCACCGCAAGATCGCCGATATACACAACAGCTTCGGCGCGCAGACCACGGACCCAACCACCGAACCAACACCCCCCACCACCACCATCTTCACCTGGACCCCGATCAACACTGAAGACACCACCCGCCTGATGAACACCATCCACTCCGGCTCCCCTACCGACCCTTGCCCACACCACATCTTCAACAAAGCTGACTCCATCATCGCACCCCAACTCCGGAACATCATCAACAGCTCCTTCGCATCCGCCACCTTCCCGGAGAGCTGGAAACATGCCGAGCTGAGCGCCCTCCTGAAGAAACCCACCGCGGACCCCACGGACCTCAAGAACTTCCGCCATATCTGGCTCCTCCCCTTTCCAGCCAAAGTCATCGAGAAGACCGTCAACAGACAACTCTCCGCCTTCCTCGAGACCAATGGATCCCTTGACCCCTCACAGTCCGGCTTCCGAGCAAACCACAGCACCGAGACCGCCCTCATCGCAGCCACGACAACATCAGGTCCCTACTCGACAACGGGGAAACTGCCGCCCTCATCCTCCTGGACCTCTCAGCAGCCTTCGATACCGTATGCCACCGCACCCTGATACAACGCCTCAGCAACACTGGAATCCAAGGAGCGGCCCTGGAGTGGATCATCTCGTTCCTCGACGGAAGAACGCAGAGAGTCCGCCTCCCCCCGTTCCGCTCCTCGGCCACCGAAGTCATCTGCGGCGTTCCGCAAGGATCCTCACTCAGCCCCACCCTCTTCAACGTCTACATGAGCCCTCTCGCAGCCATCGTACACAAACACAACCTCAACATCATCTCCTACGCCGATGACACCCAGTTGATCCTCTCCCTCACCAACGACCCCGCCTCTGCCAAAGCCAACCTCCAGGAAGGAATGAAAGACGTCGCGGAATGGATGAAGATCAGCCGGCTTAAACTGAACTCAGACAAGACGGAAGTCCTCATCCTCGGACCATCTCCCACCGCCTGGGACGACTCCTGGTGGCCCCCCGCCCTGGGAACCGCACCCAAGACAACGGACCACGCTCGCAACCTAGGCTTCATCCTGGACTCCTCCCTCACGATGACCAAGCAAGTCAACGCCGTCTCCTCATCCTGCTTCAACACCCTGCGCATGCTCCGAAAGATCTTCCGATGGATCCCCACCGATACCAGGAAGACCATTACCCAGGCCCTCGTCACCAGCCGTCTGGACTACGGGAACACCCTCTACGCTGGAACCACTGCCAAACTCCAGAAAAGACCAGCGCATTCAGAACGCCTCAGCACGACTCATCCTGGACATCCCCCGCCACAGTCACATCTCTGCCCACCTGAAAGATCTGCACTGGCTCCCCGTCAGCAAGAGGATCACGTTCAGACTCCTCACCCACGCACACAAGGCTCTCCACAACACGGGCCCAAAGTACCTCAACAGCCGACTTACATTCTACACACCCACCCGCCAACTCCGCTCCACCAGCCTCGCCCTCGCCTCCGTCCCACGAATCTGCAAATCCACCGTCGGAGGAAGATCCTTCTCCTACCTGGCGGCCAAGACATGGAACTCCCTCCCCACCCACCTACGGCGGACCCTGGACCATCTCTCCTTCAGGAAACAACTCAAGACCTGGCCGTTCGAGCAGTAGCGTCCCCCCACCCCCCTCAGCGCCTTGAGACCCTAACGGGTGAGTAGCGCGCTATACAAATTTGTTGATTGATTGATTGATTGGACAGAGACATGGGGGTGTGTACATCATCCGCAGATGACCACAACTCCATGGGTGTTTGAACGCCTCCCCAATGTGCGACTACGTTGAGAGTGCCATAACAACACATCACTGACAGCAGTGTCCCACTCCCATGAGGATGGATGTCTTTCCCCCACTGCATGACACACCACATGTGGGTGTGAGGACAAATGACACATGCATACCCACCCCTGGCGGATGCAGCACAAAACACACACTGAGATCATGTCACAAGACTGTATAGTTATGTTGAAGCCTACTAATCTAAGAGAGCCAACGGGAACACACACTGTCACGCACATTCCAGGACTGATAGGAATGTACAGGTGCCGGGGCAGCCACTAAGTTGTTGTCTCCCATGGAAGGAATAGGGTGGACTACCCACAGATACAATGCCCACAATTGTCAGTCAGGTGAACAAATACCCTGCAGAACAAGTATCATATGTGTGCTCGGCTGGGATTACACACATGCATGGTGCGGAAAAGGGACAATTCCTACATGAAGGCATGGCAACATACTCCATACACAAGTACAGTGACTACCAAGGATGGCACAGACGATGCAGCCGGAGACATAGATGAGCAGGCATGGCCATAGTTGAAGGGATCCCTCACCCACCAAGGAAATGTGGACACAGGTCAGCACAACAAGTGTGCAACTCCCTGCAGGGAAGATGTCAGGTGCCACAGAGGAAGGAACACTCCTTGGGACAATGTCTCCAAACACAAAGAGCATACACGACCAAATAACCTTTGCAGAGACCTTGTGATGGCACGCAGATACCCGGTTCAACCCCATGAGCAGCAGACTACAACATTTCCCAGACACCTAACACATGATCACCACCCCAACCCATGGAGCATCAGCACCAACATCAATACCTGAAAACCAATTGTGGTCAAAGGAAAAACAAAATGCTTTATTCAGCATTCAAATAAAAGGGATGAACATAAACTATTTACAAGGGCCATAGGCCAGTCCAGATGCGAATTCCTGGGGGGGGGGACACATGTCCATGCGTGTCCCCGAACATGCCTGCACATACTACACCTCTGGTTCAGCCACTGGGGGGGGCATCATGTGGGGTAGGACCAGGCACCGCAGGGACAGGAGGGGGAAGGGTAGGTGTTGTGGGTGCAGGGACGGACGACTCCACCACAGGGGGTGGGGCAGCACCAAAGGTGGTGGTTAGCACGGCGCTGCACACTTTCCGCAAGCTCCTCCAGCGTCTCCCCTGCACCCGAAGGAACCACAGGCCCCAAGGAGGGGGGGGTCGGAGGGATGGGTTGCAGCGCTACTGGTGGAGGTGGTGCAGAGGGAGGGGGACCCAACTCCCCTACCCGTGGAGTGCCTTGCCCGTTTGCGGGATGGGGAACCAGTGGGGCTGAGGCCCAGCCCAGCCAAGTATGCCTCCTTCTCAGATTGTGGGGCAGGGGAGCCGAGGGGAGTGACCTTGGAGGGACTGGGGAGTGAGGCATGCGGACTTGGACTGTGGCTGCGTGTTCGCCTGTGTGCCCTAGACCCAGTGGGTGTGCCTTCTTCCCCCTGAGTGTGGCTATCAGGAGGTGTGCGCTTGCCTTTCCCTGTCGGTGTGCTGCCTGTGTCTGGTGGGGTGCGTGCCTGGGAAGGTCTGTGTGTGCTTGGGACAGGCATGGGAGTGGGAGACCCACTGCTGCCGTCAGTGACGAGTCCATGGACCTCAGCAACCTCCGTTGGTCAGACATCGCTGATGACATGCCCTCCATGTACGACACCACCTGTGTCATCAGTCTGGTGTGGCCATGGAGGACAGTCAGGATCGATGTCTGCCCAACCTGCAACTCCCGCTGAATGTCCACAGACTCGGCAGTGAGGGCAGCAGGGGAGACAGGGGCAGGGTGTGCGGTGCCAGGCATGAAGGAGACACGTTGTTGCCCAACACGGACAGAAGGGTCCGGAGTAACTGGGAGGGCGGTGATGGGAATGGAGGGGGCGGTGACAGTTGTACTGCTGCTGCCAGCTGTTGGAGCAGCCTCCGCCCCCTCAGGGAGCTTAGCCTCGGACCCGCCAGCGTCGTAGTCGGTGTTGGAACTAGACAGGTCCTCCGCCTGACTCCCCTCACCCTCCGTGCCACTTGATTGCGCCGACTCCCCAGCAGTGGTGGCACCGGTGCTCGATCCCTCCTCCTGGTCCGTGCTGATGTCTCCTTTGGTTGCCCCTGATGGTGCTGTGTGCAAGGTGAAGAGACATGAAATAATCAGTCACCTGTGTACATCTGACACATGAGTCCAAACTACATAGGTCACAGTGCACATCAGGAAATGCATCATGAGTAACCTCTAGGATACTCTGCACATATGTAAGCCCTGCACTCCCCAGTTGGTTCACCCACCATGCCACCTGAAAAGAAAGAACATCAGGACACAACAGCCAATAACTCGATATCCAATTATACTGAGAAGCTAGTGTCTGTGAACAGTGGAGCACAGCCAGACTATGAAGGCATGCCACCTCTTCTTCACTGTGAAAGAAACAGTATTAGTGCACCCATGGCCAAATAACAGACACCAATGCTGAAGGTGTCCCCACACCCAGAGACGTGTGAGTACTTTGTAAACCCTAAAGAAATACTTTGTGATCCCTTGGGAATCACAACACTTTACACAATCAACATGTTTTGAATGTGTGAATGTGCCACTTTTGGAGCAGAACACACATGTGCCTGGATAACAGAAGTCACACAAGGTTGTGCACAACAAAATACATTTACACATTGTTGGAAACAGCCCACTCCCACTCCGCAGGGTGGTGGTGGACTCCCCGAACACACTGTGGTAGCTTGGCTCGAGTGGTCAGGACACAGGCACCGTGCTAAGCATACAATATACCCATACAATAACCATGCGTGCATCCGTTCCAAAAACGACTCTACACCGTAAAAATTATGAAAATATCTTTCTTTATCTTTTTCTCTTAGTTGCTGATTGGGAAAATAAATAAGACAATCACAATATACAAATTTAAGTAGTGCAGGTCAAATAAATACTGTCTGGAGATTCAATAAATAGGGATGATCATAAATACAAGGGACATAAATATAAGTGCAGGTAATACAGGCAATTAAATATTCTGAGGCAATAAATACTGAACCAATAAATATTGTACACCAACAAGTCCTGTAGACCAATAAATATAGTGAAGCAATAAATAGGTTAACACAATAAATACAGTGCCCCCAATAAATAATTAAAAGTATACAGCAGCACTCATGTAATTAGATCACTTTTCAATTCCTAAGGGCTGATTTGGCCCAGGCACAGCTTGTAGGGTTGTGGAAGGCTTGAGGGGTTCTACTCCCTGGCTGGGACAAGGCTGAGGCCTAAACTGAGGTAGATCAAGGGGGGAATACCAGTGCCCTGGCTTTCTCTCTCCACACAACCTCTCTAGGTTAGTCCCAATTCACCCCTGGCACAGTCAGGTTGGTTCCAGCACCTCCCTAGCCCCTTAGAGCAGTCTCTCAGGTCTCCACAGGGCCTTAGGCGCCCTCTACTCCACTTACTGCCCTTTTTCTGATGTTCCGACGCCGCTGGAGTCGTGTCGATGCCGTGAGGCGGTTCCGGTTCGGTCTCGGCGGCCTCGGCACAATGTCAGTTCTAGACGACGCCGGTAGGCGGTTCCGGTCCGATGTCGGCGGCCTCGGTTCGATCTCGACCTCCGATTCGACGGCGTCGGGCAGTCTCCACTCGATGTCGACCTCGGGCGGCTCCGGTCCGATGGCGCTCTCGGCTTCGATGACGTCGGCCGGCCTGGCCTCGATGTCGACTTCCGGCGACTCCGGGGTGCGATCCTCACCCCGACCTCCGGTGCTCCTCCTCTCAGGTTCCGGGCGACTCCGGAGTGCGATCCTCACTCCCGACCTCCGGTACACTTCCCCTCGGTCTCCGACGACTCCGGAGGGCGGACTTCACTCCTCCGATGACGCCGCTCACTCGACCTCGGTTAACTTCCTCCTCGACCTTTGGTATTCCTCACGACCTCCGTCGGCGCCCTCTCACGACCTCAGGCGGCTCCGGGTACGACGTCTGCTTCTTCAGTCAGCGCCGCTTCTCCACCTCGGGCTCCAGGTCTTAGGCTACTCGACGCCGGACTCCAGGGAAACCAGTTTCCAGGTCAGGATCTTGCTGCTTTCTGCTTCTAAGGCCTGTTCCTGCTGTCCAGGTCCTTAGGATGAGTTTTTCTGGATTCTTCCCACACAGGGCTACAGGCTGGGATCCATCAGTAGGGACAAGTATCAAGGGTGGGTTTATGGACCCCACTCCAGGCACAAGTTTCCACCCCTGCTGCTTCACTCCTTCCTCCTTCACTGTTGTGCTGCTCTCTCTTCACCAGTCAGGTGCCAACTGCCAGCTCCAACTGCCAACTCTCTCTCTTAACCTCCCAACATTCTAAACCGCCTCCAACTGTCACAGGTTCTGGAATGTTCTGGAAGGTGCTGGTAGGTTCCAGTGGATGCTGGTGATGTCACAGGTGGCCACCATTTTGTGCTCCAGGCCCTCAGACAGAAGTTTCAGGGGTAGGTAAAATGGCTCCCTGAATCTGCAGCAACACTAAAAAGTCTGGTGGTTCCCAAAAAGGAAAAATTCAAACAGGGTTTGAGGCAAAAGTGGGACAAAATAAATAATGATGAGGAGGGACCACCCAAAGGGCTGACAGGTCTAACACGCGTCCCCCCCAGCTGAAAGTGGGGAGAGCTACCCAACCCCTTGGGAGTTCTCATCACTAAGGCGGAAATACCTTGAGAGACCGTCTGCATTGGCGTGGTCCACTCCAGGCCGATGTTCCACCTGAAAGTCCATTCCCTGTAGGGAAATAGACCACCTCAACAACTTGGGATTCTCCCCCTTCATTTGCATCAGCCAACGAAGGGGTCTGTGGTCGGTCTGAACCAGGAAGTGCGAGCCAAACAGGTATGGCCGCAACTTCTTCAGAGCCCATACCACTGCAAAGGCTTCACGCTCTATTGCACTCCACTTCTGTTCCCTGGGAAGTAGTCTCCGGGATAGGAAGACCACGGGTTGATCCAGACCCTCTTCGTTGAGTTGCGATAACACTGCCCCAATGCCATGTTCTGATGCATCTGTCTGGACAATGAACTCCTTGGAAAAGTCTGGGGCCCTTAAGACCGGGGCCTCGCACATGGCTTTCTTCAATCTCTCAAAGGCTTGCTGACAAGCCTCCGTCCAGACTACCCGTCGAGGTTGTTTCTTGGACGTGAGCTCCGTGAGGGGGGCTACGATGGTACCGTACCCCTTCACGAAGCGGCGGTAATATCCCGTGAGGCCCAAAAATGCTCGGACCTCAGTCTGTGTCTTGGGGGGTTCCCAGGCCATGATGGCCTCGATCTTCGCCTGGAGGGGTTGCACCGCTCCCCTACCCACCAAGTGTCCAAGGTACACTACCGACCCCTGCCCGATCTGGCACTTGCTGGCCTTGATCGTCAATCCAGCTTGTCTCAGGGCCTGGAGAACAGCTTGCAGGTGACGCAAGTGATCCTCCCAGCTGTTACTGAAGACGGCTATGTCATTCAGATAAGCAGCAGAGAAACTCTCCATTCCGGTGAGGATCTGGTTTACCAGGCGCTGAAACGTGGCAGGTGCGTTCTTGAGCCCAAAGGGCATCACACAGAACTGGTAGTGGCCATTGGGCGTGGAGAAGGCTGACCTTTCCCTTGCTCCATCAGTCAACGAGATCTGCCAGTACCCTGAAGTAAGGTCAAAGGTACTTAGATATTGGGCAGCTCCCAGCCGGTCAATCAATTCATCCGCCCTAGGGATCGGATGAGCATCAGTTTTTGTCACTGAATTCAGTCCCCGGTAGTCCACACAGAACCTCAGTTCTGGTTGGGCACCCGGTGGTGCAGCTTTCGGTACTAACACCACCGGACTAGACCAGGGGCTGCTAGAAGGTTCAATCACTCCTAGCTCCAGCATCTTAGTGACTTCACTATGAATGCTGGCCTTCACCTTGTCTGACATCCGGTAGATCTTGGACTTCACAGGTGGGCTGTCTCCTGTGTCCACGTCATGGACGCACAGGTGAGTCCTACCCGGGACAAGGGAGAACAACGAAGAGTACTGCCCCAGGACCTGGCGACAGTCCTCCTGCTGTTCAGGAGTTAGAGATGGGGAGAGAATCACTCCCTCCACCGACCCATCCTTTTCTTGAGACGCAAACAGATCAGGGAGAGGCTCGCTTTCCACGTCCTCTCCTCCGTCAGTCACCATCATCAAGATGACTTCGGGCCTCTCGTGGTGGGGTTTGAGGCGGTTGGCATGCAGCACCCGCAGGGGCTGACGAGGGGTCTTCAGGTCCACCAAGTAGGTAGCCTTACCCTTCTTCTCCAACACCTCAAAGGGTCCTGACCAGCGATCCTGGAGGGCGCTAAGCTCTCCGGGTTCGATCACCCACACCTTCTGGCCAGGCTCCAACTCCACCGGGTGAGCATTGTGGTCATACCACGCCTTCATTACTGCTTGGCTGGCTTCCAAGTTGTCAGAAGCTTGCTTCCACAACTTAGCCATTTGGCTCCGGAAGGCCAGCATGTAGCTCACCACATCCTGGGGAAGCTTTCTGGGAGTTCTTTCCCATCCGTCTCTCACCAGGTTGAGAGGTCCACGTACAGGGTGCCCATACAGAAGCTCGAAGGGGCTGAAGCCCACTCCCTTCTGTGGCACTTCCCTGTAGGAAAAAAGTAAACAGGGTAGGAGGACGTCCCATTTCCTCCGCAGGCTTTCAGGCAGACTTCTGATCATGCCTTTCAAGGTTTTGTTAAACCTCTCCACCAGACCATTGGTCTGGGGGTGGTAAGGAGTGGTGAACCGGTAGGTCACTCCACACTCCTTCCACATTGCCCGCATGTACGCTGACATGAAGTTGGTCCCCCTGTCGGACACAACTTCCTTGGGAAAACCCACTCGGGTAAAGATTCCCATCAGGGCCCTTGCCACAACAGGTGCTGTTATGGTCCTCAGAGGTATTGCCTCTGGGTACCGTGTGGCATGATCCACCAGAACCAGGATAAACCTGTGACCAGCTGTAGTCGGCGGATCTAATGGACCCACAATGTCGATGCCCACCCTTTCAAAGGGGGTGCTAACGACTGGAAGTGGTTCCAGGGGAGCTTTCAGCTTCACCCCTGTTTTCCCACTGGCTTGGCAAGACACACATGTCCGGCAGTAGGTATCGGACGACACTTTCATTTGAGGCCAATAAAAGTGTGGGACAAGACGGGCGAAGGTCTTGTCTTGCCCCAGGTGTCCTGCCAATGGGATCTCGTGAGCCAACTCCAGAAGGAAGGCTCGATAACGTTGAGGGACTACCAAGGCTCGTGACGATCCGTGTAGGGGTGCCTTGGGTTCACTGTAGAGGAGGCCATCCTCCCAGTAAACACTGTAGTTCCCTTCAACGTTCCCTGCTGCCTGGGCTTCGGCCTGTCGCCTCAGCCCCTCAAGGGTAGGGCACTCCCTCTGGCCCTGGCAGAATTCCTCCCTGGACGGGCCTCCCTCCACGTGCCACTCGGCCGGGATGGGTAGGTCCTCCAGGTTGGTAACGTCCCCCACCGCAGACTCCTGGTCCACCACCTCCGGTGGCCTATCCGTCCTACGGGGTGGGGACGCCGAGGCAGGCTCCTCCTGTCCTCGGTTCTTCCCTTGACTGGCAGCTGGCTGGGCCTTTGTTCCAGGCTCCAGCCGAAACGAACTCCCTCTTCGGGTAGTCGCGGACCTTGTGCTAACACAGGCCCAATCAGGTGTACCCAGCATCTCGGTGTGAGTCCGGTATTCCACCTCCTTCCAAGCGTTGTGCTCCATGTCATTCCCCAGCAGACAATCGACTGGCACGGCAGGGCTTACGGCAACTCGAAGTGAACCTGCAACCCCCCCCCCATTCAAAGGGAACCTCGGCCACGGGATAGTGGCCTGTTCTGCCGTCAGCCATCGCGGCTGGGTGGAGTACATCGGGAATCACCTGCTCTGGAGACACCAGTTGGCTACGCACCATAGTCATACTGGCTCCTGTGTCTCTCAGAGCCTCCCCTCTTTGGCCGTTGATGGTGACCCATTGCCCATACTTTGCGGTATTTGCGGGCACCTGGATCTTAGGAACCATCTCCCGTTCTCCCAGGGACACTAAAGTGACACCCGCCCACTCCCTTCCCTTAGTTAAGGGCATCTCCTCCCCGAGCACTGCACTAGCTACTCCGGGGGTCTTTCCTCCAGTGGGAGGGGGTGGTCGTTTCTGGCACTTCGGATCTCCTTTATAGTGTCCAACGCCACCGCACTCGTAGCAATGGACAACCCTTGGCTGCTGACTCTGGCCAGGATTAGGGTTTCTGGGTGGGTTAGCCTTAGAGGTGAATCCTGTTCCCTTCCCTTGGAAGTTATTTTGGGGGCCTTTGGAGAACTCCTTTTTCTTTTCCCCTCCCTCTTTCTTCTGGGGGGCGCCCTGTCCGGCCCTTTGAGTATCCCCTCCAGTCCCCCTTGTGGACACCCGGGTACTAGCCCAAATGTCCGCCTCCTCAGCAAGCTTCCGGGGACTGGTCAGCTTGCTATCCACCAGGTGTTGCCGCAGTTCAGGGAAACATTTCTCGAGCAGGTGTTCCTTCAGTACTAGGTCAAACAACTCCTCGTAGTTCCTCACTTCACTGCCCTGAATCCAACCTTCCATTGCCTTCTTCGCATAGTCCAGGAAGTCCACCCAATTCTGCGTGCCCAGTTTGTGACTACCCCTGAACTTCTGTCTGTACTTTTCAGGTGTTAGTCCAAACTTTCTGATGAGCGCCAGTTTCATGGTGGGGTAGTGGGTCTGCTCATCCTCCTCGAGGGCCAATAATGCATCCCTACCAGCTGGAGGCATGTACTTGTACAATCCCCCTCCCCAGTACTTCTCTGGAACCCCATGGGCCCTCAACGAGACCTCATAGGCCGCTAGCCACTTGGCGATATCGTCGCCCACTCCATAGCTAGCTACTATGTCCTTTGGCAGGTATGGTTTAGGTTCCCTGGTGATCTCTTGGGTTTGGCTGCCACCATTAGGAACAGGTTGTGCCCCGATTCTCAAGATCTGAAGATCTATTTCTTTCAGTCGTAATTCATGGGCCATCCTCTGCTCCTCCTTCTCCTTCTCCAGCCTTGCTAAGTCCCATGTGAGCTGTCTTTTCTCCCTCCGGTCTGTTAACTTCACTTCAGACAAGCCACCGCTCGAGGCACTGCTGCCCTTCCTAGAAATGGTTCTGGGCCCTGCTGACAGGTTCCCCACCTCAGGTTGGTACATCTCAGCCCCCTCGGTGTCAGGCTCTCCATCCCTGTCTTCCTCCTCAGCCTTGCTTTCCCGTCGTGCCTCCCCCCAAGCCCTTAAGCTGGTTTGGAGTGCACCCTTCTTTGCTCCTGGGGGACAGTACACCCCCTCCCGCTGGCAAAACTCCCTGAGTTGGGCCACAGTGTACGTTTCTAGATTTTCTAGTACAAACTCCATCTTGCCCACTCAGGTTAGAGGACAGGTTTTTGTGTAGTAACTATGCAGGGGGGTACCTTTAATAATACCTCCTCCCACCACCAGAGTAAATTTGGAAAAAACAAAAACCCACAATTAGGAAGGCCGCTTTGAGAAAACTCCCGGTGTAGGCCTATGGACTACCCACAGTTATTGTTGAGTATACGTAGGCACAGCTCAATCCCACCACTGAACACCAATTTATGTTGGAAACAGCCCACTCCCACTCCGCAGGGTGGTGGTGGACTCCCCGAACACACTGTGGTAGCTTGGCTCGAGTGGTCAGGACACAGGCACCGTGCTAAGCATACAATATACCCATACAATAACCATGCGTGCATCCGTTCCAAAAACGACTCTACACCGTAAAAATTATGAAAATATCTTTCTTTATCTTTTTCTCTTAGTTGCTGATTGGGAAAATAAATAAGACAATCACAATATACAAATTTAAGTAGTGCAGGTCAAATAAATACTGTCTGGAGATTCAATAAATAGGGATGATCATAAATACAAGGGACATAAATATAAGTGCAGGTAATACAGGCAATTAAATATTCTGAGGCAATAAATACTGAACCAATAAATATTGTACACCAACAAGTCCTGTAGACCAATAAATATAGTGAAGCAATAAATAGGTTAACACAATAAATACAGTGCCCCCAATAAATAATTAAAAGTATACAGCAGCACTCATGTAATTAGATCACTTTTCAATTCCTAAGGGCTGATTTGGCCCAGGCACAGCTTGTAGGGTTGTGGAAGGCTTGAGGGGTTCTACTCCCTGGCTGGGACAAGGCTGAGGCCTAAACTGAGGTAGATCAAGGGGGGAATACCAGTGCCCTGGCTTTCTCTCTCCACACAACCTCTCTAGGTTAGTCCCAATTCACCCCTGGCACAGTCAGGTTGGTTCCAGCACCTCCCTAGCCCCTTAGAGCAGTCTCTCAGGTCTCCACAGGGCCTTAGGCGCCCTCTACTCCACTTACTGCCCTTTTTCTGATGTTCCGACGCCGCTGGAGTCGTGTCGATGCCGTGAGGCGGTTCCGGTTCGGTCTCGGCGGCCTCGGCACAATGTCAGTTCTAGACGACGCCGGTAGGCGGTTCCGGTCCGATGTCGGCGGCCTCGGTTCGATCTCGACCTCCGATTCGACGGCGTCGGGCAGTCTCCACTCGATGTCGACCTCGGGCGGCTCCGGTCCGATGGCGCTCTCGGCTTCGATGACGTCGGCCGGCCTGGCCTCGATGTCGACTTCCGGCGACTCCGGGGTGCGATCCTCACCCCCGACCTCCGGTGCTCCTCCTCTCAGGTTCCGGGCGACTCCGGAGTGCGATCCTCACTCCCGACCTCCGGTACACTTCCCCTCGGTCTCCGACGACTCCGGAGGGCGGACTTCACTCCTCCGATGACGCCGCTCACTCGACCTCGGTTAACTTCCTCCTCGACCTTTGGTATTCCTCACGACCTCCGTCGGCGCCCTCTCACGACCTCAGGCGGCTCCGGGTACGACGTCTGCTTCTTCAGTCAGCGCCGCTTCTCCACCTCGGGCTCCAGGTCTTAGGCTACTCGACGCCGGACTCCAGGGAAACCAGTTTCCAGGTCAGGATCTTGCTGCTTTCTGCTTCTAAGGCCTGTTCCTGCTGTCCAGGTCCTTAGGATGAGTTTTTCTGGCTTCTTCCCACACAGGGCTACAGGCTGGGATCCATCAGTAGGGACAAGTATCAAGGGTGGGTTTATGGACCCCACTCCAGGCACAAGTTTCCACCCCTGCTGCTTCACTCCTTCCTCCTTCACTGTTGTGCTGCTCTCTCTTCACCAGTCAGGTGCCAACTGCCAGCTCCAACTGCCAACTCTCTCTCTTAACCTCCCAACATTCTAAACCGCCTCCAACTGTCACAGGTTCTGGAATGTTCTGGAAGGTGCTGGTAGGTTCCAGTGGATGCTGGTGATGTCACAGGTGGCCACCATTTTGTGCTCCAGGCCCTCAGACAGAAGTTTCAGGGGTAGGTAAAATGGCTCCCTGAATCTGCAGCAACACTAAAAAGTCTGGTGGTTCCCAAAAAGGAAAAATTCAAACAGGGTTTGAGGCAAAAGTGGGACAAAATAAATAATGATGAGGAGGGACCACCCAAAGGGCTGACAGGTCTAACACACATTCATTGCATGAGCTGGCAGCCTAATGCTAATCAGCCACTGTGAAGAAGAAATGTGGTATCTGGAAGTACATATACATGGCACCACGGTGGTCTGGATGACTTGACACCCGTAAGTTCGTATCAGCAACAACCGAGGACTAACCCAAATGCAACTACACTGTGGAAACAGGTATCTGTATGATCTCAAATCAATTTACATACAGAACTGTGCCTTCGTTATAAATGTGCTAGCGTGTCCCCCAAGAGTGTAAAGGTGGTTTGTTGTGCACTTCCTTGGGAGACATCTGTCATACAGGCACATTATTGTCCTTCACATCCAAAAATCAAAGTCAAGCATATTAACTATTGGGACATGTTGACAAGTGTAGTGAGTGCCAAGGTAGAACACATCTTGACTAACAACTTGAATCATGCCACCTGGCACATGGCCATCCGTACCATGATGACACAGTTGGCAACACATCTGACCCACTACCTGTCACGTGGAGTGGCAGACATGTCCAGACACAGGACAATGCATTAGCTAATGGCCCTGCAATTGTGTCGGAATGATGCGCACCTGCACTGAGGAGACACCCTCATGGGAACCAAGAATTTCCAAACAGATGTCAGCACACACAGACCAAAATACGTAGCATCTGGAGCCCACACCGGTGCAAAAAATGGATGAGCAGGAAACATGCCCTTTTACCTTAGCCACATGCTGCACACCACAAACATTACACCCTGCAGAACATGCCTGGGTCACTGCCCGTTGAGTGGCTGTCCAGACAATTATCACACGCAGGTCAGACCTGGCAAGGAGACCAAAGCTTTGGACATGTATGCCTTGCCTGCACAAACCCCCCATACCCTTTTACCTTAGCCACATGCTGCACACCACAAACATTACACCCTGCAGAACATGTCTGGGTCACTGCCCGTTGAGTGGCTGTCCATACAATTATCACACGCAGGTCAGACCTGGCAAGGAGACCAAAGCTTTGGACATGTATGCCTTGCCTGCACAAACCCCCCATACCTGAGACAATGTTCTTGAAACAGAGCAAGTAGTTACATCTCTTAATCTGGGTTCACTTAAATGTGCATCAAGAAATCCTAAATGTACTCAACATCACCTCGTGAGGCTGACCACACATATTTGTGACAAACAACCATCAACAGATAGTTGTACATACACACACAGGCACTGCCCATTGTGAGGATGCACAAGCCTAATGGGGTCACCATGGACGGTGGACACATGTAGCACACTTTACCTAAATAGAAATGAGGCCATGGAACAATGCCACAGAGGCCAACCTATGCTGAACACACAGTGAATGTGCACAGTGTTTGATGCCACACATGGTTCCTAGGAAGTGGTGTCTCTGGGGACTGTAGTGGGCACACTGCTCCATGGTCCTGGAATGATCTGACTGTAACAGGACCAACTGTCACGGCACTATGCATATCTCCCACTCATGCACATCATGTCTGAGGCCACTACCATCGGTCATGCATTCTGCAAGTCTGTTTATTTGAAACCTCACACTCCTATGTTGAGACTTAGGACAGTGCCAACAATTATGGACCCCCAAATGAGTGAACAGGACAGTGCACAGGCAAGGTACCAACACATGTCACAGACCACCTCCACACATGATGCTGATGCAGTGTGCACCTTGATTAACTTGCAGCCTAGATGACCATGTGCAATAGTGATTACACACAGACCAGGGAACACATGTCAAGGAGGGGAAGGGAGGAAGAACAGCACCGGTTGACTTGGGGGAACAGGAAATGCACTGCACATATAAACCCTGGCAGTGTATCCATGCGACTGAGCACTTCCAAAAGCTGGTGACACAACAAACACACATGTACCTACCCCCTCCTTGCTGCTGTTTCTCCTGTAACCGCCTATCCATCTCAGGGAAGACCACCGCCAGGACACGCTTCATTTGGTGGGTCAGTTGCCGGCGCCCGCCGTGCTTCCGTGCTGGTGAGTCCCCCAGCAGGACCCGGGCGATCCTCCTCATCCAGCACCGGATGTCCTGCCAGCGTTTGCGCACTTGTGCCAGGCGCCGACTGCGACGCCCTCAGATCTCACGGCCCTGACGGCCTGCTTCCAAATCTCACCCTTCTGGTAGGCGGTCACCTGTGCGGATGACAAAGTGAGACTACATCACTACACCTGATCCATGTCACAGAGACACACATTTTAACATCTTTGATTTGTTCAACAGGGCATTGTATGCTGGCAACTAATAGCAACTTTGTCATAAGGACATTTGCCTCTGTGTAAGCCCCAATGCACTACATGCCATTGAAAGTACACAGGTGGCATGAGGGGTGCGACACACTCCCTGATCATGGCACACACTGTGCATCACAAGCAACACCAGGCTGATGGACAGCACCTCCAAGCAGTCACATGCCCCAGGCCACTGACAGGACCTCAGCAGAGTACACAGACACACACAGGCACAGATCATTCACCTGCCATTGACAACAGCGGATCCAAACATCACTCTGCACATGTGCCACTTTCCTGGGGGGTGTCACAGGTGTGGGGCTAGCTCAGCAAGTCAGACACACTTCACGGCTCACTTGTCATATCAGATGGGTAGAGCATTAGCCTCCTCCATGCAGCTGTGGTGCAATACTCCACATAGACACTCACCCACATGACAGGGAACCTTCACACACATCAAGGTCCAGGGTGCGTACACATCATGTGGACACTCTCACCACAGCTCCACTCAACTCACACACATCTGTGGGTACAGTCACCTGTCACACCGGGGGGACCACAGATTCACCTGAGGACTATAGAACAAGAATGCCCACGAGGATTAGACACGCTGAATGTGCCATGCACCATGCAGTGAATGTCACAGTAAGCCCAATGCAAGTGAGGTGTGCACACATGAACCACATCATGCTCTGCATGAGAGACATGAGCCATTCCCCTCCCCTGGGAACCACTCTAAACAACATTGCATGTCTGTCACACCTGGACACAAAGCCAGAAGTGACAGTCACAAAATAAGGGGCACAGTCAAAGGTTGTGGAGTGAGCACTCACCTGCTCCTCTGGTCTCCCATACAGGCTGGGGTACTGTGGGAGGATCACGTCCAGCAACGCCTCATTCTCCTCTTGGGTGAAAGGCTGGGCCCTCTCCACAGACCTGGACATGGTGCCAGAGGAAGCAATGACAGCAGCAGTGTCCATGAATCAGAGGTTGTGCAGGCAAGTGCCCTCTCATGGGTTCTGCCTGACTTATATCTGCCTTGCTGGCCTATTTCATTCACAGGAGTACAGAGTGATTGGTCAGACTCATTTGCATCCTACGTTTCCTCCAATCCCTTCAAACATACACCAGTGTCAGCATTAGCATCTTTCACATTTGCAGCAGCAAATCAAGTCAACAACCACTTTGCAACAATGTATAATGTGGCCAACTGCTTTTTCCAGGCCACATGATGGAAAAATTTGAACAGGAAACTCGGTATCCATGACTACCAGCATGCATTTAGGCCCTAATACTTGTCCCTTATGTGTCCCCATTGTAATTTTCACATCCCCATACAGGTACGGTGCGTTTCACACGTACCCCTAGGGCACCACTACTATAGTGATACGGCCCGTACACGCGCGTGTACAGGTCGTATCCCTATAGTGGTGTTGGCGTAGGTGTACGCCATAGGAATACGACCCGTACACGCGTATGTAGGGGTCGTATCCCTATAGTGCTGTTGCCGTAGGTGTACGCCATAGGAATACAACCCGTACACGCGCGTGTAGGGGTCGTATCCCTATAGTGGTGTTGGCGTAGGTGTACGCCATAGTGATACGACCCGTACACTAGCGTGTGGTTGTGTGCGGTGAGTGCTTGGGGGTAGTTGCGTGCATTTGGTGTATTTTTGGTGTGGATGCCATTCCCCCCATGTTACGTGAGTTGTTTGTGTACTCACCAGGCTCTGCGACTCCTTCGACTCCGTGTACTCCCACAGGCGGAAGCAGGGCCATCACCTTCTCCTCCCAGGGATGGTAATGTACGGGTCTGCGGGGCAGCCCACCTCCAGTGATGATACTCTGGGCGTATTCCTCGTTCATTTTCCTCTTGACTGCCCTCCGCAGATCGTACCACCTGGCTTGGCATTCATGCCTGGTCCTTCGGATGGGCGCAACAGCATTCACCTTATCGACGTTCCTCTGCCACAGGCTAGTTTTTTGGGCTATGCTGGTCTGTCTGACCAATGTTCCAAACAGCTGTGGCTCGACTCCGATGACTTCGTTGACAAGGATGTCCAACTCCGCCTTTGTGAACTTTGGATTCTTGTCTGTGGGCATGGTGTGGGGTGTGGATGTGGATGGTTGTGGGTGTGTGGGTGTGAATGTGACGGTGTGGGTGTGAATGTGAAGAGGGGGTGTTTGTGAAGGAGGTTGTGTGAAGGTGTGTAAGTTAAGGTGTAGTTAAGGTGTAAGTAAGGTGCAGTTGTTTGTCTGTGGGGTCTGGCAGCAGTGGGTCTGTTGCCAAGGCTCATGGTTTGTGTGTGTGGGCCCTTTTTATTGGTCCATTTGTGGGTGTGGCTGGGTTTGAAATTTTGGTGGGTGTGTTATAAGAGGTGGTTGTGATTTTTGGCCTCTGTTTGCCTGTTTGGATGTGCCAGGTCAGTCATTGAGATGTATTTTGTCATGTAGACGTGTTTTGTGGTGTTGTGCGAGTCGAATTGACCCTCCTTGTGCTGTTTTACAGTGTCCTGGTTCTGTACGATTCTTTTTCGCGTAAGTGAGGTCCGTACATACGCGATGCTGGGTGAGGGTAATGGGGTACGGTGTTGGGGTGCGGCGCGTACAGGTGCGGGCCTGGGGTACGGGCCTGGGGTGTGGCGTGTACAGGTGCGGGCGTGGGGTACGGACCTGGGGTACTGCGCGTACAGGTGCGGGCCTGGGGTACGGTGTCGGGGTGCGGTGCATACAGGTGCGGGGATGGGGTACAGGCTTGGGGTACGGCGCGTACAGGTGCGGGCCTGGGGTACAGGCCTGGGGTACGGCGCGTACAGGTGCGGGCCTGGGGTACGGTGTTGGGGTGCGGCACGTACAGGTGCGGGCCTGGGGTACGGTGTTGGGGTGCGGCGCATACAGGTGCGGGCCTGGGGTACGGGCCTGGTGTACGGCGTGTACATGTGCAGGCCTGGGGTATGGTGTCGGGGTGCAGCGCGTACAGGTGCGGGGCTGGGGTACGGGCCTGGAGTATGGCGCGTACAGGTGCGGGCCTGGGGTACGGGCCTGGGGTACGGCGCGTACAGGTGCTGGCCTGGGGTACGGTGTTGGGGTGAGGCGCGTACAGGTGCGGGCCTGGGGTACGGGCCTGGGGTACGGCGCGTACAGGTGCGGGCCTGGGGTACGGTGTTGGGGTGCGGCGCATACAGGTGTGGGCCTGGGGTACGGGACTGGGGTACAGCGCATGCAGGTGCGGGCCTGGGGTACGGTGTTGGGGTACGACGCGTATAGGTGCGGGCCTGGGGTACGGTGTTGGGGTGCGGCGCGTACTGGTGCGAGGCTGGGGTACGGGCCTGGGTACGGCGCATACAGGTGCGAGCCTGGGGTACGGTGTTGGGGTGCGGCGCATACAGGTGCGGGCCTGGGGTACGGGCCTGGGGTATGGCGCGTACAGGTGCGGGCCTGGGGTACGGTGTTGGGGTGCAGCGCGTACAGGTGCAGGGCTGGGGTACGGGCCTGGGGTACGGCGCGTACAGGTGCGGGCCTGGGGTACGGGGCTGGGGTACAGCGCGTACACGTACAGGGCTGGGGTACAGTGCGGACATGGGGGGTACGGTGCTGACATATGCGGGGCATAGGGGGGGCTGTACGGCTCGTATCCGGGCAAAAGATTTCCCGTGTACATGTGTGCTACTGCGTTCGCTCCGTACGGGGCCTTTTACATGCTGTTGGGTTTATGGACAGGCGGTTCTGATCGTACTTGCGCGCTCGGACTTCTGTTTTACGATTTGCACGTAAACATTTCCGGCTCCCTCTCGTACCCTTTTCCCGACGCTATTCGGACGTAAACATTTGCGGATCACTCTCGAACACTTTTCCCGACGCTATTCGTATGTATTTTTCACTTACGAATCGTACTTCGCCATTTGTACGGTACTTGTACGAATCGTGCGTAAAAATATACGGATACGAGTCGTACGGTAATTTTTTTTAACGGATCGGAATCTGCACCTAATTGTGAATTAAATATGAGTAAATATTATGTATTGATATTTCTAATTAATATATTAATAAGTAATTATGAATTGGTAATTAATGTTTAATATTTAATATTTTGGGGTATAAAAATATGTAATAGTTCAATATTTTTTAATTGGTAATTAATGTTTCATAATTATTATTTTGTGGTATATTTTTTTTTTAATTGTTCAATATTTTTTCATTGGTAATTACTTTTTAATAATTCATATGTTTTTGGTTATGGAAAATATGTTATTGTTTATTATTTAATATTTGGTAATTAATATTTATTAATTATTATTTATTGTTATTTTTTATTAATTTATTGTTAATTAATGATTCATTGGTAGTTATGTTTGTAACAATTATTTATTGGTATTTGTAAATAATTTTGAGTTATTTAGTAATTAAATCACTAATTATTTTAAATAATTATTTTATTTAAAAGTATGTTATTTTTAACTTCTACGCTATCCAACACTTTCCCTACTGTTGCACTCTCTGGAGTTGGAATAGTAATTTTTATCCCTACGCTATCCAACACTTTCTGTACTGTTGCACTCTCTGGAGTTGGAATAGTAATTTTGACCCTTACGCTATCCAACACTTTCCCTACTGTTGAACTCTGTGGAGTTGGAATAGTAATTTTTACCCCTACGCTATCCAACACTTTCCCTACTGTTGCACTCTCTGGAGTGGGAATAGCAATTTTTACCCCTACGCTATCCAACACTTTCCCTACTGTTGCACTCTCTGGAGTTGGAATAGTAATTTTTACCCCTACGCTATCCAACGCATTCCCTACTGTTGCACTCTCTGGAGTGGGAATGATAATTTTTTATCTACGCTATCCAACACTTTCTCTACAGTTGCACTCTCTGGAGTTGGAATAGTAATTTTTACCCCTACGCTATCCAACACTTTCCCTACTGTTGCACTCTCTGGAGTTGGAATAGTAATTTTGACCCCCACGCTATCCAACACTTTCCCTACTGTTGCACTCTCTGGAGTTGGAATAGTAATTGTTACCCCTACGCTATCCAACACTTTCCCTACTGTTGCACTCTCTGGAGTGGGAATAGTAATTTTTACCCCTTTGCTATCCAACACTTTCCCTACTGTTGTAGTCTCTGGAGTTGGAATAGTAATTTTTACCCCTACGCTATCCAACACTTTCCCTAATGTTGCAATATCTGGAGTGGGAATAGTAATTTTTACCCTTACGCTATCCAACACTTTCTCTACTGTTGCACTCTCTGGAGTTGGAATAGTAATTTTTACCCCTACGCTATCCAACACTTTCCCTATTGTTGCACTGTCTGGAGTGGGAATTGTAATTTTTACCCCTACGCTATCCAACACTTTCCCTACTGTTGCACTCTCTGGAGTGGGAATAGTAATTTTTACCCCTACGCTATCCAACACTTTCCCAACTTTTGCACTCTCTGGAGTTGGAATAGTAATTTTTACCCCTACGCTATGCAACACTTTCCCTACTGTTGCACTCTCTGGAGTTGGAATAGTAATTTTTACCCCTACGCTATCCAACACTTTCCCTACTGTTACACTCCCTGGAGTGGAAATAGTAATTTTTAGCCCTACGCTATCCAACATTTTCCTTACTGTTGTTTTTTTTGGAGCTGGAGTAGTAGTTTTATTGTCTGTGCTATTTAATATTTTTTGTATTATTTTAGCTAATGTAATATATAATTAATTTTAACAATATTCAAATTAAATGTAATTTTTTAATGTGTTATATATAATTATTTAATTTTTATTCATGTTATTGTTTGATGTGTATGATGTATTTGCAACTTATAATAATTTTTAATAATTTATAAGTTATTAAAACAATTATTAAAACTGATTATTAAGTAAGTATATATATTATATAATATATGTTTATGTTTAATTAATGTTTTATTAAATTATATATATTAGTTATTAATTTGAAACATTATAAAATATATGTAATTATGTTTATTTTATTTATAAGTATTATTTGGTTTATTTTACTTTGTTTTTAACTAAAAAATACCCTATATGTTTAATAACGATATTTTTGACATTCTATATTTTATTTTTGATATTTTTGTACTTACCATGTTGTAGAAAGGATGTCGATATTCTTGACATCGATATTTTTGCTTCGATATTTTTGTAGGTCGATTTTTTGACCTTCGATATTTTGTCAGTGATCCCTTCCCTGGTATCAGTTAACCCTAGCAGACAAATCGGCAACATCGAAGAGGGCAGTTACCCTTGGCAAAGACTCCGCCACTGCGAGGCACCTCGTGTTGTGCTTTCTGAGGTAAGTTTTGATCAGTCTAAGTTACAAACATCTGTTTTTAGGAAACCTGAAAATTATGCCGCAGATGGGCTGTGCATTAAGTAATCCGTAATTATGTGGATAAAATTACAACCTCACAGTTGCAGAGTTCCCATGGCCTTGACAGGCGTTTAATTCCAAAGTCTTTGCGTACACTGGTTGGTGTTGCAACATGCCGCCTTTCGGCCTTGGAAGAATGAAAAGGCGAGTTAGCCCTGCCGTGAATGCAACTAGTTCCTTGCAGGTCTCTTCTGTGGCGGATGGAACCCGGTCTCTCCTACTTAATCATGAAAACGAGGTAAATTTGAAACAACTAGTTGTGTCCTGAAAGAGTTAAATTTGGCGAGTGAATTACTGTCTGTTTCGTTTCTCAGTTCTCCCTGAAATGCCACACCCCAGGAGCTGCAGCGAACATTTCCACAGACACGCGAAGCGCTTCTCAGACAGAAGTGTCCCTTCCAGACTTCCATCGGGAGAACATGGGCAAAGATGAGGACATCTGGGACTACTGCTTCAGGGACTTGACGTTTCAGACGGGGGATGAGTGGGGCCTCGAGTGGGGGAACCGCACTTCTGCGGGACGTGACTGGGGGCACTACGAACAGCAGGCCTTTGGCAGGTGAGACACAGGCTCAAAGGAATTTCATCCTGGATGAAATGCTGAGCTGTGAAATATAACTAGAGTATTGTTCATGCTTTCCACTTGTTGCAGACCTGACAATGTCCAAGAGAATAATTGTAGACAACCAGTGCAGCGTTGCATTTGCCCACTGCAGAAAATTGGCGAAGATGACGGAATTTGCTACTGTGTTAAGTAGAGGGTGGACTGGAGTATACGGGCGGACTGGGGTGGCTCGGTCAATCCAGAACATTCATTTGCATTCAGAAATACTCCCTTTTTATTTCTCTTCCTTGTTGGCACACCTAGCTGCCGCCCTCAAATGTTTGGAGTGAGTGTGCACAGTGGGTAAACAAATGTCCAAAGTGCAACATGTTTTTGGGGGTTGAGGATAGAGGTGGGTGCGCCAGACAGCTCATGAGAAGAGCCGAGCCGGGGTCCCGCTGAGATGTATGAGCACCAACACGACCTGAGCCCCCATTCACCTCCCCCCACCACGAAAAACACACAAAAAAATCAACATGGGAAGCATGAAAATAATTTTGTAGAAGACTGGCCGAGCTAATCTCTCTTTGCGGTTCCATCCTTTTCCCTAACACCCCCCCCCCCCTTCCCCTCTCCTCTCACTTTCCTTCTACCTCTCACCCTCACCACCTCACCTCAAGAAGGTGCCACTCCAGAGCCCCAATGAGAACTCCCCCAGCCCCCGTCTCCCTACCTGAGCCCCCCCCACCCCCGCCCCCCATGTACCCTCCCTGCTGTGAGAGAGCCTTTGGTCTTTTTAGTTTTAATACAATGCTGGCTGTCACAGCTCGTGAAAACCAAGATTGTGTTAAAACTCTATGAAACACGACAAAGGCCATTGTCTATTGGTCAGAGATGCCACAAGACATCGCACCAGTTGTAACAGTGATGACGTCCACCGCCGCTGAGAGCCGACACCCTCTCAAAGGGAGAGGTCGGGCTCTACTCGTGCTGGGCTCCAGGGTCCAAGTGGACCCAAAGCTGAGGCACAGACCACCCTCTGGCTCAAGCCAGGCTCGAGCTTTCAGCGCGCGCCCTCCTCCAGTTTAGGAGAAAGCTGACACATTGAAAAAATGCCATTTATTTGAAAAAAATGGAAATACGTAAAAAGTTCAGATATAACCTTTTGGCAGACACCCCACCAGGGAAACTGTAGGGATCAAGCAGGTCACCTAGAAAGCCATGACTTGCGTAGATTTCCGAACTGTACTGCTGTGTAAATCCCAAAAAGTGAGGAAATCAACTAAACTCAAAGCTGGAATCAATGGTTTGTAGATCATTTTGTGAATCAGCATGCAGCGTTGAAATTCTGTATTTTGCAGCACGGGGAGTCAGTGAAATGAAGATTACAGGCCTCATTACGATGTCGGTCGGAAAGCTTCCGACTGACAGTTGGATTCCCCTAGACCGAGTCGGAACCCATCCGCCTGAGTCAGTCGGATTCCAATCTACCCGACTGATTACGATGCTTGCGGTCAGAAGGAGAACCATTCAGTCATTCCGAATCAGTCCCGAGTGACAATTGTGGAATCCGAGTCAGTTCGAGGCGATACGTAGAGCTCTATGGACAGCGTTTCTGGCCGACCGATTACAATGTTGGATTCTGACAGCCTTTCCGACTTGGTCTGTCCAACACGAAAAGGCTGTCGGAAACTGACTTTGTGGGCCCCTAGCTGGTCTCCCCTCATTCGGAGTCCTCCGGTTTGGGGTTGAGGGATTACCCAAGGGATTCCCCTGTAAAACCATGCACAGTGTGGCAGGCACCAAGCGAGCATATGGGAATATATCTATATATATATATTAGGGTAGTTATAGTTAGGACCTATTTTCCATAGGAAATCCGCAACATTCTATTTGGAATAACGTTGGCGCCGATTGACGAATCTCCGCGAAATTTTCCAAACTTTTGGCCAGCTCCGGTCCGCTCCTATCCTGAAAATTTCACGGTGATTCGTCAAGCGGGGTCCAATAAAAAAGGGGGGGTCCCAAAACACGTTTTCCCCATGCATTTTCCCATAGGACCTGTTGACGCAGCTACAGCCCGAACTGCTGACCGGAATTACACCAAATTTGGCAAAGAGGTAGTCCTCAGTTCAGACTCGTGCCTTTTGCTTAAATGGTGTAAATCCGTTCAGTAGTTCCTGAGAAAATTAGAGTTAAAAAGAGATATATCTGGGCGGCGCTTAACCACACATCTCATCGTGAGATCTGATTGGCTGTCAGTACTTCATCCAAGAAGTATTGGCAGCCATCTTGGGACCAATATACATGATAGCACCTCATTAAAAAGCATTGCAGTTAATAGAAGGTTTTAAGACTTTAGTTACATTATAAATCATTTGTTGATGGTACCATACTCATTTTAGGAATTGTGGTGTGTTCTAAGGTGATTTTACCATGTGAAAAAGCCTTCATGAATCATGTTTGAGAGAAAACTATTTTCTCATGCTTTTCCCACAGAGGTTTTGAAGGTGATCTATAAGCTAAAATGAGAGCATATTTTCTGTAAATTCACATTATCTTTCTCAGTCATGTGAGAATGAAGACTGACATTCTCAGTAAAACATGTACATCCAACAAGGGCAGAGACTGTCAGTTGATTCCTTTGTGTTCTACTGCAGCTTCCCAGAGTGTTCTAAAGAACAACTAGAGCGCTAACAGTCCTACTTATGACAAACGTATTGCACACCTGAAGCCATCTTGAGTGGAATAAAGTGGTAACTCTTAAAACATTTAATTTAAAAAGGAACAAAATGAGGGAGTTCATTTTGCCACAGAAAGTATGATTAGTGCTGCAGAAAGAAAAAGAAAAACTAGGGCACATTTTGAGTGACTTCTCAAATCCTCTTCTATTTCATTAAAAAATTCTGACATGCAAACTGATAACATGCACTTTCAATACCTTCAGCAGACTTCCCTGGTGAGCAGTAGCTTTACTACAGTGATCTAATGAGCAACTAGAGTGCTAACATTCAGAATTTATGGCAAATGTGTGACACATCTGAATGCCTTCTTGATGGAACCAAAGTAAAAAACTGAAAGTATTTCCTACTGAGAAGACTGCAGTACATGAGAAAATTAGGAAACTTCATAACAAATAAATCTCCCAAGATGGCCACCAGAGACAAAAGAGCCCAAATGTAGCACAAATATCACCCAGATGTAGCCCAAGTATAGCCCAATGACAGAATGTCCCAGAGTGTTCTAACGAACAACTAGAGCGCTAACAGTCTTACTTATGACAAAAGTATGGCATACCTGAAGCCATCTTGATTGGAATAAAGTGGAAACACTTAAAACATTTAATTTACAAAGAAACAAAAGGAGGGGGTTCATTTTGCCATAGAAATTATGATTAGTGCTGCAGAAAGAAAAATTAGGGCACATTTTGACTTCTCAAATCCTCGACTATTTCATAAAAACATTCTGACATGCAGACTTAAACATGCACTTTGAATACCAGCAACAGACTTCCCTGGTGAGCAGTAGCTTTATTACAGTGATCTAATGAGCAACTAGAGTGCTAACATTCAGAATTTATGGCAAATGTGTCAAACATCTGAATGCCTTCTTGATGGAACCAAAGTAAAAAAACTGAAAGTATTTCCTACTGAGGAGACTGCAGTAAATGAGGAAATTAGGAAACTTCATAACAAATAAATCTCCCAAGATGGCCACCAGAGACAAAATAGCCCGAATGTAGCCCAAATATTACCCAGATGTAGCCCAAGTATAGCCCAATGACAGAATGTCCCAGAGTGTTCTTAAGACCAATTAGAGCGCTTACTGTCTTACTTATGACAAAAGTATGGCACACCTGAAGCCATCTTGATTGGAATAAACTGGTAACACTTAAAACATTTCATTTAAAAAGGAACACAATGAGGGGGTTCATTTTGCTATAGAAATTATGATTAGTGCTGAAGAAAGAAAAATTAGGGCACATTTTGAGTGACTTCTCAAATCCTCTTCTATTTCTTAAAAAAATGCTGATATGCAGACTGAAATATGCACTTTTAATACCAGCAGCAGACTTCCGTGGTGTGCAGTAGCTTTACTACAGTGATCTAATGAGCAACTAGAGTGCTAACATTCAGAATTTATGGCAAATGTGTGACATATATGAATACCTTCTTGATGGAATCAAAGTAAAAAACTGAAAGCATTTCATACTGAGGAGACTGCAGTAACTAAGGAAATTAGGAAACTTCATAACAAATAAATCTCCCAAGATGGCCACCAGAGACAAAAGAGCCCAAATGCAGCACAAATATCACCCAGATGTAGCCCACATGTAGCCCAATGACAAAAGTGTGCAAAACACTTATTGTTTGTGTATTTGCAGTTTTATATAGTGCAGACTTGTCAGGTATTGGAGAGCTTTACATGAGCATTGGTTACATCACACAAGATCAAATTCATTTTGGTTGTAGACATGGGGAGATTAAGTGATTTGACCAGAATCACAGAATGTTGAGCTGAAGCAGAAACTCTAACCTGGTTCCCCAGTTGCAAAGTCTGCAGCTTTGGAAGTAACACCACATCCTCTCCCCTAGGTGCAACATTTAATCAGGTGGTCAACTGTATAAAAAAACATAAAGATTACAAATAATTTAAAAGTTCTTTGTCGCTATTTGAAAACTCAGAAAATATGTCCTCATTTTAGTTTTTTAGAGCACTAACCATAATTTTGATGCAAATAAGACCCTCTCATACATGTAATTTCTAAAGGAAATGCTCTAGGTATTACAGTTTTGATTACATCAAGATGACGTCAGGCGTTCCACACTTTTGTAATAAATATAGAATGTTAGCAATCTAGATGTTCATTGGGATACTGTTAAGAGGAAGAGGCCAGGGGCACGGACTCTGAAAATTGAAGGCAGGTAGGAGAGTGCAGAGGCAACAATTTGACCACACTGGGCAGGCAGGAAGGGCAGTGGCAGCACAACAGACTATGGATGGCAGTGGAAAGGGGGGCAGGGGCAACAAACCAACAATACAGGACTGGCAAGAAAGGCTGTGGCAATATAATAGACCATTGTGGGCAGAAGGAAGAGGCAGTGGTAGTACAACCATACATGCCAACAGACCCGTTTCAGCCAGGAAACGTCCAATGTTTTTAAGCTCCAATGGGCTTTATTTGATCTGTCTCCTGTCTACAATCTCCTCTTTTACAATTTAACTCAAATGGGAAAATCAATACCCCAGTTTTTTTCAAAATCTCCCTCTTACCAAGTTCAAAATGTTCGCAAGTATGGTACATTGGATCATGGTAGGCAGGAGGAATTGGGGTAGGGACATGGACTCGGATAACAGAGGACAGGAGGGACATGGAGAGCTGCACCAAACTGACCCTACAGGGCAGGCATCAGGGTTTGCAGCAGCACAATACACTACACAGGGCATGCGGGACGGGAGTGCAGCACAACAATCCATTGAAAGCAATAGGGAGGGGACAGGACCATGCACATGAACAACAGAGAACAGAGGGGAAAGAGGCAATGGTAGCTAGCTGACCAGGAGAGAAAGCTGCAGCATAACAGACCATAAAGGGCAGGAGGGACGGATCAGGGGCATTACAATGGAACAGACAAGCCAGGAGGGAGGGAATAGGGGTCTGAACATGGAAACAGAGGGCTGGGGGCAAGGGGGCAGGGCAGGAGCAGCAAGATGGCCATGGAGGTCAGGCAGGATGGGCACTAGAAACAAGACACACCATGGAGAGCAACAGTGAGACTATGATGGCATACACACAGACCATGGAGGGAAGGTGAGAGGGGGTCAGGGGCAGCTAGCTGACCATGCAGGGAAGGTGGGAGGGGCCATGGCAGCACAGAAGACCATGCATGGCAAACGGGAGGGTTAGTGGCAGCACAATGGCTATGATGGGCAAGAAGGAGGGTGCTGGGGCATGCACAAAGGACCATGGGGGATAGAAGGGAGGGTCAGGACCTGGGCACAGACAAGAGAGTTCAGGGGAAGGGGCCTCACAACAGACCACGCGGGGCAGGCAGGAGGAGCAGTTGCAGCACAACAGACCAGGGAGGGCAGAAGGGTGTGGCAGTAAAATGGACCATGGACGACAGTAGGAAGGGGATAGGGGCATGACATGTGGACAGGCAGGGTGGAGGTGGCAGGGACAGGTTACAGTCATCTGACAATGCTAGGCAGGTGGGAGGGGAGTGGCAGGTTAACAGAACACTCAGAGTAGATAGGAGTGCAGGTCCATGGAACATGGTGGGCAAAAAGGATGGAGCAGGGGCATGCACAAAGACATCGGAGGGCAGGGGGAAGGAGAATAGGTGCAGCAAGCTAAGCACAGAGGCTAAGCAGGAGGTCAATGATGGGCCAAAGAATTGGGCAATGGAGGGCAGGAGGAGTGGACTGGTAGATCATGCTAAATGGAGGGCAGTGGCAGCACATCAGACCATGCATGGCAGGAGGGAGGAGGCTAGTCCATGGATTCAGACAACAGAGGATAGGGAGGAGGTGGATGGGGCAGCAAGCTAACTGTTCAGAGAAGGTGGGTATTAGGAACTTTATTGTTTTTAGAATGTGTGTCTGTGCGAACTAGTTAAAATATGAACAAGTATGCAGCATAATCTCACTTTGATTCAGGAAGAAGATGACGTTTGTGACTGTGACTCCAGGCTCACTTGGCAGAAACACCCCCTGACCCTCCACCCCCCATCGCAAAATGTAATGCCCGTGAAAAGGGTAGGTGGACGCAGTTTTATATAGAACATAGTCCTGAGAGCACGATTGAAAATGAAAATTAGATATTGTATAAGGTATAAACTATGCACCAAAAAGTGTGATATAAGATGAACCAGGGCGTGAAATATAATATGCAATACATTGTGCGCAATGACAGATTCATTGGAGAGCGTGAGATAGCACAGGCACTAGTGCGTGCTATGCGATATGCGCCTTGGAGTGTAATATGCACAGGGCAGTGTTGTGTAAAGTAACTAGTCTCTAAAGTTGTAATATAAAATATGTGCTGGGGAGTGTAACGTTGCATATGCACTGTGACAAAGATATGGATCCCAGATTGTAATATGTATGGCATAGCACTGTGCGTTATAACATAGGCATTGAGGAAGGCACGTTAGATGGGGCAATATAACCCGTGCGAAGGCAAGTGTGGCATGACATATTCACGGGGTGGTGTTACAGTGCACATGGGCTAGAGAGTGTCATAGCATACGCACTAGCTGGTGGAATACAACACAGAGGTGTGTGGCACTCGGCGGGCACTGGTGGGTGTAACACAGCATTGGGCTCAGCCAGGAGCACGCTGTGACTCACAAGTGAAGTTCGTCTCCTTTCCAAAGAGTAAAATAAAAAGTATTACACATCCGGCGGTGGATGTGTGTTTTATTAACCGTGAGGGGGGTTTCTTGCATAGTTTGGTCGAATTTTTGTCGAATCCCCTTTGAATGGCTTGATGTGCGTGTGTATTAATGTTTGTATAAATAAACGACAAGGGTGTCTACTTGGAGAGAACCCACCGGCGGGGGCGCCGGGATTAGGCATGGTAGGGCGTCAGACACGTCAGAGCTTCACTAGCGGTGTAAATACATTCTACGTGGATTCATTGTATGCATAGTCGCCTTTTAATGAATATCACGCAAATCGTCATGGTGATAGGTACATACGGTTTGTCCAGCATGTCCTAGGTGTTTCTATAAATATCTATTTTTTTAAAATAATGAAAAACAAAGGCCGGCCCCGGGGGATGGGGTCCCCGGGGCCATAAGTGGCTTGAGGAGGGGGGCAACGCAGCCCCCTCCTAAAGAATTAAAAAAAATAAAGGCCATGACCCGGGGGTTGGGGTCCCCCGGGCCGATTAAGGCCTTGGGAGGGCCAAATTAATTTTTTTTCAACACAATAAATTAGGGTGCAGGCCCTGGGGGATGGGGTCCCCAGGGCCAATAAATTAGAAAAAGAAGGGGGGGCACACAGCCCTCCTTCTTAAACAAATAAAATAAATAAAAGACTGGCATCGCGCCGGAGGCCACGCCCCCTCCTTGCAGCACTCTGCAAACGCGCCCCCTGGCCAGTTGTAAGTTGGGGAATTAATTCCCCTTCAATACTGAGGGTCCCTGAGGGCCAACTAGCCCAACAGGTATCTCCAGTATGCGCCAGGGAGCTGCGTTACAGACAGGTGTTCTGAGGCCACGCCCCTTTTTACACCTCTATGCAACGCAGCTCTGTGGCGCTTACTGGAGGTACCTAGTGGGCTAGTTTGACGCTAGGGACCCTTAGGATTCAAGGGGACTTAATCTCTCAACTTAGAATGGCCACAGGGCACGTTTACACAGTGGTGAAGGGAGGGGACGGGGCCTGAGGTGACGTGTGCAAACACGCCCTGTGGTGCGTTTTAAGTTTGGGAAATAATTCCCTTTCAATCCTGAGGGACCCGGGGGGGCCACCTAGCCCACCAGGTGCTTCCAGTAAGCGCCACTGCTCTGCGTTGCAGAGAGGTGGTGCAGGCCGTGCCCCTTTTTACACCTCTCTGCAATGGCGCTTACTGGACGTACCTAGTGGGCTATATTGCCCCTAGGGACCCTCAGGATTCAAGGCGACTTAATCTCCCAACTTAAAAAACGGCCACAGGGCGTGTTTACACAGTGGGGAAGGGAGGGGACGGGGCCTGAGGTGACGTGGGCAAACACGCCCTATGGCGCGTTTTAAGTTGGGGAAATAATTCCCCTTCAATCCTGAGGGCCCCTGGGGGCTAACTAGCCCACCAGGTGCTTCCAGTAAGCGCCACTGAGCTGCGTTGCAGAGAGGTGGTCCAGGTCATGCCACTTTTTACACCTCTCTGCAACGCAGCTCTGTGGCCCTTACTGGAGGTACCTAGTGTGCTAGTTGGACCCTAGGGACCCTCAGGATTCAAATGAACTTAATCTCCCAACTAAAAACGGCCATAGGGCGTGTTTACACAGTGGTGAAGGGAGGGGACGAGGCCTGAGTTAGCGTGTGCAAACAAGCACTGTGGCGCTTTTTAAGTTGGGGAAATAATTCCCCTTCAATCCTGAGGGACCCTGGGCGTCAACTAGCCCACCAGGTGCTTCCAGTAAGCGCCACTGCACTGCGTTGCAGAGAGGTGGTCTAGGCCGTGCCCCTTTTTACATCTCTCTGCAACGCAGCTCTGTGGTGCTTACTGGAGGTACCTAGTGGTCTAGTTGGACCCTAGGGACCCTCAGGATTCAAGGGGACTTAATCTCCCAACTTAAAACGGCCACAGGGCGTTTTTACACAGTGGGGAAGGGAGGAGACGGGGACCTGAGGTGACGTGTGCAAACACGCCCTGTGGCGCGTTTTAAGAGGTAGTTTTAATCCCCTGCCCTATTATATACTAGGGGCTTACAGAGGAGGTCATGCTAATCACAGGGGGACCCCAACGCATAGTGTTCCCTAGTGTATGTAGGTGTTTTCACTGTATTCTGAGTGTCTTTTAACATAGCACTGGCTCTAGGACTGGTTAGTCAGACTCAGTTACCACCAGTATCCGTCTGAAAAAGTTGAGGGTACAGGATGATTTTGCAACAAGGCTTCTTTCTGCTCTTCTGTTTGTTCTTTTTGCACGTTATCCTTCTTCCTGCACTTTTCTTCGTCTTTGAGGACTTCAGTTGCTTCTTTCTGCATTTCTTTTTTTTCTTTCTGTGCGTTTTTTCTTCTTTCTTCACATGTCCTATCTCTGTAGGCATAGTTAGAAATTAGCATTTAAAAAACTTTTGAAATTCACTGAAAAAACATAGGTTTCAGGCACGTTATAGTTAGGAATTAGCATTTAAAAAACCTTAGAAATTCACTGAAAAAACCATAGGTTTCAGGGGCGTTATAGTTAGCTGGACTTTTCACTCGAACACAACCATTGAAATTCCCCCGTTATAGTTAGTTCAGCTAACTATAACTTGCGCGCCCGAAATGCACTGCTGATGACGACACATATTACATCACTCATGACATGGTCAGTGACATCACTCATGATATCACTGATGAGAACTCAAATGACATCACTAATGACATCACTGATGACATCATCCTTGTGATAGAGTGGCAGACCTCCTCTCCTCCTATTATAACCTTTGATACACACATTCAAAAAGAAGAAACTAAAATTTTCAAAACAATGGACATACCAATACCAGTTACAACAAACTATTCAGTAATTCTAAGATCCACATACACATCCACTCATTCACCAACAGTACTATACAGTCACTCATACATGTACTCACTCATCATATGTACTCATACACCTATACATCCTGTTACACAACGCCACTCATCCATAGAGTTACTCACACACATAGTAACTCATGCTAATAAATAATCAACCATCCATTTACTTGCATATACAGTTATACACACACCACCACACTTACTTCTACAGAAACATACACATACTTAGTCTTTTAAACACTCACTTATAGAAACACATACTTATTCATACAGGAACTCTTTCAATCTCTCACTCTCACATATACTCACTTATATACACCAATAGTCACATATACTAGTTTAAAATATATGTAGTTACTCATAAAGACACTATTGAGACAGTCATTCACTCACTAACACACCCATGCACACACTCATCCACCCATACAGTCCTACACACATGCTGTCTTCAACACATACAAACAGTGAGTCACTCATTCATGCACCTATGCACTACGTAATACCCCACCGAACCATACAGACACTCAGACACTCATACTGATACTCAAAAAACCAACTAATAACCTATATAGACACTCATGTAGCTACTCACCAACCCATGCAGCCACTTATACACAAAGTGAGAGACTGATACAGATATTTACATATTTAAACATTACTCACTAAGCCATGTATTCACTATGATACACTTAATCAGTCAGTTATACAATCAAATTTTCAAAAACAAATCATCCATTTAGACACTTATATACCCATTTATTCTTCCATCGACCTTGAGATATACATATATAAAACATATGTAATTTTCAGAAAAACACACATTCACTGAATGATGTCATCAGTAATGTCATTTGAGATGTCATGAGTGATGTCATGAGTGATGTCACTGACCTTGTCATGAGTGATGTAATATGTGACGTCATCAGCAGTGCATTGCGGGCGCGCGAGTTATAGTTAGCTGAACTAACTATAACGGGGTAATTTCAATGGTTGGGTATGAGTGAAAAGTCCAGCTAACTATAACGCCCCTGAAACCTATGGTTTTTTCAGTGAATATATATATATATATATTACCTACTGGCAGTCGCCAGTAGGTAGTTATAGTTAGGACCAACTTTCCATAGGAAGAGCATATTTTGTTTTGCTTATAACTTTGATGAATGTTCATGAAAATTTCCAAACTAATTCTTTGTTCATATCAGCTCCTATGTTGAAAGTTTGGGGGTGATTCGTCAAGGGGGGGGGGGCGAGAAAAAAGGGGGGTCCCAAAACATGTTTTCTCCATGCAATTTGCATAGGAAACTTTAGACAAGGCTACAGGTCGAACGGGTGAACGGAATTACCCCAAATTTGGCAGGGAGAAGGGTCTTGGTCTAGAAAGCACGCTTTAGTTTATTTGGTGTAAATCCATTCAGTAGTTTTGGAGAAATATCGAAATTTACAGATATCGATATTTGGGAATTCTGCCATCTGGTTGGCTGAGGCGTTACGAGCACGAGCTTGCTGCTTATTGGCTGCGAGCTGTTGCAACTAGGAAGTGTTGGCAGCCATTTTGTGATTCCGTTGAAATGAGTAAGGGGAAAAAAGAGCAAAAAGAGTAGGAAACAGGAGGATAGGAGCACTGTAACCTCTCGGGGGAGTGCGAAGCGAAGTACTCACTCCTACCGGTCTGAAAGTGCGGTGTTGTTCAGAGTGACATGGTGCTGAGATGAGATGCTGCTACACTCAGGTATGAAACCGAGAGCCTAAACCGTGAGCTCATTGCTGTAAAGTGATGTGCTCTGGTCTTTGTAGCATACCTGTGCAAGTAGTGTTAGTAGGCGTTTATACCATACAGTGGGTGGGAAGCGAACTACTGACCCCTACCGTGTGTTTATACTATACCGGAAGTGGGAAGCGAAGTACTCACGATTACCGGTGAGAAGACTCAGGGATCAAACCGATCTGATTGCTGTAAAGTGATGGGCTCTGGGCTCTGTAGCATACTGGCCGCTGTAGTATAACTGTGTAAGTAGTGTTAGTATGTGTTTACACTATACAGGGAGTGGGAAGCGAACTACTCACCCCTACTGGTCTGAAGACTCGGGGATTAAACTGTGAGCCTAAACCGTGAGCTCATTGCTGTAAAGTGATGTGCTGTGGGCGCTGTAGCATACCTGTGGAAGTAGTGTCAGTTTGTGTTGATACAATAGAGGGAGTGGGAAGCGAACTACTCACCCCTACCGGTCTCAAGACTTGTGAATGAAACCATGAGCTCATTGCTGTAAAGTCATGTGCTCTGTGTTGTATTCCAATGTAAGTCATAGTAGAATGTTAGTATGTAATGCTACTAGAATGTAATTATGTAATGTTAGAATGTAGGGCCGTCATGAGGGGAATCTTGGGGAGTTTGTACACGGTGCTGGAGAAGACGGTTGCCTTGCTGTCTGCTCCTGTTGGTGGCTGTTTAAGCTGTCTTCTTTTCCTGCAATAAATCTACTTATCGGATCCACTGCTGTCTGCCTCTTCACTACATAAATTTGGCGACAAGCAGGAGAAGGTAAAAAGAAGGCAGCACTCACCAATATTTCGAGCTTCCTTGCGTTCTGCTGAAGAACCGTTTTCTTTGTGAAGCTGTTTCTACTCATCCCAGGGTCATCGGCTCATCGAAATATGTCATCCGACCTCTGGTAGGATTTATATTTTTTGATTTTGGGCTTCCTCTGTCTCTTCACTACACTCTGGTCGCTGTACTACATGTGTGCAAGTAGTGTTAGTATGCGTTTATACTAATTCTGTAGTTATGCAGTAACCAATGCATCATGGCCCTATGGAGCGCCACCTCCCAGGCGCAGCTCATACAATGTCCCGGGGTGTGCATCCACTGGACATTTATGTTTGCTATTACAGGGCGGGAGCATGGCTTCCACCCTGTGATAACAAATCGTTGTTTGCCTCATTGAAGCGAGAGGAAAAGCTTGTATCGCTTCAATAAAGCAGATCCGGATGGTAAAAATGGAGAAAAACAAATGAAGCGGGGTCTCACCCGTTCATTTAAATGAGCCCCCTGGTGGGTAATGTTCTGGGGCCAATCCTATTATTATATTGCGGGGTCTCTGCAGCACTGGGGACCTTAATCTCACATGCAAATTAGGCGCGGCAGGGCACAGAGACTTTTCGCAGCCTACGGGATCGCCACTTCCCCGGGTATTGTTTACTAATTGTTCGGGTGGCTTCGAGGCCAACTCAAGTCCGGGGATCGCCACCCTCTGGGGCTTTACTTAAATATGCAGGGTAGACCTCGCCAGTCCCTGAAGCCTCGGTGGCCCTAGGCAGTGCCTTATTGGTTCTGTAATCACACGGGCAGTACTCATGGTGTTATCAAGTGATACACTCATAGAACCCTTGCAGTTGTAGAATTACCCAGGCTTCATTTATGTAATAGTCTGTTGGTTTATATTTGGTAGGTGCACCGCAAAATTACAAATGTTTTCCCTCATAACCTCCTATCAACCACCGATTTTCACAATAAACTACAGACAAATGTTGTCAGAAAAAGAAGACCCATACACTCACTTATTCATTAGTAAAAAAAATAACCTTTATCAAAACAACACAAATAAATGGAAATGCAACTTTATTCGAAGAAACAACAGTATAACACAAAATAAGTGGGTGGGACTCCTCCGGAAGCAGCATAGAAAACTTGCAAGACAAAAAAGAAACATAAGTATGTGTGCCATGTCCAAGAGAAAAAGAAAGGTAGTCAGAATGAAAGGAAGAAAGTGAGAATGGGACAGAGAGTGAGTGGGTGGAAGGGAGAAGGGGAGGGAGAGTCAAAAGAACTGAGGGAGGAGGAGACAGAGCATCGGCCTACTGCACCCAGCCCTCACTGTTCTCCTCCCATCACCCATGTGTGTGGGACACTGGAGTCCGTGAGAAAGAGTGCGGTCCAGCAAGTCCTTAAAATGAAACAGAGATATGAATGAGGCCAGAGATTCCATTATTATCTACGGCAGCATCACTTGCCTGCACCTGTGCACCCAGGCTGCTGCACCCCAGCCCCTTCCCCCACACTGTGCTCAATTGCAGCTCCTGCGCACCAAGGCTTCACTGCTCACCTGCCACCACCGGTGTGTCCAACGACGTGCCGGTGCGACCTCCGACTTCGGGGTGCCTCTCTCAGGGTGGCACAGCAGGTCTCCAGTCGGGGACGGTGTCTTGATACCACGATGGAATGCGTCAGAATGCTCAGGGCATCGTCACGGGCTGAGTACCTGCTCTGTCGATTTTTTTACAACTAACTCAGTGTCTGAAAAGGGAGAAATAATATAATGCTGGAAACTTCTTGAGGTAAATGAAGGTTTATTTCAAGCTTAATAGAGAACACCAGTTGAGTGCATCCTTCCTTCTTGAAGTACGATCTACCAACTGTTAGTGGTAATCGTGGTTCCAAGGGGAGTTGGAGTGTACGAGAATACACAAGGTTAAATAATAATATGTTATGCCAACGTTCACATACAAAGGAACAGAGCGCATGCTAGAAGCATAATGTGCGTGTGTAATGCAGTGGCGCAAACATGTGTGCATGTACACTTAGTAATCAGCTCACTACAGTGCCCCAAAAGCCAACGCCACATGTCTGTAGGGCAGTGCTGCCCGCTGGCTCAGGCCTACAGTACGGTCCAGCAGGTCCTTAAAATGAGACAGAGATGTGACTGAATGAGGTCAGAGATCACATCATTACGCACGGCAACATCGCTTGTTCGCACCTGCGCACCCAGGCTGATACACCCCACCCCTCCTGCAGCACCGCGCTCAATTTCAGCACCTGTGCACCCAGGCCCCACTGCTCACCTGCTGTCATTGTTGTGTGTCCAAACACGACGGCCAGCAGGGTTCACAATTCAAATGGAGTTTTGATTGCGAGGATGGTGTACACCTCATGGATCCCTTTTTTTTATTGCGCATTGTGATATGCGACGTGGATGCGGCCATATCACCTGAGGCAGTGTGGAAGAACTGGGACATGTGGTGTTGCGTTATCCTATTTATACGTACGCAAAGTGGGCTGGGCTTGCGTACGCCAGGCCAGCGTAGGGGTGTGAATAATTATTCCAGGGACCTGGGCGTTGTTCAGTTCCTGCCTGGCCAGGAAGTGTACTTATGTGTGTGTCCCTGTTGCAGTTTTGACGTCACACAATCCGCAATTTACATTAATGTAGCATGTACCGGGAGGGTGGCAACACTCGCTAATGAGATGCTGTCCGAAAACATTGAATGGCCAACATCACATGTCGTTGTCAAGCTTGTGGATATGCGCAGACACGCATGTCAATGGTGTGCGGTATTATTGAAAGTGTTACTATCGTGAAGCGCACACATGTGAATGCGCTCGGATGGAGGTGATGTCATTTGAGATGTCATCAGTGATGTCATCAGTGATGTCACTGACCATGTCATGAGTGATGTAATATAGGACGTCATCAGCAGTGCATTGCAGGTGCGCGAGTTATAGTTAGCTCAACTAACTATAACGGGGGAATTTCTATGGTTTTATATGAGTCAAATGTCCAACTAACTATAACGTCCCTGAAACCTATGGTTTTCTAGTGAATATATATATATATATAGATATTCCTATGAACTTCGTAGGCTTTCGCACGCTTTTGCAATCAACGAAGCACAGACCACCAGGTAATCCAGCAACTGCTTTATTCTTTACTCCCCTCGACCTCTACAGCCATGACGCGTTTCAGCCTGGAAGGGCCTTGATCACATGATATATATATAGAAACAGTCCTTGTCTGCTCTAATTTCAGCAGAAGTAAAGGTACGGACTCTCGCCTCCAGAAATCGAATGAAAAATCCCACATCACAGAAAGTGGGTGAAGCAGGTGATTTATTTCCTCAAAAAAAATATAAGTTTCAGAAAATAGCAGGACCAGTGTCCTCCATGACGCGTTTCGCTCCACGCAGGGAGCTTGATCACATGATGCGTCTCCGTGTAATGATATCATAAATAGAGACACTGAGCACCAACCAAGAAGTGAAATGAAAAACAGACTCCAAAATTTTCTAATCATTCAGTATCACACTGTCCGAATAGTTGATAATGATGTTATAAATAACAAATGCTAAAAAGAACGCTAATGAAGGTTAGCACATCGTAATGACAGGAAAAAACACAGATGTCTCCAAAATCACAAATAGATGTCAGAAAGGCGGTAATCAAATGCATACATAGTGTATATAGTCCGCCTCTAAAGTTACCTAAATTGCCCTTTGTAAGAACTGTGTAGAGAATAGAGGACAAGTGTCCAGAATTGGAAACCACACAATACTGTCATGTCTTAAATAAATGCGTGAAAGGCGAATAAAAAACCTTGTAAATGCATAAAACGGACATTATGATGTTGAAAAAGAAAAGAGAAATATAATGCATAGAGTGCTAGCTAAAACGGAAAAAATAATAACAAAGGGGATTTCAGCATATCTAAATAATCAGATTGGCAATATACATGTCACACTCAAATGCAGATGTACTTGTAAACAAAGCTTGTCACTGAATAACATTCATAAGCTAAAGGAGCATAGAGTTACAAAAAATTGACCAAACATAATGAACTAAAAGCCCATATTGGTAATATTAGCAGCATGTAGGAAAAATAGCAATGCTAGTGCAACAATTCTAAATAAGCTAAAAACCATAAATAGATAAAATCTCCTGTTATAAAATTGCATTGAAAAAATAGTAAAACTCAATGCAAGAAAATACCCTGATGATAAATAGTCTGTAAAAATCTTAAAAGCTAAAGTGCTTAAAGGAACAGTGGAAAATAGTGCTCTGAAACAACGATAGAACCAATAGCAGCACGTCAAGATAGTCTAATGGGCAGAGAGAACAGATGTATAAATAGTTTAAATAAATAAATAAATAACTCTCTTATTCTCAATGTACACAGAAAGAATAAAAATATACAGTGTACAACTAAATTGAGTATTTTGCGAAACTCATTCGTATACCAAAACTGAGTTCATGCAGCTGGATACACCAATACAAATACAGCATATGTCACCCTGAACACACGTCTCTTTCTGCCTTTGGGACATTTACCACATATGCTTTCATATTTTGAGAATGGTCCTTGTTGCACTTGCCCCATGGTGATGCACATGTACCTAGTTGCTGTGCATGAATGTGCCCAGGCTTTCTTCTACTTGTGCATTGGTGTGTCACACTTTGGTGGTTGTGACAGTTTCCTTGGCTTACCTGTGTGCACACTGTGCTTGGCAATGGGGTAGGTATGGCTCTTTGTTGTAATGTGAGGGCTGGTGTTGTCATATGGCACCATTTAATTTGGGAAAAATGGGTGGGTGAACGTACTGGCTACCTACCTGTAAGTTTGTTTGTTGTACTGCAATGGCTCCCAACTGCTCCTGGGTGGGGTGGGGGAAGGATCCATCCTGCTAGGCTGTGGGACAGGGGGCATGGTGGGAGTAGTAGTGCAGCCCTCCCAGACACAAACAACCTCATTGTGAAGATGGCTACCTACCTGTACGTTTGTTTGTTGTACTACAATGGCTCCCAACTGCTCCTGGGTGGGGTGGGGGAGGGATCCATCCTGCTCGGGTGTGGGACAGGGGGCATGGTGGGAGTAGTAGTGCAGGCCCCCCACCCCCAGACACCCTCATTGTGAAGATGGCTACCTACCTGTAAGTTAGTTTGGTGTACTGCAATGGCTTCCAACTGCTCCTGGTTGGGGTGGGGGAGGGATCCATCCTGCTCAGGTGTGGGACAGGGGGCATGGTGGGAGTAGTAGTGCAGGCCTCCCAGACACAAACACCCTCCCAGGGAAGATGGCTACCTACCTGTAAGTTTGTTTGGTGTACTGCAAAGGCTTCCAACTGCTCCTGGGTGGGGTGGGGGAGGGATTCATCCTGCTTAGGTGTGGGCCAGGGGGCCTGGTGGTTGTTGTAGTGCTGTCTGCCTGTACACATGCCCCCATGGTTATGTTGTTAGCTATGTTTGGGGTGAATGGGAGTGGGTGAATGTGGGATCTGTGAGCCATGTTTTTGTGAGTGTGTGGTGTGTGTCCTAGGTGGTGTAGCTTTGTAGTTGTGCAAGGCAGTACATAACAGCAGTACATAACAGAGTGGCGGTAGTCATTTGTTTGTACTTACCAGCCTCCACTCCCCCGGCTACTCCTGTGAGACTCTCTGGATGCAGTATGGCAAGCACCTTCTCCTCCCATTGTGTGAATGTTTTTGTGGAATGGGAGGGCCACCGCCAGTCCTCTGAGCCAGATCACGGTTCTTGCTCCTCCTCTCCTTGACCACCCTCTTCAGATCATGCCACCGCTTCATGATCTCCTTTTTAGGTCTCGCTGAGCCCAGCGCCTGCGCTGGCTCAGAGAGACATTTTGTATGTGCATTTTTTAAGTGCTGCTGGCTGGCCTAGTGCTTGCGTGCATGTGAGCGTGCACGCACGCAGCCGCCATGTGCTAGGCCAGCCAGCAGCACTAATTAACGCCTTTCTGCATCATCGCGATCACTTTCACAGCGATCGTGATCGCGATGACTTTCGTGGCCAATGCTTGTTTAATTTAATTTTTCCATCGATTTCTTCTATACAGTTAGTCTGTTTTCACCCATCACTCTAGCTTGCTGTAGATCGTCGTTGTATTTAGAGAAGCCTCCCGCAGCACTTCTTTGCCTGATAACATGTTTGCTCGACCACTTCCCTCTCTCTTTTATTGCCTTGATATTGTTGAACACACCTTTCAGTTTGTTCTGACAGTTCCTGAAATTTTGACCTTATGTCACTACATTGAAGTTCCTTGAACATCAGTCACTCGGGACACATATATATTAAAACTCCAGCTTATACTTCAAAGCTGCCACGCTTATCCATCCTTTGGCCATGAACCCATGCTACCCATACGAGGCTTTGCACCGGTATTGCCTGCCTAGAAACAGCATTTCATCAATTACTGTAATGTACAAAAGTGTTCTGTAATGGTTATCTCCCATTTCTGGAACTCTGTAGTTCCAAATACTTAGGGGCAGATTTATGTTAACTGGCGCATCCCTGCATATCAGCAGGGATGCGCCAATTATTATGCGCCACAGCTGCGCCACCATGGATGCGCTGCATTTATAATGCGGCGCACCATGGGGCAAAAACGGCACAGATGCGTGACGCATCTGTGCCGTAAAAGTGGCGCATTGCTGGAGTTGCGTCGCCAGCGCGACGCAGCTCCAGCAATGTTCTGGGGGCCCTATCTGTACAATGCTGCGTCAATCCTTACGCCTGCTTCAAGCAGGCGCAGGGTTTTGACGCAGCATGGGCCTAAAAGTGACTGAGTGAAATCTTGTAGATTTCACTCAGCCACTTTTAGGAGGCGTTCCTGCGCCGGAACGCCCCCACCTGCCCTGGAACGCCTACATGTGGCGCAGGGCTTTACAACGTGACGCATCTCCCAGATGCGTCACGTTGTAAATACCCCGCACCATGGTGCAGGATTTGCGCCGCTGCTGCGTCACAAAAGTGACGCAACGGCGGCGCAAAAGTGGCGCAAGTGCAACATAAATCTGCCCCTTAGATTTTAAATTAGCTTCTGATTGGCAGGACTTGTCATTTATTGGTTTGCGCCAAGCCTGGATAGTTTGCGATATCCCAGTGCTAGTGTGGCCTCCTCTAAAAAACCTTTGGCTCACTATCCATGAGCTTTACCCACATCTTGGGATAATCATTTTGTTTGTAGGTTTTTACAGTTTTATTATTTTTTTGCCAACAAACAAATGTATTTATATAATTTTTGCTTATTCAGTTCAGCACCTCTTTAAAACCTTATTTAAGTAAACATCGCCGCGCGCTGTGTCGTTCTGTTCTGTAACCATAAGTAGTTCATTTCCTGGGACAGGATCCCTTTACTTCCACGCTGACCTGCGCCGCCCTCACGAGTGTGGATATTTTCCGGCAGCGGCTTCTTATTTGCATCCATTACCCACGGCCATCATCGAGAGAGCAATAGGCCGAGCAAGATGTGATGTACAGATCATATTGAGGCAAAGGTGCAGAACGCATATTTTCATTTGATGGACACATACTTTATCTCTATTTGTCGCTCATAGCCTGTTTTTCTTTTTTTCTAAATGTACAGTATTTCGACTTTGGACAAACTTTAGGAGAATCTAATGCTAAGTCGGACACTCACTAATTTTATTACATTTGGGAGAGCGCATTTCTTCTGTTATTCATAGTCTTCTGTCCTCAAATTTTCTCTGAAATAAATCAACTCAATTTTTTAAGTTTTTGTCTCATTCGCATTCTACAGATTCTTCTTGAACATAAGCATCAATAGACAGGCTCTCATTATTATATTGAAGATGTACAGCCCTTTCTAGCCTCACCAGTTTGAGTGGTAAACACCCCTCTACATTTTAGGATATTCATGTCTCTAATCCAACTATTCTTTTGCATCATTTTTTCACCATTTTTCATTTTTTCAACATCTGACACATAAGGAGTAAAAGAAAAAGTGCTCTTTTCATCGTCAGGACTGAGAATATGAAACACCACCAGGTATATAAAAGGATATACCCCAGATCATTTTTAGATCATATCTATATACACCATGGTGATGGACTAAGCACTTGAACCTGCATGACTATCACTTTTTAATACGAGCATGCAGTACACGATTGCACATTATGCATGTTTATACATGGGTGTTCTGTTTATCGGCATGGTGTGATCTTTCGCCCACAGGACTACTTACCACCTAGTCCACTGGGCAATATACTTGATTAAACACTATCTTGCAGGGTGTGGCTGTTGTACTGTACACAAACCAGTTTTAAATATTGCTTCAACTTTTCTTTCTCATTAGGTTAGATATTTATAGGTCTATGGGCACCTACTAAATTTAAAGATTGTTTCATTGTTCACAGATTTTATTCTGATTCGTTCATTTCGTGGCTTCCTGAAGGAGGTGACCAGCCAGAACGTGCATAGAAAAATATCTACATTGGTTAGGCCGCAAATGTGCAGAGCCCATCGTTGTGCCAGAATAACTATTTTTGTGTGGCATATGATTATAATTTATTTCACATTTATTATTTTACATGAGTGATGTGCAAAGAGGATGAATGTATGAGTATGTGCGTGTATGGGTATTTCATATAAATGAATTGTATTTATCCTACTGGAGATTAAATACAATCATGTATCCCTGTGGAAAATAATGTGTTTATAAACAAAGTGATATCCTCATTTATAATAATAATAAACAGTACTTTTCTATTTTTGCACCAACATGCATGCCTCCGTCTGCCTTAGTATGTGCCCCTTACCGTGACTGTGTTTGTAAATAGTTGCCCGAGATTCTTTTGTAATTTATAGATATTATCCCTGCCTTAGGCAAGTTATCTTGTAGCACATTAGGAATACCATAGTGCACACTTATCAAACAACACCCTGTATGACGAATCTTTTGAGGGTGCCTTCAAAAGAGGAGAGGTGGGTCTGGAATTATGAAGTTCTGTGGTGCGTTTGTTCCAGCATCACTATATGGATGTAATTCCTATAACCAGTGCATTGTGTCTTCATAAATTTACTGTTCAGAGTCTTTTATATGGATAATTGGAAAATAGGTGTTATGTCATTGGCACAGCCTCACATATTCATACGCTAAGAGCAGTATCTTTCTTGTAGCTGAATTGTCTTGCTCAAGGGGTTTATAAAATGGGATACCTATATACCGAAATATATTGTGTTTTTCCTGTTGTACAGGTGAGACCATTACAGTCTCAACAATACAGACAGATCCAGACAATCTCAATAATACAGACAGATCCAGACGATCTCAATAATACAGACAGATCCAGACAATCTCAATAATACAGACAGATCCAGACAGAAATTGTGTTCTGGTCTAATTCCAGAAATGGTGTTTCTTGGCGAATGTTATTGGCATAGCCACACATATTCATACGCTAAGGGCAGCAGCCTTCTTGCAGCTAAATTGTCTTGTTGAAAGGTTATATAAAAAGGATCCCCATAGATCATAATGGTATTGGGTTTTCCCTGCCCTACTGTCGCGACCATTGCAATATCAACAATTCAGCAGGTCCACAGAAACAGCATTCTGATCTGACTCCAGAATCTGTTTTTTGCGCTCTACTCAGAATGTTTGCAATGGCAGTCTTAGTCCTAAAAGTTGAGTCAAGGCAGGAGTACTTCTCATGTTGTGAATTGAATGATGAAGAAAAACCTACAGTCTACATCAGTGATTGTTACTTGTGCCATTTCTTCAAATTTTACACAACTGCACTTTATAAGGCCATTACGGCAGTATATATCTATCCAAAGGCCTTTATTCATTAGGCTAAATTGTCTGTAAACAGAGGGCCCAGAGAGAATACTGGTCTGCGCAATATAGGGATTGTAACAAATGGGTCGCTATTGCTCACGGCAGTGACAATCTGTATGCCTTTGCAAACGAGCTAGATAGAAGAATGTTAGGCGCACTAGGTAGATAGCTGCCTGCAAATGCACAGAACAAACTGTAGCGTCGCTTTAACATCATGACCTACTTCAACATAGTTTAGTGACTTTGAGGATGATGGCCCCTGAATGAGGTAACTTCAGGCATTTGTGCTTTGCCCTGATTGTGTTCTGTAGAAATTAATCCTCTTGCAAGTATGCTTATCTTTTCCTTGTGGTGGTAAAAGCGATGGTAGATGTGGGGAAATAGAAATTGGTAGAGGCAGGTGAATCCATAGACTGGCTGTGATGTGGGGAACATACATACTATAAACCTTTTTTAGGCCTCGTCTTACCCAGCGCATGCATTGGTCTGGCGAGACTTTTTGTGAGGGCTCAAAAAAGTGCTACCATGGCCAGCCTAGAGCTACAGTGCATGTGCGCGGGCGCGTGCTTAGGAGCATAGGCACCATACGGCAAACCTCGTCATGCTCATTAAGCGCCCGCGATCACTTTCACTTTCTCCCGCGATCACTTTCGCGGCGCCCCTTTGATGTTCTTGTTCAAAGAACATCCTGCGCTACTGGTCTGACCCAAAATGCGAGGAGAGCGTGTCGCTGTGTCATTGGGGCTCCGATGCACGTCGCCGCTTGATGTGCTACACTTGAGTGTGTGAATCGTTTAATCCACAGTGTGACGCCTTTGTTCACCGTGGCACGCAGTGTGTTTATCTTCTTTGCCAACACATCTCGCGCTTTACTTTACGTGGTCCTCCGGCACGCACAACAAACGCCGTCCACGCGCAGCTCCGTCACTACATCTGTTCGTGCTCATGATATCAGATATGAATCACTTATCTCAACAGTGCGCTGCTCCCGAGCGGTTGACAAACACGATACAGCCCAGCCGCCGTTTACTTCTCGAGTGACTGTGTCAGCATCATGACGTGCCGTCGGTCGGTGCTCAGAAGGCTAACTGTGCTGTTTATTACTTACAATATTCATACACGCAGAGGACTTGTCAAGTCTGCTTCCTCGTGTTACTTCCAGTGAGCTAACCTTGTTGTCCTATTTATTCTAACACGCTATAGGGGGTGAAATAATGTGTTTGTCACAAACCTACTCCCCTTTCCTTGTTGAGTCTGTGTATATTTCATCTCACATTTGTTTTTTTCGATGTGGTGCTCATATAAATCGGGCTTGGCCTGCCAAGCCACTCAATAGCAAAGTCCAGTCTGCTTCTCAGAATGAGCACGAACTGTACAAATGACCTTCAATGACATGTATTCATTGTGGATGTCCTGTAAATCTGACAATACTCATATTCACTGAGTTGGGGAACTCAGCTATCACAACAACCACACACACACACAACCACACACAACCACACACACACAACCACACACAACCACACACACAACCACACCAAGCATTGGCATAGCCAATAGGTCTCGCCTTTGGGACCTTATAAGTGTTTAGCCATGCAACAGTTGATGTGGTTGCACCAAGGATATTGTGCTGCATAACTAAATACTTAGAAGGTCCCAAAAGCGAGACCTATTGGCTATGCCAATGCTTGTTCTATGTGTGCTGCAGAATGCAGCACACATAGAAAAAGAAAAACACAAGGAGAAATGTTTTCATTTCTTTTCATTGCGCTTCCCTACCGCTACCCCTGGGGTGGCGTTAGGTTCTGACGCATTCCTTGATTTACGATTGCTCGTAAATCTGCGAATGTGTCAGGTTCCCTGGGTGTTGCGTGGGAACACTCACAGCAACACCCATGACCCGCCCCTTTCACACACTTTTCTGCGTGAAAGGGACACATATTTATAAGGCCATGAAAAGCCACGTAAAGTGGCTTTAAGTGGCCTTATAAATATGCTGTGGCACATTGCGTCACCGGACCGTTGAAAAAGTAACGTCCAGGGGGACACAAAAGTGCCGTTAGGGCCTCGTAAATGTGGCCCTTGATTTTCAGATTGCACATAGAGCTGCACAGTGCTCCTAAAAATGTGCTTTAACCCACAGATCTAGTTTACAGTTAATTTGGTTGGATGAGAGGCAATATATAAAAAACAAACATTTAGGCACTTGTTGAAGATCTGATAATTTTAGGCAACCAGTCGTGATGGATTTTCCTACTGTGGAAAATTTGCAAAGATGACAAAATGCATGGATTACTGATTGCTTGCACCTGACGCATTTTGGGGCCCCCAAACCCTTATTCATTGGTTAAACAGCACCTGCGCAGAAATGCTATGAACTCCCATTTAATCATATGCTGTACATTCATACCCTATATATGTCGGGGAAGAGGTGTGGCGCAGCGGCCAGGGTGGCTGACTTCGGAACATCGAGGCTCACGTTTCAATCACTCTGGTGCATGAATTAACTCCATAGACGCTTTACAGGAAATTGCTTTGTTTATTCGTGCAAACATGCAAAAAATCTACCCCAGCACGTGTTTTTTGGCATCACCATGCGTTGATCACGGGTGGGCGTGTTCTGTTACTGGCTACTATCGGAGTGCAAAACACATCGACATAAAGAAGTCCTCCCAGCACGAAAATAGATTAGGAGCTTTGGAATGTCTCCCAGTCCAACGCTATGGTGCGCCCGCCCGATTTCTGTCTCTGCTCGAGGGAGTTCCAAACTTTGGTAGTCACCCTCACAGGATCTATTCATAGCCAGAGATGGTTGAATGTTGTAGTTTTCAACAGTAAAGAGTCTTTGCTCCTCAGGCCTCGCTGTCCTCCAGTAAAGGTCAAATGCTTTGGACAGATAAGGTGGGTGACATAGAAGAAGGACTTGTTGTTGAGGCTCAGGTGGGGTTGTCTCCATGCACATGGACAACTTCATGTTTAAGAACTGCTTGTCTGGTGTTCAGCAGTCCACCAACATCCACCGAGGCTGCTGGAATTATGCGGTAAAATGAGACCAGATGATGCTGCAGGGTTGACTGAGTTTTGAGGCTTATAATGGCAAACGATGTGAGACAATATGGTGCATTCTGTGTCAGTATCGTTTCATGATCTTTTCATTTTGATACACGTTAATAGAGCTTTCAGGGCAAAAAAAAAATAACTTCCCTGGTATCAGTTAACCCTAGCAGACAAACCGGCAACATCAAAGAGGGCAGTTATCCTTGGCAAAGAGTCCGCCCGGGGTAACTTTTGATCAGTCTGAGTCCGCCCGGGGTAACTTTTGATCAGTCTGAGTTACAAACATCTGTTTTTAGGAAATCTGAAAAATATGCAGCAGATGGGCTGTGCATCAAGTAATCCGTAATTATGTGGATAACATTACAACCGCACAGTTGCAGAGTTCACATGGCCTTGACAGGCGTTTAATTCCAAAGTCTTGGCGTACACTGGTTGGTGTTGCAACATGCCGCCTTTCGGCCTTGGAAGAATGAAAAGGCGAGTCAGCCCTGCCGTGAATGCAACTAGGTCCTTGCAGGTCTCTTCTGTGGCGGATGGAATCCGATCTCCCCTACTTAATCATGAAAACGAGGTAAATTTGAAACAACTAGTTGTGTCCTGAGAGAGTTAAATTTGGCGAGTGAATTAATGCCTCAGTTTCGTTTCTCGGTTCTCCCTGAAATGCCACACCCCAGAAGCTGCAGCGAACATTTCCACAGACACGCGCAGCGCTTCTTAGACAAAAGTGTCCCTTCCAGACTTCCATCGGGAGAACATGGGCAAAGATGAGGACATCTGGGACTACTGCTTCAGGGACTTGTTTCAGACGAGGGATGAGTGGTCCCTCGTGTGGGGGAACCGCACTTCTGCGGGACGTGACTGGGGGCACTACGAACAGCAGGCCTTTGGCAGGTGAGACACAGGCTCAAAGGAATTTCATCTTGGATGAAATGCTGAGCTGTGAAATATAACTAGAGTATTGTTCATGCTTTCCACTTGTTGCAGACCTGACAATGTCCAAGAGAATAATTGTAGACAACCAGTGCAGCGTTGCATTTGCCCACTGCGGAAAACTGGCGAAGGTGACGGAATTTGCTACCGTGTTACTGAGGGTGGACTGGAGTATACGGGCGGACTGGGGTGGCTCGGTCAATCCAGAACATTCATTTGCATTCAGAAATACTCCCTTTTTATCTCTCTTCCTTGTGTGCACACCTAGCTGCCGCCCTCAAATGTTTGGAGTGAGTGTGCACAGTGGGTAAACAAATGTCCAAAGTGCGACATGTTTTTGGGGGTTGAGGATAGAGGTGGGTGCGCCAGACAGCGCATGAGAAGAGCCGAGCCGGGGTCCCGCTGAGATGGATGAGCACCAACACGACCTGAGCCCCCCCCCCACCTCCCCCCACCACGAAAAACACACACAAAAATCAACATGGGAAGCATGAAAATAATTTTGTAGAAGACTGGTCGAGCTAATCACTCTTTGCGGTTCCGTCCTTTTCACTAACACCCCCCCCCCCTTCCCCTCTCCTCTCACTTTCCTTCTACCTCTCGCCCTCACCACCTCACCTCAAGAAGGTGCCACTCCAGAGCCCCAATGAGAACTCCGCCAGCCCCCGTCTCCCTACCTGAGCCCCCCCACCCACCCCCGCCCCCCATGTACTCTCCCTGCTGTGAGAGAGCCTTTGGTCTTTTTAGTTGTAATACAATGCTGGCTGTCACAGCTCTGAAAACCAAGATTGTGTTAAAACTATGAAACACGACACTGGCCATTGTCTATTGGTCAGAGATGCCACAACACAAGACATCGCACCAGTTGTGACAGTGATGACGTCCACCGCCGCTGAGAGCCGACACCCTCTCATAGGGAGTGGTCGGGCTCTGCTCGTGCTGGGCTCCAGGGTCCAAGTGGACCCAAAGCTGAGGCACAGACCGCCCTCTGGCTCGAGCCAGGCTCGAGCTTTCAGCGCGCGCCCTCCTCCAGTTTAGGAGAAAGCTGATATTCACACTGACGAAAATGCTATTTATGTGGAAAAAAAGGAAATACGTAAAATGTTCAGATATAACCTTTTGGCAGACACCCCACCAGGGAAACTGGAGGGATCAAGCAGGTCACCTAGAAAGCCTTGACTTGCGTAGATTTCCGAACTGTACTGCTGTGTAAATCCCAAAAAGTGAGGAAATCAACGAAACTCAAAGCTGGAATCAATGATTTGTAGATCATTTTGTGAATCAGCATGCAGCGTTGAAATTCTGTATTTTGCAGCACGGGGAGTCAGTGAAATAAAGATTACAGGCCTTATTACGATGTCGGTTGGAAAGCTTCCGACTGACAGTTGGATTCCCCTAGACCGAGTCAGAACCCATCCGCCTGAGTCAGTCGGATTCCAATCCGCCCGACTGATTACGATGCTTGTGGTCAGAAGGGGAACCATTCAGTCATTCCGAATCAGTCCCGAGTGGCAATTGGGGAATCCGAGTCGGTCCGAGGCGATACGTACAACTCTACGGACAGCATTTCTGGCCGACCGATTACAATGTCGGATTCTGACAGCCTTTCTGACTTGGTCTGTCCAACACGAAAAGGCTGTCGGAAACTGACTTTGGGGGCCCCTAGCTGATCTCCCCTCATCCGGAGTCCTCCGGTTTGAGGTTGAGGGATTACCCAAGGGATCCCCCTGTAAAACCATGCACAGTGTGGCAGGCACCATGGGGTGCCAGCCACAGGGTGCAAGGTTTTCCACAGACACCTATTTTCCCCATAGGAGCCTGTGTTGTCGGTCGGAACAATGGCTCCCATAGAAGTCAATGGGAGTCCTTCTGAACAGTGTTTGGAAGCATAGTAATCGGTCGGGTAGAATCGCCGACCGCGAGTTGGTCGGTTCCTGAATCCGAGACAGTGTCGGGGGGAACGTTTCCGCCCGACAACGTAATGAGGCCCAACATCATTATCCTAACTGTGCCTGGGCTGAATTTTAATTCCGCTTGCAGAATTGGAAAAATCTGGCGATTCCGCATTACTCTTGTAACATGGAGTTCCCGCCAAATTCCACCAGTCACTGTGTGGCAGAACTTTATTTCCATTCAAGCCATGCAATGACAAGGCGAATAATGCAAGGCTCCTGAATGAGGGCTGATGAGCGCGAGCAAAATGTGACACCCCCTAGCGTGAATTCCTGTCACTAGGAGACCTTCTGGTGAGATTTTATAATGCGGGCGGTCGCGGGCAAAGGGCTGCTTCCCGAGAAGACTTCTACTCGAGCAGCAGTAAAATCAACTCGAAAAAACTGTGGTGCCATTCGTGCTGATTTTTCAGCACGGAACGCGCTACTGCACTAAATCGTAGAGCGAACAGCACAGTGTGCATTTTCCTCCCACTGGAGGAACTCCGCAGAATCTATCAGAGTTTTTATGTAATGCAGCAGAATTCCGCAGGGTGAAACTCCAGAAGTTCCACCCACCCTCAATCCCAAGTGAGTGACATGCAAGGTTGGCAACCCTCTCTGGAAGGGCCAGAGGGTGGCACTTTAATAAGCATTTTAATAACATCCTCTTCATTTTTTGATTATGTCAATGTATTTAAAAGATCACAAGTAGCCATATAAAAATGTATTGAACAGTAACCTGCAGATATGATAGCATATAAGCACTGATTAGTTTCATTAAAATTAATATATATGAAAACAATAATAAGTAATTGATTTTAAAACATAATAAAATATATAAAACTTTTTTTAAAAACAGTTAAAGTATAAGTCTTGGATAAAAAAATGTAAAATATAATATTATCAGCTATATTATTAGGGATAAAACATTTAGTGATCAATAAAATTAAAGATATTAACTAGAACGTTAGAGATATGTGTACTCGTTTAAGCATGGCATTTCTGTTGCTTCACTTAATAATCGACTACGATTACTTTGTATCATTTTAAAATACATTTCAAGAGATTTCTTCTTGTACGTGCTGTTTTACCTTCAATTTTCAAAGGGGAAAAAGGCCAGCTTGTGTTGTTTATTCCTGGTTTTAACAGCGTTGATATGAAAATAATGATAAGAATACGTGCCAGGCAACTAAAAGAGTGGAACTCTTTTTAATAACCTCAGACAATGACAGCTTCTGTGAACACAGCATTATTGAAATCTCAGACTGTAGGTTGAACGGTTGTAAGACAAACTAACATGCACAAACCTATTGAGGCACATAAATATGGCATCAAAATTATTGTGTACTTCAATAATGTCTTCCTATACTTATAAGAGGAATGACAAAAATATTGTATCCAAAACATCGTGGAAGGGAATATCGTCCAAAACTAGGTGAGAATATCATCTTGCATTAAACATATTTTGTAATAAATATAGACCGTAAAATAATACATTACTATCATTACCTAAATGTAATTCAATGTAAATTAAATAGTTTCAATCAATTATTTCATTATATATATCTATATCTATATCTATATCTATATCTATATATATATATCTATATATATCTATATATCTATATGTCTATATATATATATATATATATATATATATATATATATATATATATATATATATATCCAAAACGAGAGTTGCCCACAAGATGAAGCCACATCACAGCGTGTTGTTCCATTTATTCCAAGGATAATATCAGCCTGGTTATAGCACACAAATATTGCGAAACGCGTTTCGGGCGTAACAACGCCCTTGATCACTGGCATAGGAGATCCCACAACTAACGCGTTTCGGGCGTAACAATGCCCTTGATCACTGGCATAGGAGACCCCACAAAATTTGGGGACCCCTTGGCGCCCACTGGGGTTTGATTTGGAGGCAACTCGTGGTTTTTGTATACAGCGGCTGGCTCGGCCGCGATGGGGCCCCACTGCAGAACAAGCGGGTCCGGAGTGCAGTGTACTAAGAAGCACTTCTGGAACAGCGTGTCCATTCTTAGGAGGGTGGAATCGTTCCTTTACCTCGCTGCAACGCATACCCACTGGGGTAAGACTATACATTTGGGGACCCCTTGGCGCCCACTGGGGTTTGATTTTGAGTGGACTACAGTAACCAGAATTCTCTGCGGCACACGCCCACATGGGCGGGACATTTATTGTGCTCAGGTGGACTGCTCTTGCTTTGGGGTTTCCTGTGCCAGTGATCAAGGGCGTCTATACGCCCGAAACGCGTTTGGCAATATTTGTGTGCTGCTACTTGGTTGAGACAATCCTTGGAATAAAATGGATTCAACACGCTGGGATGTGGCCTCGTCATTTGGAGGCAACTCGTGGTTTTTGTATATAGCGGCTGGCTCGGCCGCGATGGGGCCCCACTGCAGAACAAGCGGGTCCGGAGTGCAGTGTACTAAGAAGCACTTCTGGAACAGCGTGTCCATTCTTAGGAGGGTGGAATCGTTCCTTTACCTCGCTGCAACGCATACCCACTGGGGTAAGACTATAAATTTGGGGACCCCTTGGCGCCCGCTGGGGTTTGATTTTGAGCGGACTACAGTAACCAGAATTCTCTGCGGCACATGCCCACATGGGCGGGACATTTATTGTGCTCAGGTGGGCTGCTCTTGCTTTGGGGTTTCCTGTGCCAGTGATCAAGGGCGTCTATATGCCCGAAACGCGTTTGGCAATATTTGTGTGCTGCTACTTGGTTGAGACACTCCTTGGAATAAAATGGATTCAACACGCTGGGATGTGGCCTCGTCATTTGGAGGCAACTCGTGGTTTTTATATATATATGAATCCAGATTGCTCCCCACAGGTACGATGGAGCACACAGTGGGTTTTTGAAGAATCCAAATTATTAAACCACACATGACACGTTTCGGCTTCAATGCCTTTATCAAATGCTGATAAAAAGATGTTTGACCTTCAAGTCTTTAAATAGCTCCTATCTCGTTCTCATTGGAAAATACACTGTGGCAAGTAAAAAAGACTTCACATGCTTAGTTTGAAAAACCACCATCTCAAGTGTTTAATTGACCCCAGTGAAGTCCGTTGGCCCCATAATGTGCTCCAGCCCTGTAGCTTTCAATCATTGTTCATTTTTGCAATGGAAGCGGGCTGCACAGTAATCATTTGTATGCTGGTGGCACTTCTGTATTCACAATTTATATGCTGCCACTTTCAATTCAGGGGTGGTATCACATCTTACAGCAATTAAATAAATCAAAGTCTCTACAGCCATCGTCCAGCCACGTACTGCCCTCAAATAGTATGTACCTGATAGCGCTAGTTTGATAACCAACGCTAGTCAATGAAGTCATATCCCGACTCGTGTCAGCAGTACTTTCATTCCTATTTGGCTGCGGCGGTTCAGCAGTTTACAATTGATGAAAGAGTCCACAAAAGTGCCACTAATACTGTTAAACTTTCTTTAGGATGTGCGCCCCAATGTTCCAGTTGCTGCACATATAACATAAAACCAGATTTCTCCTCACTGGAACGACGAAGCACACAGTGGGGTTTTCAAGAATCCAATTTATTAGACCACACATGACGCGTTGCGGCTTCAATGCCTTTATCAAATGGTGTTAAAAATATGTTTGACCTTCTAATCTTCATATAGCTCTTATCTCGCTCTCTCTGAACTCTCTCTCTCTCTCTGTCTCTCTCTCTCTCTCTCTCTCTCTCTCTCTCTCACTATATTATCTACTGGCGGTCGCCAGTAGATAGTTATAGTTACAACCTAGTTTCCATAGGAAATCTCAAAATTCTATTTTGAATAACTTTGGCGCCGGTTGACGAATCCTCGCGAAATTTTTAAAACTAATGGGGCTCCTACCCTGAAAGTCTCGGGGTGATTCGTCAAGCGGGGGCCGAGAAAAAAGGGGGGTCCCAAAACGCGTTTTCCCCATGCATTTTTCCATAGGACCTTTAGACACAGCTACAGCCAGAACGGCTGAACAGAATAACTTGAAATTTTGCAAAGAGGTAGTCCTCAGGTCAGGCATGTGCCTTTTGCATATATGGTGTAAATCCGTTCAGTAGTTCCTGAGAAAATCAAAAGTAAAATCATATACATATCTGGGCGGAGCCTAACCACACATCTCATTGTGAGATCTGATTGGCTGTCAGCACTTCATCCAAGAAGTGTTGGCAGCAAACTTGGGACCAATATACATGATAGCACCTCATTAAAAAGCATTGAAGTTAATAGAAGGTTTTAAGACTTTAGTTACATTATAAATCATTTGTTGAAGGTACCATACTCATTTTAGGAATTGTAGTATGTTCTAAGGTGATTTTACCATGTGAAAAAGCCTTCTGCTGGGATATCATGAATCATGTTTGAGAGAAAACTATTTTCACATGCTTTTCCCACAGAGGTTTGGAAGGTGATCTATAAGCTAAACTGAGAGCATATTTTCTGTAAATTCACATTATCTTTCTCAGTCATGTGAGAATGAAGTCTGACATTCTCAGTAAAACATGTACATCCAACAAGGGCAGAGACTGTCAGTTGATTCCTTTGTGTTCTACTGCAGCTTCTCAGAGTGTTCCAAAGAACAACTAGAGCGCTAACAGTCTTACTTATGACAAAGGTATGGCACACCTGAAGCCATCTTGATTGGAATAAAGTGGTAACATTTAAAAAATTTAATTTAAAAAGGAACAAAATGAGAGGGTTCATTTTGCCATAGAATGTATGATTAGTGCTGCAGAAAGAAAAATTAGGGCACGTTTTGAGTGACTTCTCAAATCCTCTTCTATTTCATTAAAGAATTCTGACATGCAGACTGAAACATGCACTTTCAATACCAGCAGCAGACTTCCCTGGTGAGCAGTAGCTTTACTACAGTGATCTAATGAGCAACTAGAGTGCTAACATTCTGAATTTATGGCAAATGTGTGACACATCTGAATGCCTTCTTCATTGAATCAAAGTAAAAAAACTGACAGTATGCCTACTGAGGGGACTGCAGTAAATGAGGAAATTAGGAAACTTCATAACAAGTCTCCCAAGATGGCCACCAGAGACAAAAGAGCCCAAATGTAGCACAAATATCACCGAGATGTAGCCCAAGTATAGCCCAATGACAGAAATCCCAGAGTGTTTTAAAGAACAACTAGAGCGCTAACAGTCTTACTTATGAGAAAGGTATGGCACACCTGCAGCCATCTTGATTGGAATAAAGTGGTAACATTTAAAACATTTAATTTGCAAAGGAACAAAATGAGGGGGTTCATTTTGCCATAGAAATTATGACTAGTGCTGCAGAAAGAAAACTTAGGGCACATTTTGACTTCTCAAATCCTCTTCTATTTCATTAAAAAGTTCTGACATACAGACTGAAACATGCACTTTGAATACCAGCAGCAGACTTCCCTGGTGAGCAGTAGCTTTACTACAGTGATCTAATGAGGAACTAGAGTGCTACCATTCATAATTTATGGCAAATGTGTCACATCTGAATGCCTTCTTGATGGAACCAAAGTAAACAAGCATTGAAAATGCAATAGGTCTCGCCCTCGTTTAAGTTAAAGCAATTCTGTTTGTAATTAGGTGGCTTTTTAGCTTTGCTTTAATCAGTGTTTTTCAAAATTTCATGTAAATAACATGCATATCTGTATATGTATGCATGCATTTATATTTGTATTTATATAGATATGCAGATTATATATATGTTTATATATGTATGTATATACATATATACACATACATATATATAAATGCATATATGTGCATATGTGTGCGTGTAGAGAGAGGTAGAGAGAGGTAGAGAGGTAGAGATGTAGAGGTAGAGACGTAGAGGTAGAGAGGTAGAGGTAGAGAGGTAGAGGTAGAGAGGTAGAGAGTAGTAGAGAGAGAGGTAGAGAAAGGTAGAGAGGTAGAGAGTAGAGGATGAGTAGTAGAGAGTAGAGAGTAGAGAGAGAGTAGTAGAGAGAGTAGTAGAGAGTAGTAGAGAGAGTAGCAGAGAGTGAGTAGGAGAGAGTAGTAGTGAGTAGTAGAGAGTGAGTAGTAGAGAGTAGTAGCGAGTGAGAAGTAGAGAGTAGTAGAGAGTAGTAGAGAGTGAGTAGTAGAGGGAGTAGTAGAGAGTAGTAGAGAGTGAGTAGTAGAGGGAGTAGTAGAGAGTGAGTATTAGAGAGTGAGTAGTAGAGAGTAGTAGAGAGTGAGTAGTGGAGACTGAGTAGCAGAGAGAGAGTAGTAGAGAATGAGTAGTAGAGAATGAGTAGTAGAGTGAGTAGTAGAGAGTAGTAGAGAGTGAGTAGTAGAGAGTAGTAGAGAGTGAGTAGTAGAGAGTAGTAGAGAGTGAGTAGTAGAGAATGAGTAGTAGAGAGAGAGTAGTAGAGAGAGTGAGTAGTAGAGAGTAGTAGAGAGAGTAGTAGAGAGTAGTACAGAGTGAGTAGTAGAGAGTGATTAGGAGAGAGTAGTGAAGAAGTAGAGAGTGAGTAGTAGATAGTAGTAGAGAGTGAGTAGTAGAGTGAGTAGTAGGGAGTAGTAGGGAGTAGTAGAGAGTGAGTAGTAGAGTGAGTAGTAGAGTGAGTAGTAGAGAGCAAGTAGTAGAGAGTGTGTAGTAGAGAGAGAGTAGTAGAGAGTAGTAGAGGGTGAGTAGTAGAGAGTGAGTAGTTGAGAGAGTAGTAGTAGAGTAGTAGAGAGTGAGTAGTAGAGAGTGAGTAGTAGAGAGTGAGTAGTAGAGAGTAGTAGAAAGTGAGTAGCAGAGAGAGTAGTAGAGAGTAGTAGAGTGAGTAGTAGAGAGTGAGTAGTAGAGAGAGAGAGTAGTAGAGAGTGAGTGGTAGAGAGTAGTAGAGTGAGTAGTAGAGAGAGTAGTAGAGTGAGTAGTTGAGAATGAGTAGTAGAGAGTAGTAGAGAGTAGTAGAGAGTAGTAGAGAGTGAGTAGTAGAGAGTGAGTAGTAGAGTAGTAGAAAGTGAGTGGTAGAGAGTAGTAGAGAGTAGTAGAGAGTGAGTAGTAGAGAGTGAGTAGTAGAGAGTAGTAGAGTAGTAGAGAGTAGTAGAAAGTGAGTAGTAGAGAGTGAGTAGTAGAAAGTAGTAGCGAGTGAGTAGTAGAGAGTGAGTAGTTTAATTTAAAAGGAACACAATGAGGAGGTTCATTTTGCCATAGAAATTATGATTAGTGAGGAAAAAAGAAAAATTAGGGCACATTTTGAGTGACTTATCAAATCCTCTTCTATTTCATTAAAAAATTCTGACATGCAGACTGAAACATGCACTTTCAATACCAGCAGCAGACTTCCCTGGTGAGCAGTAGCTTTACTACAGTGATCTAATGAGCAACTAGAGTGCTACCATTCAGAATTTATGGAAAATGTGGGTCACATCTGAATGCCTTCTTAATGGAATCAAAGTAAACAAGCATTGAAAATGCAATAGGTCTCGCCCTCGTTTAAGTTAAAGCAATTCTGTTTGTAATTAGGTGGCTTTTTAGCTTTGCTTGTATTAGAGTTTTTCAAACTTTCATGTACATACCATGCATATGTATGCATATATGTATATGTTTGCATGAATTTATATTTATATAGATATGCAGATTATATTTATATGTTTATATATTCACTGAAAAAACCATAGGTTTCACACACGTTATAGTTACGAATTAGCATTTAAAAAACCTTGCAAATTCACTTAAAAAACCATAGGTTTCACACATGTTATAGTTAGCTGGACATTTCACTCATAAAAAACCAATGAAATTCCCCCGTTATAGTTAGTGCAGGCAACTATAACTCACGCGACCGCAATCCTCTGCTGATGACGTCAGATATTACATCACTGTATTTAGACACTTATTTACCCATGTCTTCTTCCATTAATCTTTAGCTATACATATATTACAAATATTTATTTTTCATAAAGACACATATGTCATCAGTGATGTAATATCTGACGTCATGAGCAGAGGATTGCGGTCGCGTGTGTTATAGTTGCCTGCACTAACTATAACGGGGGAATTTCATTGTTTTTTTACGAGTGAAATGTCCAGCTAACTATAACATGTGTGAAACCTATGGTTTTTTAAGTGAATATATATATATATATGTATGTGATCAAGACCCGAGGAGGGGCTGAAACACGTCATGGCGATTTGCACTATTAAAAATTAAAATTAGCACCTACTTTTGTGGTATTAACAATTTCAAAAAAGCATTTAAATTTAAATAGTAACTGCATCGTAAATTTACAATTAAAATATATATCATTATATACACCAAACCAAAATATATAATTAAATATATAGAACACATAAAAGAGTGATATATATATGTATAAATGTATATATATATATATATATATATATATATATATATATATATATATATATATATATATGTATCACAATTTCAAACCAAAGAAATCGCAGTTCAACAAGAGGTACAAAAAGGTATATCCAATTTATTTCAAAGTCACCATACTATGGGCCTGATTTCAATGGCGTGAGGTCGGACTGCTGGCTGCTATTGCAGCGGTCAGGAAACTGCCGAGTAGCATGTGGGTGGTCCGACTGCTGTATTCCAATTCAACTTCCAGGCTGGCCACCGGAATGGCATCGGTGACATTGCAGGGGCATGCTTTGGCCATGGAAAAGGGCTGCAACACTTGCCTCTGTTGTGCAGCACTTCCTGCACATCCATGCACCGTGTCCCATGCACCATGTCATGCATGGAGGTGAGTGGGAGAACAGCCGACGATGGCAGGGGGCCCTGTTTGGGGCCCACAGATCCCTTTCTAACAACCTTTTCACGGTGGCCTTCTTGCCCTTATAAGGTTGTCAGAAAGGGATTTTGTAATCCAGATGGCTGTGCCTGCTTCTGCGCTACTGCCTTTCTGGGACGGAACTCCGACCGTCGCCCCGTCGGGTTTTATGACCCTGGTGGAGCCGGTGGTCTTGTGTCCGACAGCTGTGGGTCCGACTACCAGTATCAAAATAGGGGGGTCGGACCGAAGGGCTGTCGGCGGTCGGACGGAAGGTCGACGGCCTGTCAGTGGTCTGACCACCACTATTGGAATCAGGCCCTATATATTGATATTTAAATATATATATATAGTTCTTTTTTTTCTTCTTTTTTGTGAGAAAACCTTTGTATATCGAGTCCCATACAAAGAAAGACTCGCACTCCAGGATCGTGGTCACAAAAGATTATTATATCTGTATTAACGGCCGTTAATACAAATATAATAATCTTTAGTGGCCACGATCCTGGAGTGCGAATGTTTCTTTGTATGGGACTCGATATACAAAGGTTTCCTAAAAAATGACCGCGGCCTCCTGCGCCCGTTCTTTGCACTGGCCCCGTATATATATATATATATATATATATATATATATATATATATGTATATATATATATATATATATATTACCGCTTCAAGTTTGCCCGTAGCAATGAGATGCACTCTAACACCAGCTTGAGGCATCAAGCCTTTATTGGTATGGAAAGCGCCACGTCCGCCGATTGCCATAAGCAGTTCCTCCGTCAGAGTCCGCCTGACGCGTTTCCAAAGCCAATCCCTCTTTCTCAAAGGCTTCTGACAGGTAAGATCACGTACACTCCGGTCCCTGTTCATTTAAATGCTGCTATACCACGCCCCCAGATGGGTGGCTCGAATGAGTCTGTGGGGCATTCTGTGAACTGTGGTTCCCGGTGCCGTAGATGGCGGTACTAATTACTGCTGCGAAAGTATTCCAAGCCCTGTATGGGCCTCAGCGGGCGGGAAGCTGTCCTCAATCCGTAAGCTGGCGTTCCACATATATGTCTTGGTGGATACCAAGACAGTGGCCCCCTCAGTTCGCGGGGTTGGTGCATACTCGGCAGCAGGGCCGCCGCCAAAATATTACCGCTTCAAGTTTGCCCGTAGCAATGAGATGCACTCTAACACCAGCTTGAGGCATCAAGCCTTTATTGGTATGGAAAGCGCCACGTCCGCCGATTGCCATAAGCAGTTCCTCCGTCAGAGTCCACGGCCAATCCCTCTTTCTCAAAGGCTAATGACAGGTAAGATCACGTACACTCCGGTCCCTGTTCATTTCAATGCTGCTATACCACGCCCCCAGATGGGCGGCTCGAATGAGTCTGTGGGGCATTCTGTGAACTGTGGTTCCCGGTGCCGTAGATGGCGGTACTAACTACCAGTCCGACTACCAGTATCAAAATAGGGGGGTCGGACCGAAGGGCTGTCGGCGGTCGGACGGAAGGTCGACGGCCTGTCAGTGGTCTGACCACCACTATTGGAATCAGGCCCTATATATTGATATTTATATATATATATATAGTTCTTTTTTTTCTTCTTTATTGTGAGAAAACCTTTGTATATCGAGTCCCATACAAAGAAAGACTCGCACTCCAGGATCGTGGTCACAAAAGATTATTATATCTGTATTAACGGCCGTTAATACAAATATAATAATCTTTAGTGGCCACGATCCTGGAGTGCGAATGTTTTTTTGTATGGGACTCGATATACAAAGGTTTCCTAAAAAATGACAGCGGCCTCCTGCGCCCGTTCTTTGCACTGGCCCCGTATATATATATATATATATATATATATATATATATATATAGATATATAGATATATATATATATATATATGTATGTATATATATATATATATATATATATATATATATATATATATATATATATATATATATATATATATTCTAGACAACTCGCAATTGAAACTCCCTGGTAGGGAATCACGGGTGCAGACCACTTGAAGTGCCAAACAATTTTATTTATTCATTTTCCCCATCGATGTCAGGACGCGTTTCGGCCGTCCCAGCGGCCTTGATCACCTGACCACGCGTATGTGCAAATCCGTTTTTAAAGTGCAAGTGCATACGTAATTTCAATAGACATAGAAGAAATATTTTGACATCAGGAAATACAGTGTAAATACAATGCGTTCATCGAAAATCGAAAATAAACAAATGCCTAAAATATGTCACATTGTAATTGGAATACAAGGCCCAAATGCCTATGATTAAATCAATTAAATATATTTCATATACATCTCTCTCCTTGATGTCGTTTGACCTAATGTCCTATGTCATATTGTTTTTTGTATATAAAGTGCTCACCGTGTTGTAATGAGAAAACCATCATATAAATAAATTCCAAAGACTCCCACAGTAGTTCAACTTTAAGTTCGAATAAGTAACCAACTAAAGTGCAAAAATGCAACAGTACTGGATGAACATAAAGTGACTGGTGCTCCTTGGTGCAAAAAAGGTAATCATTTTAGAAAAGTAGTCCGACTCCATGTTCAAAATACAAAGTCAATTATTACATCACTGTATTTAGACACTTATTTACCTATGTCTTCTTCCATTAATTTTTAGTTATACATATATTACAAATATTTTTTTTTCAGAAAGACACATATGTCATCAGTGATGTAATATCTGACGTCATCAGCAGAGGATTGCGGTCGCGTGAGTTATAGTTGCCTGCACTAACTATAACGGGGGAATTTCATTGGTTTTTCACGAGTGAAATGTCCTGCTAACTATAACATGTGTGAAACCTATGGTTTTTTCAGTGAATTTGCAAGGTTTTTTAAATGCTAATTCCTAACTATAACGTGTGTGAAACCTATGTTTTTTTCAGTGAATTTGTACGGTTTTTTAAATGCAAATTTATTTTGGAGATTTTTGGTAAAAAATAATATCCAACCTATGTATAAAATAATATATGTACTATATCCTGCATTATGGAATGGTTAATTTTTTAAAAATTAATGTTTACATACAGTTGTACATCACAGTTATTATCTTCTACAACTCTTGAAACTTGTATTTTTTTTTTTATGCATTTTTTGCCGTGCGCGTACGGTAAGCTGACGCTACGCGCTCCGTACATCATAAGTACGGTGCGCTTATGTGATACGATGCCAGTAGATAATATATATATATATATATATATTATATATATATATATATATATATATATATATATATATATTCACTGAAAAAACCATAGGTTTCAGACCTGATATAGTTAGGAATTAGCATTTAAAAAACCTTAGAAATTCACTGAAAAAACAATAGGTTTTAGGGGTGTTATAGTTAGCTGGACATTTCACTCGAACAAAACCATTGAAATTCCTCCGATATAGTTAGTTGTACTAACTACATCTCGCGCGCTCGCAATCCACTGCTGATGATGTCACATATTACATCATTCATGACATGGTCAGTGACATCACGGATGACATCTCAAATGACATCACTGATGACATCACTGATGACATCATCCAGAGAAGGTGGTTTGGTTCGTTATTTAAATATGTATTATATATGTAGCAATTTGCATTGAAGAATGAGTGGATATATAAATATAAATATCTGGATGGAGGATTTAGTAGCAGTGTGATTGACTGTTTACTTGACTAATTTATAGTGTCTCACTAAATATATTGGATAGTGACTAAACTGTGTGAATATCTATATCACTTTGTCAGTTGTTGTGTAAACTGCTGCACTAGTTGGTTACTAGCTACGTGAAAGTCTATATTATTTATTGATTAGCTAACTGAGTATTTGTATGGGAGAGTGAATGTGTGTGTGGTTCGGTGGGGGGTGTGTGACTGCCCAAAGATGTGTGAATAGTTGATTCAGTAGGTATATGAAGTTAAAACTACATGTTATAACAGTTGTTTGGGTGAGTGAATATCTTTATGGGTATGGCGATGAGCAAATATATGTCTCAATGGTACATGTCCAACAAACTAGAAAAATAAAAGCCAGTGTATGTGTCAGTTGTTGTATATAAATAAGTATACATAAGACTCAGTGATTGTATGAGTGACTGTATGGATTACTGTATAGTTGTAATAGTGATTTTAAAACACACTAAGTATGAGCTATTATCTATATGAATAGATGAAGTGGTGTTTTTATAAGTGTATAGCTAAGTAAAAGTAAGTATGATCCATTGTTTGCATAAGTGAGTAGGATGACTTCATAAGTGATTAGGATGTGTGCTGGTGTGTAATGTCGATATAGGTGTATAAGTATATTTGATAGTGTTCTATTGATCATTGACAGCATGTATGAGTGAATCTATAGGTAAGTGATTAGATGTGTGTATAGATCTAGGAATCACTGAGTGGGTGTTGAGAAACTTGTATTGGTGTGTCAATGGTTTTAAATCTCACACTCTCTATTTTACAGTGAGTGATGAAAGGTTATACTAGTGTATGATGAGGTGTATCTGATTGTCACGTGGATGATGTCATCAGTGATGTCATTTGAGATGTCATCAGTGATGTCACTGACCATGTCATGAATGATGTAATATGTGACATCATCAGCAGTGGATTGCGGGCGCGCAAGATGTAGTTAGTACAACTAACTATATCGGAGGAATTTCAATGGTTTTGTTTGAGTGAAATGTCCAGCTAACTGTAACACCCCTAAAACCTATTGTTTTTTCAGTGAATTTCTAAGGTTTTTTAAATGCTAATTCCTAACTATATCAGGCCTGAAACCTATGGTTTTTTCATTGAATTTCAAAGGTTTTTTAAATGCTAATTCCTAGCTATATCAGGCCTGAAACCTATGGTTTTTTCAGTGAATTTCAAAGGTTTTTTAAATGCTAATTCCTAACTATATCAGGCCTGAAACCTATGGTTTTTTCAGTGAATTTCAAAGGTTTTTTAAATGCTAATTCCTAACTATATCAGGCCTGAAACCTATGGTTTTTTCAGCGAATTTCAAAGGATTTGTAAATGACAATTTTTAATATATTAATTGTTATACTGATTTTTTTATACTGATTTACTACATTGTTTAAACTGTTTATTTTTAGATATTTTATTTTTGTAATTACATTATACATTAGAATACAAAATATACATTTTCAGAATGAATTACTATAGTTTAAATACTTTGCAAATAGGCAATAGACTTTTAAGTACAGTAGTTACAGTTGTTGCAATGGGCAATACAATTTCAAACACAAAGCAACATTGAGCTCAATGTGAATTTCTAGTCAAATGCAATTAGTTACTTTATAGATTACTTTTCTAACCACAGGACTGGATGCTAGATTCAGTCCTTGGACATCTCCTGTAAACAGTTGAGTAAAAGCGTTTTGGTTACAGTAGTGATTTTTAAGTATTATTATTGTATTTTAAAAGTTGACACTTAGAACATTTTTCACATAGAATCACCAATGTTATCCTATGGCAGAAAATTCACTTAGCAGGTAAGTAGTGTTATCGTTACTTTTTCTTACTCAGTGGTGGATCCTGGATCCAGCACAGGTGAATCTCCTGTAAACAGTTGAAAGAATGTGTTTAAGTCATACAGACGATTTTTTAGAAATATTTTTAGTTTGTGAAAATAGAAATTTTTCTACTTAAAAGCACACAATGGATTCCTATGGAAGGAAATACAAGTTACTGTTAAGTACGCTTAAAATTACTTTTCAGGGTCAGTGCTGGTCTAAAAGATGCAGCACTGGGTTTACTCCTGATAACAGGTGAGTAAATCGGAATTCGTAGTTCGGCTGATTTTAGAGGAATATTTATACGTTTCAAAAATGGACACAGAAACTATTCTGCTGAAAACCACACAATGGATTCCTATGGAAGGAAATACAAGTTACTAGTAAGTACGCTTACAATTACTTTTCGGGGTCAGTGCTGGGCTAAAAGATGCAGCCCTGGGTTCTCTCCTGATAACAGTTGAGTAAATTGGAATTCGTAGTTCGGCTGATTTTAGAGGAATATTTGTACGTTTCAAAAATGGACACAGAAACTTTTCTGCTGAAAACCACACAATGGATTCCTATGGAAGGAAATACAAGTTACTGGTAAGTACGCTTAGAACTATTTTTCAGGGTCAGTGCTGGGCTAAAAGATGCAGCCCTGGGTTCTCTCCTGATAACAGGTGAGTAAATTGGAATTCGTAGTTCGGCTGATTTTAGAGGAATATATGTACGTTTCAAAAATGGACACTTAGAAACTTTTCTGCTGAAAACCACACAATGGAGTCCTATGGAAGGAAATACAAGTTACTGGTAAGTACGCTTAGAATTATTTTTCAGGGTCAGTGCTGGGCTAAAATATGCAGCCCTGGGTTCTCTCCTGAGAACAGGTGAGTAAATTGGAATTCGTAGTTCGGCTGATTTTAGAGGAAAATTTGTACGTTTTAAAAATGGACACTTAGAAACTTTTCTGCTGAAAACCACACAATGGAGTCCTATGGAAGGAAAACTAGGCCACCAGGTACCTCCAGTAAGCGCCACGGTGTAAAAAGGGGCGTGGTCTCATCACACCTCTCTGCAACGCAGCCCCCTGGCGCATACTGGAGGTTCCTGGTGGGCTAGTTGGCCCCCAGGGACCCCCAGTATTCAAGGGGAATTAGTTCCCCCTCTGCAAACGCGCCAGGGGGCGCGTTTGCAGAGTGGTGTAAGGAGGGGGCGTGGCCTCCGGCCCAATTCCGTTTTTTTTCCCTTCTTTTTTTAGAAGGGTGCCTGTGTAGCCCCCCCCCCCCCCTTCTTTTTCTATTTTTTTGGCCCTGGAGACCCCATCCCCCAGGGCCTGACCCCAATTTTTATACATGAAAAAAAAATCCCCCGGGGCATGGGCCATTAAAAAAAAAATGTATGGAGGGGCGCTGCGTAGCCCCCCTCCTCTGGCCACTTCCCCAATCCCCCATGGTCCCAGCCGGCTCCCTGCCTTCTGCGGGAGCCGGCATTGCTTTTCCACATGGGGAGCAGCTAACATGCTGCTCCCCATGTGGAAAAGCAATCTGCTTTGCTTCATTGAAGCGAGAGCAGGTTTCCCTGCTCTCGCTTCAATGAAGCAAAGCAGTTTGCAATGGCAGGGTGTGAGCCGCGAGGCTCCCGCAATGCCATTGCAAACAGCAGTGTCCCGGGGTGAGCACCCCGGGACACTGCAGGAGCCGGCCCCGGGGGGTGGCGGTCCCCGGGGCTGGGGGGGCCTGAGAGTCCCCCACATCAAATTGTTTTAAGCCCCGGGGGGTGGCGGTCCCTGGGGCTGGGGGGCTGGGGGGCTGCAAGCCCCCCCACCTATGTTAACGAAGCCCGAGGGTGGCGGTCCCTGGGGCTGCGGGGGGGCCGTGAGCCCCCCGCATATACAATCTTTGAGCCCCGGGGGGTGGCGGTCCCCGGGGCAGTGTGGGGGGGATTGGGATCCCCCACTTTTTTTTTTAATTATGCCCCCAGGATTTGGCCCCCGGGGGCAAATTAGAATATTCAGCGCGGGAGCCCCCGATGACTTTTTTTTTTTTTCCGGACCAAATTCGCGCTGGGTGCGCGAATCTCACCGATTTTTTTTAAAAAAATGCTTTTTTTGGCCCTGGGGGTCCTTGTGGAACCCCTGAGCAGGCCTAGGGGGTCAGGGTGTTTCTACCCTGCCCCCTTTTTGTGTTTTTTGCATTTGTTTTATAGGTTTCTTGTGCCTCGGTTCTACCGAGGCACAAGATGACTGCCAACACTTCCTGATCTGGAGTGTTGACAGCCAATTAGAATACAGCTCGTGCACGGCAGGGTGCGCGCTGGGGGCGGGGAGGGTGCGCGGATCCTCCGAGGCCATAGATATATCTATGATTTTACTTTTGATTTTCTCAGGAACTACTGAACGGATTTACACCATTTAAGCAAAAGGCACGAGTCTGAATGCATGGGGAAAACGCGTTTTGGGACCCCATTTTTTCTCGGCCCCCACTTGACGAATCATCGTGAAATTTTCAGGATAGGAGCGGACTGGAGCTGGGCAAAAGTTTGGAAAATTTTGCGAAGATTCGTCAATTGGCGCCAATGTTATTTCAAATTAAATGTTGCGGATTTCCTATGGAAAATAGGTCCAAATTATATCTACCTACTGGCGACCGCCAGTAGGTAATATATATATATATATATATATCCCACACGTTCAGTCCGGCGCAATCCTTCCCAGGTGTATCAAAGGAATCACACAGGAGCCGTGGCCTCTATTTCAGTGCAGATTTATTGCAGACACAAAACGTTTTGTGTCTGCAATAAATCTGCACTGAAATAGAGGCCACGGCTCCTGTGTGATTCCTTTGATACACCTGGGAAGGATTGCGCCGGACTGAACGTGTGGGAAATTTTGGGGGTGGCTACCCCAGCCGTGAGCCCGCGGAACTAGAGGCTTGGGAACAGCTACAATCTTCGTGTTCATATCTATATATATATATATATATACATACACACACACACATATATATGTCCTTTCCCTTGGTTCCACTTTTACCGGGACATGCAGCGCTCTTTGTGGGTTTGTTTCCCTGCGACAGAACCACGCCGCTCCATATGCACACAAAATCTCTCCAGCCGGAGGGATACAAACGGGACGAACTCTCGTATTCCTTTCTTTTGCACTTTTTATTTTGATTCGGAATGTCATGATTCCTTGCTCATGATCAACCTGGCTTTTGGGCACGCCCATACATATATTCAAATAGCTGTTACATCATTTCCTACCACAGTTCAGTGTGCCCCTATGCCTTCTGGAGGATGTAGTTTTTTCCTTTTTTAATAAAAAGTGAAAGTGACATTAAACAAATAAAGTGATACTTATTTTTCAGAGCCAAAGACATTAACAAAGATTATTCTTTGTGCAATTAAAGCCCATTTCTTTTCCTTTTTAGAAACGGAGGCGTATCATCTTTTTATTTATTTATTCTTCTTCGCTTCAGTGGGAAATGACCAGTTTATTGCTTCCTCTGTCCTATACTTTAACACCTTTCTTCTGAATGCTAAATTCGAACTCAAGCTCATTTTTAATATTCCTCCTTTTCTATTTTAAGCTTTTATAGTTATTTCGTTCCATTCCTTTTTTTTTCTGTATTATTAATTTTCCTGTGTCTGGTTTTTCTCTTATCTTTCTTTTCTTTATCATTCTTCCTTTTTCTTTTTTATATCCTGTTTTCACAATCACCATGAGAAGCTATCAAATATTACAGATGAATATAAAGTTCTTCCGACTGATTAAGCCCATGTGGATGCAATGTTCGCAATTTTAAAATGTAACGCGATTCTTTCTGGCGTAGTTGTTTTTCACGATCTCCACCCCGTTCTTTCTTTGGGATCGTATCAATGCCATACAATCTTAATTGTTTCCAGTCTCCTTTATGATGGTCTTCCATGTGTTTTGCTACAGCATTTGTTCTGTCCTTGTGTATTGTCGCCCTAACGTGTTCCAAGATTCGCTTCTTTAGTTCGAATATGGTGCTCCCCATATATCTTAGGGGGCACGGGCATTCCACAATGTATATTGTATATTGGGTTTTACATATTATCAATTGACGGATTTGCTATGCTCTGTTGTTGGTCATCTTGATTTCCTTTCTCTGTTTCGCAATTTGGCAAGCTTAACACATGTGACATTTCACAAAGCCTTTCGTGTTGAGCCATGTGCCTTCCTTTTTCTTCCCTTTAAAATGGCTATGGATCAAATGATCTTTTAAGTTTTTGGCTCTTCTGTACGTCACTGTTGGGTGTTTCCCCACTATTTGTTTCAGTGTGCTGTCCAGCTGTAGAATTTTCCAGTTTTTTCTTAAGATTCTCATTATTTGTTTACTTTCCAATGAGTAATCTGTTGTTAGCCGGATTGGTTCTTTTACTGCCCCTTCATCTTTTGGTTTCAGGGCTAAGCATTCTTCTCGTGATTTGCTGTTTGTTCTTTCCCAACATTTTCGGACTGTCTTGACATTGTATTTTCTTCTCTTGAAACGTTTAACTGTATCGCTCCCATGTTTCCTTCATTCTGTCTCCTCACTGCAAATTCGCCTGATCCTCAAAAATTCCCCATATGGGATACTTGAGATAAGAGATTTCTGATGGAAGCTTGACGCTTCCAAATTAGCATTAGTCGCTGTACTTTTCCTGTGAAGGGTGGTATGAATCTGACTGTCTTGAATATAGATTTCAGTATCCAGGAAGACTACTCGTTTATTGCTCATTTCATAAGTAAATTTCAAGTGTGTTGTACTGTTGTTTAAAATTTCGAAGTATTCCTGGAATTGCTCTGCTGTGCCATCCCATATAATCAGTAGGTCATCGATAAATTGTTTCCAGCTGACTATTTTGTTCAGCATTCTGTCATTTCCCACACTCCACGCTACTTCTTTCTCCCAGTATCCCATAGCCAAACAGGCGTAACTAGGGCTAAACCTC